>NC_090292.1:22321912-22991079 GCF_037392515.1 Haliotis asinina
ACTGGGGTATGTGATAACAATGCGGTTAACCCGGCTTTCCCCAGTTTTGAATAACCCGTGTATCCAAGTTGTTTCGCTTGAGCTTTTAACTGTTTTACCGTAGGAGGGATTTCTAAACCTAGTAATCTCAACAATGCTGGCTTCCGCATTCTAGAATACCCGATAACACCTCTCTGCTTTGCGGCCCGCTTGAGCTCGCGCACAGTAGCCATAGTGTTTACACCTAAGAGAATCAATGTCTAATTGGTCGGCAGTAACTCTTAAAAAATATTTTCTGGTGGCCGGGTACAATTCTAGACATTCTGTCAAATCGTCCCACGTACCTGGTAAAATATATAGTGTGGCTGTTTCAATCCAGTACTCGCCTTGGGTATAGTATTCCTTGTATTCACTTATACTCGAAAAACGTTCTATATGGTATTGAGACGCGATATCCCGCTCCCATTCGAAGGGGTGAGTATACTTAACACCCTCTTTAATCCATACCACGTCCACTATTATCTTAAATCTGAAGCTGCCCCATAAGGCCAGTTCATATTTGAATATGTTTTCCACAGACATAGCTATACGTAGGTGTGTATAATCTCTAATTGGAGTCTATCTTGAGCAGTCGCCTACGTTCTTTTATGTAGCCTTTTTTATTCTCGTATATGAGTTGATGTCTGACTACGTTCGCTCCGTGAGCTTTACATAAACAGTAGTGCCCTTTAACCCCGATACCACACACAGAACACGTGTAGTTAGGACTTCCCATATGGAAACAACAGAACCCCTGATTCCTGCATTTCCTACCACAGGCCTCGGTCTTCCCCATAAGTATATATTCGCATCGGTATGGAGCGGGTCTCATGTTTACTTATATAGGTATTTTAGTTTAATTGCTTTGCAACCAACGCAGTAGCTGCTATACCCAACACTATGAAGCCCAGTTCACGATTCATTTGTCCCTTGGATGGTGTGTAGTACTGAGCGAGTGTGGGTTTATTGAGCGGTTCCAATTGTTTACCAGTTAGTAGATAGTATTCTTTCATTGCTTCATCAACATCGTTGAATGTTTGAACGGCATGGTTTTCACGCGTGAGTTGTTCGTTAATAAAATCGATCCTCTGGAGGCGTTTTTTAGCGTACTCAGCCTGTGCTCTTTGTAATTTCTCAGTAGCGAGATCGTGTCGCTTCCTTTCTTCCTGTATTTCAGCCGCGTGATCATCTCGTAGTTTCGAGAAGAGGAAATTACTCCCGGAAAATGCCAGGGCATTCACTAACGCCCCACCAACCATCATAGCTATCGTGGCCATCCCTATATTTATTTCATTATATTATCAGGTATTATTCCTTGTTTTACTAGGATGTCTTTTGTGGCCATCGCCATACCAAGGTTCATTATGAGCATACCCATATCCTGCAGGTTGAAATCTAGCTTGATAGTTGGTTGTTTAAGCACCATTTTAGTCAACCGAGCGTACCCTACTGCTAGACTGGCTACCACTGTGGCGTGGTATGCGTCGTTGACGAACGTTTTCCCCTCAGACATTATGTATATGATATAAAATATTAAAATTATAACATGATATGCGGGTCGACGGTGGGGGTACCCCCCACAGTGGGGGTTACCACCTCAGGTACCACCTCACGGTGAGGGTTTCCATCACGTGTATATAACCATGTTATAACCACGGCAGCAGTTGCACCTACAGTCAACAACAGTCGGGTTGGGTTGGTCACTTTATGTTGGTTACACCACCGTTTTTTACCGGCAGCTACTCTCTTAGGATTCTTCTGTCTGGTTACTGTTGAAGTGGTCTCCACCGTCACTGGTTCCTGTGAAGGGGGTACCACCACTGGGGTCTCCTCCTGTGCAGCATCCATCTATACTATTATTATTATTCTTTCTCTCAAATTGACAATGTTTTGCCGTGATAATCGCCGCCGTCACTGGAGCCAACAACATACCATATTTGTGGTACAGCCCGCAGCTGATAGAGCTCACGGCGTGTTCGATAAAAGGGTCTTTCTCGAGGTCCTCCCACAGGTAAAGTCGGCGCTCTGGTGGAATGGGAAGGAATTGTGATACAATACCGGTGTATATCTGGGTCATAGCCGATCCTATTGTCTTTGTCATTTCTGCTCCGAGTCGGGACTCGTATCTAGCGTACAGCTTATCGATTTCTTCGGCTGACATTTTGTGAATTTTATCCGGAGTGTAGTCTCCAAAGTAATGTTTGGCTTTGCCGCCAACAGCCAACGCCACCAGTTTCTCTCGCTTGTCATCAGTGGGGCCTGCGGGCGACAATTGTTCGAGTAATTCCTCACACTCCATCTTATAATATAACAAGTAAGATTTAGTTTTAACTATATAATACCCGATGCAGACAAAACACAGAGAAATGAAGGTTAAGTTGCACACGACAAATACTTCGAATATCATAGCTATATGCTTAGCTTTGCTTAGCTTTAGCTTAGCTTTGCTTAGCTTTAGCTTAGCTTTGCTTAGCTTTGCTTAGCATACTATATAAGCCACGGGTTGGTCGGTCTTTAGTACGAGCTTAGCGTGTTTAGTTTCAGCGAGCTGTTTCTTCACCCGTTCCCGTTCTAATTTACTCATCACATCGTTCTCTCTCAAACACTCCTCGAACGAATCCCTGTCCTTGCAGTGAAATAAGGCCACCCATCGCGTCTGCTCCCTGAGGTCTTTCAACACCGAGTTGAACTTCTGTGTTAGCACCCAGACGCTGTGATTTGCATGCCGGCCGGAGAAGGCCAGGTACGATAGCATGTCTCTCTTTTTTGTTATCTCGCGATTAGCGCTGCAGTCGTCCAGTATAAACAGCGTCGGTTCCCCTTTAAATTTCTCGTGAAGAGCTTTCAACCAGTCCTGCAGGCGTGTTCCAGGGTCGATTTTGTGTACGTCCGGGTCCGTCATCACCCAAGGTCGCGCGTACGTTTTATTCATGCCCAGAGTAGGGCACATGATAACGATGTTATCGAACACATCCTTGTAGTAACCCTCCAACATATCCAACACGAAAACGGTCTTACCACAGCCAGTCTGCCCGCATATGATAGCGCAGTGTGGGTCAGTGGGTAACCCCAGGGGGTCTCCCCCACTAGTAGATGGCTTGCACGAATCTCCCATTGTCTATATTAAGTTGCGCGTCCATAATTACGTACAGATATAATTTCAACTTACCAGCGGTTTGAGCCTTCTTAGTAATCTGGATGGTTATCCCTTCGCTGCCGTTATCTATACGACGCCCGCTGCCATGCAGTTTATCATCATCCGTGGATCGCATGTCCAACCATAGGGCGTACTTGGTGGTCAGGTATTCACCGATCTGCACGGAGCCGAGGTCCAGGTCCTTTGTTATGTAATCCCCCACTGGTAGCTTTTTTATCTCATCCCACTGCTGGTGTGGTCTCATACCATGACTGAACAGCTGGTTGGGCACGCCCTCGATGGTCACTTCCACCTTTTCAATCTCGGGGTTGAAAAACTTCTCGCTGTCCCTCCGGAATGGATCGTAATCCTCCACGGGGACGACCAGGATACCTTTCATCGATCGCGCCGGCACGTTCAGGTTGATATTCCACACAGTGTCGCTCTTATCTCGCACGACTGATCTATGCCTCAGTACGCGATCGTACAGGATAGCCATCTTCCCAGAGTACTGGTTTCGAACCTGCCTGGCCAGCTCCGGGCTAGTGACCATGTCGAACTCCAGAGAGATGTTGTCTATGGCATAACTGGCCTCATCACCGTTCGGCGTACGCACTACTTTGCTATAGTCGTTAAACGTGAGCTCGTATTCGAGTCTATCACCCAGCGCGGCCTGGTAAAACGGCGTGTGTCCCGTGAGCAACTCGAAGTCGAGCGGCACGCAGAATCGATTCCCGTATGCTAGAGCGATGGCCTTTTCACCGTCCGATAGCTTGTCTTGTTGGTCTGTTGTGAAGACGTATCCTATGCGCGCCCGGGTTGATTTGCTGATACCCTGGTACACATCATTGACTCGTTCTCTCTCGCTTTTCCAGAGATCCTTGTAGCAGTGAAACACGTCGCTGTCGTCGATGCTCAGCACCTCGTTACCGCTGATCTTGACGGTCGTTTTCTTGATGATAGCTCGACCCACGTTCTGCACTAGCTCGCGTTTGTCGTTGTCGGAGGTCAACGTGATATTGAACGCCAGTCGAACAGTGCCTGGTACAATGAGGTCATTCTCACCAAGGTTTGGAAATCTAACCAGCAGAGTTTGGTTCTGGTCTATCTTGCTGGGATTGTTGGTGATAGTCACCGACTGTCGCACGGCTCTGGCACCTAATGGCTCTCTCAATTTTCTGAAAGGATCTAATTTTCTACCGTACATTGTTATATATAAATAAAATATATTTAAATACTAATGGATGAAGACATACCTATGGATGATATGCGGGGCGCTAGTGCCCAGGCATCTGATGAGCAGGAGACCTCATTTACTAGTTTGCCATTGAGCCAACAACTTTTAGAAACAACGGTAAATGATTATTACGAAAGTTTAAAAAGCGATAAAAACTACGTTGAACCCCAGGGTATATACCATAAGAATTTTTTTGTTGATACAAAGGGTGTTCTACGTCTTAAGTCTGCCCCAGGGGTTGACCTCTTTAACAAGATCACTAAAAAACCACTGGCCTTGTCAACTCTAGCCAGCCGCAATGGTGGTGCTAAATTTATCATTGAACATCTAAACATGCGTGATTACGGTGGTGCAATACCTAAGACCGTTAAAGAAGATCTGCAAGCTACCAGATCCCACCTCACCACTATAGATGAAATGACGCCAGAGCGTGCTACAGAAGCCTCGGACAGCATAGAAAAACTATTGAGCACCTACTGGGACAAACCGTTACCGGGGTTTGACTTTCCGGTAAGGGAACTGTACGGCTTAGACGAAGCCGTGAAACGCGTGCGTGGAGAACTCGTGAACAACATGGGGAAACTGAACGAAATCGACGAGCACATCGCTAGGGAAAAAACCAAACTCACCGAAACTGACGACGATGATATGAAGAATCGTATCAATGAACGACTACGCGATTTAGAAGACGAGAGACGTACACGATTGGAAGCCGCTTCCTCGAATCGTGAACATCTTCGATCCCAGATCAGTCGCATTCGGGAAACAATCGATAGAATACTGAACGAAGATACAACTTTAGCCAACAGGATTCGGATATTGTTCCGGGAGCAAGGGATCACCATCGCCAGCATTCTGACTGCATTGGGTTTAATCATATCAACCCTGGTGGTGTCACTGGTGGGAGGAACCCCTGTGGGGCCTGCCGGCGGCGGTGGAACTCCAGGCGGTGGTGGTGGTGTTAAAGACTGGATAAAAAAACTCGGTGAAGGCCTAGCTAAACTGGCTGGTAAAGCCGCCGAAGCCCTTCCCGGCATCCTGGGTAGCATCGTCTCGTGGTTGTTGGGCGCTCTGTCTAAAACTACCATGTGGCTCAGTCAAAACCTGTGGGCAGCCATCGTCGCCGTGGCGGGTCTGGTGTACGTAGCGGCTAAGAAATCTTTAACCAAATAAGTCCCAAAGTTACCCCACCAATCACTAAAGCTGTTTTATTATCAATATACTGCTGAGCCTGAATATGAGAGTGTGTGGGGGGTACCTCCACATGAACTTTAGGCTCCGGAGGTGGCGCCACTATACCCTTTTCACGTGGTGGGATGTGTGGGATATGTGGGGTGTTAATATCGGGGTTGATACCCAACTTTTGGTCCGCCGTGGCTATGACTATTTTGTTGTTATAACCCACCACTTTTTTTATTCTCAGTTGCATATCACTCGGAGCCATGTACAACCCCACGCCGAACACGTAGTTGACTTTCGATCTGGCGTATTCTAACACGTTTTGGTAACGGTCGATGGCCCTCGGGAGATCAACTGGAGAATTGATAGCATCCTCAACGTTGGAAACGAATTGTGTCTGAGCGTCGTAAGCAGTTCCCTTACCGAGGATGTTAGAACGCGTCATCGACTGCGCACCCAACAGCGCCCACACGTACGTTCGAATCGAATCATTCAAGCGTATTGTACCAGCACGAGTGAATCCTTTCGATGTTTTTGAGATCATTTTAGTCCAGGCTGTGGCTGCATCAGGACTGGTTTGCTTTATACAGCTGACATGGATCTTTTCATTCGTTGTGGGGCCTGTAAATGTATGCCGGTTTGGGTTGTATGAACCATCTTTAGAACCGGCATAATATTTTCCGGACCTGTAGAAGTACACGAGAACTATACCGAGACCATGGTTCACACCAGGAAGGCGAAAGTCTTTATTCGTTGGAATCTCAAACTCCCCACAAATACGTTCATAAGCGCGTCTATCATAGGGGTTATTCGTCATACTCCACGCTTTATCTTGGGGAAGAGGAGCACTTATTTCCTTCAATATTCGTCTCGTTTGATAATAAATATGAAACAAAATAACCGCCTTACTCAGTTCGTCTATACCATAGTCTGGTGTCACACCCGACCCTGTCGTCGCACACCACACAGCAAAGTTGAGTTGGTTCTGCCAAAACTGCATTGGGTTTTGATTCCAGTTTACCACCGCCTGCGCGTTATTAACGGACACGACATACTTTTCAAAGATATCAATAAAGGTTGTTTTAAACCCCGTACCATCTGCATTCACCACGATTTTCAAGTGTGCTAAATCCATATTATAATATATAAATTATATAATATAATATGTACATAACACTTCCAGGAATAACGAGCGGTGAGGCCGTTCAGCTGACGCACGCGATCGATAACACGTCAGGTCAACTCGAAGTCGCACTCTGCGATATCACCTACCTACCGCAATGGACTAACATTAATATCAGCAACAATAAGCTGTTCGTCAGTGGAACTCGCAGTCAAATAACTGACGGCTACTACAGCGTGTGCTCGCTAAACGACGAGGTCTTCAAACCCCTGGGAGCCGAACTCAAGATGAACGACTCAAACGGCACAGTGGTGTTAATCAACAACGGAAGAACCTCCTTGAGGCTCGGCCGACCATTAGCGAGGATACTCGGTATGTCTCCTGACGAGATAAAACCAACAACAACCGTCACAGGCACGAAGTTACCCGAACTAGTACCGTACCGAGAGCTATACATTCATCTCGGTCAGGTGAGCACAACGTATAACATTCAAGGAGGCCACCCTTCCACTATACTGAGAGCAGTGCCGGTGAAAACTGAGAAATTCAACGACGGTAGAACCGAGTCATTTTCACCACGGCAGTATAAGAGATTAACCCAGGGCAACATACCTGAGCTGACAATATCGGTGTTAGATATAAATCATAATCCTGTAAATATAGGATACCTCAGCTTAACGCTTCACGTAACATGACCAGCGCACAAGGGCCCGGAGTGAAAAAATGCGTCAATATCGGGATCTCCGACCTCGGAGACACACGCGGTTTCGACGCTCCCGGAGTAGATGGTAAAACGTACGCCTTGCAACTGAAAAATAACATTTACAAACGCGTTGAAGTCTCCTCCGGTGGAGCCCTAAGTGATATGATAGATACCACAGGAGCAACAGCCAACACTAAGTACGCCCTCGTCAACACCGGTGATGACAACTGGAGAATATACCCATCATTCGGAGGTAAACTGTTCGACTTAAGCGATGTTGAGAGCACTACCGTCATCAAAAACAAACCATATATGCTCGTCTTCACCGAAGATGACAAGTGGGTGTTGTTACCCGATAACAAATGGTTTCTCAATATTAGACTCGTCTCCCCTTACGTGTTCACGGATAACAAAGACAACCACCTAAACAAAGTCGTAAACAATGGAACCCTGCTCGTGGCTTACGTCCCAACTCAGAGGCGTAGCATAGTCGTCAGCCCAGTCAACACTATAGCAGCCCACATGCTATCGAGTAAACCGGCCATGCAAAACGTGAAATTGCAGTTGGTGTCTGAATTCGAAGGTGTGGTTAAGATACTAGAGAGTCTACCGGCAAACTCAACACTGTTCATCAAAGTCTACCTAGGGGAACCATCGGTGAATGATGTTGAGATCGTGAAGGGGATCAAACTCGGGTGGGTGAAACGACACCAGTATCAAGTTTGCAACGTTTACGTGCGGGTGGGTGTCGACTCCAAGACCAGTCTGCAGGGGGTCAACGTGATCGTGGAAAATAAGATATCACTAATCAATATCTTCCTACCTGACAACATACACTTCATGGGTATAAAGTTAACCCCTGAATTATTATCAGAAAACCAGTTGGAAATTATATCATAATAGTATAATAATGACTAGTCATCATCCCAACACTACACTTAACGACCTGGGAGATACAGAGGGATTCGATCAGCCTGGTGAGGAAGATGAATTATACATCCTACACTTCAAAGACAACGTGTACAAACGGGTGCTGTTATCAGATTTTAAAGAACCCAAATGGCTGGTCAACTTAACACCAGCCTCACCTTATATCACAATAGGTGAAAATGGGGTGATCTCTAAGATTAAGAACAACGGTAGTTGGGTCGGGGATTTCATTCCGGAGAGGTCATTAATCATGATGGCTGCTGGTCCCGGGAAAAATAGGTTAAGGACTATAGTAACAAATAAATTACCATTTCGCAATAATATATATAACATACATCTTGATATATCCCCCCCTTTCACACTCATCATAGAAGTCTTCTTTTTCTATTTAGGTAATGAAAACACCTCAAAAGAACAACAAATTTTACCCGGGGTGTCAATACACTGGTTTGATGAACACACAGACAAATATTGTCGTATTGTTATACAACAGGATACCCACGGGGCCCCTATAAACCGCTTAATAAGCCTCAGTGGGGTTTTTATTACAACAGGAAAGTCTATTAACCTCTCACCTATTACCCTGATTGATGGTCTAGATCTTGTAGGCTTCAAATACATTGAAAGATTTTTAACTGAACCCCAATTAAAATATCTTTCAAAATATATATTATAGGATGGGTCTGTACCCAGTCGTAGAGGAAGTAGCGAAGACGCTGGAAACCGTAGATGGGTTCCGCTTGAGGCAGTTATGTGATATGAAACGCCAACTAGAACAAGACCGTGACACGCGGAAAGCACTATGTAAAAAATATAATAGAGCTTTCAATATCGTGGACGGGGCTGACACTACCCTTATGGTAACCAGCATGGGACTAGGGGCGGCAGGCGTTGGGTTGTTAACCACCATCGTGGCTGCACCTATAGTGCTAGGTATTGAAATAACGGCTGGGGTGACAGGGTTGGTAGGGTTGGCGCTTAAGTTAGTATCACGCAGACTTAATCGTAAGGCATTGAAACACGACGAGATAAAGGTTCTGGCTGAAGCAAAGCTAAACACAGTGAGTGAGCGTATTTCCACGGCACTCTCTGATAGTAAGATCTCAGAAGAGGAGTTTCGTTCAATCCTCTCTGAACTCAAAAAATATAACGGAATGAAACAAGATATTCGATCCAAGTCTCGTAAGTCTGCTATCAGCGAGGACGAGAAAAAAAAGTACATAGAACAGGGGATACAAAAAGCCCAGCAAGCCTTTATTATGAACACCAAAGAGATCGTAGGCGGTTCACGTTAAACTGTTTCATCGATATAAACATAACATAGCCGTAAGCGAACCACCGATCCTATATGGTCGGTCAAAACTTACAACAAATTATTGATCGTACCGTACGGCACAGTGTTACCGCCTGCCAAGTCACGGTAAACGTGATGGTGTGGCTTTGTAGTAGGGGCAATAGTATCAAGAGCTAATGGTCCCACCAAAGCCTCATTTAGTAAATGAGGCTTTTTAGAGGGGTTTTTGAAAAGTGTTTTCGGACTATCATTCCCTATACTACTGATACAGTAGACTGTAGGGGGATCAGCCAGTACATAGATACAGCAGACTGTAGGGGGATCAGCCAGTACATAGATACAGCAGACTGTAGGGGGATCAGCCAGTACATAGATACAGCAGACTGTAGGGGGATCAGCCAGTACATAGATACAGCAGACTGTAGGGGGATCAGCCAGTACATAGATACAGCAGACTGTAGGGGGATCAGCCAGTACATAGATACAGCAGACTGTAGGGGGATCAGCCAGTACATAGATACAGCAGACTGTAGGGGGATCAGCCAGTACATAGATACAGCAGACTGTAGGGGAATCAGCCAGTACATAGATACAGCAGACTGTAGGGGGATCAGCCAGTACATAGATACAGTAGACTGTAGGGGGATCAGCCAGTACATAGATACAGTAGACTGTAGGGGGATCAGCCAGTACATAGATACAGCAGACTGTAGGGGGATCAGCCAGTATATAGATACAGCAGACTGTAGGGGGATCAGCCAATACTTAGTAGTTACTTGCGCAGATCACTTATCGGCTCAAAAGAGGCTTAAGTCCCTATTGGGCAAGGAATGTCAATTCTGGTAATTTTTAGCTCTAGCTCATCAAATTCAGATTAAAACGTCTCTGTCAGGTCCTATTTCATATTCACCTTAACTGATTGTGAAAACGACCCGTGAAGGTCCCGGGGTAGAATAGGCCTTCAGCAACCCATGCTTGAAATAAAAGGCTTTGGTTGGCACATGACATCGGTTCCCAATTGCGCAGATCGATGCTCATATTGTTGATCACTGGGTTGTTTGGTCCAGACTCGATTATGTACAGCCCGTCGCCATCTAGCTGGAATATTGCTGAGTGCGGCGTAAAAGTACACTCACTCACTGATACATGTGTATCTGCTATGTTGCAATCTCGAGATAATGAGTAAGTTCAAGTTGACGTTTTGTTAATAGGCTTTCAAAGATCTGCAATTCGTATGGTAAGGTAAGTTATGAACAATGGCAAATGAGACAACCAGTCGATTAAATTTAAATTTGGTTGAAAGGCATGCAAGTTGAAAAGGCAACCGAAGAGATTGGGTGAGAATAGGCGTCATGGTTGATGACGTGTCAACTAGCCAGAGAGGCTGCGTTATTGTTAATAAAATCAATCACCTGAATCTGCGATGCAAACTCATCATATACAAGCTGAGTGCAGCGTAAACCTAAACTCAGTCACTCACTCACTCACTGATTATGAAAACAACTGTCAATGAACCAAACCTATATACCTTCCAAAATCCCAATATGTTAATACTGTTGCTTACACCTATCCAAACCCCTTGGTTCGTAACATCTTTTTGTACTGTTCATATTCGTTGCGTTGCACAGGGACACTTGGGAGGGGACAGTAGGGTAAGCTAATGGTTAAGGCGTTCGCTGATCAGGCCGAGGGCCCGGGTTCGATTCCACAGATGGGTACAATATGTGAATCCCATTTTTGGTGTCCGTGGTTTTTCTGGAATATAGCTAAAAGCGGTGTAAACCCATACTCACTAAGGAAGTATAACAGAAGATTATAAATAGTCATCTCAGGATCAAGCAACTTATTAATTCACATCATATGCTTAAGTAGGATCAGATATAACCACTTGATGACGTTAGTCTCTTTTAACATTATCCATGCGTTGCTGAGCACCAGCTGCAAACCTAATCTTCATAAGAGACTGTTGTGTTATGGATATGCCTATGTTTATTTCAAATCTTCATTTACTCACCGAAACATGCGAATTATACGACAGTGCTACATGATTAATATACATATGTTCACACCGTATGTTATGCTTATCGGTTTATATCAGATGCGGGCCGAAATTTGGCAAAACGTTGACATACAATCAGTGTGAGCTTTGAATTCGAACACATGATCTGTGATATCTATGTGCAACCTGCTTCACCGTGTTTGTTTGCTTCGCTGAACAATATTCTAGTCACATGACAACTGTCGGTAAATATATACGTTTCATAAAGAATTTGCTAGTCATGAAATGTTCTCTAATTAAAGATTGTCATTGTCATGTTTCTTGTTATTCCGCTAACATGACGATGGTCTGTAAACAATTTTCATTAAGATTTTGGTCCTCACAGCAGATTATACAATTAAGAATCGGTTTTGCCCTGTCTCTTTCCTGATACCGAATTTAACTTGTTTTAAACCCGATTTTCATAACGATTTATATTCTGATTTACACTGATCATTAATAATCGATTTAACATCAATAACATCAATATCATTCATTCACGCAATACGATAACAGACATTAAAAAAACAGAGCGCCTGATCACAAGATCTATTCAGTCGCCTTTGATGACGAGTTTGATGGAAGCTAATTCCCAGCACGTAACCCAAGGAACGTTATAACTCATTATTCCTTGATGAGGACAGTAAATATCGGTCGTTGATCTAATCTGCAAATTGGGCAATTCTGCCCACTAACCCTTGCGGATAAGGGAAGTGATTCAGACGTTGCTAATGCTTCATGGATGAAAACACGAAGGACATTCACGTGAAGGTTGCTCAAATTGTACGTCTAAGTTTGAGTAATTGAAGAAACAGTTTGTTGCTTTGCGTAACACATGAGATGGAAACACGAAGGACATTCACGTGAAGGTTGCTCAAATTGTACGTCTAAGTTTGAGTAATTGAAGAAACAGTTTGTTGCTTTGCGTAACACATGAGATGGAAACACGAAGAACATTCACGTGAAGGTTGCTCAAATTGTACGTCTAAGTTTGAGTAATTGAAGAAACAGTTTGTTGCTTTGCGTAACACATGAGATGGAAACACGAAGGACATTCACGTGAAGGTTGCTCAAATTGTACGTCTAAGTTTGAGTAATTGAAGAAACAGTTTGTTGCTTTGCGTAAAACATGAGATGGAAACACGAAGGACATTCACGTGAAGGTTGCTCAAATTGTACGTCTAAGTTTGAGTAATTGAAGAAACAGTTTGTTGCTTTGCGTAACACATGAGATGGAAACACGAAGGACATTCACGTTAAGGTTGCTCAAATTGTACGTCTAAGTTTGAGTAATTGAAGAAACAGTTTGTTGCTTTGCGTAACACATGAGATGGAAACACGAAGGACATTCACGTGAAGGTTGCTCAAATTGTACGTCTAAGTTTGAGTAATTGAAGAAACAGTTTGTTGCTTTGCGTAACACATGAGATGGAAACACGAAGGACATTCACGTGAAGGTTGCTCAAATTGTACGTCTAAGTTTGAGTAATTGAAGAAACAGTTTGTTGCTTTGCGTAACACATGAGATGGAAACACGAAGGACATTCACGTGAAGGTTGCTCAAATTGTACGTCTAAGTTTGAGTAATTGAAGAAACAGTTTGTTGCTTTGCGTAACACATGAGATGGAAACACGAAGGACATTCACGTGAAGGTTGCTCAAATTGTACGTCTAAGTTTGAGTAATTGAAGAAACAGTTTGTTGCTTTGCGTAACACATGAGATGGAAACACGAAGGACATTCACGTGAAGGTTGCTCAAATTGTACGTCTAAGTTTGAGTAATTGAAGAAACAGTTTGTTGCTTTGCGTAACACATGAGATGGAAACACGAAAACCATTCACGTGAAGGTTGCTCAAATTGTACGTCTAAGTTTGAGTAATTGAAGAAACAGTTTGTTGCTTTGCGTAACACATGAGATGGAAACACGAAGGACATTCACGTGAAGGTTGCTCAAATTGTACGTCTAAGTTTGAGTAATTGAAGAAACAGTTTGTTGCTTTGCGTAACACATGAGATGGAAACACGAAGGACATTCACGTGAAGGTTGCTCAAATTGTACGTCTAAGTTTGAGTAATTGAAGAAACAGTTTGTTGCTTTGCGTAACACATGAGATGGAAACACGAAGGACATTCACGTGAAGGTTGCTCAAATTGTACGTCTAAGTTTGAGTAATTGAAGAAACAGTTTGTTGCTTTGCGTAACACATGAGATGGAAACACGAAGGACATTCACGTGAAGGTTGCTCAAATTGTACGTCTAAGTTTGAGTAATTGAAGAAACAGTTTGTTGCTTTGCGTAACACATGAGATGGAAACACGAAGGACATTCACGTGAAGGTTGCTCAAATTGTACGTCTAAGTTTGAGTAATTGAAGAAACAGTTTGTTGCTTTGCGTAACACATGAGATGGAAACACGAAGGACATTCACGTGAAGGTTGCTCAAATTGTACGTCTAAGTTTGAGTAATTGAAGAAACAGTTTGTTGCTTTGCGTAACACATGAGATGGAAACACGAAGGACATTCACGTGAAGGTTGCTCAAATTGTACGTCTAAGTTTGAGTAATTGAAGAAACAGTTTGTTGCTTTGCGAACACATGAGATGGAAACACGAAAACCATTCACGTGAAGGTTGCTCAAATTGTACGTCTAAGTTTGAGTAATTGAAGAAACAGTTTGTTGCTTTGCGTAACACATGAGATGGAAACACGAAAACCATTCACGTGAAGATTGCTCAAATTGTACGTCTAAGTTTGAGAAATTGAAGAAACAGTTTGTTGCTTTGCGTAACACATGAGATGGAAACACGAAAACCATTCACGTGAAGATTGCTCAAATTGTACGTCTAAGTTTGAGTAATTGAAGAAACAGTTTGTTGCTTTGCGTAACACATGAGATGGAAACACGAAAACCATTCACGTGAAGGTTGCTCAAATTGTACGTCTAAGTTTGAGTAATTGAAGAAACAGTTTGTTGCTTTGCGTAACACATGAGATGGAAACACGAAGGACATTCACGTGAAGGTTGCTCAAATTGTACGTCTAAGTTTGAGTAATTGAAGAAACAGTTTGTTGCTTTGCGTAACACATGAGATGGAAACACGAAGGACATTCACGTGAAGGTTGCTCAAATTGTACGTCTAAGTTTGAGTAATTGAAGAAACAGTTTGTTGCTTTGCGTAACACATGAGATGGAAACACGAAAACCATTCACGTGAAGGTTGCTCAAATTGTACGTCTAAGTTTGAGTAATTGAAGAAACAGTTTGTTGCTTTGCGTAACACATGAGATGGAAACACGAAAACCATTCACGTGAAGATTGCTCAAATTGTACGTCTAAGTTTGAGAAATTGAAGAAACAGTTTGTTGCTTTGCGTAACACATGAGATGGAAACACGAAAACCATTCACGTGAAGATTGCTCAAATTGTACGTCTAAGTTTGAGTAATTGAAGAAACAGTTTGTTGCTTTGCGTAACACATGAGATGGAAACACGAAAACCATTCACGTGAAGGTTGCTCAAATTGTACGTCTAAGTTTGAGTAATTGAAGAAACAGTTTGTTGCTTTGCGTAACACATGAGATGGAAACACAAAAGCCATTCACGTGAAGATTGCTCAAATTGTACGTCTAAGTTTGAGTAATTGAAGAAACAGTTTGTTGCTTTGCGTAACACATGAGATGGAAACACGAAAACCATTCACGTGAAGGTTGCTCAAATTGTACGTCTAAGTTTGAGTAATTGAAGAAACAGTTTGTTGCTTTGCGTAACACATGAGATGGAAACACGAAAACCATTCACGTGAAGGTTGCTCAAATTGTACGTCTAAGTTTGAGTAATTGAAGAAACAGTTTGTTGCTTTGCGTAACACATGAGATGGAAACACGAAAACCATTCACGTGAAGATTGCTCAAATTGTACGTCTAAGTTTGAGAAATTGAAGAAACAGTTTGTTGCTTTGCGTAACACATGAGATGGAAACACGAAAGCCATTCACGTGAAGGTTCCTCACATTGTACGTCTAAGCTTGAGAAATTGAAGAAACAGTTTGTTGCTTTGCATAACACATGAGATGGAAACACGAAAGCCATTCACGTGAAGATTGCTCAAATTGTACGTCTAAGTTTGAGAAATTAAAGAAACAGTTTGTGGCTTTGCGTAACACATGAGATGGACACACGAAAGCCATTCACGTGAAGGTTCCTCACATTGTACGCCCAAGCTTGAGAAATTGAAGAAACAGTGTGTTGCTTTGCGTAACACATGAGATGGAAACACGAAAACCATTCACGTGAAGGTTGCTCAAATTGTACGTCTAAGTTTGAGTAATTGAAGAAACAGTTTGTTGCTTTGCGTAACACATGAGATGGAAACACGAAAACCATTCACGTGAAGATTGCTCAAATTGTACGTCTAAGTTTGAGAAATTGAAGAAACAGTTTGTTGCTTTGCGTAACACATGAGATGGAAACACGAAAGCCATTCACGTGAAGGTTCCTCACATTGTACGTCTAAGTTTGAGAAATTGAAGAAACAGTTTGTTGCTTTGCATAACACATGAGATGGAAACACGAAAGCCATTCACGTGAAGATTGCTCAATTTGTACGTCTAAGTTTGAGAAATTAAAGAAACAGTTTGTGGCTTTGCGTAACACATGAGATGGACACACGAAAGCCATTCACGTGAAGGTTCCTCACATTGTACGCCCAAGCTTGAGAAATTGAAGAAACAGTGTGTTGCTTTGCGTAACACATGAGATGGAAACACGAAAACCATTCACGTGAAGGTTGCTCAAATTGTACGTCTAAGTTTGAGTAATTGAAGAAACAGTTTGTTGCTTTGCGTAACACATGAGATGGAAACACGAAAACCATTCACGTGAAGATTGCTCAAATTGTACGTCTAAGTTTGAGAAATTGAAGAAACAGTTTGTTGCTTTGCGTAACACATGAGATGGAAACACGAAAGCCATTCACGTGAAGGTTCCTCACATTGTACGTCTAAGCTTGAGAAATTGAAGAAACAGTTTGTTGCTTTGCATAACACATGAGATGGAAACACGAAAGCCATTCACGTGAAGATTGCTCAAATTGTACGTCTAAGTTTGAGAAATTAAAGAAACAGTTTGTGGCTTTGCGTAACACATGAGATGGACACGCGAAAGCCATTCACGTGAAGGTTCCTCACATTGTACGCCCAAGCTTGAGAAATTGAAGAAACAGTGTGTTGCTTTGCGTAACACATGAGAGTATGTCCTCGTTTGAATCTTCGGTTGTAGAGAGGCCATAAATACACTTTAGGAAATGCAGTGTCGATCAATGATGTACTAGTCATTATTACAACTGTGCGATGACTGTTGTAATCATTACCGGGACCATTATCTGATTTTAATGACACGACCCTGAAGCTTGAATTAAATCAGAAATGGAGACAAATGCGGTCAATCCCTTGAAGACACAGCTTGCGTCAAGTCGACACGTTGATTGGTAATTCCTCTTCTACAAGTACTCATGATTACACGGCGGGGAAATATCTTCAAAAACAAGAGTCTATCCCACAAAGACATGAGTTCTGTAATATTGTGATATCTTTGGCGTTTGTGAAAGGTGCGGGTATCGTGAAGACCCGTTATCACATTACCAAAACTGTCTTAAAGTTGTGAAGAAAAGAAACAAAACATTTTTTCAGGAGGTCTACCAAATCCATCGTATTTAGGCTGGACTATTTAATCCCACCACCTTTGGCACAATTTCTATACCATTTGCCTACTGTTTTGAAAAGGGAAGATGCCACTTCTGAATAGATGAACCTTTAGACATTTTTGATAACATGGAAGAAAAGGGAACAATACGGCTCCCCAGACCATGACACCCAAACCACCTTCGAATTTGTCAATTCTAGCCTACAGTGTCTTGTGGGATAAGTTTGGCATTTTGATTAGCAAAGCGTATGACATTTCCTGCTGAGACAGGCCTGTCCGAAAGACATATACCAACTGAAAATTAAACCTTGGTTTCTAGATAATAACCTGATCTCAAGTTAAACACAAACAACTCTTGAACCTGCAACCTTGTCCTCAACAGACTTTCGGTTAGGTGGGCCATCATCGTTTATGTTTTTAGTGACAGGGAACTTTCAGATGGAACATGTAAGAATTGAGTTTAGATATATCTTGTTTAGTGTTTATTACGTTTTATCGTTTCTGTAAGTTGGAAACTCAATAAAGTCAATTGTTATACGTAAAGTGAGTGCTCATTCGATTGGTATTATGAGGTTTGATACGTATGACATTTCCTGCTGAGACAAGCCTGCAAGAACTATACCAACTGAGAATAAACATGATAACCTGATCTCACGCTTATCCCCAACAACTGTCTCGAACCTTGTAAACAACAGAGGTGGATTTGTACATTTCGACAAACATCGTAATGCGGTACGTCCACAAAATGAAGTTTTGTGCTTGCAGTCGAAGGTCACTGAACGGATGCTGAAAAGAGGTTAAACAGCTTGCTAACTACAGCGTACCCTGGCTGCAATGCCACCGTTTGTCCAGGAGAAAGCATGGCATTATATCCAGGGTGCCATTATACCCAGGTAGGACACTTAGAGGCCCTATGCAGTCAAGAAGGTTCCACAAATCGAATTAAAACCTTTAATAATCACACTGTGTGGTACTCCTCGTCGTCTTCTCATTGAAAAGTCCCCTGATTCCACCTAATCGTAACAATCATCAATACTGCACAACCAAAGACGTTGACACATCCACTGGACAATACTACACAACCACAGACGTTGACACATCCACTGGACAATATTGCACAACCACAGACGCTCACGCATCCACTGGACAATACTACACAACTAGAATCGTTGACGCATCCACTGGACAATACGGCACAACCACAGACGTTGACGCATCCACTGGACAATACTACACAACCACAGACGTTGACGCATCCACTGGAAGAACTACCTTTCTCTGATGAATAGGGCAGCATTTTTGCAGAGTTCTGGGACATCTGAGGTTCATACCCATTGTTCCAGACTTGTTTATTGAACGACAGTCGTGTATATTGACTAGTGTGGCATTGAACTAAATGGGATTTCACAAAGTGGGATTCCAAGATCTCTGAAGACTGAAGAGTGCGGTATAAAAAAAGCAAACAACAATAGTTGTCACCTGTATGTCGTCATTCATGAACAGTGAGCACTGTCTGCATTACTTCCCTCTTCAACAAAAGGATGGCACATTTTGCGGATTAGATCATCGACCGATATTAAGTGGCCCTCACTTAGGACCAGCGAGTTTAACACTCCGGTGGAAATGCTGGTAGGAATTAATCTCCAGCAACCGAAATCTCTGCTTGTGGTCTTGCTCGTTGGTTAGGCTGATGCGTGTCTTAAACTCCCCGTTTTACACATGCATGTTCTTAATGTAGTTGGTTACCAGACTATATTACTGAAAAAGAAATCTCACTCACATGTATACCAATTACATACGTCACTGACGCTAATGCTGATGATCTTGGTGCCACTCACTAGAAACAGATTCTTTGTAGGAATTTTTTACTGACGGTCGTCATATGAAATGACTCTTGCTGAGTGCGGGCTCAAACGGGAGTGAGGGCAAAGCGAATTCTTAATGCCAAATGTTTCTGAAGAATAATCTTTATGATACTGGTCAGAGACAGTCGTATGCAATTGGAATACCACGTCAAACAGGGAAACGGAAATCAGTAATAAGGTTGGCGGTCGGGTTAAAGCGTCCTCTCCTCACGTTCAAGATCCGTTTTTGAATCTGCATATGGGCACAATGAAAGAAGCCCGTCCTTTCTGGTAACACCTGACGTGACATTGCTGGGGTATTGCTAATGGGGTGTAAAACCATAATCAGCCATAACAAGGGTGACCCGTGAAGGTCCGGGTTAGAATAGGCCTTCAACAGCCCATGCTTGCCATCAAAGGCGACTATGCTTGTCGTGAGAGGCGACGAATGGGATCGGATGGTCAGACTTGCTGACTTGGTTGACAGATGTCATCGGTTCCCAATTGCGCAGATCGATGCTCATGTTGTTGATCACTGGATTGTCTGGTCCAGACTCGATTATTTACAGCCCGCCGCCATATAGCTGGAATATTGCTAAATGTGGGGTAAAACTAAACTCACTCACTCACTATAACAAGGGTACACGTTTTAATAGAAGAGAATGTTATAGCATATTATAACGTAAAATAGAAACAGTTAAAAATCGTATGTGGATTCTCCAGGATGTAGTGTGGAATTCACGAGGGCAATCACGATCACACGAACAAGAAAAAGCATCATTATTTTGCCTGATTGCATGCTCTACA
Organism: Haliotis asinina; assembly: GCF_037392515.1. Taxonomy (NCBI): domain Eukaryota; kingdom Metazoa; phylum Mollusca; class Gastropoda; order Lepetellida; family Haliotidae; genus Haliotis; species Haliotis asinina. Next base: position 22,341,925 of record NC_090292.1, read on the forward strand.
GATATAGTATTTAAAGTTGCTTGGAGTTAACAAAATGTTGAATCATTGAACCGTGGTTAAGAGACAGAGATAGACGTATTTCTTTATATTTTCGCTGTACTTTTAGCCAGACAGTTACGAGCTCTCTTCATCCACATAAATGATTCATGAGTTGACGTGATGTCGGTTGTGATTTTACCGTTTCCTTCCATTCCCCTGAACGCTGCATTTGACGATGCCATGATGAGATGTTTTGTACTCACCAGATCTCGTAATCTCTTATTCCCTCACTGGTTCAAGGTGGATCCCAAAAATCTGAACTTGCATATGTCACAATATGTTACAGATGGTTTTTGTGTTACGTGAGTAACAGAACGAAAGGCCTGACGACATGCAATACATGTATATTATTTTTCAACATAATCCCATTGAAACTCTGACACATTTTACGACATGATGACCCCCATTGCTGGTGTTCCCTGACGTGATAAAACAGGAATGTTGCTAAAAGCGGCACAAAACTAAACAGACTCACTCCCTCACACTTTGCCACAAGCCACACTAATACATTATGCCATTGTGGGGGATTTTATGCTATTTTCCGTCCTTTTCAATGTCCAGACATTTCACTTCAACAACTGTGACTTCACTTTCCGATTCGAAACTCATTTAGACTATAGTGTCCTTCATATTTGATTAACGTCAGAGTTCATCCGACATACAAAGTGGGATATGTGAGTTAAAAAATAAAACCATCATAGTTTCTACGAAATCCACTGGCTCATAGTCCTGATGAGTGAGCACATTCATCCAGCGCGTTTTACGTAATTACGTAAAATGCATCATAGAGTATAATATGTCATATCTCAACCAGCTGACGTCACATCGTTTGTCTTAATATGATATCACATGTATGGCTTATTGGATGGTTTCACTGATAGCCACGTGAACGTACAGGAACTTTTCTCCAGCACCTTCAAACAGAGCTTAATGATTATGAAGCATGTAGTGTTTGCTGGTCTTATGATCCGATGTCAGAAGGTATTGCGTACTGAAAATATAAGTTCAGCTTAAACTTTCGAGTCTAGCTCTATGACGATAGCCTGTATGTAAGGAATTTCGACGATGCTTGATGATTGATTCTAGGAGCAATAACAGAGGTAAGTCGCCCGAAACACCTAGCCTGACATAATCTATTCAAGCAAATCTAATCTCAAGGTTTATTCAAATCACTCGCATCAGTACATAATTCGGTTGTAAACGATTTTAACAAAACAAGCAAAGACGTTGAATTTGATTTTGATGACTTCGTTTTGTACGCAAAAGGCACAGCTGCAAATATCACAGTTCATACTTCAGGCATAATCCCGCATTTGACGACAAAGGGAAAAAAATATATAGAGAATATTACGGGAAAGCCCATGGCATATTGAGTTTGCGATATGATTGTCTAAATGTTGTTGTTTTTCGTAATTATTTTTTCCGAGCGAGTGCGAGGGATATACGGGTACATGGTCACGAGTGTGAACAAGACGACATCGTATTTTGTTGGTTACCCAGCCACGTAAGCATTTCTGGTAACACAATGGCCGATCTTGCTGCCAAGGCAGCACTGAACAAATCTGTGACACCACTTCTTATTCCATACTCTGATTACAAAGCTAGCATTAGAACTTACATACGTGATCTGATGCAGAAGTGGGACACTCAAGGAGGTATCAATAAATTACACGCAAGAAAACCCTATATTGGTTACACCTACTTGGGTTGTCAGTCCAGATTTGAGGCGACTGTTATGCGTCGATGTCGTATTGGCGATACACGGTATAAACACGAATACTTTGTAAAGGGGGAGGATCTCCGTTTTGTATCCCTTGTGATGATAGAATCACGGTCAAGCATGTTTTGCTTGACTGTGTTGAATATTCCATCACAAGGGATTCCTAGTTTAAATCAAGCATTATGAAGGATTTTTTTACGAACATCAGTTCTCATTTAATTATTGCATTTTCAAAAGAATTGGATTTGTTGAATGAATTATAAATAGATATTTTTTAGTATTGCTAGTCTAGATTAGTAACTGAGATTGTTAGTGGCCTACCCTCAAACGGGGTTGAAGTATTGTAGAATTATTGTCCTCCTGGGAGGGTACGTATAAGTCCTAAAACATTTGATGTAGATTTAAGCTTTGCACCTCTTTAATCGTAGTTTGTATGGTAATTTAATTTTGGCCAGCATTTCGTATTCTCTCCATCACCTGAAAGGATGATGTAAATCCAACTAGGGTCCATGCAGGTAGCAAAGCTACTGTAAGTCCCCATGGTCCCTAGTATGGTGATCTACTTTCTATCCTTGGCGTTCTGTAGCCCGTGTTTTATAATGTGTTGTCTGCTTTTAACTACTAGAATGTATTACTTTTCTATGCTAGCTTTATATCCATATCTGTGATACCCTAGTATATTTACTGTCCATCGTGACGGGTTCCATTCTTCAAAATGTTTCCATTTTTCTCACATGAATTGTTTTCGTCACGATATGGCTGAGATATTACTGATGTGACGTTAAATTTTAACTCACTCACTATTAACGACGATGTTCATCGTTGGTACTAATGTAAAATATATTATTTAAATGTATTACCCTCAGGGTAGGATCAGGTCAGAACGGAGACAAGCGTGGTTACTCACCAGTAGTCAGTTTTAACCAAACGGACAACCATCAACAGGTCGAAGTAACTAAGTTCCTCCACACACGTGGCTGTCTAACAGTACGCAAAATTATTCATTGCACATCTAACGATCTACAATAAGGCTGTTCAGCCTTTAACACTCAAAGGTATCTGTTTCAGTGGGTAGTCGATCCAGATGATTATCTGGCATACATTTTTTGTGAAAAACTCCAGATCAAGAAATGAAACGGACTAGATTGATGCGGTAACCCACGCATCCACGAAGCAGATTAGACCCCCAATGGTCCCCTAGTGATCCATAAGCTGCTTTGGATGCAAACCAATTTCTGTGCAATGAGTGCAAAGAAGCTGACAATTTAAAGAATGTTTTACAACTTTCAAAGAAATTCTGTGGAGGATTGGTAAACTGTTCAGGTGTTATGGTGTCGTATCAGAACGAAACATCTCATGTCAATAGCAGGTTTGAAGCTGATGTAGAGCTGCATACTAGCCGCGTACAGGTTGAATTGCAGATCATGTTTCCAGACTATATCTTTATGAGTGGGTGTACCCTTAGAAGGGGTTGAAGTACTGTGGAATTGTTGTCCTCCTGAGAAGGTACGTAAGTCCCAAAACATTCGACGTAAATTGTCTACCAGGATTTTGATTGTAGTATTAATGTTATTTTAATTTTGGCTAACTTTTCGTACAATCACCAACAGCTGAAGGGATGGTGTAAATCCATGTAGGTAGCAAAAGTACTGTAAGTCCCCATGGTCCCCAGTGTGGTGATCTACCTTCTGTTGTTTTTAATCGTTGTATTCTTATTTCAGTTTTGGCTAGCATTTCCTACACTCGCCAGTGGCTAAAGAGATGGTGTAAATCCAACTAGGGTCCATGCAGGTAGCAAAGTTACTGTAAGTTCCTATGGCCCCTAGTATGGTGATCTACCTTCAGTATAACGCGCGTTTTATATTTTATTGTCTGCTTTGATTACTAGAATGTTTTACTTTTCCATGCTAGTTTTATACCCATATCTGTGACACCCTAGTATTCATACTGTCTACCGTGACAGGGTTTTTTCTTCAAAATGTTTAAAATTTTCTCATATAACTTGTTTTCATCACGACATGGCTGAGATATTGCCGATGTGACGTGAAATATTAACTCACTCACTCACTCCGGACTATACCTTTAAGTGGCGACATCAAGATAACAAAAAATAATGGGTCCGAGTATAGATCCTTGAGGTACTCCGAATCGAAGTAATTCCTCTTATGAAACTGCGGAGTTTATACATACAGACGGATGCCGTTCTCACAGATATAACTGGATCCATTTCAGTTCAACTCCAGTAACACATATCCTTTTTTCCAGGATAGATGTAGTGATCCACGGTATCAAACGCAGCAGATAGGACCAAGAATACCTGAATGACCCCACCGGTAGACTCTACAGAACTTAGTAAGTCGTTCTAAGTCACTATTGTAGTTGCGGTGCTATAGCCCTATCGGTAAGTAGATTGCATTACCTGAAACAAACCGTTGTTATTGCCTTTAAATTAGGATTAGGCATCATGAATTATTTTCTTTTACCTCTCTGAACACAAAACTGTTGTTCTGCGAGTTATTTTCCTTACCTCAGATAATAATATCAGTTGTTACTCAGCGAATTTTTAAGCTCGAATTTGCAATAACATAACTGAAAAAGGCCCCCTAATAATTCGAATAAAAGTCGCAATTTTGAAAACATAATATTGTTCAAAACGAAAAATGCCATTTTGAAAATATTTTTAGGACCAATGTCACACCATTAGACCTTCCGTTTAACAAAGACGAATTAATTTGGCACGCATTTTAACTGGCAAATGATACTGCTGTAGATTTCCAGAAACATGCACCATGTTTAAATGCCTAGGTACTATCGAAGCATAACAGCTCCACGGTGGGGTGAGTGTGGGTAATGATAGTTAAACGCCCTCTAGGTGCTAATGATTGCTTATCTTCAAAAGAAAAAAGGATCTGATGCAACTCTCGTTTACACGTGTTCACAGGCTGAGTTTACCACTAGGTGGTAAAGCTTTGGGTGCGTCGTATAACAATATGAAAGTACTCACTAAAGTATAACTTTTGATCCAATATATAACAGTGAACACTTAGTTCACCACGTTACAGCAATGTGCTACAATTAGTTCAACGCACAACAGTAATGTGTAACAATTATTTCACCTTCAACATGACAGTAATGTGCAATAATTAGTTCAACATACGACAGTAATGTGCAATAATTAGTTCAACAAGACAGCAGTGTGGAAGAATTAGTTCAATTCATGACAGTTATGTGCAATAATTACTTTACGACATTACAGTAATGTGCAAAATTAGTTCATCACATGACAGTATTGTGTAACAATCACTTCAAAACATGACGGTAATGTGCAGCAATTAGTTCATCACAATAAAGTAATGTGCAACAAGTACTTATCCACATGACAGCAATGTGCAATAATTAGTTCAACACGACATAAAGTGCAATAATTTGTTCACCACATGACAGTATTGTGTAACAATTACTTCACCACATGACAGCAATGTGCAACAATTAATTCCACATTGTGCAGCAATGAGCTACATTGGGTTCAACACGACAGTAAAGTACAACAATGAATTCAATACACGACAGTAATGTGCAATAATTACTTCACCACATGACGGTAATGTGCAACAATTAGCTAAACACATGACAGTAATGTCCTCGAATTAGTTCAACACATGACACGAATAGTGAATAAGACTGTTAGTAAATGAAATACATAACAGTAGTCTCTATTGGTAAATGAAACACGTGATAGTGAAAGAAACAGATGACTGTATTCTCCAACAGTAACTGAAACAGTGAAGCGTGTCTGGGGATTTAAATAGAGCATTTCATATTAATGTATATTACATATCGCTCATCTCACACGATGAATGTATCCAACTAAGTCATACGTACTGCGCAGGAGATAGAAAGTTCTAAGCCTTACGAAGGAGATTCTGCGTAGGAGATAACGAGGCTACGAAATAAAATTGCTCTACTACGCTTCCGTAAATGTACGACCTGAGTAGGCCTTCAGCAGCTCATGTTTGCAACGAAAATCGTCTATGCTTGTCGCAAGAGGTGACTAAAGGCATAGGGTGCTCAGGCTTAATTGACACATGTCATCGGTTTCCCATTGCGCAGATCGATGTTCACGCTGCTGATCACTGGATTGTCTGGTTCCGACTCGATTATTTACAGACCACCACCATGTAGCTGGAATATTGTTGAGTGCGGAGTAAAACTAAACTCACGCCGTAAAGCAGCAGACTTATAGGATCGGTTTAGCATTGTGAATACCTAAAATGCATGATTATACCAGATGAGACTTAAACTTCGATTTCCAGATCATAACCTGATCTTAAGTTATCCCCCAACATCTGTCTGGAACCTTGTAATCAATAAATAGCAATGTTAATATCACCGAACATTCAGATGGAACATTAATGGATCTCAGTGTGAATGTGATATTTACTGATATAGGAACTTAGAAGCAAACGCTATGACAATAGTCTATGTATTTTTAACGTGCCCACAGATTTTTACTTTTCAAACTCTATGAACGTAGGTCAATCTTCTTTCATAAATTCTTATAATAATTTGACAGTAAGTCCTCGCGGTCCCAAGTATGGTGATTTACCTTCAGTTGTTGGTGATATATAGCCCGTATTTTATATTGTAATGTCTAAATAGTGATATTAGTTTTAACATTCCACAAGGCGCTGGTATTTTTCCCTCGATCACTGGATGTCAATCTCATCAGCACATCGCATTTCACTCTCGACTCCCTGGGAGTATACAACTCCTGCTGCCAGTAGGCGCACCGAGTTTATTGTGGCTCTCTCATCCTAATAAGGTACCCAATTGACAGCTGGGTGGACTGGGACACATAGTGACAGCACTTTGTCCGAGTTTATTGCACGTTGCTGTACCCACAACTAGGTGTATGCACGTATTCATGTGGCCACCATCTGGTCATATACCAACGGATTCGTGGGTTCTTTTAAGTGCACAGGGTTGTGTACTGTACACTAGGGGTTGTGACAACACTGAAAGAGTCTGCTCACAAAGCTGACTCCAAGGTTTTTACACCCGGTCACAGATGGGCTCGCCGGATCACTAGCCTGGCGCCTTAGCCAGCTCGCCCACCATACCCCCATGCCCCCCTACTGCATTAGTTCAGTAGAATTTAACTATTTAACCATTAACATGAATCTGAAGTTATAGTAATTCGTTTAATTGAAACACATTATGATATTCGCAAGTACTTAGCGCTCATGACGTTGTGGACACTTCAACCAACAAGCACAACACCCGTCATCGGAGTTTGACAGCTGCCATAATTAACAGCAGCATCCAGCCAACGATTATTGAAGTCCTGGATGATTTTGCTATGCTGCCGATTACTGCAGTTATCCATAATACCTTTTAAGTTTATATTATTCAAATCCAACACAGCTGACTTCTTGTTTGCCATGCCATGTGTGTAACATTAAAGTCTTAGTATCTGTTTTGCCTACAAATATATAACACAGATCAATTTATTTCTTAAGCTTTTGAATGGGTTTGATTACGAAGATTCTGTTGATCTTTGGTATTGTGCACCATTACAAGGATTCGGACACTTGTATGACGAATTCTGAATTGTTGACATAGCTTGGCCTGAGCAGGATTGTGCACTCATTAAAGGAGTTTTATATGTTTTTTTGCAAGGAACGCCTTTTGCGGGCAGTTTGTTTCAGTAGAATGTGTTGTAAGTTAGAATGTCCTGAGCAAAAGCTATGCCAGCGGTGTCAGCGATATACTGACTTGTAACGGGTGAGTCATGCAAGTTCGGCTGACAGCCTCCGAATCTCACTTCCTTGGACCAGTTTTTAAAGTGTACGTTGGAACAAAATGCTGAGCAGGTGTTTGACTTGACATTAGGAAACAATTAGGCCAAGTACAGACCAATTTACGGTGCTTCAGCACCAGCAGTTTATATCTAACGGCAACATCCCTGAGAGCTCATGCCTACTGAAATGTCGTGGTTAATTGTACCTAGAGAGAGGGATCAGACAATCCATATTTGTCACTTGTGCAGATCACTTATAGGCTCAAGCTGACTTTTGTCTAGATTGAATTAGGGAGGTCTATGTTTAGCACTTACGAAACAACTTGCAGTGAACTGAAACTGTGGATATTGAACACCTCGGGACATAAACACCAAACTCCCCATTTCGACATTTGAGAGCGTTATCTCGATTCAGCCTTCAAATATTGTTGTCTCTTTCTTTCTCTTTTTTGAAATGTACTTGCCCGAATTCGAGCAATATGAAGTATGATTGTAAATAGTCATGTTTGGATCATACGAGTCGGTGATTGATATCATCTGAGTCAGAGTCATCCGATGGCATGCGTCAACCCTTTTAGCAAATCTTACCACCTGATAACGTCGTCATTGTTACCCGATGGCATGCGTCAACACAGTTAGCAAAGCTTACCACCCGATGACGTTAAACGCTTTTCTTACAGACACATGGGTAATAAGCATCTTCTTTTAAGACCTCGTTGTTGTTTGAAGCCCGGAGGTTGTGCTGAAAACAGTTGACTCATTACATTTGGTTCGAACCGGTGATCACATACATCTTCTATCAACATGTATGACGAGTTATCTGGCATGTCGGTAACATGTAAATGTTTGCTATTTAACCTTTGCATAATCATAATATGCATTTAGCATTTATATTGCGCCAAGCTCCACTCACGAGGTGAATACTCATAGCGCTAACAGTCAAAGCAGGCATATTATTACCCACGATAACCCAAGCTGCCTGTTAGGCGCTAGAAGGTTATATAGTCACATGACTTATTCCACCGGGTACCCATTTTCTGCTGGGTGAACAGAGGCAATTTTGGAGAAACTCATGCTTCATGGCCACATGTTTCATGTGCTTCGTTGTGGGGCAGAGCTGAAGTCCTAGAAACCCTCAGGAGTTAAGCACTCTCCACGCTCATCGTCGCTTAACTTCACTACATTGTAACCTGAGCTTTATACACAGGGCCACACGTCACACCCGCATGGCTATAATCCAACTGTATGACAACTGTTTGTAAATATTTCTCATAATGATTTTGTTCGGCATATTCATTACTCATTGATGAATTGATTTGAACTGTCTTGTTTGTTTAATAAAACAAATTTCAACAATTTGTCTGTACCAATCACGATTGAACTGACTTGGAGAAGGACGACCTAATTTGACTACAATGAATTCCCGAGGGTACAAAGTCTGCCCACCCAACGTCGTCAGCAACTTGTTATGAGAAGCGCTGATATGTCTGTTCTTGGGGATTGCAGGACGATAGGACAATCCAGTGACTGATATCAAGAGGAACGACCTATTTTGAATGCAACAAGTTACTCAAGTATCCATGCCTGCCCAATGAACATCATTAGTATATCGTTAAAGAAGATAATGAGTATTATTGAAGGTCAGTTCTAGCGTGAATATACACAAAATGAGAACATCAGCACTGTAGGTAACTGCCATACCATCATAGGAATCATGCAAATCAGAAAGTTTGGCCACAAGATCAATAATGTCACCTTTGATTACAAGGAGAACTGAGGACATGTGCACTTCCAAAGAATCCCGACCAGAAATCCCATCAAGGTGTTAATCTCGTTATCCCTCAATGGCCTGATGCACTGAACTATTCGCTTCTCCGTGATTCAGACGCTGGTAATTCTTCATGGATGGCTACAATAAGAGCGAGTGAGTGAGTGAGTTAACATTTAACGTCACATCGGCAATATTTCAGCCATATCGTGACGTGAACCGTTAATATTATACATAATAGTGAATGGTAAAAGACCTGTCGACAAAGGACAGTAAACTAGGGTATCACAGAGAGACATTTAAAACTAGTGATTAAATCTAAAACAGTTTACTACAGAGGACGATACAATATAAAAACGGGCTATAGACAGCCACCAACTGAGGGTAGATCACCAGTACCTTTTCTACCCGAATGGACCCTAGTTAGATTTACACCATCCCCGTTTAGCCAAATTGTAAAAGAAGAAATATGCTACGTCTAAAATCGGAAAGCAAAATTACAGTGAAAGTTTTGGGACGTACTTACCCTCTTAGGAGAACAATCATTTTACGATACTTCATCCCCCCTTGAGGGTACAGCCACTAACAATTCAAGTTACTAATCTAAACTACCAACATTTAAAATACATCTATATACAGCACATAGTAATCAAAATTCAATCATGTAATCAGTTTCTTTTACAACACCAATAGTTAAATGAGAACTAACAGTGGTAAAAAGATCCTTAACAGTTTTGACATTGAAATATTTATCCCTTGTGATAGGGGCTACATTAAGATCACCACACCGATTGTTGTTCATGTGTGAAAAGGTTTATCTGTTTCTTGCTTTCACCATTCGTATAGAGATCAAAATCCACTTCGCAAAATGCTGTGAAGTTTAACGTCGCACTGGTCAACATTCCATCTACACCACCCTCGCTCAACAATTAAGTCCCCACCAATAGGGTACGAAGACAAATTGTGGGACGGGATATAACCGCCCAATTCACCAAGCACCTGTCGATCCGCTTAGTCGGTTTCAGCAAGCTTAGGTGCCTGGTGAAATGAATGTGCGATAAACACTGCCACATCAGCTCCAGGATAGGAAGGAAGGTCTATAGACCCAGAGGATGCTTTCGTGTACTGATTAAAACCGAGGTCTCACCATATAGATGGTAAGGGGGATTGGATAACTATCTTATCCAATGAGTAAATGACAACTAATATCGTATATAATGATGACTGAACCTCTCACATGAATTCTACCTTGCTGATGCTTCCATCCTGGTTTTTTTCATCTTTACCACTCACAAAGGTCGACAAAGTTCAGTTCAATGCTTACGCTAACACAAGCACAGTCCCTTGTGACTAAGTGTCTGAGTGTATCATTAGCATGTGTTTTAAGATCACTATAAATAACGTTACTAACTGATGTTTTCTAAATGGACGATGTCATCCTGCCTGAAACTATTAAGAGAGTTAATTGTTCACGGAAATGATCAACATTCAACTGTCAAGTCACTGATTTTCCACTTTGACCCAATTTTGTGAGTTTAGTTTTACGCCGCACTCAGCTATATAGCAGCGATCTGTAACTAATCGTCTCTGGACCAGACAATCTAGTGATCAACAGCATCACATTTTGTCCCATTAGTGGCAAACGCAGATAACATGCTGAAAGGCAAATTAGTTGATCATCAATTTTTTTCAACGTTCATCACAGTCAATAAATTTCACTGGCTTCTATTTTGCACTTTAACCGAAATCGACTTCGAGTGTTTACGTTTACAACGCACTTATATTCTTCCTATATGGCAACGGTCCCTAAATAATCAAATCAACAGCATCATCATCGACTTACATTTGATATGCGATGACATGCGTCAACCGAGTCAGTGAGCCTGACCAACTGACCGTGATATTTGCTTCCGAGGACAAGCATGGATTACTCAAGAGCAATTCTAACCCGGATCTTCACCGGTCGGGAGTGCCCTCGAATAATCATACAATTCAAATTCAAATTGGACCGGCAGTTATTTTGTACTAGCCTACAACGTAGCTTAGCTTGCCAGTGCGTGCGTGCGTGCGTGCGTGCGTGCGTTTTGAACGGATATTGGTTTGTCAGTCAGCACGCATGTATATCAACCAGAAGAGATACTGTCAGGGTTTGGCAATTTTACAGTTTTATCATTGTAAAATGTCAGGTCCTCATGGTCCCTAGTATGGTGATGTACCTTCACTTGTTGGCAATCTATAGTCTGTTTTGTATTGGCCTAATTTGAAATCCTGTTTTAGAGAAAAATGCTAGTCTTATTTCTTTGTACTGTGATGATCTCAAGACTGATTCTTTTACTCTCCTTCGTTGACAGTTTTTTTCGTATTATTATAAATCAATACATAAATTGATGTGGATGAAATATTTCTGATGTGACTTTAAATCCTAACTCACTCACTCACTACAGTCTTGTCACCGAGGAATGTTACTGGTCAATGTAAAATAATTTCACGCAAGTTCATTCCCCATTATTGATAAGAAAAAGAGGAGGGAAGAGCTTCGTAATTCATATGACATCAATAGATTACAATTGATGATGATGAGGATAACAGCCGGTGTGAGATATCAGCCTTGTTCGAATTAGCTTCTTGGCTGTTAGTGGTATCAAAACATGTTATAAACTTATGTCTAGTTTTCAGCAATACATATACATCTTTACGGAAAAATAGACCCTTGAAGGTCCGGGGTAGAATAGGCCTTCAGCAACCCATGCTTGCCATTAAAAGCTACGTACTATGCTTGTCGTGAGAGGCGACTAATGGGATCGGGTGGTCAGGCTCGCTGACTTGGTTGACACATTACATCGGTTCCGAATTGCGCAGATCGATGCTCATGTTGTTGATCACTGGATTGTCTAGTCCAGACTCGATTATTTACAGCCCGCCGCCATCTAGCTGGAATACTGGCGAGTGCGGCGTAACAACTAAACTCACTCATTCCTCTTGCATGGTGTATATGTGATCAGTGATCGGTTTGCCTCAGGGAAACCGTTTCCGTAATGCTAACAATAGAGTTGAGTTTATAATCTCAGAGTGAAAGGTTTTTGGTGCACTATCCTTACCTTACCTTTAGTGTTTGTTGTTTAAAGCGGCACTCTGCAATCTCCCGCTATATCAAGTAACTGAGTCAGGACCAGACACTCTTGTGAGCAGCAGCATAAGGAAATGGGGATACGATGACATCTATATGTCGGCAGTCTGTAAATAATGGAGTTTGGTCTAGACAATCCAGTGATCAGCAGCATGAGCATAGATCTGCGAAACTGGGAACCGATAGCATGTGTCAACCAAGAAAACGGGCCAGTCCACCGAATCGCCTCTAATGACAAACGCCGTATTGTTTGCTGATGATCCTTGCTTATTTACATATAGTTATACATTTTCATCTTTAAGTTGTTTTAGTTTTATTTTCTAAAGACAGTTGAAAATATGACAAAATACCTATTAGAAGAACGGATAAGGTAGACGCCTGTGCAGAATCGATCATGTTTTCAGTCAGCCTTCTTTGTTGATACTGAAATCAACAATATTGAAATCTCATATTGTTACAGCATCAATGATCAATCAGAGTCACTTGACTGTTTTTTATTGACCTGGCCATTATATCCAAATACTGAATGCTCTATCTTTAGCTTCTAATCCGGTCCGTCCATGAAAGATAACTTTGTTATCAACTGAAGGTGAGGTGAAATTGGGTTTAACGTCGCACTTAAGAATATTCCGCTCATATGACGACGCGCATGCACTTGAGTGCGTGGCTGCTTGTGCTAGCCCAGACTTAGGCCAGCTTTACAGTGCTAGCTCCATGAGATGCCATGCTGCAGTTCAGAATGAATACCCCACTCAGACACGGAACACTGACTCCGAGCCGACTAATCCTTGTTCTACCCATTAAAGCCGAGCGTTAGGCTAGGGCCAACAAGTGCCATTTTTTAAACAAGTGTCTTTTTGGTGTGACGCGACCGGGGATCGAACCTGTGACATTCCGTTCTCCGGGCGGACGCTCTAACCACTACAACACGAACAAGTCCTAAAGTGGGAATAGGTGTCAACTCGTAGGCTCTGTGTGTTCGTTACCAGGTTTATTTTACACAGCTTTTTTTACAGCTTTCTTCTTATTCATCAAAAAGTATTGATATAACATTTTAACCTTGATGGTCTCCGCCTCATTAAGAAAATATTACTACGACCCTAATGGAGAATCTACACACGCCGTGAAATATGAAATATGGTCTGAAATGTGGAAGTCATGGTTTTGTAAGTAGGTTAAACTCTGCTCATTAACTAACAAAGCTGTGCGAGTGGATGCATGACACTTGTCGCACCAATCCAGCAAAAAGTACCAATGTTGCACATTTTGTATGTTCAACGAAATGCAAGGCCTGAAACAGCAATATCCGCATAATTATGTACACAGGTTTACACTGCCATTTTAAATTCATGTCATTCATGGGGGTTAGCATACAAAAAGCTGTTTATGTTACAATCACTCGCGAAATAACAGGAAGGTGTAAATTTGTTTGTCACGAATAAAAGATTTCTTGTCGTCTGAGGCACGAGATCAATTAACATCTACACACACACACACACACACACACACACACACACACACACACACATATGTATATTATGTGTTTGTATAATGAGAATGTTGATAGTTTCCGAAGATGACGGGGTTCATTGAAAGTGTGTGTGTGTGTGTGTGTGTGTGTGTGTGTTGATGTAGACGAAATATGACACACGTCCAGTGTAACACCAACTGTAAGTCCGTGTGCGTGTGTGTGTGGTCAACACAAGAACCAGCCTTATATATACAGTCATTGATTCTTGAACATTCTATCGAAGTATCGAAGCTTCGCGATCGGCCTCGTGTTTACAAACAGTCAAAACACACACCAATGGGAAGAAGCTCTCAAGAGCTACCTTAATTAAAGACGTTAAAGACGTGCCGCTAAAACACTATTACCCATGATACGAAATGTGACCTATAATAATTATCACTTAAAACTTTTAAAAATTGTGACCCAATAATAACTATCATTTAATCAATAACAATACAAATTACACCAAAATACACTCTCGTAAAAGTGCGTCCGGCCCACAGCATAATGGTGTTGGATCTTGGACCTGCGTAATTCTGGGCAGTGGTATTAGGATAACAGATGCCCAAATCACCGGTGTATAAGGCCACCAGTCATTCAATCTATCTCCCTCGTGGTCAGTGATAAATTTTACTAATAAAGTGTGTAGCAAGTCCCTGCTTTATCTACTGTGATATTTAAGTTTATTTGAAAAAAAATAACCTTTGTCAAATTAAGCATTGTTTAAGAACGAACGTGTTTTGCAAGAATCTGATTGGTATAAGAAATAAAATTTACCAAATTACATAATGTATTAAAAACGTAAATTGAATCTAAATACTCATACAATAAGTACATGAATTGATCTAAGGTAGCACAACAGACCTCCAAATAATGGCCTTAGGGCACAAACATCTAAAATTGCTCAAGTTCAATGACAAGTCAATAAATACCGTGAATGACCATCACTGCTAGAAGACAGCAAATGCCCTCCGGCGCTCAGGAAAGGTCAGTCGTCTAATGACGTCACGCAGAGTACGCCCCCATTCTTCTAAAGGGCACATGGTGAGTGCGTGTTGGTTGGCCGTCGATTACAACATCTAGGGGCATTTTACAGGGTCGTGTCCCTGGGCTACAACAACTCATTTACGTTGATGACAAGAAGTCCTGTACAATTTAATTTGCATGGTGGCTGATCCTGTACCTACTGAAGGGATGGTAAGGCAATTGGATAAACAAATTGAATGTTATAAGGAGTTGTCACATTTCGTTGGTGACAAGATGTTGATGGTACAATTACTGCTGACAAGCAGTGGACACGGGTATACTCTGTGTTACGACTATGTATTTTCCGTATATTTTGTTATTAATTCAGTAATAACGATTATTGGGTCACAATGTTTAGTGTTTTGAATATCAAATATGATGGTCAACGCAGCCATAGTTGATTCTCTCTCACATCAAGACATTGGTTAGTTTGTTATATTGTATTTTGTGACCCATTGACTTAGATTTTGTCTCTAAAATCTGCATTTTTGTATTGACTTGTGGCTTTGTATAAGTCTCTCATTGCATAATAGCAGAATTTTGAACGTTTATGACTTGTCTTTGTTCTGTTTTGCTGGTTCACAAGGGGATTTCTTACATTGTTGTCACGGTAAATTCTTAACCGTAGCATCTGATTGGTACGTTCATGCCCGGTCAGCACACAAAGTCAGCAAGTGCAACGTGACCGATGTGCCCGGGGTTTTATTTGAATTTCAATTTTGAGTAAGATCGGATCCTGGAAGGTTGCTTCGTTACACTCTCCTTTTTGAGACAAAGAGGAATTGGATACCAATGATTGATATAATCCTCGGTGATGTTACCCATGTTGGCACGCAATACCCGTTTCCGTTGTTTTTTAAGGTGAACAAAGGACTTGCCATTTTTTTGCCTTTGTGACGAGTGCCATTGATGTGCAGGAAACATTCACCGCGAAATCCTAGTATCAATAGTATTAATGAAAAGCTTATGACACACTAGGATTCGTATAAGGGTGTTATGACAGATATTACCTAATCATTGAAATGGGTTTTGTCATCTTTATTGATTGGTCAGAAAATGTAGGTCATTTTAGAATGGTGTACAAACAAATAAGACTGAAGTGTCAAGTTTAGTTATCATAATATGTGGCACTTGTCCTTTTTCTAATACAATAGTCCTTCAAAACATTCTAATCGTAGCAACCTTCAGCACCGTGTGATAGAGACTTTGAAGCATCAGCCGGGTCTAAAGAGCTTCCTTCCTCTCGCGGAGTTGGTGTAACGAGCATCATTGTAGCAGAGCCCTTGGGCATTAGGTCACCAGTAACCTATGCTCATTCGACTGGCTCTTAGTGGTTTGGTTGATTGTATATCACTTTATCACAATTGCGATTCATGCCCATTGGTCTAGACATGATTAATCAACTACAACCGCGTAGGTGGAATAAGGACCAGAATCCCCTTTCCCAAGCACTAAGGTGACCACTAGACACTAAGATTAGTGCTATGGGATTTAAGGATAATCCTAGTAAAGGCTTCTTGGTAAATAGAGCCAAGGACAGTAATGAACCGGTTAGTAAGCTTAAGGAGCCGGGATCGAGCCTACCTTTGACCGTGTGTGAAAACCTTGGCGTCAGCTTTATGTGCAGACACCTTTAGTGTCGTCACAACCTCTAGCGTACAGTACACAACCCTGTGCACTTAGAAAGATCCCACTAACCCGTTGGTGCATGGTGGCTAAATGAATACTTGCAACCATCTAGTTTCGGGAACAGCAACGTGCAGTAAGCCTTGGGCAAGGCACTGTGGCTATGTGAAGCAGTCCACCCAGTCAGTTGGGTACCTCATCAGCTCAGAATGGGTATGTGTTAAGGATAAGAAAGGGGAGTGAACTCGCTTGTGTTTGCAAGAGTTGTGTGATCCCCGGAGGGTTCAGATTGATAATACAATGTGCTGTTCGGATGGACATCCAGTGATCGAGGGGGTAAATACCAGCGCCTTGAGGATATACTTGTTCTGTGGATATGTGGGCTATATAAGTAACATATCCTAATCCTACCTACATAAGAAAAAAAGCCAAATTTATGGATGTCGACTTCTTTATTGTGGATTATACGACATTTCATCAGGAATTAGCTAGCATACGCTCTGAAAGGCGTGACATCCAGCCATTTTGATTTAGTTATACTTTCCACTTCTAAATGCCCTGCAAAGATTTAATCCATAAACAACATTTCACAAGTGGATATCTGAGCCCTCACCATTTGACGGTAGCATCTTTATAGCAACCTCTCTTGTGCTTCTTTCAGAAAAATAACACAAGCATACTATTTTTTTCTTTTGTTTGGTTGTTTTTTTAATCTATTTATTTATGTATTTAATTTCCCCATTGGACGTACGCTATGAACAACAATCAAAGTCGTAGACTTTGTCTGAGTTTCTTCTTCTCTGTACAACCGGAGGATATTGAGCGAGTAATACATGTTTTCCCCGATTAGATTGTCCACTGATATTAATTTTCTTTCATTTAGAAATAACGACTTTGACATTCCGCCCGAACTGCATATATGAATTAGAGTCCAGAAACTCGGAACACTGCTTTCCTGAAAGTTGATTAAATGGATCTTGTGGTCAGGCTGTGTGACTCTGACAGACTGGTTGAGCTTCTCCATGTACTCAGGGTTGCATAAATCATTGATGTTGTCGTTGATTATGTTGATTATGTTGGTGTCATTTTATGAATTGTCTTGTCCAGATTCAAATATTTACAGCCGGTCGTCAGATAGCTTGAATATTGCTGAATACGACAAGAAGAATAACTTACTGAGATAAGTGAATTCTTGATAAGAAACATTTATGAGAAACGGATTCTCTGTGAGAAGTATTTACACACAATCGTTGTATAGTTTGGTTATTGCTGTGGGCGGTCCAAAGCAAGAGTTGAGGAAGTAGAATTCTTAATGAGAAATGTTCTTTTTGAGAAACAAGACATTATGATAACTGACACAGTCAGTCCTCAAGCAGCCTAACTAGAGTGTCGAACAGGGAAGCAGGCACATCAGTTCTGCTTGAAAACTAAGGATCACATACTTATTGAACGAGGCTGACCACCCGATCTTGTTAGCCGTTTCTTACTACAAGCATGAGGTACATGAGATCAATTCTATCCCGCAAAAGTACTGTAAGTCCCTATGTTCCCTAGTGTGGTGATCTACCTTCGGTTGTTGACAATCCACAGCCCTTTTTTATATTGTATTGTCCTCTATAGTTAAACTGTTCTACATTTAATTACTAGTCTTAAATGGATATTTGTGATACATATTAGTGGTTTTACTGTTCTTCGTCAACAGGGTTTTAGGTTCCTATATTCATTCATTCTACAATGTCATTATTACCTGTTCCCGTCACGATACGGCTGCAATATTGCCGATGTGACGATAAATATTAACCCAATCACTCACTCACTCACTCAGTTCTATCCCGGATCTTAATCAAGAAGAATGTACATAAAATAAGAAAAATCTACCTTCGACAAAATTGGGACGAAGTACATGTTCCATAAGTGGGACAAACTATAAAGAGCAATGAGAATGTACATAAAATAACATAAAATCAACAGAACAAATAGAATTCGGATGAGTAATATTCAGAATACACTAAGCTGTGTGGTGGTGTTCACTAGGGGACTCGCAATCATAGGTCCACGATCGTTGCACGCAAACGAAACAAACATCAGTTCCATTTGACTTATTGCATACGCTACAAATTTAACACTTGAATTAACCAAATGCTGGAATCGGACGGTGGTTACAAATACAGATTTTATTTAGGGTTGAGGTTTGTGACGTTTTTTGCTGTATTTTCACTGCAAGGCTACATGCTATCGTTCCGCGCACAAATGAGTCATTAGTTGATGTATTGTTGGTCGTGGTTTAACCCTTTTCATTACATTCCCTGAACTGTGATTTACGACGCCAAGTTGAAATGCATGGTAATTACCAGATCTCCTGTTTCACCCACTGGTACACGGTGGAATGAAACAAAGTGAACGCGTATTTCATTGTTAGATGTTCCGTTTGGTTCAAAGGCTTTGTGTCTATCCGAGAAAAAACGTGTCTGGTGACGTCATACATTTTCAGCCTAATCTCATCGATACCATGATGCACTTTGCTACGATTCACACTGATACAAGTTGCTAGCCACTCTGGGGAATTTATGCCACCTTCTCCGCTTTTGATTATCCAGATATTTTCACGTAACTACTATGACCTCATCTTCGGAATCGTAATTCGTTCAAACTATAGTTTCCTGCATGTTTGGGAACAGATGAAAGTATGAGTTAATCCGGAATATAATGTGGGACATGGGAGTTAAAGAAAACCCACGGATTTTACGAAATGCCATTGGTGTACTGACCTGATATAAGAGCGCACCTTACGTCAGTTTCCCACTGCCGTGTCGATGTCATCGCGTAATTACGTAAAAAGCAGCATGATATGTTCCGTGTTTTGCCTGACCTTTTGGAAAAAGTCAGCATGATGACGTTCTTAACATTCGAGTACTCATATGCCATTACCTAATGAGATGGCGTCAGAGTTTTTGTCTTCTTTGGTTGTTAGGAGATCAAGTGTTTGAGCCTGTGTTCCTTTTCTTTCCTTCCGTTTGTGGTAATGATATCACATGTTTGGTTTATTAAATTGTTTCATTGATAGTTAAGAGAACCTGCAAAAATCTTTCTGAGGCAGCTTCAAACAGAGCTTGATGATCATGAGACATGGTGTGTTTGATGCCCTTATGATCAGATGTCAGAAGCTAATGTGTATTTACTTTATTTATTCTACTTAATCGTAAAAGGGCGAAGTAAATTAGATCAACCTGAATCCTTCACTTGCAGTCCAGTGAAATGACTGTAAAGTGAGGTTCAACAACATGATCTGCTGTAGACAAGAGAAGCATAAGATGTTGTAGACCAGACATCCCTAGGCAGCTGTAGACCCTACAATCATAGGCTGTTGCAGACCCAACGATTATAGGCTGTTGTAGACCCGACGATTATAGGCTGTTGTAGACCCTACGATCATAGGTTGTTGTAGACCAGACGATTATAGGCTCTTGTAGACCAGACGATTATAGGCTGTTGTAGACCAGACGATTATAGGCTGTTGTAGACCAGACGATTATAGGCTGTTGTAGACCCAACGATTATAGACTGTTGTAGACCAGACGATCACAGGTTGTTGTAGACAAGACGATCATAGGCTGTTGTAGACCAGACGATTATAGGCTGTTGTAGACCAGACGATTATAGGCTGTTGGAGACCAGACGATTATGGGCTGTTGCAGACCAGACGATTATAGGCTGTTGTAGACCAGACGATTATAGGCTGTTGTAGACCAGACGATTATAGGCTGTTGTAGACCAGACGATTATAGGCTGTTGTAGACCAGACGATCATAGGTTGTTGTAGACCAGACGATCATAGGTTGTTGTAGACCAGACGATCATAGGCTGTTGTAGACCCGACGATCATAGGTTGTTGTAGACCAGACGATCATAGGCTGTTGTAGACCAGACGATCATAGGCTGTTGTAGACCAGACGATTATAGGCTGTTGCAGACCAGACGATCATAGGCTGTTGTAGACCAGACGATTATAGGTTGTTGCAGACCAGACGATTATAGGCTGTTGTAGACCAGACGATTATAGGCTGTTGTAGACCAGACGATTATAGGCTGTTGTAGACCAGACGATTATAGGCTGTTGTAGACCAGACGATTATAGGCTGTTGTAGACCCAACGATTATAGGCTGTTGTAGACCAGACGATCATAGGTTGTTGTAGACCAGACGATCATAGGCTGTTGTAGACCAGACGATCATAGGTTGTTGTAGACCAGACGATTATAGGCTGTTGTAGACCAGACGATCATAGGCTGTTGTAGACCAGACGATTATAGGCTGTTGTAGACCCAACGATTATAGGCTGTTGTAGACCCGACGATCACAGGCTGTTGTAGACCAGACGATCATAGGTTGTTGTAGACCAGACGGTCATAGGCTGTTGTAGACCCGACGATCATAGGTTGTTGTAGACTAGACGATTATAGGCTGTTGTAGACCCGACGATTATAGGCTGTTGTAGACCCGACGATCATAGGCTGTTGTAGACCAGACGATCATAGGTTGTTGTAGACCAGACGATCATAGGCTGTTGTAGACCAGACGATTATAGGCTGTTGTAGACCAGACGATTATAGGCTGTTGTAGACCCGACGATTATAGGCTGTTGCAGACCAGACGATTATAGGCTGTTGTAGACCAGACGATTATAGGCTGTTGTAGACCAGACGATTATAGGCTGTTGTAGACCAGACGATTATAGGCTGTTCCAGACCAGACGATTATAGGCTGTTGTAGACCAGACGATTATAGGCTGTTGTAGACCCGACGATTATAGGCTGTTGCAGACCAGACGATTATAGGCTGTTGCAGACCAGACGATTATAGGCTGCTGTAGACCAGACGATTATAGGCTGTTGCAGACCAGACGATTATAGGCTCTTGCAGACCAGACGATTATAGGCTGTTGCAGACCAGACGATTATAGGTTGTTGTAGACCAGACGATTATAGGCTGTTGTAGACCAGACGATTATAGGCTGTTGTAGACCAGACGATTATAGGCTGTTGTAGACCAGACGATTATAGGCTGTTGTAGACCCAACGATTATAGGCTGTTGTAGACCAGACGATCATAGGTTGTTGTAGACCAGACGATCATAGGCTGTTGTAGACCAGACGATCATAGGTTGTTGTAGACCAGACGATTATAGGCTGTTGTAGACCAGACGATCATAGGCTGTTGTAGACCAGACGATTATAGGCTGTTGTAGACCCAACGATTATAGGCTGTTGTAGACCCGACGATCACAGGCTGTTGTAGACCAAACGATCATAGGTTGTTGTAGACCAGACGGTCATAGGCTGTTGTAGACCCGACGATCATAGGTTGTTGTAGACCAGACGATTATAGGCTGTTGTAGACCCGACGATTATAGGCTGTTGTAGACCCGACGATCATAGGCTGTTGTAGACCAGACGATTATAGGTTGTTGTAGACCAGACGATCATAGGCTGTTGTAGACCAGACGATTATAGGCTGTTGTAGACCAGACGATTATAGGCTGTTGTAGACCCGACGATTATAGGCTGTTGCAGACCAGACGATTATAGGCTGTTGTAGACCAGACGATTATAGGCTGTTGTAGACCAGACGATTATAGGCTGTTGTAGACCAGACGATTATAGGCTGTTCCAGACCAGACGATTATAGGCTGTTGTAGACCAGACGATTATAGGCTGTTGTAGACCCGACGATTATAGGCTGTTGCAGACCAGACGATTATAGGCTGTTGCAGACCAGACGATTATAGGCTGCTGTAGACCAGACGATTATAGGCTGTTGCAGACCAGACGATTATAGGCTCTTGCAGACCAGACGATTATAGGCTGTTGCAGACCAGACGATTATAGGTTGTTGTAGACCAGACGATTACAGGCTGTTGTAGACCAGACGATTATAGGCTGTTGTAGACCAGACGATTATAGGCTGTTGCAGACCAGACGATTATAGGCTGTTGCAGACCAGACGATTATAGGCTGCTGTAGACCAGACGATTATAGGCTGTTGCAGACCAGACGATTATAGGCTGTTGCAGACCAGACGATTATAGGCTGTTGCAGACCAGACGATTATAGGTTGTTGTAGACCAGACGATTATAGGCTGTTGTAGACCAGACGATTATAGGCTGTTGTAGACCAGACGATTATAGGCTGTTGCAGACCAGACGATTATAGGCTGTTGTAGACCCGACGATTATAGGCTGTTGCAGACCAGACGATTATAGGCTGTTGCAGACCAGACGATTATAGGCTGTTGTAGACCAGACGATTATAGGCTGTTGCAGACCAGACGATTATAGGCTGTTGTAGACCAGACGATTATAGGCTGTTGTAGACCAGACGATTATAGGCTGTTGTAGACCAGACGATTATAGGCTGTTGTAGACCAGACGATCATAGGCTGTTGTAGACCCGACGATCATAGGTTGTTGTAGACCAGACGATTATAGGCTGTTGTAGACCAGACGATTATAGGTTGTTGCAGACCAGACGATTATAGGCTGTTGTAGACCAGACGACTATAGGCTGTTCCAGACCAGACGATTATAGGCTGTTGTAGACCAGACGATTATAGGCTGTTGTAGACCCGACGATTATAGGCTGTTCCAGACCAGACGATTATAGGCTGTTGTAGACCAGACGATTATAGGCTGTTGTAGACCAGACGATTATAGGCTGTTGTAGACCAGACGATTATAGGCTGTTCCAGACCAGACGATTATAGGCTGTTGTAGACCAGACGATTATAGGCTGTTGTAGACCCGACGATTATAGGCTGTTGCAGACCAGACGATTATAGGCTGTTGCAGACCAGACGATTATAGGTTGTTGTAGACCAGACGATTATAGGCTGTTGTAGACCAGACGACCATAGGCTGTTTTAGACCAGACGATTATAGGCTGTTGCAGACCAGACGATTATAGGCTGTTGCAGACCAGACGATTATAGGCTGCTGTAGACCAGACGATTATAGGCTGTTGCAGACCAGACGATTATAGGCTGTTGCAGACCAGACGACTATAGGCTGTTGCAGACCCGACGATTATAGGTTGTTGTAGACCAGACGATTATAGGCTGTTGTAGACCAGACGATTATAGGCTGTTGTAGACCAGACGATTATATGCTGTTGCAGACCAGACGATTATAGGCTGTTGCAGACCAGACGATTATAGGCTGTTGTAGACCAGACGATTATAGGCTGTTGCAGACCAGACGATTGTAGGCTGTTGTAGACCAAACGATTATAGGCTGTTGCAGACCAGACGATTATAGGCTGTTGTACGCCAGATAATCATAGGCAGCTGTAGACCCGGCAATCATAGGCTGTTGCAGACCCAACGATTATAGGCGGTTGCAGACCCGACGATCATAGGTTGTTGTAGACCAGACGATTATGCTGTTGTAGACCCGACGATCATAGGCTGTTGTAGACCAGACGATTATAGGCTGTTGTAGACCCGACGATTATAGGCTGTTGCAGACCAGACGATTATAGGCTGTTGTAGACCCGACGATCATAGGCTGTTGCAGACCCAACGATTACAGGCTGTTGTAGACCAGACGATTATAGGTTGTTGCAGACCACACGATTATAGGCTGTTGTAGACCAGACGATTATAGGCTGTTGTAGACCAAACGATTATAGGCTGTTGCAGACCAGACGATTATAGGCTGTTGTACGCCAGATAATCATAGGCAGCTGTAGACCCGGCAATCATAGGCTGTTGCAGACCCAACGATTATAGGCGGTTGCAGACCCGACGATCATAGGTTGTTGTAGACCAGACGATTATGCTGTTGTAGACCCGACGATCATAGGCTGTTGTAGACCAGACGATTATAGGCTGTTGTAGACCCGACGATTATAGGCTGTTGCAGACCAGACGATTATAGGCTGTTGTAGACCCGACGATCATAGGCTGTTGCAGACCCAACGATTACAGGCTGTTGTAGACCCGACGATTATAGGCTGTTGTAGACCCGACGATTATAGGCTGTTGTAGACCCAACGATTATAGGCTGTTGTAGACCCGACGATCATAGGCTGTTGTACGCCAGATAATCATAGGCAGCTGTAGACCCGGCAATCATAGGCTGTTGTAAACCCGACGATTATAGGCTTTGGTAGACCAGACAATTATAGGCAGCTGTAGACTCGGCAATCATAGGCCGTTGTAAACCCGACGATTATAGGCTTTGGTAGACCCGACGATTATAGGCTGTTGTAGACCCGACGATCATAGGCTGTTGTAGACCCGACAATTATAGACTATTGTAGACGAGACGATCATAGACTGTTGTAGACCAGACGACCATAGGTAGCTGTAGACCCGACGATTACTGGAGATTACTGGAGACTCATACTCGTCGACTGATGTACATCGTACTAGTGGAGGTTACTATAGGCCCGATAATCATGGCTTGCTGGACACCCCACCAATAGAGGTTGCTGGAGAGCAGAACTAACGACATTGCTGGAAATACCATGATCATCACTGTTCATCGCCATGAAAAAATGCTGAATGACTAAAAAGGAACATGAAAAAGGCTTAAAGCACTCGACTATTCCATGGGGTGAAAACCTCCCTTAAACCCTTTGACACTTTGATGCGTCTCGTACCCTGTAGCCAATGACTGTGAATAACGGGCGGTTTAATTCCACGAGAGTGGTCAAGGTGAACGTGTTTTGCTGTCCGTCACTGAACATAATCGTACACAAATACATTTACGTATTCAACAGCAACTCCACAGCTGCAGTGAAAGATTTAGTATGTAGTAGAGACACGCTGCAGGACACAGCACAACAGCCACCAGTCATTCTAACAAGGAGAGGGAATCGATACGGCAGTGACAAGCCACCTTCTCTGATCCAGAACGGTGAATGTGCGGGAAGCGCCGCATAGAGTCTGCCACACGCTACACCATCAGCCAGCTTTCGTCTCGAGCTCGAAGCCAAGATTAGGTTTTAAGCGTCGGTGTTGCCAAACATTAGTTCAATAAGTTTTTCACAACTGCACAGTTAATTCATTTTTTATTGAAAATACACACAGGAAAATCAGGAAATCTGTTTGGAAACATTGTTCAAAGGGAAATTGCTTTGGAAACAGACTGCAAAAGGAAATTTATTTGGAAACAGTGTCCACTGGGTTGAAAACGTTCGCAAGGATTTCATGTGTTCTCACCTGTGAGGAAAGAAGAACAACGGATGCGTGTTAGTTGGTGTTACCAGCAGCTGGACCTGATTCTGGACCTGAACCCGGACCTGTACGTGGATACCAACTGACGGATACAGTGAAATGAACAGTGAGTCTGAGGGACACATCATGCTGAATCTTTCCTTTAATTCATCAGGTAAGATTTCTGATCGTTCCCGCGAGAATTGTTTGTAATGTGTCGTCGGGATTTGATCAACCTTGTTTGACAAAAAAACCCAAACATCTTAGACCAAAATTTTTCATTCAGAAGACAACAACGTCCATTATGTTTTTTAACAGAAATGTATGGTCAAAATGTACAGATGAGGAGGAATATGGTTAAAACGTCGCTTTCAAGATGATTGTGTGACTGTGTGTGTCTGTATTGTACCAGTACTAGCAGACTTACTGCGACATGGATGTCTCACAGACAGGCAAACAACAGGCAGGGAAACAACAAGTAACATTTTGCAATGCATTTTGTTATGACATCTCGGGAGATTCCTCTTTCTGGGTATACTGACCCAACTATGTCGAGATACTTGATTGTATCCTACGACGTGGAGATCCTTCTGATGAGGAAGATAAAGTGAAACGCTGCTATATGTCACCCCAAGCTAAGTTATATGTGTAGTCACTTGAATTATGATCTATTCCGTTTTGGTATGAAAGATAACCCGAATTGTTCCCTTGGAAATGTCTGTGAAGTCTTATTACCTTTTTGAGTGCCAATTATATACTGTACAGAGAACTGCCGTGATGTTTAATTGAATATAAATTATGCGTTACCATTATATTGGAATGCAGGTCTGACTGTTCGCACAAATCAAAACGTATTTGCAATTGTTCAAACATAATATTTTAATCCAAACTATTCCCTCAATTAGTTCAATTGTCCACAGTATCTCATCTTTCTGGTCTCTTCTGTCCATCTTGTATAATGAACGTAAATAATGTTTATGTAAATTTAACATGGAGGGTGGTCTGAGTTGTACAACTTGTACCCAGTCCTTTTCTCGTGAATAGAATACCTTGAAAACCCAAAAAAGTTAGAACATGGAGAGGCATGTCTGAGTCACGGAGGTTTTATTCTACGAGTCAACAATTGCACCCCACCAGTGAAGCGATTTGTGTTTGATTTTGACACTGAAAAACTATTTGTTCAATCAACGTTGTTTTACTTTCTAGAGCTAGACTAGCTGACTTGGTTGACACATGTCATCGGTTCCCAACTGCAGATCGATGCTCATGTTGTTGATCACTTGATTGTCTGGTCCAGAGTCGATTATTTACAGACCGCCGCCATATAGCTGGAGTGTTGCTGAGTGCAACGTAAAAATAAACTCACTCACTCATTCTAGAGCTTTGGTGACCATGATGTAGACGTCGATCCGTTTTTATCAGTGCCTGTCAAAATTCCTATTAGGATTCAAATTATCTGTCGTCTTTCTTGTTTTAAGTTTCACGATGGCTGAAAGTGAATTAGTGTGGTTTTACGCCTCTTTAAGCAATATTCCAGAAATATCACGGCGGGGACACCCGCAATGGGATGACATTGTACCTATGTGGAGAATCGAACTCGGGTCTACGGCGTGACGAGCGAACGCTAAAACCACACAGCTACCCCTCTGTCCCATGACGGCCAGCGTTGGTTAAGGTGTGTGGGTTGTGCAGGTGTGGAAGGTGTGATGGCGAAGTAACGGTACATGTGGGAGTACCTTAGGTTTAAGGTCTTTTCAGAAGGAGGGTAACGGAACCCAACACTACTACAGTTAAAGTAGAGAGGGTGATAACATTCTTCGATGATCGAAGTCATGTCATCGAAGACAATATACAAGTCCAGTTTCATTCAAAATATTTTTCCATGCTACGTTGTTTGATTGCAGAGTGTGTCCTTTTTAAAATCTGACCACAGTTGTCAACAGCTGATGGTGTAAATCCAGCTGGGGTGGGTGCCAGTGGTAATTGTACGGAAAGTGTCTAGGGTTCCTAGTGTAGGGATCTGTTTTAGGGCGACAAATGATTTGTTTTATATACAGTGGAATCTGTATAAACCGGCACTCATTGGGAAGAAATAATCCGGTTTAGACAAGGTGCCCCAATGGAGAGCTGCTGGTAAATGTGCAAGCCAGGGATGGGATTTTGTGCTGGTGTTGACAAGTTGCCGGATTGACAGCTTCCACTGTATTGTAGTGTCCGAAATTCTCAAACAGTGGTTTCAGTCTGTGATATTTTAATTGCTTTAATGTCCTTTGTGGACAGATTCTATGCTATGATTTTAACTGTTGTTAACGCTTGACCTGTTTTGGTCACGTTATAGCTGCAATATTGCTGATGTGACTTGAAATCTTAAACTCACTCACTCGAAGCCGTATTAGACATTAACACGACTAAGGGTGGAGTGGTCAAATAACTTGGAATTCAAACCCAGAATCAATGTTATCTACTCTAAGGGAGGCAACTCTCCAGGCCGTAGAGTGGCAAGTCATTTTTATCACGTGGCCGCCCCTTCTTTCATTGTATCAGGATCATGGTCTGTAATGTTCTGGAATATAAAACGTGGGCGAAGGCAAGACGGAAAACTCCGATGATAGGATAGAATTAGTGGTTGGATTTGGCGCGGACGTCGGAGAAAGCCACAGTCTAAGCTTTCATGGTTGTGATACTGTGCACTGAGAGGCGCGGACGTCGGAGAAAGCCACATGTCTAACCTTTCATTGTTGAGATGGTGTGCACTGAAAGGTGCGGACGTCTGAGAAGACAGGTTTTTACAGCCTTTTTACAGCATTTGCGTAAGGTTTTGCCATTCATTATGATGGAGACTACATTCGATTGAATCAGACCCTTAGGCGGATATTGTATGGCGTTAATTGCAAATTTGAACTACCGTAATGTTACAACCCCAAAGCCATTGCAACACGATGACCTTGTGCGGTATTGTAAGAGTGGAAACGAAATTAATTGTCTCCAAGATATCTGACAATGTAAAGTAACTGACGTAGTCAGCACGTTCAAGTTTTGCCTTCAGGATCTGTAGGTCCTTTATTCTTTCTCTTCGTGACGAAGTAAGAATGAAAACAAAACATACTGAAAGGCAAAAGAAACGTTGCTGGAAATTGTGCCATGATATATTTTGCAGAATACACCGGAGACAGAATTACCGACAGGTAGATTATATCCTGAGTGAGTGAGTTTGCTTTTAGCAATATTCCAGCACTATCACGGCGGGGGACACCAAATATGGGCTTCACACACAGTACTCATGTGGGGAATCAAACCTGTGTGTTCGGCATGTCGAACGAATCATTTAACCACTAGACTAGCCCACCGCCCAGATTATGTAATGACGTGAAAGCGATTTAAACATATTTTATTCACAAAAGTGAAGCGACTGGGCACAAGTTATCCAGCATGAAATACATGTCCCTAATATTTACATACAAACATTTTTAATTATATACATCTCAGGGACGAATAGACAGGAGAGGTAGGAGATGCTTCTATTTTGGTACATCAGGGTGTCATTCACAGCCCCGTTACCCTAAATACGGATCTTCAAGCTGTTGCCATTCGTCTGACACTGCACATTGCTCTGATCCAATATGGACTTCGGGGAATATCCCAACGTTTTGGCGTAATGCCATTGCAGTCCCCATTCCAAAACCTGACCGAGATCATACCGATCCATCTAATTACAGGCCAATCTCTTTAACGAGTTGTGTGTGTAAAACCATGGAGCGAATGGCAAATAATCGATTAACTTGGTATCGTGAAACTAATAAACTTATAACAGATTTTCAATGTGGTTTTCGGTAATATCGTAGTACCACTGGTCATTTGGCACGATTAGAATCCTATGTTAAAATGCTCTCGTAAATAAACAACATGCAGTATCGATATTCTTTGATCTCGAGAAAGCGTACGATACAACCTGGAAGCATGGCATTTTAAAGGCTTTATATGATTTTAGTTTAAGAGGCCGTTTGCCTCTTTTTATATCAGAATTGTATACATTTTTGTAGAAAATATAAGCCCCATAAGCACCCAGACCTATCTTTAAATGACACATCCATCACAATTGTAAAGGAGGCCAAGTTCTTGGGTTTAATTTTTTACTTCAATTTAGCATTCCTGTCACATATTTAATCTCTCAAAGCTAAATGCTTGAAGGCGCTCGATTTGTTAAAGGTTGTCTCCAATTCAAAGTGGGGAGGGGATCAAACTACGCTCCTCCATCTATATCGATTATTGGTCCGTTCGAAACTTGATTATGGCTCCATCGTATATGGTGGAGCCTGTAAAAGCAACCTAAAACTTCTTGATTCTGCCCACCACCAAGGTCTAAGACTTTGTCTTGGGTCTTTCAGAGCTTCACCTGCTGACAGTCTTTACGTTGACGTCGATGAACCATCTCTTACACAACGCGGTATAAAACTGTCTTTACAGTGCATAACCAAATTATACTCTAATAAATCTAAGCCTGCATATAACTCTGTTCTCAATCCCTTTTATGGGGATTTATACAACAAGAAATCTCCTCTCGATCCGCCTGTAGCGTACAGAATTAAACCATTTCTTTCTTCTGCCGGCATTGAGCTGGACAATACAGCTCCTTCCCGTCTTCTTTCTTCTCCTCCTTGGCAGTTGGTTAGGCCACAAGTCGACCTACCATTAACTGCATTTAAAAATCAGACGCTAATGAATTACAATATAAACATGAATATAATCAACTGAAAAGTAAATATAGCAATTACAAATCCTTATTTACAGATGGGTCCAAGGGCGGAGCCACTGCCAGTGGATCCAGAACAATATCTTCTAGATAACCAAGTAACAGCTCTAGCTGAAGCAAACGCTATACTAACAGCTCTTAAATGTATTCAAAGCCATATACACTTCTATTAGAAATTGTTGAATTATATAATGATCTTGCTACTGGCCAATACGACATCGTCTTTTTGTCTTTTGGAATCTCTGGTAACACACTGGCTGATCTTACTGCCAAGGCAGAACTCAACAAATCTGTGACACCACTTCGTATTCCTTACATGGATTATAAAGCCATCATTAGATCTTATATCCGTGATCCGATGCAGAAGTGGGACTCCCAGGTAGGTGTAAATAAATTACATGCGACACAGCCTTATATTGGTTATACTTACCTGGGTTATCAGTTCAGATTTGAAGAGGTCATCATGCGACGATGTATTGACGGCACAAGATATAATCATACATACCTACTAAAGGTGACGATCCTCCGTTTTGCATCCCTTGTAATGAAATAATCCCGGTCAATCATGTCTTGCTTGCCTGTGTTGAATATTCCATCACAAGGGATAATTATTTTACATCAAAAACTATGATGGATCTTTTTAACAATACCAGTCCTCATTTAATTACTGCATTTTTAAAAGAATCAGATTTGTTAAATGAATTCTAAATAGATAAATATTTTATGATTGAAAGTTTGAATTAGTAACTAAGATTGTTAGTGGTTGTATCCTCGAGGGGGGGTTAAAGTATCGTAAATATTGTCCTCCTGAAAGGTTACGCAAGTCCCATAGTTTTTCAGATGTCTTTAAGATTAGAATATGTGTTGTTTTTTTTAATGTACGGCTTGATCTGACTAAATTGTTAACGGCTGAGGGGATGATGTATATCCAGCTATGACCTATGCAGGAAGCAAATGTACTGTAAGTCCCCATGGTCCTTAGTGTGGTGATCTACCTTCAGTTGTTGGCAATCTATAGCCCATTTTTATATTGTATTGTCGTCTATAGTTAAA
The DNA here is from genome assembly GCF_037392515.1 of Haliotis asinina. NCBI lineage: Eukaryota > Metazoa > Mollusca > Gastropoda > Lepetellida > Haliotidae > Haliotis > Haliotis asinina. The sequence goes on from NC_090292.1 coordinate 22,373,558, forward strand.
CTTGTTTAGACCAAATTACCAGTTCTTCTCCGTGATATTCTAGTTAGTTATACTATCCTGTGTTGACAGGTTCTTACAATGTGCCATTAATTTATCTGTATGTTTGTAATTAATCGTGCTCGTCACGATATGGCTGAAACACTAACGATGTGACGATAAATTTTAACTCACTCACTCATTCCAGTAGGAAGTGATAAGCATTGTCACAAGCATTGCCACAGTAACAAGAAGCAGAATCTTTCGTTGTGAAACGACACAGACCATAATTTACCTGACTAGTCATACGGCCCTTGAAGGTCCCGGGGTAGAATAGGCCTTCAGCAACCCATGCTTGCCATAAAAGGCGACTATGCTTGTCGTAAGAGGCGACTAACGTGATCGGGTGGTCAGACTCGCTGACTTGGTTGACACATGTCATCGATTCCCATTTGCGCAGATCGATGCTCATGTTGTTGATCACTGGATTGTCTGGTATTGCTTAAAGTGTGTATTTCAATTTCCGCATTGATAACATTTTTTGAGCACCACTTGATAATTTGATTAGTGTGACAAGACCATTTGCCGTTTACCTCAAATGTTACTCCGAGATGTTAAAGAAGTTTACCAAATTGATTTGCTTCCCGCCAAATAAACGAATAAATTCTTCAGTTTCACCATTCATGGAAAACAACACTGAAACCAACCAGTTCTTGCTCCAGTTATATAATATGTTAAGTTGGCACTGAGAGAAGTTTATTAGTTTTCGATGATTTTCGAAGCGAGGCATCGTCAGCAAAAAGGCTCATTACACAAACCATTTCTTGTTCATCATAGACCACGAATAACGAATAAAAATGGCCCCAATACTGATCCTTGTGGGACTCCAGTTGTTAAATACCTGGGATTTGATATAACCCCGTTTACAAAGACTTGTTGACTGCGATCACGTATGTACGTCGATATCTATTGTAAAAGCTGACCTCTAATACCATACATCTCTAATTTACGTACTAGTCACGATCAAAAGCTTTTGACACATCGCAAAATAGATAGAGGATACTAAACGACCTTCCGTGTAATAACATTTTATTAAACGAGTTAATGATTTGGTATCAGACGAGCGAAAGCTAGTTTGATACCAAATCTTTAACGAATTTAATGGAAATGGCATTTCACGGAAGCGAGTTTAGTATTCTGTTTATTACTCGCCAACATAAATTGACAGAAACTGCCGCGAAGTGTGAGGACACTCAGCTTTCAAGTCAAGCAAGATCTAGGAAAATCGCGACATCAACATTAGCATTGTGACGTCACAACTTTGAACCATTTGGACGTCATACGTCAAGCGGTATTACACTAGTGTAATATTGAAGTGAAAATATAACACTGCAGTATCTTCAACGGGCGAGTAATAACATACATTATTTTTGTTTGCTGTCGAGAGATATACAGATATGATGGTAAAGTTCAAGTGATGAACAGTTGAATGACCTGACTGAAAGTCTGATTGATACTTATATAAACATGGAAATAGTTAGTGTTTATATATCACTGTTTCAAACAGATTTCCTATACAACATATAAGAGCAATAGGCCTATAACTGGAAACGGGAGGCACCAAACATCGGCCTCACACATTGTACTCATGTGGGGAATCAAACCCGGCTCTTTGGCATGTCGGACGAACGATTTAACTACTAGGCTAACCCACCGCGAAGGTTATGTGCTGACGTGAATTCGACTAATATACTGAAAGGTAAAAGAAATGTGATAAAGTGTTTTATTATAACGTTTCTTTGGGCGACATCAGACCCTAGCTCCCCCAACATCCACTGAAATGCAGATACGACTTCCATTAGAGAAGATACCCACTTCCACTGTGTACCACGCCAGTTTTGCCGCTGGAAACGTAGGACTTACGATCTCCTATGTAGGAGATAGTAAGTCCTGCGTAGAAGATAGTATTCCTGATTCCTACGTAGGAGACACCAAAAAACATTTTTCACCGTGGCCCTAAAACGCTTCCGTAGTTTTGTGCAAAGGCACCCTAAGCATACGTTCCGATAAATCTCCACTATATCCTGTATGCATCTACGGCTCGACTCGATAATTGTATAACCTTCCTTTCCTTGCTTCGCATTCTCACTAGACAATCGGCTAAGTCGCCGTTACAACCAAGTTTACCAGTGTCAACAAGGATAGTGGTCGCATCCGCGAAGGCTTGTTCGCAGTGCGACTCAAATTTTGAAGAGAAATCAATCAGAAACAACGAGAGGCCCGAAACAATATATGCAAGAGCCCCTTCTACCTCTTTCGGTACCCCTGCAACGTTTGTGTTGCCAAGTGTAATCGGTTAGATCATTTAGGAACCTAAAGTAAGTTGTGATTGGTTCGCTCAACCTGACTGGATAAAATCAGTGAACCGTAGATGCATCCAGGGTGTAGTGAAAATTTATCGGAACGTCCACCCTGGAGAATATTTAGAACATTGACTATTGCCGCATGGGGGTTAATCGAACAATTACTATCTTTCATTCTGTAATCACTGCTTTCATATCATATTGTGTCTGTTTACAGTAATTAGTAATGTTTTCCCCATTTTCATTTATTTATCTATCCCTGTAATTCACCAAACAAACACGAAGATTCGGATTAGAATTGATCTTCAACATCCCATGCTTGCCGTAAGAGGAACGGAATCGGGTGGTCAGGCTCGTCGACAAAGGGTTGCTGTTGATACTCCATTACTGGGTCCAGGCTCCAATATTTACAGAGCGCCGCCATGAATCTTGGTTATTGCTAAGTGCGGCGTTAAACAAAAACAACAACAACAAAACGGCTTGCTAACTATCTGAATAACATTGCTTGTGTTTGTAGTACGGACTGATTTCAGTTCAATTTGTTGCTTTAGCTTGAAAATCTTCACGTAAGAACGTGTTCAACAATGAATAAAAAAGGCCGGGCGGGACAACTTAGGAATGGCCAGCGAGTCCTAACTTGACATACAGAAGGGAGCAAGCTACAAAGACATATTTTATATCATTGGAAAGATCTCGAGGAGATGAACACGAAAAGTTCATTTGCCAATGTGTTCACGTGTTAATAAGCTCACAAATTGGCTATGAAAATGCATTTCAGCAGAAATTTCTGGCAGAAATTTTTTTTTCCGCAGAAATTTCTGGCAGAAATTTTTTTTCCCGCAGAAATTTCTGGCAGAAATTTTTTTCCCGCAGAAATTTCTGGCAGAAATTTTTTATTTCACTACCAGAATTATCTTAATTTAACAAAAGTAGAGAGTATAAGTAATGATACTGCTGCATGAGTGGTAGTTTCATGTTTATTCCAAGTAATAAGCACTTAGCGTGATCAACGGATCTGATATTTTTGTTTCGATACTAGAATTATCTTAGTTGAATAAGATTAAACACAATCGTTAAATAATTTAATATAGACTTTCTTTAAATGGTGTCGTTTTCCCTGTTTAAAGCCTATTAGTACCAGACAACCGAGAATTTTACAGTCTGATTTTAACCGTATTTCATTATAGCTTTTACAATTTAAAAGGCTTATGCATTATTCCCATCCGTTTCATCATAACACAGTTGTAACTTCTTAGTGGATTCACGTCGTGCAAGATTAATTTAACAGTATCGGGGTGCATTTTCTAATCCCAATAAGCCTACATTGTTTTTGCATGCGACATGGGTTGAAAGCGAATAGAGACGAAACCGGACTTATACTACATACATACAATATAATAACAATGTAAGACGTGTGAGCCATAATTTGAATTCATCAACATGCCCGTAAAGACCAGCGTACCAGATGAGATGATAAACAATGCATCAGTGTTCAAAGTGACAATGCCCGCGAAAATGTAATTGCCTCGTTGAAACAATAATTTATGCCGAAGTGGCCACCGTGTATTCACACCTGTTAACGTGGTTTATCAGGTTGTCTCTATAAGCGGTCATCGTTCCGGTTCGGTTGGCCTTGAGTGGACACCGCGGTTAATAATTGCGCAAGCCATAGAGCGGGCACTGGGGAAATACAGCGAAACAATGCCAGTTGGTGCTGCATGGACAATAGACGTTTTATAGAGTATATCCAGTACGTCTTGTCGGTTCAAGGTCACATGCAACACAAAACAGTTCTTTGCAGATTCTGAATCGGTTCGGTAACAAATTATCAAAAATGCAAAATAAAGTTATGAAGTTGAAAATAACGCGATTGAAAAAACGCTTCCCCAGCGCAGGGGGGGAAAGTGGTTTCACCACCCATAGCACATGTGCAGTGATTATTTTGAACCGGAAAGCCAACTACAACTCGTATAAACACAAGTGATGCGTGCAGGATTATTGTTGCGGTCGAAGTGGGAGAACAAGAGATGTTTCTTGTGGTTACAAGCACCCTGGTTCGGCAATAATAACAATACACTGGTACAGTACCTACATATTTGCAACCCATGCTTTTGAAAAAAAATGTAGAGTATTAGAAATGCTAATTTCATAGTTCAGTTCGAAAACTGAAATGTTTTAAATCATGTATATGGAAACAAAGAATACATTGATTGTGACTAGCAGTCTATGTCATAGACAAAGCGCAACGTCTGTTTATTGTCACCTGTCACTCTGCTTGTCTGCTAATGACAATATGCAGTACTCAACTTCAATCATTTACCAACTTAACACCTATCAGGCTATACACCGTAAACAAACTACACTGCTTTATGGCTCGTGCACCTGGGGTTTGGCTCTGTCACATTATGTAATTAGACAGACAGGCAGGTGCGATTCCTGTACACATGACATGTTATTACGTCTGTGGGTTGCAAACAAACTACCTCCATTTTCCCGGATGACTGGGTCGGACGGAACTGAGTGCAAACACAGATTGTCAGTTTCAAGGACTGTATGTACGAAACCCAACATTTCAATATATAATATTTATGGATAACAACTTCTTCTATTGTGTGTGCTTAGAAGTGGATGGATGAATCATAATGATTGGAATATTTTCAAACTGTTTAACGCTGTATTTTGCACGAATCCACGAGTGACCAACATAGTTCTTACTATTCCTGTTTAAAAACATGTAACTGATAATATGTCGACGGTACACTAGAACAGTGATATAAACTGCCATCATCACAGACACATTTATACAATTTAACATTTCAACCACTGGCCTTTGTTGCGAAAACACGCCAATCAAGTTATCTCACTAGCTTCTGTCATGATGGGACGATAATTCACTCACCAGGGTCTTGGTTAAAAAAAGGTAGGAATAACAAATATAAAGGGGATATTGTACCACATTAGTCATTATTGAATGGGATTAACAGGTGTGAAAACTCGGTGGCCACTTCGGCAAAAATCATTGTTTCAAAGAGGCAATTACATTTTCGCGGGTATTGACACTTTGAACATTGATGCATTGTCACATAGGTATTGTTTATCATCTCATCTGGTACGCTTTTCGGGCATGTTGATGAATTCAAAGTATGGCTCACACGTCTTACATTGTTAGTATATTGTATGTATGTAGTATAAGTCCGGTTTCGTCTCTATTCGCCTTCAACCCATGTCGCATGCAAAAACAATGTAGGCTTATTGAGATTAGAAAATGCAACCCAATACTGGTACTGGTACTAATAGGCTTTAAACAGGGAAAACGACACCATTTAAAGAAAGTCTACATTAAATTATTTAACGATTGTGTTTAATCTTATTCAACTAAGATAATTCTGGTATCAAACAAAAATATCAGATCCGTTGATCACGCTAAGTGCTTATTACTTGGAATAAACATGAAACTACCACTCATGCAGCAGTATCATTACTTATACTCTCTACTTTTGTTAAATTAAGATAATTCTGGTAGTGAAATAAAAAAATTCTGCCAGAAATTTCTGCGGGAAAAAAAATTTCTGCGGGAAAAAAAATTTCTGCCAGAAATTTCTGCTGAAATGCATTTTCATAGCCAATTTGTGAGCTTATTAACACGTGAACACATTGGCAAATGAACTTTTCGTGTTCATCTCCTCGAGATCTTTCCAATGATATAAAATATGTCTTTGTAGCTTGCTCCCTTCTGTATGTCAAGTTAGGACTCGCTGGCCATTCCTAAGTTGTCCCGCCCGGCCATAAAAACACACCCAAGAAAGGAAAAAGCAACCAAGACAAAAAAAACCCAAATAGTTTACTGTTGCTTCTTTGGATATTATTTTTTGTTGAAGTAAAACTGTACATTGTCATATTATGAATACGTGCATACATGTATCCGGAGAACCTAAGAGCTTAGAAGTACCTGTTCAATGTAGCACTTCGCATGTCCTTTTAGCGTTTAATATCATTTCAAGATTTTTAATCTCATTTGAACAGTCATGGTTAATAAGAATTTCCTTCCTACTAAGGAAACAATCTCACGATCTTTGGGAAACGTGAGACTCAGAAAGTCAATCCCGGTTTATTGTAAAGCATGTCTCATTTCTTTATGTGTTGCACTTCAGATTTATCTTATTCATGAAATTGTAAACTTCATGAAAAATGAAGAATATTTTCACTGCGAAATCTGCCTATTTTCAATAAAAATGAGTGAGTGAGTGAGTGAGTGAGTTTGGTTTTACGCCGCACTCAGCAGTATTCCAGCTATATGGCGGCGGTCTGTAAATAATCGAGTCTGGACCAGACAATCCAGTAACCAACAACATGAGCATCGATCTGCGCAATTGGGAACCGATGACATGTGTCAACCAAGTCAACGAGTGTGACCACCCGATCACGTTAGTCGCCTCTTACGACAAGCCTTGTCACCTTTTATGGCAAGCATGGGTTGCTGAAGGCCTATTCTACCCCGGGACCTTCACGGGTCACCATAAAAATGACACTTGTCACCTTGAACATACCGTTACCAAGAAGCTTGATCGCTACGAGTCTTTCTTTCGTTGTGTCGAACTCTGGATAACTCCAGGTACATTCATTAGGGATTTCACATTCGTTGTAACGATGTTGTGAATGTATACCATTTAGAAGAGACAGGTTGTACTACTATGGTGCAGAAAGACCTATCCTCTATAAAAGCGCACAACACGTTCTTGCCTATTGCACAGAGGGGTGACATACGAACCAGTTGTTATTCAAACAGTGGATCGAACCAGATCTTGGAGGCTCCGAGCGAACACCTACACCACTAGACTACCTCATCCTTTTATGGTACGATGGGTATTATTGTGGATGCATTATCAAATACGAGTATGCATGAAAACAATTCCGAACAACTACGATTAATCACGGACAGACAGAGAGACAGATATTTTATTTTAGTCTCACCCCCATACAAGTTTAAATATGTATACTAAAACGTGTGATGAACCATACCTTATGGGATTATGAGAGACTATAAAACTATAAACACGAGTATAAAGCCAACTGACCAGCATCAGACATATTATGAATACCAGCATTTAAAGTTGAACAAATAGGTAACATATTTGTTGTAACATATTTATTTGACGTAGCGATATCATTGCACTAACCTTGAACGCGGCATGCCACTCAAGAGCACATCACCGAATTGAGATATCAGCCACCAGTCTGCCTTTCGGTGATTAATAATATCGAACACAATGGAGGATAATTGCGAACACCTAAAATGTATGTCTGTGGACACCAGGTTGATAACGTCAGAATTAGCTGTAAATTACGGTTATAAAATGTCAAGGTATCATTTCCACACTTGTTTCTAATTGGAGCGTTAGTATTCTCCCATTAGTTACACATACTGATACTATGGGTATTATTCAAGTCTGACTGTGTAACAATTGGCAGTTTTAATCGTTGTAACTAATGGCACGTCTAACTAATGGGAGACACCCGCATAAACTCAATAATCAATTGCGTCTGAGCATGCACTCTAACATTTCCTTATTCCATTAAAATAAAAACTAAACACGTGACAACTAAGATGACTAAAAAAGCAACCTCCCACCCGAACCCCCCTCTCCCCAAAAAACAAAATAAAACCAACAAAACAAATCAAAAAGAAGAAAACGTTCAAAACAAAAACAAAACAACGGCAAGACAGAATAACGAAACTAAACAAACAGTTCGCACACAAACACACATACACATAGCTGTATGGCATTTACACCTAAAGTTTAATACAAGTAACTTTTTACCGATGTATGTGTTTCATACATGTTTCATAATCATATCTGAACTTAGTTGACGTGACGAGTTGACGTGTTTCATACATGTTTCATAATCATATCTGAACTTAGTTAAACACAGTTTTCAGCTTTGCTACGTTTTGACAACCTTCTATTTCTTCAGTTGAATTCAATTACAGTTTCTTCTGACCGTCAGTATACTTCTCATGACGGCAGTAAACGCAGTTGTACATCGATAACTGTGTCCAGCATCCCGTAGGGTCAGTGTCGATGCATTTAGATTTATGTCCGTCACTTGCCATACAAGTACTGAAAATTCAGCAATACTTCACGAGACCAGCGTCTTTCAATTAACTCTACTGACGCACATTGCGCTAATCAATAGCTAACGTCAATCTGGCGGCAACGGTCCAACGTTCCGTGTCATAACTGAGTAAGTATTTCTGGTAGGCCTTAGGTGTATACGATCCCTTTCCTGGAATACATGTGCCACATCAATTCGCTATTTTGGTGACATAATTGACTTTCAATTGATTATTTCGTCTCGAAAATGTCAGCAGTAAAATACGACCACGTTTCAGAATTGATACCAAGGTCACGCTTCACGCATGCAGCATTTCAACATTACACGTTATAACCGTCACTAATCAGTCGGAAACACGGCCATAGAGGGAGTGTGAGTTAGTGTTGAATAACGCTGACAGTTTGCTTGTTGTTTACCGCCGCATTCGGTTTACATTCCAGCTGTACAGTGTGCTGCAGGCCATCTGCAGACTGTTTTGACTCTTGCCCGTCTATTTTCTCTTACCCGTCTATTTTCTCTTACCCCTCTGCTTCCTCTTACCCGCCTACTTCCTCGTACCTCTCTATTTCCTCTTACCCGTTTACTTCCTCTATCCCTCTACGACCCGTGAAGGTCCCGGGGTAGAATAGGCCTTCAACAACCCTTGCTTGCCATAAAAGGCGACAAGGCTTGTCGTAAGAGGCGACTGACGGGATCGGGTGGTCAGGCTCGCTGAATTGGTTGACGCATGTCATCGGTTCCTATTTGCGCAGATCGATGTTCATGTTGTTGATCACTGGATTGTCTGGTCCAGACTCGATTATTTACAGACCGCCGCCATATAGCTGTAATATTGCTGAGTGCGGCGTAAAACTAAACTCACTCACTCACTATCCCTCTTACTACTCTACCTCCTCTTACCCGTTTACTTTCTCTTACTCGTCTACTTCCTCTAACTCCCCCACTTCCTCTTACCCTTCTACTCCCTGTAAACCATTTACTGCATCTTCCCCATATCAGCAATAATTGACTCTGATAAAATTATATCCCCCAGTGTTTTCAACTGTAAAAAGGAACAAGTGTGATTTTATGTGATTCCTTATTTTTCCCCTCTGTATATTATTTCACTAAGCAGGACTGGGCACCTGGCATCTTCATACGGGTTTGTACCCTTCTCACTAACACCATCGTCTTTGTTTTCCTGCAGCTTGTGAACGAAAATTTCCTACATGAATAAGCTTCATCGCTAAGTTTACGGCTGTGAACAAATACAAGCGAATCACAATTCATGTAAATTTGTGAAATCAACTGAAAAATCCATAGATTAATGATTCATCTAAATTCTCAGCTCCGAGGATTTCCAAAAGAGTTTCCTCAATGGATTAGATGAGTCGTAGGGATACCATCATTTAAACATTCGCTGACGTCGACGTTTTAGACTTGGATTGATATTTCCAAATTCTTATGATGACCATGATATCAATGACATGAATTATCATGGAAATCCATTTCGTTAACTTTCTGAAAGCGTGTGATGAGGACCAGATGAGACCGGACTAGCTGAAAACGTTTGAAATATTGTCATGAAAATGTTGAGCGCCTCAGACAACTAAACAACAAGGGACGCTTTCCATGAAGTTACTCAAATTCAAAATGAGAAAAATATTTACTCAAAAAGTGAAAGATGTGCCAGCTATAATCCAAACATTAGTTACTGTAACAAGCAAGCTGAAACATTTTAAATCGCACTGACAATTCATTAGAACGGTTGTCCAAAAATATATAACAATGGTTTCTAAAACAGAAGCAAAATTGTCGCATGGAATTAATCTGTCGTTCCAGCGCAATGGCAATACCTCTCAAACATTCTTCTACAACGTAACAGCTTACGAAACGCCACTTAGAAACATCGATTTCCTGAACTGTGTCTCATTTCGTAAATAATGCACGCCCGTTGCGCCAAACACGGTATTGGTCGCAATTCGTTCTTTCATTGAAATTCTTCTGACGAGGCCCCATTGTGTTCTCTGTTCAATGCAATTACGTCGTTGTGAAACAAAGCCATTTGAGGATCTAATCCCCCTGTGAAGCAACGGAATGAAAGTACCTTCGATAGCACACCTGCTGTCTTAGTTCATAGATACCATCGGTGACGGCAAGTGGGTCAGTAAGTCGGACCTTCGCACATATAGACATCCCGCATACTCAGTACAGACTTACGATAAGAAGTGAGAGAGTTAAGGTATCGGCCGCACTCAACTATAGTCCCACTATATGGGGGTCTGTACATATTCGAGTCTGGACCAGACATTCCTGTGATCAACAGCCTCAGTATCGATTTGTGCAATTAGTATACGATGACATTTGTCAATGAAGAAAGTGAGTCGACCACCCGATGCCGTTAGCCGTCTTTCATAACAAGGATGGGTTACTGAATATCAATTCTGAGCCGGACCTTCAGGGGGCTAAGAAATGGGGTAGAACGTGTAGACGTGACTGGACTAATCGATACTCGGAAATATCATGCATGAAACAATATTAATGATTATCTATAAGAAATCTCAGAGAATATAGTTATTTACAAATTATAAACTCATTCGTGGTCTGCTGTTTATTCATTTTGTTGTTTTGTTAGCGGTTCTTTCATAAGTATTTCACCTGCAATGTGAAATGTATACATTTCTTTCCGACATTCTTTTTTTTCATTTTTACCGAAAGGCAGGGTATACGATAGTTATCAATAATCGATTATTGATCTTTATGATTTCCACAGCCTATGTTCAACGAAAAAGTTTTATCGGAGTGCATATTGTATGTTTGTATGCAATCGTTCTGATAAATTAAACTTTGAGAATGAAGCCAGATATATAGTAAACACCAGTTGTATTGAAGCCAAAGAGGGAATTTTATGTGTTGTGACGGTGAAAAATTTGCTGTCACAAAAGGTGTAAGAAATAGCCTGTAAACCAGCAAAAGAGAACAAAGTCAAGTCTAAAACATTCAAATAGTGTATTATTAAGCACGGAGAGCAAGTTACACAAAGTCACAAGTCAGTTTCACAATCCCGATTTCAAATACAATGCAAATGAGACAAAAATGTAAGGCAATGGTCACAAAATTAGATAGCAAACTCACCAAAGTCTTGATATGAGATTGAGAAACAGTTATGCAGAATGTATGCATTCTGGCAGCGGGTTTGTAGATCAAGTGTTGACGAATATCAATGACATATCCGTATCCGTCGTCAACACGGCAAGTAGCATTTATATATACATTCAGTCATGTCCTGAAAGTTCGAGCACATACGACCATCACCACTAACGTGGACCACTCTAGAATAGTCTCCCGGAAGTCAACAAATAGAAAGCCAAGGACAGATAACGCCAAAGTACTGCCTTAGAGGCGTGCCGCTTAAATAATTTTCTGTACGAAATGTGACCCATTATAACTAACACTAAAACCTTAAATATTGTGACCCAATTACAACTACAGCAAGAAAAAAATCAATAACAACTCAAATCCCGGAAAATACACTCTCGTAACAGTATAGCAACTTCTTTATATATTATAAGGAAGACAAAAGTTTCAGTGAACATCCTTACTTACCTTTACCTGAGGAATAGGTATGTAAGGAATATGTACAGAAAATATACTCTGAACATTGTCTTCCTCATAATGGAGAGGTCATCCATAAAACTTTCTTCTTTACTCACTTTACCTGATGATAAGGCAAGTGTATAGTATATACCCCGAAACGTTGTATTCCTCATGATAAAGATGTTGACATTTATACTGTTCCCTTCCTCAGGTGTATCGCTTTACCCAATGATGGAATATGAGTATACTCCGAAACGTTGTATTCCTCGTGATGAAGAAGTCAAAATCCATAAGGATGTGGAAGCTGTCAAAGCGGCATCTGTCCAATCCGGCAAGTTGTCAACAGCGGTATAAAATCTCAATCCCATCCATGACTCTTACATTTACCATCAGCCCTGCAATCCATCACTGTGTCTAAACCGGATTATTTCTTCATTTCCAATGAGTGCCGGTTTAGACAACTTCCACTGTATTCCGAAATGTTGTATTCCTCGTGATAGAGAAGTCAACATCCTGAAAATTCTACCCCTCGTGTGTATCACGAAGGAGGAAGTATAATAGCATGTACTGTGAATCGTTGGTTGGATTCCTAATAATTATGAATTTAACATCCATATAAACCGTTTGCTTACTGTTATAACAGGAGCGGTGGAGCTGGCTAGTAGTTAACAGTGCTTGCTGTTATAACAGGAGCGGTGGAGCTGGCTAGTAGTTAACAGTGCTTACTGTTATAACAGGCGCGGTGGAGCTGGCTAGTAGTTAACAGTGCTTACTGTTATAACAGGCGCGGTGGAGCTGGCTAGTAGTTAACAGTGCTTACTGTTATAACAGGAGCGGTGGAGCTGGCTAGTAGTTAACAGTGCTTGCTGTTATAACAGGCGCGGTGGAGCTGGCTAGTAGTTAACAGTGCTTACTGTTATAACAGGCGCGGTGGAGCTGGCTAGTAGTTAACAGTGCTTACTGTTATAACAGGCGCGGTGGAGCTGGCTAGTAGTTAACAGTGCTTACTGTTATAACAGGCGTGGTGGAGCTGGCTAGTAGTTAACAGTGCTTACTGTTATAACAGGAGCGGTGGAGCTGGCTAGTAGTTAACAGTGCTCGCTCGTCGCACCAAAGACCCGGGTTCCCCACATGGGTGCAATACTTGAAGCCCATTTCTGGTGTCCCCTCCGTGATATTACTGGAATAGTGCTACAAGCAGCGTAAAAGTATACCCAATCGTGATGGCCATAGTTTATTATAGCATTAATACCTGTACAGGAATATACAGCAAGTATTCGCAACAGTTTGTTACATTCATCGGTTCTGTACAAGCGTGTTTGTTAAGTTTGTAATTTGCACGTAGTTCTGCGCATATAAGTGTGTACACTTTCTGACTTTTGGCACCCATTAGAAACACATGCACAAACGAAAAAAAAAACCCATGCACACACACACACAAATATAATAAACACTGGAACACAGGTACTGCAAACCAGCCTACATGTTCTAGTATATGTCTCGTCACCTCTTTCCCCGCCTCCAAAGTCCAAACCAACCGCCAAACGCCACCCCACATCCATGAACACACACATAAATAAAACAAAGAAACTGAACCCCTCAAAGCACCCAACACCATCAGCAGAGGGATATAAATGGCATAATTCAATATAAAGAATTGCATCTAACACGTTTGTCAATGAAGCGCTGGCTTGATATTTTGTGTACACAATCGGGTGTCAATCACGCCACTGTTCTATTCAACCACTGACGTATGTATGTATCCCTGAGTGACAAGTGAACATTCGCACGAAATATTTCCGACGCGAAATCTAATTCATCACTTCGGATGTCCTGACAGAGCGGGACCAAATCTATATAGTCTACAACGAACCTGGAATGCTCCGGTCTGCTTTTCTCTTCCTCGATCCGACTAAAGGGACGTTCTGTTGAAATAACAGATCAATGAAAATATCATTTGTGGACATTATAAATGTAGACGAGCGTTGCGTTTGTTGTTGAACACAGTAATTATCCAATATTTGACGGCGGACTGTAAATACTTGAGTCTGGAAACACAGTCCCTTGATTGTCACCTAGAACATGAATCCAAACAATTGCAATGCGACGGCATGTCATATGCAACGTCTATATTGTTACCTGGAATAGCATATGGATTCAGCATCAGTATCTTCAGAGGAACCCTTTCGAGGAACAAACTGCAGTTGACGAGTTAAACCCGTCTTTTGTGGTAATTAATATATTGCATAGTGTCTAATTCAGGACAGCCATCATCCAAATACTTCTACAAAACAGAAACAAAAAACCCAAACAAACAAACAATCAAAAAAAAAAAAAAAAAAGAAAGAAAAAAAACCCAAAAACCTATGCAGCCAGGCCATGTGATAATCATTTGTTGTTATTTAATCTGTATTCTTAATTTTTATCACTACCACAGCATACATTGTCTTTTCGGCTACCTTGTTCCTCTTTGTCACTTCCATTAATTACTGCATATGACACTTGTGACCTTTATTGGTCATCTCCCATTGCTGCGTCTATCATCACATCAACTGTACAAGGAAGTGCTATTGTTTTTCTATTTGTCCATTGTTGAATCTTTGACTCATTCATGCATACTTGTTTGTCATATCTTGTGAAACCAACTAAAGAAGTTTGAACAACTAAACTATGCTTTCGTTTTCATCAACGTATTCGTCAACGTAATGTTCGTCAAAATCATGAGCTAATTCTCTAGTCATCCTATCTATGAACCGATCCCCAGTCGACGCACCAGCCATACATGAACGCGCTGACAATATCATTTGTAGGTTTAAAAGATTCTGGAAAAAAACCCAAAAACACACGCAATCGAGTAACTGACATCACGAGCATTGACATACGAAGTATTTGTGGAAGTGCATCAACTACATCATCTAGTTTCACCCAACTGGTATGTAGGCTGCCTCCTCCGATGAGCACTTAAAGCACGGAAATTATTTGTTTGGATTTCCACATTTTTTGTGTCACATCCAGCATTTTTTTGTGTCACATCCAGCATTTCTTGTGTCACAGCCAGCAGCAACAGGCTGCACAAAAATCCTTGAGATGGGCGTAGGTGGTTGATGACGTGGATGAATTGAATAATCACTCGGAAAGACATTTTTGTTTCAGTTGAATTGTTGGGAAAGATTCAGAGCTAATTGGTCCACAACGGCTTTGCTTTTTTGAACCCGGATGTTGACTATGCATGTTCTTGTCAAGTGCCAAATTTGAAACTCAGAATGTTGCCTTCTTTGTTCCAAAAACGTTGGATTTGTTTTTCAAGAATTCTAGACAAAGGTTTTCCTCTTGAGGGCAAGACTATTTTAACAGGCTATTTAAATCAAACGACGAAACACAAAGCAAAAGCGCTTCATATCAAGCTATCACATAATTATAAATCTTGCCACAAGCCATCCATAGTTAGTCTTCAAGGTGACTACGTTACCGTGTTTTACAGACCAATGTGACATAGTCCTTTGTGGGCGAGGAAATGAGAGATGTGCAGGTTTGACAAAACATTACATACCCGGCGGTATAACCTCAGACCAACATTTTGAGCTGCATCTTCAGCCACACAGTTTGGACAGACACGTGAGGACGCGGGTTAGAATTGAATTCAACCCATGTTTGTCGTAAAACGAGAGAACGGGATCGGGTGGATCGCTGACCTGGTTGACACATGACATCTTATCTCAGTTGCGTGTTTCAGTGCTCATCCTGTTGACTACAGGATTGTCTGGTCCAGACTCGATCATTCACAGATCATTGTCATATAGCTGGACTATTACTGAGAGATGCCTACTGGAAACGTTGGTCGTTCTGTGGCTATTCAGCACGATTACCATGCTCTGACTTATTTTTTGGATTAATATCTGTTACTTGCAGATTAGACTGTACATACTAGATGGTGTCGGGTCGCCCAAAGGCTACAATGCTCGCTCGTTACGAGACGCGAAAAGGCTGGAATGTTTACGTGGGTGATTCGTATTCCCGAAGTGACGGAAAATTTGGTTGAAATACGTTGAAATACCACGGCAATGGAAATTGCTGTTTGCGGAATCTAGATTCCATCTAATCACCACCCTTATCAGTACCTCTCTGATAGGCTTTGCTTTTGTGAGGTAACCACCCACGCACGCACGCACGCACGGACACACAATGCCAAGCAATGTTCCAGCTATTTTCGTATCTCGGTCGTGACACGCTCCACCCCCAGATCAGTAAGGAAGATACTAAAAACGCATTGTCATATTCTCATTGTCATATTCTCAGTGTCGTAGATATACTTGATAACTGGCAAGACTTTACTGCTGATCAAACAAACCCAAAAGTACTGAGAACAAAAGAAGGCACCAAAGTACGCTGCAAATGCTCAAATATTTCAAGAAAAACCCTTTGAAGCCAGAAATGGAGAACTCTTTTCAGCAATCTGATTCCAGCTATCGCCTGTGTTAATACGCACTTAAACATGTTTTCAATTACGTAATAAAGGCACATTTTCAGACAAATCGACAAAGCAACGACAAACAGTAATAGACTGAAGTAAAGCAGCATTCGAACGAGTGAGTGAGTGAGTTTAGTTTTACGCCGCACTCAGCAATAGTCCAGCTATATGGCGGCGATCTGTAAATAATAGAGTCTGAACCAGACATTCTAGTGATCAGCAGTGATGCAACCAATTCCACTGTAAAATCACTAACTGATGATTACACCTGATTGAAAGTATAACTCACGGTGTTATTATCAAGGGATAACGTTACTCTTATTTAGAAGTCCTGATTACCACAGTTACCAGGAGGCAGTGCCATCAATACAAGTTCCATTACGGAACACCGGCTTCATGTTTACAAGGATACACCTCACAAGGTACCAGTGGAGGTGCGGGACAGAATTAGGCCTCAGTAGGTCATGCTTGTTTCCTCCCATGAAGGTCCCGGGGTAGAATATGCCTTCAGCAATCCATGCTTGCCATAAAAGGCGACTATGCTTGTAAGAGGCGACTAACGGGAGGCTTGCTTACTTGGTTGACACATGTCATCGGTTCCCAATTGCGCAGATCGATGCTCATGCTGTTGATCACTGGATTGTCTTCGTGAAAACTAGTCCTCAACAGCTTAAGCTTGCCTCTCCCTTGAAGTCCTGGGTCTAGATTTTTGAAGGTCTCTTAGCGCTAAGATAGTTACGTTAATGTTATTACAACCAATGAATGAACGAACGAAGATTGACAGAGCGACGTCATGTATTAACTTTGTAGTTGACTTGATATAAGAGCGATTGACTATAATAAAGAAAACTAACTTAGATTCACATAAAAGCAATAATGTCAGTGTATACAACAGTATATCTCTTAGTTACTACGTATTACGGGCAGCATAGTTTTTATTCATTAACATACAATAACTTGACACTGACAAAGCATTGCAAATAAAATATATAAAAAAATAATGTTTTCTTACCGTTTTGCGTGCGCTCTCACGCAGACGAACCTGACGACCACGTGTAACCTTGTGTCAAGGCCCCTGCAATTATCTGCCCTTTAATCACCTGTACACATGTAATTACCTGCCCTTTAGTATTGTATGTTCTGTGAACAAATTATAACACTTGAAATGATAAACCAAACCAGACCTTACAAATGTTAATGTATGGCACTTGTGACTATCTTAGCGCTAATAGAGCCCAAGGCAGTCTCATCCCGCGAAGACCTGGATTAAAATTTAAAATTAAAATTCGTATTCAGACACAAATACTTGTCTGCACACGTGATCTTACCGATGAGAATCTGACTTCAGAAATATATGTTGTTGTTTTTTTCAGTGTACATCCGGGTTGAAATTGGCAGCTCAGGATCTCTCTCATCCACAACAATCTGGGTTAGAATTCGTTTTTAATACCCTAACCTTGACCCAACACAATATCAGTCTTGTCCACACGTGCCTCTCCTAGAAGTGATCTGGGTTATAATTTAACCTGGATCACCTCCCTTGGTGAACATATGGAGTAAATATAGACTGCTATTTGCAAAACTTGTCTGTCCCTGAAAGGGTTAGAATTTGTCTTCTGCAATGCCAGTTTCAACACGTAATGCCCTAGGTTAGAATTTCACTTCGTTCAGGTAATGCTTTCCTCACCAAGTAATGCTCTATGTTGGAATTTGACCTTGCTTAGCTCATGCTTTTGTCACCAAGTAATGCTCTATTTTGGAATTTAAATTCGTGTTTAGGTCATGCTTTTCTCACTATGCAATGCTCAATGTTGGAATTTGACTTTGCTTAACTCGTGCTTTTCTCACCAACTATTGCTCATGGTTAGAATTTGACTTTGTTCAGCTCATGCCTTTCTCACCAAGTACTGCTCTATGTTGGAATTTAAATTCGTGTTTAGGTCATGCTTTTCTCACCATGTAATACTCTATGTTGGAATTTGACTTTGCTTAACTCATGCTTTTCACCCAAGGAATGACCTATGTTAGAATTTCACTTCGTCCAGCTCATGTTTTTCTCACCGATTAATGCTCTAGGATAGAAATTGACTTCATTCAGCTCATTCCCTTCTCACCACGTAATGCTTAAGGCTATATTCGTCCGCTTGATGCATGTCACTATATTTCACTTGTGGAGATCGATGCTCATCATGTCCGCTACTTTCCAGACAATTAATTCCAGACAGCCAGAGAAAGAAACCAAACCACACGTGTTTTAATTTGAGTTTGATTCATTCAACAGTGACGTTTATCAAAGATGTCTATAAATGTGTGAAGTAGGTGTGATTTCGTCTCTCCGAATTTCAACTATGGTCAAAGGAGAAACTTATGTGTATTGCCCACATTGTCAGAGTGCTGACACATTCCGCAATAGTTATGGGGAAAACAATTATTCTAATTTAACGTATATTAAGTTATGTATTACATGTGTTATTACATGCTGGTTACTTTCTGATATTGCTAATTTAGTACTTGGTTGATATATTTTGTCGTTGATGTTACATGAAACAATGGTATATCGTGATAAGTTTGACTCTGGAAGAATAGCGCTAAAAATGCAAATGAAAATCATTGATGACCTCAGACGTTAGTAAAATTGGAGAGCGTCTCCTGCTAAAACTCATGACCAGTGTGCCTTGCAGCACCTACTGGAAATTGATTGTGCGACGCAGCAGGGATAGCCTGATTCTCAAAGCGTTCACCGAAGACCTGGGTTTGATTCACCATATGGGTGTAATGGTGATGACCAGTTCTGGTGTCCCCCGCCGAAATATTGCTGTAACATTTCTAAGAGTAGCATAAAACCATACTCACTCATTTGACATCGCCACTCCGGACCAGACAATCAATTGATTAACATCATGAGCATCGATCTACTCAATTGGAATACAATGAATACCATGACACATGTCAACCAAGTCAGTAAACCTGATCACCCGATCTCCTTGTCACCTCCTACAACTATCATGGATTCTTGAAGACCAATTCCTACACAGATCTTGACGGGTCATCAAGTGATGGACCAAACAGTAAAAGATGACACAATTTCTACTTTTCGGGGAATACTAAACGAAATGTTTTATCAAGTCAGATGTACTTGGGCAATGCGCTGTTTCAAAAGACTGTGTCTCATTTTTTGACAGGTATTATGACTAGAATAGATGGAAGCAAAGTCTATGACAACAACAAAACACATACACGCAACAGCGAAATAAAATGTGGAATTGTAAAGGGAATTGTAAGTGGAGATGCCTCAAAGCCTACGTGCTGGCCAATATACGGTTCTCGTTGGGACGATTGTTGTCGGCACGTTCATGTTTGTGGATATATCAACGCTGACAAACTGACATTGATGAAACGCCACGAGGATTGTGAAGAATATCATCGTGGTTGTGCAATGCGTGTTAATGAGGACCCGTGACAAGAGACTGAGACCGAGGCACAACTGATGGAGGTTTGGTTTCTCATAAATCGGTGATGTGTAGACGTTTCACTCCACTGACATACTGCTGTATGATGCGATGACTTCAGCGTTACGCATCATATATTCATATATACAAGGCTTTGACATCTGAGAGATCACATTGGCTGTGGGCCTATTGGAAATCTCACTGCTAACCTTCTTAATTCATTGGATGCGTTTGATGGTATCGTCATAGCGACCAAACTGGGACTGTCATTGACGGAGTGGTAATCACATTCAGCAATGAGTCTGGCTTCACTTTTTGGTGACACCTATACGATGCTAATGGAAACTTTAATCTTCATGTTATTGTAGTTTAAGTGCCAGTCTTTCCCAAAGAGCTTTGTAACTGCCTGATCATCACCATTAAGCCATGCTCGCTGATGCTTGGAAACGAAATAGTTAAACCACAATCTGACCACGCGACCCCGTTAGTCGCCTCTCACGACAAGCACAGTTGCCTTTTACAGGAAGTATGGGCTGCTGAATGTCTATTCTACCCAGGACCTTCACGGTCATATCAGTACAATCGCCAGTGGCTGATGGGATGATGCAAATACCACTAGGGTCGGTTTATGTGTACATTTTCTTTGTAATCGTCAAATTTGTCTCGAAACGATGTGGATGAAATATTGGTGAAATATTCGTTAAATATTAAATACTCACTCATTTGAAGGTGATACTGTTTCTTACCAGGACAAATTATATCCTGACTTCGGACATCAGCAATGTAACCTTAAGGCTTTCCTCTCGTTTCGTCTGTTCTTATTGCAAATATTCAGTTATTCATAAAAGATGATGTATCTATTGTTAATTAATTGGTGAATAAACAGAATCTTCGTACAAATGAATACCACGTCCGTGAATGTCATATGTCATCTTTCTTCGACGACATGGGCGGATCTTTTTGTTTAATCCACTCCTCCTGTGTATGTTAAAGATAGTTAGTTCAACGTGTTGACAGGTTGAATTTAAATCATCAAATCTTTATGCCACGTCAGCGGAACTAATTTTCATATACTAAGTTGTCTATGCATGATATGCATAATGTTTGTCACTCCAAATTATGATAATACCTTGCTTCTGCGTATGCTGCCCCTAAGGATTTGAATTTTGAAGCAGTCTTGAAATACCTTTTTACATTTAAGGGCCATAAACAGTTTTAAATACCCGTAGAATGAGGATTCCCTATTGACTCGAAAGTAGTTAAACGTGGACGACAAGGGCTGGAGCAGCTGCAGTGTTGCAGGACACTGAGCGATCGTCGACGTAGGGAAAATGAAATCCTTGCTATTCACTCCTGTGAATGTGTTTTTATCTCCATTCTCAATCTTCACGCACTGATCTGAAAATAACACAAATGAGGTGGTCTCTTTAATGTGGGCGTAGAGCGGCATGAGCGATTTGAAAATTATTGAACGATATCAATAAGCAGATCGACAGGAAGATAAGTGCCGTAAGTTTAATGTTAATGCATGGTATTTACGACAATCGGCCCTGATCTTTTGAAGATACAGAGAAAAACATGTTGTAATGCCATACAGAACAGCATTGTCGCGAGTCGATGAAAACTGATATCTCCGAAAAGTATGAAAAATAATACAATTTCTATATTTCTTTAGTTTGTGAACAGAAAAAGTCACAGGCACTCCAGTTTCAACTAAAGAACACGGAGAACACGTGAAAATAGCACAATAACAGTGAGTGAGTGAGTTCAGTTTTACGCCGCACTCAGCAGTATTCCAGCTATATGGCGGCGGTCTCTAAATAATCCAGTCTGGACCAGACAATCGAATGATCAACAACATGAGCATTGATCTGCGCAACTGGGAACCGATGACATGTACCAACGAAGTCAGCGAGTCTGACCACCCGATCACGTTAGTCGCCTCTTACGACAAGCATCGTCGCCTTTCATGGCAAGCATGGGTTGCTGAGGGCCTAAACTATCCCGGGACCTTCGCGCGTCAGCACAATAACACATCTTGAGAGTTTCACTAGGGACTGGGAGCAACTTCAGTCAACACGCTGCGGTGTGATACTGGACTTGTCTCCATAATACGTCTCCAAGTGAACGATAATAAATCAAAATATTTCCTTTACTCCCTGTGTTAAGTATAACAATGAAGAGATTGCGTTCGACTAAAGGATTTAATTTCATATTCAACCATATGCACACGCCTTGTATTACGAAGTCATAATTACACGTCCCATAATTCAATTCCAGATGTCGTTTATTGACATATGCGATAAACTGTTCTACTATAAGGTTCCCCTTAGTATTTTGTAAAATGGTCTTAGATGTGTTGTGTGTACATTTCGTTTGATTCGGTCATAATGGCGCTCATTAGCTGAGGTATAGTGAATAGCTATCACAGTCCTTTTTTGCTTTGAATCAATATTTTGTAAAACGTCGTTTGATGTGTGGATCACACCTTTCCATCTATTTAATATCTTTTTGAGTCTGTTCAGGTCTTTGATCGAATGTGAATATAACAAAGGAATTCTTAAAGGATTTTTCTTCAAAGGGTCGTGTAGGCTGTGAGATAGCGTTCGTCCTAATATGGAATCCTGTGACATTTCACTCATTTTGTAGCAGGCATTCAGAGTGAAGCGTAACATCTTGTTTCACTCACTGACGTTTCTTAATGGAAATTGTGCGAGTGGTGGATCCTCCGGAGGAGCAGGAAATCACGCCTTTGATACCTGTAGTTCTCACAGTTATCCATTCATCTTGTGCCCATAATAATCAATTTTTGGCTTTTTTGTTCATAAGGAATATGTAAGTAGATATTTTAAGCTGATTATTTCATGGCGGAGACATTTTCTTTATAAAATGTAATACAAAAATAGGATGTACAAACATTTTAAACAGCTGACCGATCGATTTAAACACTGTTCCACTGTTTTATCATGACGTTCTAACCTATCGGTTCGTCTTTGAGGGAGACAAAACCTTTCCACGGGGGAAACGTTTCTTTTTACCCGTTATGTTAAGAAATGCAGGTATGGTCTATGTGTTTCATTCGCCGAATTAATAGGTAGTCTTCTTAAGTTGACTGACAGTAATATGAAATTCCAGCTACAGAATACTGTGAGTGGTCAAAATACTGATGAGTGATCAAAATATTGATGAGTGATCAAAATACTGATGAATGAATGAGTGGGGTCATATTGAAAGTCACATCGGCATTTTTTCAGTGAGCTAAGTTTTACGCCGCACTCAGCAATATGCCAGCTATATGGCAGTGGTCTGTAAATAATCGAGTCTGGACCAGACAATCCAGTGGCCAATAACATGAGCATCGATCTGCGCAATTGGGACATGTGTCAAACCAAGTCAGCGAGTCTGACCACCCAATCCCTTTAGTCGCCTCTTACGACAAGCATAGTTCCGGCAATATTTCAGCCTGATCGTGATGAAAAAAAATGTATCAAGGATAAATAAGTCCCCTAACTTTCTTTAAAAAAGAAAAAAAATATCAGCGAAGGCGAGTATTACACTTAGATTATGACAAATTGGTTAAAATAGTTTGATTTCAGGGTAAAATGTTACATCCTTTCAAAACCTTACAACATAAAATCAGAATGTAGATCTCCAACACCTAACGGCCGACCACCATGCGATGCACACAAATCTGAAACTTGTTTCATTTGAGAACTGAGTTTCACTTGGTGAATTCACTGGAGTCTGAACTTCCAAACAATGAGGGTCAAAGTGTTTAAACCTGGCAGCTTCAGGGATATTGGATGTTTTTTTTGTTTTTTGTTTAATTTATCGACCTCGTTTTTACACTGACAGCCATACAACAACCAGCTGTGCCGTGGAATAGTGAGTGAGTGAGTAAGTGAGTGGGATACGTCACGTGACTATAACCTTCTAGCGCGTAACAGGCAGCTGGGGTTATCCGCTGTAATAATGTCCTGCTTTGACTGTTTGCGCTATGAGCAGTCACCCCGTGAATAGAGTTTGGCACAATATAATAGACATATTATTATTATTTAGAGGATATTCTTGAGAGTACATGCAGTCGAATTTATTGCTATTTATGCTAAAACGTTGAGTTTAAGATGAAAGACCACAATGATCAGAAACAATGCTTCTGTACGTATTCAGAGATTTTCAAAAAGGTTTCCGTGGACGGTTTTTGTCAATATTTACGTTATATCAAGAATATCATCCCATGGAACACGTTAAAACTCGAGTTTACTGGCCACGTAGCCTTGGTAACGTCCAAAACATAGTATTATGTAAACTTCAAATAAAAAAGAATATATAAAAAAACTGCAGTTATCCTGATGGATCATTGAGCTGTTCATTAACCCTATGAGAGATATACCGGAAGTGATGTAACCTCCTGACAGAGGTTAAGATGTATAGTTCATTGCATGTGTGGTTGGTGATGATGACTCTCATCTCTCACCATCATCACTGCAACCAGTAAGTCGTGCCAGGTTTCCGGTTCATAATACTTTCAGCCAAGTAGGGCCTTTTTCGGGAAAACAGATAAAATAGGCCACGATATCCTAAAATGTCAAAACGATATATGAACAAATCACACAAAATATAAAAAAGTGAACATAAATACGTTACTTCAGGATATCAACACTACATCCAAACTAGTCCTATCAAAGCCTAGAGAAGGACAATTCACTCTTAACAAGGTTTCATGCCTGATTTTGTTTGCGACGTTTAGCGTAGAACTCCTTTCAAATGAAAATATTAGCTCAAATTTTCGTCCCAATTTGTAAATAAAGAGTGAGTGAGTTTAGTTTTACGCCGCACTCAGCGATGTTTCAGTTATATGGCGGCGGTCTGTAAATAATCCAGTCTGGACCAGACAATCCAGTGACTAACAATGTGACCATCGATCTGCGCAATTGGGAACCGATGACATGTGTCAACCAAGTCAGCGAGTCTGACCACCCGATCACGTTAGTCGCCTCTTACGACAAGCATAGTCGCCTTTTATGGCAAGCATGTGTTGCTGAAGGCCTTTCCCACCCTTCACGGGTTGTAAATAAAGAAGTCTGAATAGTACATGTATGTACATGATCAGCTTTGAGATCACCTCAGATCTGGAACTAAAGAATGATGCCTCCACTTTTGAAGAATGACATATTTTTTCAGATTGCCTTTTTTCACGTTTGCTCGTTGCTTCACGTTTCTTTCCTTTCGAGTGTTTTGTCGTTCCTTCGATAATTTTCACAATATTTCAGATATCGTCTTGGCATTTGTGATATTTTCTGGTTGTTTTTGTTTCAATAATTTCTTGTTGCTCTGATTATTTCCTTTCAAAAAGGTATAAAATGATCGAAGTAACAAGAAAATATCTGAAACAACGAGACACTAATTGAAATGAATGTTCCCATGCACTGACGAAACACCATAACTAACAAAAAATACCCAAACAAAAAAAACCCAAATTATGCAACCAAAGTGGTAGCAGTGGTCTTCGTATTCGGGGAACCTGTCTTTATTAACATATACTTCGTGTCTGTTTACATAGTTGCTATGGAAACAATATAATGACAATGGATATTGTCAGCAGCATCAGAATATATCTGCTGGTGTTAGCAACGTTTCTTCTACCCGTCTTTCCATAAATGGTGTGTCTGTTTACAGATAGTCTAGTATATACCTATATCCTTACTACATAAAGAACGATCACCTTAATGTGCTCTGAACGTAATCAGCGACTGCACAATGTGCGTACACAAATGCCGTCTGATGGGTGCATATCGTAATGATTTTACTGGTCTCAAAAGCGTACAAAATGGATCTTGTTACTAGCCTTGTTGTCTTCCTCAACTGCGTATACTATACAGTCCGTTTGAGTCAGAAACGGACCGACTTATTGCAAATTTTATCATTGAATCATTGGCTTCAGCACGGAAAAAATCGTGCACTTTAATCATCAGCTGTTTAACGTGAGTATTCAACATAATTTTTCATCACGCATGTGTATGCCGTGCACGACGAGATAGTGAAAAAGATATATTAATTTTGAGAGTGAAATCCAGTTTAGTCGAGAGTTACGTATATCTTGGTATAAAACTACACAGAAAGAAAAGAATGGTAACCAGCATAAAAGCTGTAACTGAAACGCTATGAAGGCTATTTATAGCTTGCTGAAAAAAGCAAGAAATCTGTAGATGTAGATTGTTTAGGTGGTTGAAGAGATTTTGGATGAACTGAATAATTACACGGGAAGACATTTTTCTCTACGTGGAATTCTTTGAATTAATTCAGTACAAATTGGTCACTCAAAGGCTTTGTTTTTGGAACCCAGATGTTGACTATGTAATGGTTTTGTACTTTGACAGCAAACATGTCAGCTTCAAACGGCAAAGTTGAAAACGAACGTTAATATAAACTGATAAAGACACTTGCCTCAGGTGGATGTCTTCTTTGTTCACAAACCTTTGGTTGTTTTTCAAGAATTCCAGACAGGCGCTGAAGTTTCCCTCCTGAGGGCGAGTCTATTTAACAGGTTGTTTATATCAAACAACGTGAGACAAAGCAAAAGTGCTACTTATCACGTTATCAGACAATTATAAATTTTGCCACAAGCCAGCCTCAAAGATGTACTTGTTACCCCATTCCTACAGTCCAATGTGACATTGTCATTTGTAGACCAGGAACTGATAGAGACGACATATCCCATGGTGTAATCTCAGACAAAAATTTAGAACTACATTCGGCTCCTTAAACTGCGCAGTTCGGAAAGACCGGTAAGGATCCGAGACAGATTTGATCTTCAACAACTCATGCTTGTTGTAAGTGGTGACAGTGGGATTGGGTGGTGAGGCTCACTGCCTTGGTTTACATATGTCATCATATCCCGATTGTGTAGATCGATGCTTTCACGACGTTAATCACTGGATTGTCTGGTCACGGCTACTTGTCCGGGGTAGGTTATTTACAGACTGCCACTACAGAGCTGGACTGTACTCCGGTGTTATACAACAAACCAACAAAGCATCACTTGAGTGTCTGTACGTATGACAAGGGTACTATTTTGCCATATCCAATAAGTGAGTATGGTTTTATGCCACTTTTAGAAATGTTCCAGCAATATTTCGGCGGGTGGACTCCAGAACTGGTCCACGCAAGTAGACATAAATAGACTTAAAATAGACTTATAAAATAGACTTATAAATAGAAATGAAATACTCTTGATGAAGTCATAGTATGACGACATGGTATGACATTGACGGTCTGGTCACAGTTGACGAATTTTGCTGTTCCAAGTTGTGTCCTTTTCCGTACTGAAAACACTTGTCTTTTTTCTTCTTGTCTTAGCTATTCAACGCTATACCCGTTCTCAAACTAGTCAATTTATAAATGTTACTTGCTGATTAATCTGTTCGAATCCCTAAAAGGATGCTTTGTAATCCTCGAAGTGAAAGATCATTTAGTTGAAAATGTCAATGGAAGGTATTGTTCGTGGTTGTCATACGATTCCATCTAATCACCACCATTACCACCATTCAGTAGATGTGCACGCACGCATGCACGCACGCATGCACGCACACATGCACGCACACATGCACGCACACATGCACGGCCACACACACTACCAAGCAATGTTCCAGATACCTGGGTATTGCTGTCGTGACACTATTTGAATCGAAAAGGACACTCTCCTCTGAAGAAGAGCGATAAGGGGCATGATAAAGCAGTTGGTCACGTCCACGATAATTGGCAAGGCTTTACTGCCGATCAAACAAGTCCCCAAGTACTATTAACAAAAGAAGGCGCCATAAAAGACTGTAAGTGCGCAAATGTTACAAGAACAATTCTTTGAAGCCAAGAATGGTGAAGTCTTTTCACCAAACCGCCTCGAACTATCGCCTTTGTTAATAAACACTTGAACATGTTTTCAGTAATGTAATAAAGGCACATTTTTCAGACAAATCTATTAGGTGAAATGCAAAAAGGCAACTGCTAACAGTAATAGATTGCAGTAAAATAGCATTCGCCCGAAGCATAGAGAGAAGTTCTGCAAGTTATTACACGCTATCGCCAGAGAATAATCAGTCTATTGCAGATTCTATTGGCATAAAAGAAAAAAAAACTTGGGACAGCATCCTTATCCTCAATTAAATAACACAACGAACACGTCTATCTCAGTGGCTAATAAATACCGTTATAAAACCAATTTTAATGATGGAAACTAAACTGAAAGTACTAATCAATCTGATAAAAGGAGTAGGGCTTCAGAGGTCCATGACACTGTCCTGTAATGGTCTTTGCTTGTGGTGAGTGAGTGATCTTAATTTTTTAGTGATGATCCCAAATATTCGCAATGTCAGATGTACAGAAACCAGACAATCAAGTGATGGACCAAACGTCACTCGATGACACATGGCTAAACGAAATGTAATGTTCATGAGAGATGTGGGAAGCAATGCTGTGGCCAAGTGGTTGAAGTGTTCGCTCACCATGCTGACGACCTGCGTTCAATTCTATATATGGGTGCAATCGTTCATAAGTGAGACAAAACGATTTGTATTACTATGTTGATGTTATTCTATATAAGCCCTATTTCTTCTTCTCACAATACTTTCTTGCACAGTGTCATTTTTAGTTGCGGGAATCTAAATTACATAGCAACGCCCAACTCACCCAACTCACCCAACTCACCCAACTCACCCAACTCAATCAAACTTTGAAGGTGATACAATTTCGTAACAGGACCAGCTGTATTCTGACTTCAGAGAGCGGGAGTGTAGCCTTAAAGCTTACTTCTCGTTTTGCTAGTTAGTTTTGCACTTTTACAGTTATTCATAAATGTAAATGTATGTTAATAAATATTGTGGCAACGGAAAAAACTGAATAAAACGCCAGTGAATGTTTAATGCCGCCCATTGTCGACGACATGGTAGAGTGTGTATTGCACTTCTTCTGTGAGTGAGCGTCGATGATGGTAAGTTCACCGTGTTGACTGGTTTAAGTTAACTGTCAGCTCTTTGCACCCACCCCGTTACTCTGATATTACGACTGATAACGACGATATGGTAGAATGTGTATTGCACTCCTTCTGTCTCTCCCTGAGTGTGTATAATGTTAATTTCACCGTGTTGACTGGTTTAAGTTAACTGTCAGCTCTTTCTGATATTACGACCTGCATGCTTTAGGATAACGACGACAGGGTAGGGTGTGTCTTGCAATATTTTTGTGTTTGTGTATCATGGTATACATAAGCTCACTGTTGACTGGTTTAATTGAATCTCAACTCTTTACACCTACCCCTTTACTCTGCTAATATGATCTGCATATTTTAGGATAACGAGTACATTAGAGAGCTAATCGTACGATCCCCCGCCAGTGACACACGCCTAGACACATTCAGAGGCACGTCAAGTTTCACCTAAAAACAAAGGAACATGCGGAGGTAGTTACAATCACATAACACATTTTCATAGATTCACTAGCTACCTTTAAGTAAGTTGTGATATGATAGCTCATGTTTTTATGGCATGTTCCCAAGTAAACCATAGTGAATCAAAATATATCCGTTATTTCCCTTCTCAAGTTACCAACCAAACCATTGCGTTCATCTAATGGATTTCATTCAAAATTCGTTTATACATTCGCGACTTGTATTATCAAATCATAATTCTATATTCTATAATTAATAATCCAAACGTCTTTCATTGATTGATCATATACAATAAAGAGTTCCAATACGTTTTTCTAATGAATCAGTACTTTTTAAAATGCCGTTTGATGTTTGGTGTGAGCATTTATATTGAATCTGTGGAAATGTCGCTCATCAGCTGAAATTTATTAAATAAATATTCCACTCATGGTTTGAATTGGATCAATATTTCGTGAAACCTTGTTTGATATTTCCATCAGTTGATTGTTGCAGCATGTTTGTCAGTCCTTTAAGATCTTTGATGGAATATGAAGGTAACATGGGATTTCTTCAAAACATATTTCTTCTTCACGGGTCCGTGTAGACCGTGAGAAATTCTTCCTCCAGTCATTTTGTGGCAGCTATTCAGAGTGATTTACCAAATGCGACACGTGATACTGGGTGTTTTGCTTTCAGTGTTTGTCTTTTAATCAATAATGTGGTTCGTGCCTGAAAATCAGGACACAGTAACGCGTTTGGTTGGCTTGTGCCTGAAAATCAGGACAGAGTAACGCGTTTGGTTGGCTAATGGCTGAAAATCAGGACAGAGTAACGCGTTTGGCTGGCTAGTGGCTGAAAATCAGGACACAGTAACGCGTTTGGTTGGCTTGTGCCTGAAAAGCAGGACACAGTAACGCGTTTGGTTGGCTAGTGGCTGAAAATCAGGACAGAGTAACGCGTTTGGTTGGCTAGTGGCTGAAAATCAGGACACAGTAACGCGTTTGGTTGGCTAGTGCCTGAAAATCAGGACACAGTAACGCGTTTAGTTGGCTAGTGCCTGAAAATCAGGACACAGTAACGCGTTTGGTTGGCTAGTGCCTGAAAATCAGGACAGAGTAACGCGTTTAGTTGGCTAGTGCCTGAAAAGCGGAAAATAGTAACACCCTTGGCAGACACCTGGTGCTCTCACAAATACTGCTGGAAAATATACTCCTGGTTATCTGTTTATATTGTTCTCATCAGTATTTGTCATTTTACTTTCTAAGGGATCCGTATGAAACACGGAGGTGTGAAATAAGGTATGAAATACTGAGCATATCCTGGAAGAACCGTTTATACAATGGTGCATCGTGATACAAACTCAAACAGAAAAATAAAATAAGTGATAGGCCTTGTTCTAGTGATTCGACATTTGATTTTCTGTCTGCATGCCAATAACAATTCAACAAGTTGTTGGAGATGGCTTGATTGCAGTTTAAGGCACGTGGCATCCGTTTTTGAGAGAGCCCATATTGGATATGCTAACAGCGCTGCCTGTGTGATATCCTAGTGTACCGGCCAGTTTAGAAGGAAAACTGTGTCTTTGAATATACACCAGTGGGTCAACAAAACTATATTCGTCATGCAATATGTACAACTATATGATAATATAACAATGAAAAGGCTGCCATTTGACCCTATCTCAGGGTCAAATCCGGAAGAATGCTGAGCATTCTTAATTTATTCTCAATCCTGACCAGACTCTCACGTGTCGCAGTTATGATAAATATCAGGCCAGCTTGCACCTCATCCACAAAGCCATGCTTCTGATGCCTAATGTTTCCGTGATTATAAGTAGCTTTGGCAATTTGCAGATGACTGTCTTGATGTCCATGACGACAATGGTCACTCTATGTAGATATCCATTCTACTGACAACCATGACATTATTTAGATATCCAAATTACATAAACCAATATTTCAACATCACTGGGAAACCCAGTTCCAGAACCAATACTAGTGGTAAAAGCGTTCACTCGTGACTACCTGGGTGAGTCAAGGCAACACTATGATCTGATCTGCTCCACACGGTAAGGCTAAATAAAGAAAAGCGAAATGTTTCTCGGGCATCGGCGCGTCACTTTTACTTCTGTCAGTAGCATTTTGGGGTTGATGGAGCCATTTAAAAATAATTTTGACTTGACCGCGTCCTGATCATCCATTGGTCCACTATAAAAATGAGTGTCTGTAAGGACGAAAGTGACTGAATCTACAAGCCATGAACACATGTTAAACTTTCCAAGCTGTATTTCTGAGTGAAAAAGAATAAATATGCGTTCCTCCCTCGTCATTTCTGTCCTATCAAAATTACAAATAAAGTCCTACTGCTCTCGTCACTTCTGAAAAAACGTGTCTGAGAAACACTATTTTTTTATGCAGCCTAATTACGTAGCAATCATACACCACCACGTTCAACAGTTTACTCAGATTCTGTCTTTTCGAGTTTTCACAGATTCGGAGAAGGAGACTGGCAAGACAAGCTATTTCATTGGTGCACATGGTGTGTTTGGGCAAATGCGCAAAGTTACCACACGCTCTGTCTCTCTCCACAGCTTTTTCTTGCTTAATGTCAACAAAGGTGCCACGTAGGTGACTGTGTGTCATTCCGGGAAATCAGAGGCCGTTCGTACAGTTAGAAGTCATGTGATATTCCAGTGCTGAACAAAGATGAATCATGTGACATTTTGCAACAATATTTTATAAAGACATTGGATAAGAGAGTCGAAAACGGCTTCAATTAGGAATGGGGTTTCACTTTGTGAGGTCACTGAGGGTGAAACTTTATTAAGCATCGCAGCTTGACGGATATGTTTTCCCACTGCATTTTTGGGGCGCGGTATCGTGTTTACATGGACAGCCTTACAACCAGATGTGCCCTTGGAATAGATTAAATCTTCAAAGGCAGAGGTTACACATGCGATCACATGCTCTACAGAACATACTTTGTTTATAGAGTACAACAGATAGAGACAACGAATTCCTCCATTAGCTAAAAAGAGGTTTCTTAAGAACTACCGTTCATGATCATTTGCAGGGACAACGCCTTTTAAAATTTTACTGAAATAAATTTACTGTGCATTATTTGATGTTGTACCATTTTAGTGCATAATAACCTTCATAAATGAAAATAACGTGATGTGTAGTGTTTTCCATCTATTAATCATTGACAGGATAATATAAAAAATATATTATTTGATACTGCTCATGGACACATTGCGTTAAATCTAATTATTAATTTAAAATTTGCGCCTCTGGTAAGCTAGTTCTTTTATCTTTTCGTATTACTGAAAAATATATAGATGGTCTTTGTGGGCACACCTTCAGGCACCACCACAAAATCTAGAAACGACGCTGATCCATAACTTAGGCATTTTTATTCACATTTAAGGAACAATACTTTTTTCAGTGTATGTCCTGGCAGTTAATTTCAAGTAAATACAGCTCTCAGTATTACACTACTGGGTTTAAGTTAACGAAAAGCGCGTAAATTTGCGATCTTTATTCATAGAGATAGGTATCATGTATCTGCTGGAGCAAGCTGCTGCATGTAGCGATCGGTAATTTGGCCATTGTCACTTGGCAGTGAGGAAAGGTTTAAGTGATTACATAAAACAGTGTAACAGTGATATTATAGTGAATTCGTGTAACTGCTGGATAGTGAGGAAAGAATACATTTGCGTGGACATAAAAATGTGTAATGGTGAATTTAAAGAATAGGCATAAAAAATGCTTGACACGATCAAAAGTGATTATTCGTGATTAACCGCTTTTAATAAAACCTGATGATGCAGAGAGGCATTGTATTTCTAGCTAAGCGATGCATCTGAAACTGTCCACAGGATTATTACGTGCAGTTAGTGGCAAAAGAAACATAATACACTCATGGGAATGGATAACTAGTTTCAGAACTGTTTATTTGAGTGTCTCTTGAGAGGTTCCAGGTGAAGTAGCTGGAGCAAATAACACATCGGTGTTTAATGGGTGAAAGTACTTAATAAATTGTTGGTTTATTACAAACCCATGTGAACGATGAATTAACAAGTCTGTCACACTTTAAAAAGAACTGTGAAAATACTTCAAAACTGACAGGTCCCAAATGAGTCCCATCAGTTTCACGCCCACAATGTACACACGTCCCGTACAAGATCAATAAAAGTAACTTTTTGTGAAAACAACATGACGTCAAAGTGGCGTCACAGAAATGGTTCAATGACCACATGCCAATGTGCGCTTCAGGATTACGTGAATTGCGCCTGGCGTGTCTTACAAACATATTTTGGTTACATCAAATTAATGTACAAACACCCTTTGGGGAATTCGGTTTAGAGGAAGCCGAGATCAAAGTCCAAAATGATTGTGTCATTTATAATGTTTGCTCAACCGATAGGTTTGACGCAATTTTACTGTGTATTAAACTGCGACAACAAATTGTTTGAAAGCTTTGTTGAAATATTCAGCTGACAAATAACCTTTTTCCATATATCGCCTCCTCCATTTGGATGGGAGTACTCTATACGAATTGTAGATTGAAATGTTTCTTTACACAACGTTGACAAACGACTACAAACTTCACCATGCTCGAGAAAAGCAAACACTCTTGATCATTGCAGTCCTTGGACGTGCACGTCATTGATTGTGAGGGCTGCACATCAGAGAATTCATCTTCACGAGTCTATAATCAAAACCTGTGGATATGCTTATTCGTGGTGTTACGTTTGGAACATCTGATTAGCAAATATACACACTGTAACAAATAAGTGTTTCTTCACAAGGTATGTATTACGCTGTGATTGAAATTCTGGAACTAAATAAAGGAACACTTGTACTTTTATGTGTTCTTTACTCGTTTCCATGAGAATATCAGATGAGTTTGTCCGTTGTGCTGACATGGTTAGGCAATGCACTTGTTCATGTCGAGTCTACGAGTGGATTCGATTGTGAATAATGGCGTCTGTCAAACTAGCAAAAATAATCTAAGTCTGTTCTAACATGTTCAGCTTTACCCTCAGATGTAATCGGGGCCGTATGAAAAATAGGACGGTCAAGAAATTACAGATCTAAAATTATTAAATCCGCTCACAACCTATTAAGAACTGTGATGAAGAACAAGAACAAGAACAAGAACAAGAGCATCGATCTGCGCAATTAGGAACCGATGACGTGTGTCCCTTAGGTGGCATTTAGAAATTGGTTGTATACACTTTCAAACAGTGCGGGTTAAATGGTATTAAGGTCGCAGCTTGAGGTAGACTTTGAGTTTACACTGACAGCCGTACAACTAATAAAATAAATAAAATAGGTCTTCAAAGGGAGAGGTTACACGAATCATTCCACCCCTAAATCAACGTTGTTGGGGTACTTCAAATAGATTCTTCATTATCATCATTAAATAAAATACGTTTCTTAAGAACTACCACACGCATAGGTTTGTTATATGACAAATGCAGGACATTGTTACACGTGCATAACATGTGGTAATTACAATTGTTAGTTATCATTTATCAAGCGGCCAAGGTTGTAAATGTGATGGGTAAGAGAAACAGATAGTGGGGTGGATTTATAGAACGCTTTGGAATGTCACCCACCTATGCCGAACAGCAAGAAAAACGCAAGTTTAAAAAAAAAATCCCCAAATCTCCTGAAAGTAAGCATTCATGTTTATGTCTGTTGTCTGAAAACTTTGCGTTTCTTTTATTGTTCGGTATAGTTTGTATGTGCACTTCATCGTTTCTTTCACTGGGACAGAAAAGGGTTGTTATTAAATGGACGTGGTGTCAAACGTTCTGGCTTGTATCAACGTATGCCAAACCGTTGCTAAATCAAATAATGTACTTCAAAATTTCATTTGTCCTGTGGGAACCTCTACCAGTTCATTATCTGTTTATTTCACCCTCCGCCACTTCTGCCATCAGAGTATGCTAGTTTCATATTCACAATAAACACTGCTTTCGGGCAATATAATCCTCCATTTTATCTTTCCTGAATTGGGTAAGTTTAGGTTTACGCTGCTTTTATGTACATTCCAGCAATAACATGAAGTGAAACGCCATAAATTCAGACATTGTACCCATGTGGGGAATCGGATGCAGATCTTTGAATTTGGGGGATTAAGCTTTATTCAAAACATTACCAAACCCATGGTTCCAAAGACAGAAAATCGTAACAATCTGCCGTCACACGCTAGCTTCCTAACCCCTGGCTTTGGTTGCTGATGCTAGCTCAGCACTGTTTTCAAATGGAAATATTCTCTGAAGCCATAAACAATCCCCTAAACAATTGTAAATGACGATGTTTGAATACTAGATAAATTCATGATCAGGTCTGAGCCGAATTCATATCTGAAACTAAAGTCAAGTTCCGCTTTTCTCAACACAATATCTTTTTTTCAGCAAATTTTAGGTTGTTTTATCTATTTACTTGAAAACTTATTATTATGCTTGCTCGTTCTCTCTCTCATTTTCTCATCACTTCAAATATTTTGATGAAATTTCGAATATTTTCTCGTTGTTCCAATGGATACCTCGTTGCGTTGAGTATTGACTTTCCTTTTCGAAAGTACAAGTAATCGATGTAACAAGAAAAGTACTGAAACTCCGAGAAAGCAATAACTACTCCCATGCACCAACAAAATAATCGAAATCAATTGCTACAAATCGAAATTGCAAATATGCTACAAAAAGTGGCAGCATTTAACTGTCGTATTCGGAAAAGGTATGCTTATATACGGTTATATCATGCTTGGTTATCAAATTGCTATAGCAACGTGATTGTCCACGGAGACCTATGTAATGACAAATGATATTGTCAGCAACACCAGAGCCGTCTTGTGGGTTTAAACACGTTTCTTATGCTCGTCTTATTTCCCTAAATGGAGGATTTGGTTACTGATAGTGTAGTATGTATGTACATGTCCCTACTGTGTAAGGAAATATCGCGTTACTGTATCCTGAATCCATACCATGACCGCACAACGTCCTTGCACATCTAACATCTGATGTGTCTGTCTGGCGATGATTTTACTGGTCGTAATAGCCTACCAAACAGATCGGCGGCTGTCATCAGTGTTTTCGCCAGCTGCCACCTTAATTTGGTTTTGCTTTTACTGTCGTTCGTCTTAATGAATATTTTCCACCACCCTTGGAAATATACTACATATTACCCCTGGTTGTTTCCCAAATCCCCCCCGTGTTAAAGAGGTAAAAGGCCATACAATATGGGATAGGTGTGAGATACCTGCTAGTATGATGATTTTTCATACAAATTTGTTAATAAATATATCACCTAAATAATGCTAAAGGAAAACAGATAGCGTTAACGCCATGAAAAAAACAAACAAAACAATACAAATAAACAAACCAAAATCCCCCCAAAATAACAAAAAACGTTCGTTCGCCTGCACACACGTGAAAATCGAGCTTTGAGATGGTCATCGAATCCAATTGGTTATCGAATGTATAGATAAATGTACATGAAATGATTCAATGGATACTCTGTTACACAGCAGTGTCATTTAGATGGATTATCATTCAGACGAATCAAAACATTCCTGCACAGTCCCTGTGATCGTATTCTCAGGCTGACAAGTGACAGCTATAAGGTCAAGTATGTGGATAATTGCTGACCCCGCAGCAAGGAGCAAAACAGTACACACGTCCTCGCGAACCGGTAGCACTCGCCAATTAAACGATTCGCGTAAACGTTCTCAGTGTAAAGATAATTGGATACAACGCAAAGCTTGGTATTGTAAGAGCCAATTGTAGTTAGGTACTGCTGGTTTATTTCAAGTCTGTTTGGGTTTTTTTTTGTTTCGAAGAAAAGGTTATTGTATTCTTAAGATTATCATTGTCAGGAATCTGCGTTACTGGTACTCCAATAGTCAAGAAATCTATCTACTTTTCTGTCTTTCTATCTATCTGTCCATCTGTCTGTCTATCATCTATCCATCTATCAACATATCTATCTATCTATTCAAATAAACAACGCATCTAGGTCGTGAGTTATGGAATACACATGGCCTTGTACATGAGTGACATATCATGTTGTCAAATAAGACCTTTCCATCTCGTCAAAAGCATTCCTCAGGCAATAAACATCTGGTGTGGATAAAACATACAGGATCAGGACAAAAACATCCAGTTGCTTAGTAACCAGTATAATATGGGTTTCAGTGAAAGAAGACAACGACCTTAATGCGATTAATATATAGCATTTTGTAACGTGAGTCAAATTCACAAGATGAAATTTCAACCATTTGAGTTTCAGTATGATGGAGGACATAGTGCGAGTCGTTCTAACAGTGCATGTCACAGTGTATTTTTCAGACCTTAAATCTTTAACTCCCTCACTCGGTTCATGTCGCGTCATTCTATTAAACTTCCCCCTAGCAAGCCAGTTTCCTCCCATACCATACCCACAAAACCACTGCTCTTAAACGCAATTTAAATGAAACAAAACATGTTTATGTTATGGACAGATGGAGGTCCTGACAGTTAATTTCAACTAAAGACAGCTTTCTGTATACTCTATGGTGTTCAAGTTAACGGAAAGCGTGCGATTTTGAGATCTTTGTTTCACAGTCAAAGAGACACGTATCATGTGTCTTCTGAATCAAGCTGTTGCATGTAGCGACCGTCATTTTGGAGGGTGTCTCTTGGCAGTGAGGAAAGGTTTGAGATTATTACATAAGAAAGTTTAACAGTGATGTCACACTGCATTTCCAAACTGCTGAATAGGGAGGAAAGACTAGCGTTGCTTGGACATGAAAAGGGAAATGGTGACATTTAAGAATAATCACAAAAAATGGTCGACCGAGTCGATGAAGATGCATAGATGCATTGTATTTGTGACTAAGCGATACATCTGTAAATGTCGTCGGGACAATTACGTGCAATTGGTGTCATATCAATTTCATGTCCCAACGTGCACCTGGTTGATTCCCAAATTCCCTTACAAGATCAATAAGACCAACAATTTCTGAAAACAATTGACGTCCTAGTAACTTCTCGGCGATGGATCAATGACGCTACGTGATTACGGGGAGTGAGCATAGCGTGTCTTGGAATCATATTTTAGAATCTTTAAATTAATATAAACAACTTCAAAGTTCAAAGTCCAAACTGACAATGTCATTTACAATTCTTGTTAAGCAGAAGTGCCCTACGCAACCTAACTGTCGATTACAATTACAATACACCAGATTAAAGTTTCCTTGATGAATTGCTTGTGTTAACTGCACATGCGAGATTTCATCGGCATGTGTCAATAATTAAAACGAAACTCCTTTAGTAAGGAGATGTGTAACGGTGGTGAGACAAGGATGTTCAGATTTGCTAACAAAAGGTTAGTTTGATCTGTTGTATTGACATGATAAAGCTTTTTAATTGTTCATGGGAATTTCTGTACAGAATCTATGTGGGTTCAGAAAACATGTATGTTACCTGTCATATATACATTTTACTTTTTCTTCACACGAATGCATCAAAGAGATAACTATTGAGGACTCAGGGCCCAGGTTATGGCGTCTGAAAATAGAAGAAACATGTGGACACGATCAACGTTATCGTCAAGATTAAACGTCAAGATTAAAGGGACAAAATGAAATTAATCATAGCCATGAAGCAATGTCGGAAAGTCAGTTCTGCTGCACTGGCATCTCCGTTAGAAAATGATGCATTGATATAACAAGCTGAATCGTCATGTTTGATTCATTTTTTAAACGAATCATGTAACGAGTTGCATAGAATAACTACTGTGCTTCGGAGTTCCATGCATTAACGACTTCTTTTGTAAGCACTTAAACTTAAAGGACAAGGTATGATAGAGGCCCTTATTGGCCCACAACATGTCATGATTATCAAAATTTTACAACACGATAATTTTAGCATAAAAGGAGCTAAATTAATTGTTGAAGTTACCTCCAATTGCATTTTTATGTTTCTAGTGTTGTTAGTTTTCCTCTTTGAAGACCTCAAAGTTAACATATTTTACAATATCTTCTAGAAACCTACATCTTCTGATTTTCAGAGTGATAGAAAAGTGTGAGCAAAGGCGTGACCCATCCCAATTTTTTCACGACATATGAAGCGAGTAAATTAGAATGTACACCTAAAAAATTGTAGTGGGTCACGCTTTTGCTCATATCAAAATCTTTAAAAAAGTACATTTTTTCGGTTTATGAAATTGCCCCATACAACATCTAAAAAAATAAACATTGACATAAACTAACATCTTTAAAAACAATCCATCACATTTACACATCTGTGCCATGATACATTATATTTTGAATGGTTTTGTGCTCTAAAATACACATGTCAAACATCGTTATTAAAATTTTCAATATCATAAGGCACCCACAAGGCAGATTTATGAGATGTAAACATTGGTGTTTGGTTGTTAGTCTCTGCTAGAAAAGTAAGAAGATGTCTGAAGATTTTCAAAATATGATCAAGCAGTACTGTAAAGGTGAGAATCTATGTTATTATGTAAGAATTTGATCATAGTTTTTCTATCATCTGTGTATCAAACACCTTTGAGTCACCTGTCACTGTCAAAATAACACTGTCATTCAACAGGATTGCCATGTATAAACATATGCATTTTCCAAGAACTTATGTACCTTGATGTTTCCAATGACATATTAGATTTCATTTAACCAAAATGACTACACTTAACTGTATGAAAAGGATGTTTTAGCTAGAATAAGAACATTGTATCAAGGTCTAGCAGGTGATGAACACAAGCAGACGTCAAGTCATACATAGTTGTAAAGTGCAATATATAAGCTTAAATTCACAGTGGGAGGCAAAGGAATATGTAGCCTAATGGTTGCAATAGTGGACTGGAGGTTTCTTTTGTTATCAGACATGCAGGTTCAAATCCATGTAACTCTTCTTTCTTTTTTTCAAAGTTTGTTTATCAAGTCTACAATGTTTAACTAAACTGTTTCACATCAAATCCAAATATTGTAATATTTTTCTTAAGTTTGGTAATCTATGTTACAACACTTGTGAAACAAGCTTTAATTAACATCATGTGAATCTTTTGTTAAGACACTGACCATTTGCCTTTTCAAGTCAGTCTAGTTGCCTTTGTTCCCAATATTTTAAATTCATATTTTATACATTTTGATCGACTTTAGGTTTATACACTTTTGAATACTGCAGTTCTTGAGAGTGAATCAGATACTGAGATTGATGACTGTGTGAATGAAGAGTAATAGTGGATGTTTTATATCTTTAAAGTGGATAAGTAGTGAATAATTACTCTGTGAAGTCTTTTGAATACTGACTTTAACATGTGCGTGGTGTTAATATGAACCTGCACTGACATTGAAATTTCACCCAAAATGGGCCCCTTTGAGGTCAAGACCTGTGATTTTTAGTGCAACATGGTTGGCTATTGTAATAACATAAGATGATTGAGATGTTAACTGTATATTTGCTAAAACTGGTTGTAAATGCTGACTTGTAACACTTACTAGTTAGAATGAAGCTGTGCCCAAAATGAAGCTTCACCCAAAACAGGCCCCTGTGATTCTTAGTGCAACATGATTGTTATCATGCTTACATGTTGTACAATGGACCCATGGATTACATTTGCAAAGAATGCTGTGGATAATGACTGAGTTTGGGGGACACAATTGGCAAGTAATTGAATTAACAATGTTTTGCAACCCTAATTGGGCCCCTTGAAGTTAAAACATTATGACTGACTTTGACATGTTTTTCAGCATGACTACCTGTCATGAAACTGCTGTAATTTGTATGTAAATAAAATAACAGTTGTAAATAAGCCATTATGGCACACTGATATTTCAGACTTCTTGTTATTTTTCATGGGAACTGATAAAACCCATTTTGGGCCCCTCTGCAGAAAAATTACACCTCAGAACATATAAAATATAGCATTTTTATGCAAAGCTAACTTGTCTCTAAACAAATAACATGTTTTCAGCCAATTCTGTTAGTGGGCCAAAAAACACCCTTATCATACCTTGTCCTTTAAATTTAATTTAATGGTATGTTATCATGTGGCTGGTACATTTGTGAGAATCCAGTCACGTCCCCTCGTTTAGAATCAGTACAATCCAGACAGAGATGACGTGGCCATACGAAGCCGTTTCTTTTCAGGATATTTGTATTTTTTTTAACACTACATATCTTAAATCATACATTTGGAATATTTATGCTGTCTGTTGCTTCAATGATATGCTAGGGAGATTCAGTACATGTCGGTATAGTTTCTAATATTTACAAAATATAATGAAGGTTTCGTAACATCAAGACGTGATTGTGCCCTGCATACTTTACACGTTTTGAACATATATAGGTATGTCACGTAGTTGCATTTTCCAGAGATGCTGAACACACCCTGTCTGATCTGCTATGGTTTACGTGATGTGGAAAGAGCGAGGGAAAACCTGCGTCCTTAATTCCTTAAAGTCGGGCAGTTTTTGATTCGTTAATAATGACGTCAAAAATTTGTCGAGAAGGTACTGGAGAACAATCACTTGACAACTTTCAACAATGATGACTAACAGCTTGACAAAATTTCCCTTGTTACTAATAACACGCGTGTAGACGTCAGAAGTGTGTAACGGGATCAAATCGCTTAGTATGTGACAACTATATCGCTGACATTGTTCCATCTATTGCAATAAACAATTTTGTCCATCCATAAAAAGTTACCCTTTGTAGGTGCATCGTGTGTACCAGACTAAAATCTTTACATTATGTTCAGTTTCAGTAATGCACTTTACCTTGGCATGCACTTGTACTTTGCGTTGTCATGAACTGCAGTATAAGTTGGCATACACTTGAATTTTGCGTTGTCATTAACTTGTACTTTGTCATACACTTGCACTTTATGTTGTCATAAACCTGTACTTTACGTTGTCATACACTTGTACTTTACGTTGTCATAAACCTGTACTTTGCGTTGCCATAAACCCGTACTCTACGTTGTCACACACATTGTGTTGTCATACACTTGGAATTTGTGTTGGCATACAAATTTTAATCTTTATAGAGATGTCATTGTCCCAATATTTTAAGAACGAGCTTTTGTTTGTTTCCATTTTCCGTCTGTCCTCGTTTGCAGAAGGGGAAATGTGCAGTCTTCGATGTGCTATGTTAAGCTCCTGGGGGCTTACTTCTTAAGACACTGACACAAATAGATTCGAACAGCCGCTGATGTGCTCTTGTTCTGTCAAGGCTCCTGTGGTTTACAAGATGAATGTTTAGTCTGAAAGGGGAAAGACGTTTGACATCAACGGCTTAATGTCTGGCCAATTTAGGTACCCCGAGGATATGTATTTAATGATGACGTCAAGACCGAAGACCTAAATATACAGAATGCACATGATCTACACTTTTATCGTCTGCGATCCCTATTTATCAAGCAGTTGATGACCCTTGAAGAGCATCACCTGACTAATTCCACTCAGAATAAGATAAGTCTAGACCCTGTTTGGATTGGGTACTACAACGTTTAACCAATTTTCTCTTTAAGAACCGTTTAAAGGCGTTCTTTGGAAGTTATGCGGTATTGTTTGTCGGGGTAGTTTCTTTGCTGTTTAACACCGCACTCAGCAATATTGCAGATATATGGTGGCGTCTGTAGATAGTCTGACCTGAACCAACCAATATAGTCACCGACAGCATGCACAACGATGCACGCAATTGGGGATATAGCATGTGCCAACGAGCCTGACCACGCTCCCCGTTGTTCTCTTCTTAAGGCAAGCTGTTGGTGGATGTCTGTTCTATCCCGCATCCTCACAGAATCTAGTTTCTCTTGCATGATAACCCCGAAGAATGGCAATTTCGTCATGGCATTTCCTATACTCAGGCATAGTTGTTTGTTTCGTAGTGTCTTTTTCAAGTATCTTGAAAGTATTCTGGGTTCAAGAGCGAACAGACTTGACAAAATTGCGCTTGTATCATATTTAGGATATGCTAGGTTATGACATAAATGAGAATGACCATTGTTTCGACCAACGGGTATGGATTGGTCGTAAGTTATAAAAGTTATAAAATACACA
Source organism: Haliotis asinina (assembly GCF_037392515.1). Taxonomy (NCBI): domain Eukaryota; kingdom Metazoa; phylum Mollusca; class Gastropoda; order Lepetellida; family Haliotidae; genus Haliotis; species Haliotis asinina. The sequence continues at coordinate 22,417,004 of NC_090292.1, forward strand.
CGATCCAGTGACTTAAACAATTACCAACGACCATTCTCATTAAAATCAGAGCTGAGTGCTGGTTACCACTAGGGACAGATGTTGAGGACATCTCGTTAGACCTGCCAGGAACTTTGATGGACATAAGCCAGGCAGGAATGTCTTATTGGAGGTGCCAGCGTGCGTTCGTTCGTTCGTTCGTGCGTGCGTGTGCAAAGCACATTCACTTTGTCAAGCTGATTGTTAGGATAAAGGGTCGTTCAGACCTAACCCGAAATTTTATGTTATAAGTTTCTTGTGAACGTGTCATCAGCACCGAGATCTGATTTTAATCAGCTTAGGACAACGCTCCGACACCAGGCAGCCCTATAAACCACAAAACATATCTAACGTAGCGTGTAGCGCACCCGTGTGGACAGCTGTAGTCACGTCAGTCAGTGAGGTCAGGGAGATAGCCCTGTTGTTAACGCGTTCGCTCGTCACGCCGAAGACGCTGGCACGTGTGTACATATACCGAAGCCTATTCATGGTGTCCCACGCCGTAATGGTGCGGGGTGGTGGAGCAGCCTTTGGTTAACGCGTTCGCTCGTCACGCCGAAGACGCGGGGTCCATTCTGCATCGCTGCTGCTGCAACTTTGCAAAACAGCTGAACTTACTCTCTCACTTACTAATTATTTATTTATTTTTATTTCTAGTTGAAGTCAAGGAAAGCAGAATGTTTTATACAATACCTTGCAAAACCATAAAATACCGTAGCATACCGCAACTATACCATATCACACTACACTACACCACACCGTTTACCAGACAACAATAAACCACTTACCAGACAACACCTCACCATAACCAGAAAACACTTCACCATAACCACACAACACCAAACTATAACCAGACAACACTTCACCATAACCAGACAACACTTCACCACCAGCCAGACAACACCAAATTATAACCAGACAACACTTCACCATAACCAGAAAACACTTCACCATAACCAGACAACACTTCACCATAACCAGGCAACACCAAACTAAAACCAGACAACACTTCACCATAACCAGACAACACCAAAGTATAACCAGACAACACTTCACCATAACCAGACAACACTTCACCACCAACCAGACAACACCAAACTATAACCAGACAACACTTCACCATAACCAGACAACACCAAAGTATAACCAGACAACACTTCACCATAACCAGACAACACCAAACTATAACCAGACAGCACCTCACCATGCCCAGCCATCACTTCACCACCAACCAGACAACACCAAACTATAACTAGACAACACTTCACCATAACCAGACAACACCAAAGTATAACCAGACAACACCTCACCGTAACCAGACAATCAGTAGCCGTGTCACTACACATCACGACCTAACAACACCACACCATAACCAGACAACACTACACCTTACCACGCCCCAACCACATTAAACTATATTATACCATACCAAAATATAACATGGCCGCCCCACACCACAGCATAATCGCATCACACCTCACCACAACCTGACACCACCACATCACAACCAGACAACACAGCACCACGCCACACCTCACCACAATGTGACACCACCATACCACAACCAGACAACACAGCACAGAGCCATGGCACATCACAACCAGATAACACTATATCACACCACACCTCACAACACCATGAAATCTAAATAATTGTTTGTGAATTGTTATAATTGGCCGCGGCTTGGCCGCGTCCCGATCATCCTTTTATACACTATAAGAATGGGGGTCTGTAAGAACGAGTGAGACTGAATCTACAAGCCAGTAACACGTGATGCGCTTCCCAAGCTGTATTTTTGGGTGACAAAAAATAAAAATGTGTTCCCCCCTCGTCACTTTGTTTACTATAAAAAAATAAAAATAAAGTCCTACCGCCCCTACTTCTGAAAAATATGTGCACGAGAAACATTTAACTTTTAACACAACACAACACACCAAAACACACCACACCACACCACACCACACCCTGCCTCGTCGTACCATACCACACAACAACACACCACAACACAACATACAATAGCATACACAACCATCTCTGTCTCCCTTTCTCGGGTTGCGATTATCTCCAGACGTAATTTTCAAGTAAACTAAACTGACTCCTCTTCTCAGAACATAATTTTCAGAGACTTCGCAATACTTTCCAAAACAACATACCTTCCTGTTTTCGCAACTTGTTATTAATTCTATACTGCCCACAGTTTCGTTCAACCAGGCGATATACCCGTTGAGACAGAGCCCGAGAAACACAATTCCAACCGAGAAAGTTAAAGTAACTGAGTCCGGAATTTCTCTTTTAGTCACTTGTCCTTTGAAAAATAAATTGCAAGCTTTAAGATACAAACGACCGACGAAATTAAATTGCCTCCACTGTACGTGAAATATCAGATCTTTCCTGAGCACGAAAATGTTCTGTGAAAGAAAAGAAATACCTTGGTGTTTCAATTTGTGGAGTTAATTTCGAAAAGCTGGTTTTGTTCAGAAATACACCTGAACAAATGGATTTGTCATTACATTCGTCCATGTTGCGCCCCTATTAGCGACAAATGGGATATTTTACAACTGCATTTCATCCCTCAGACTCATTATCGTCCCTTTTCACCATTCTGAATTTTCTCATTAGGTTGGGTGTATTTCTAAAGCAATACAAAGGCTTGAAGATGGGGTCCGACTATGCAAGACAAAACACATTTGTATACCAGTGCTTTGAACCAGGTTCACTGTAACGCTTGTCACAGATAATGACAGAGACGCATTGGCTGTGTTTTAGTTAAACTTCTGATTTTAGCTTCAACATGCTTGCACGAGAGATTTTTTGGAGCCATGGTTGCGTTCTGGAAAGAATAGTAGGGTGTGGTATCATGCCATACCTTGTCATCTCGTGCCGTCCCGTGCCGCACAATACCATACAGTACTGTACCGTACTGTACCGTACTACGTCGTGCCGCGTCATACCATACCATACCCTACCGTACGACGCCATTCCATTCCTTGCCGTGCCGTGCCGTGCCGTGCCGTGCCGTGCCGTGCCGTGCCGTGCCGTGCCGTGCCGTGCCGTGCCGTGCCGTGCCGTGCCGTACTTACACCATATCGTACATTTACCGTTTTGTATCGTATCCTTTGTGCATCTTGCTACGTATGTGGCGGGAATCCGGTATGTCCACCAAATGATTTCGGTTACTCGGTTGTTGAACATCGCACCGCAATGCTCCAGCGTTATGGAGGCCGTCTGTAAATAACCGAATCTGCACCAGACCCTAGACACTCCTGTCAGCAGCATGCCCATCGATCTTTACAATTGTCATACGGTGGCATATTTCAACCAAGTCAACGAGTTTAACTTCCTGATCCCGTTAGTAAGCTCTTACCATAGGCATGGGTTAATGAAGATCACTTCCAAAACGGGTCTCGATTGCAGATCATTGTATTTGTCGGTATCATTGACTGTGCAATTCATTTTTAGACAAGCATCTAAATAGAAATACGTTTCTGAACAATTCGTTGTAAGATAGGTGACATCAGACGGTCGATAACCGTGTAGTGATAACTATGCACCACTCAAACTATAAAGTACTGGAGCGAGATCAACAGTCACCGCAGTGATATATCAACGCTCTGACACAGTGCTGCCGAAGGATAACAATACTGTCACAGGCTCACGCGTGTATCTCCTAGCAGGGGATTGCTCAGTCTGAAAGCAAACGTGCCTTTTATGAAATCAGAACTATCTTGCTAGAAGTAAGTCTTTCGATGTACTATACGTTATGTGTTGCACAGATGTTGCAATACTACAGCTGCGACAGCATGGGCTGAACTTTGATAGATGCGGCACACTGCTTATAGGCTTCCTGAGATACATACACTATGTTGGCGGCTTGAAATTCTGGATTGCTTTTGTCATTGTATATAGTACCATCCTAACTAAGAAAAAGTATCCTATTGAATGGGCCAAGGGATTGCTCGTACCACTCCATACACTATGTTGGCGGCTTGAAATTCTGGATTGCTTTTGTCATTGTATATAGTACCATCCTAACTAAGAAAAAGTATCCTATTGAATGGGCCAAGGGATTGCTCGTACCACTCCATACACTATGTTGGCGGCTTGAAATTCTGGATTGCTTTTCATCATGATGGCTTCCAACAATTGTTGCGTCATGTTTGCTATGACGTAATAATTCAATGACGTCAATAATGTCTCATTTCACAATTCATAATCATGCTGATTTTTTCTGTTCACAAACTACAAAAATTGTATTATTTTTTATTCATATACTTTTCGGAGATAAAAACTTCCAGCGACTCGCAACCATGCTGTTATAATGGTATTACAGCATGAGTCTCTCTGTGTTTTCGAAGCTCGCTTAGCTAAAGATTGTCGTACGTGCCATACATTAACATTAAATTTGCGACTGTCTTAGCGATGAGAGGGCTTGAAAAATCTAGGGTCAGGACAGTTGAAAAAAATAGAATTAAGAAATTGAAAGCGCGTGTCACCAGAGACTTTAGTAACCCTCAAATACCATGATTGGACGACTTGACAAGAAGTAGACATATATCTCCACTGGAACTCATGGCACTTATCTTCCTGCTGATCTGCTTCTTCACATGCATGAATCAGAATTTCTCATCGGATCTCACATCGTTCAATAATTGCCAAATTGCTCATGTCTCTTCACGTTTTTTTACGCTAAAAATGAAAAAGATCACCTCATCAGTGTTATTTTCAGATCATTGCATATAGATTCAGAATGGAGATAACAAACATATTCACAGGATTGAGTAGCTGCAATATTGCTGTAGTTCCAGCCCTTGTCGTCCACGTTTAACAGCTTTCGAATGCAGATGGGAATCCTCATTCTACGGGTATTCAAAAAAAGTTTCACATGGTCCTTAAATGTAAAAAGAAGTATTTCAAAAAGGTTTCTAACTTCAGTGAAAGTTTCGATCTTCCTTCTTGACAGTTCTAGCTGGGCCTTTAAGGGTGGTACAGAAGGGCAGTTCGAAAGAGAAGAGACATTGATACAGGACACACTCCAATGACAAGATTCCAAGAACATTCTAAGATACCAGTTATTCCTTCCTACATATATGTGATATATGCCGTATATTTGATCATGTTGTGTCCATAGTGACTTTTGATCAGCATTATTTGCTCAACATGACTATTCCGAAGGTACTATTGACAAGTACTATCTTGAAATGTTTTCACCCTGTTAGCGTATCAATTGCAGCGGCACTTACACTTTCACACACTCTTTGTTCGCTATATAGCAATGTGGTTTCCGTTTTCCAGCTAAACTGATACACATCAGAGTTTGATTGGTGGCTAAATGTTAGACAAACAAGAAATGGCCATTCGACGGTAAAATACTTGACACGGGTTATGTTTTTGACCTAGACTGGGTGTTTTTGTCAACTGTCTTCTGCCAACGGTGCCAACGTTCTGCCAGCGTTTGGTCAAATCATTTTTCACGCAGGTATTTTACTTTGCACGGAAGTGTATCTATCCAGACAATTCGTGAAGAGTATTTGTTAAGTCTTAGACATGAACGGATTATTTATTCGGTATCAGGTGGTCTGGGCTGCCTGACACATGACATCCTATTCCACTGCACACATCGACACACGGGGCGGTTGGATAGCCTAGTGGTTAAAGCGTTCGCTCGTCACGCAGAAGACCCGGGTTCGATTCCCCACATGGGTACAATGTGTGAAGCCCATTTTCTGGCGTCCCCCGCCGTGATATTGCTGGAATATTGCTAAAAGCGGCGTAAAACTAAACTCACTCATTCACTCACATCGACACACGCGCGGTGGTCCAGTGGATATTCTGGTTCAGACTCGAGTATTTCGAAACCGCATTTACAAAATAAAGCTAATTAACAAACAGACAAATCGTTATTGCCGCCAGACTCGGGAATCATCCTCATTGACACTAGTAAAGATCACGTTCTTGCCCATGCCCTGTGAACCTTTCTCACTACAGATGACGCCAAACATGACCCTTAGGATAACGATGTGGCGACAAATGTGTAGGACGTTTCATCACCCTTTACGACCCGAATCCTGCTGCATCAAGTCCATTTCAGGATGTGGGTGGTGTTAATAAAACGTTCTACGTCAGAGTTCTCTTTGTGGTAAAGGGTTCTTGCGTAATGAAGCTGAGTAGGTCGCGATTGTTGAGTTTTTAGGACACAAAAGGACGCTGGTCATTTGCCCCATCCATTGTAGGATGTTTAAGTGCCAGTCTCATTATAACCAAGAAGATTATCCCCAAAATGTGACAGCTTAACAATTTTGCAGGACATTTCAAAATCAAGCCGATTACTCTCTAACACTGAAATTCGCTCTCAGTTAATGAACTTTCTCACGACACGTTGAAGTTGCGAGTCGTGTGTTGTGTCGTGCAAGTCCCTTCCTTGTCAAATCAAACCAATATTCACCTTTTGCTGGTTGATCACTCTATATGATTCTAAAAATTACGTGTGTTATATCTTGCGACAGTGATTATGCATTTTGCGTCATATGGAACAGAGTTGGGTACGGACGTACACAGAAAACAACGTTGATACTTGATGCGTTTACCAGAATGCGTTATCAATGCTGTGTGCGTAAGCCTGAGGTATCGTGACCAATTTCAACGTCACATGCGCCTCACCTTCGCAGTCCAACAATCAAATCAACCAGTTCCTAAATATAATTTGGCTTAGAAAGGAGAGCAAGTTTTTCCTCATCATGACATTACACAGCGTTCTCTATATCAGCACTGTATGATGAATTTGGATATTTGATTTCATTTGAATTTGAATGAAATGTTTTAAGAGCAGCTGATAAAGTAAATGATCGATAATGCAACACGCATCCACAGCCGGGTTTGACGTTGCCGAATAGATTGAAGATCAGTTTCTTCACCTTAAAGCATTAAGTGAAATCTGAAGACTTGAAGAGGGTTTTCACCTTAGAAATCTTTCAGTCACCTGTCGGAAGTATAATACGTGTTTTAGCTTCAGGTAAAATATTATCTTTGAACCGTAATAAACCGTTCGATCGTTTTGAAAGGTTTTTGGCCCTTTCATTTTCCAAAATAAAAGGTCGGAAAACTGAACTTGTCATGAATGCTAAATATTCCTCCAAAAAATATATTCTTGATCTCCTGTTCCAGAATGGTCCATCCCTGAAGACGTGTGTAAATTACTTTTTCAGTTCACTGGGCAGAAAAACGTGCCTACACATATAATCTTCACAAAAGAAAAATTAATGAAATCCAGTGTTAGGTGATTGTGGTGCAGAATTAAGTGAAGCAGCATCACCGTGGGAGATGATAAGTTTTAATTAGGTTTCAGCCACAAATGAGAAGAATACGCCCATAAGTCTTTTGTCTCTTCTCATTACCTGTCACATGACACTAGAGAACAATACGTTTATTATTTTACTGTCGCTTTCTTATTAGATATTTTTATTTTCATTTCATACTGTTGCCGTATTTCACATGCCACTGGCTCAGGTGTGATTAGGGTCGGAGAGATATAGCTGACGTCTTGGCGTCAATCAATCTGTTGGAGTTTAACTTAATGTGGCAGTTTTTTAGGAGTGACATAAATGGTTTTAGGAGCTTTTCTTTAGTTTTTAAAACTAAACGTTTTAACTATTGTTTCACGAAACTCATATTTTACAGAGACAGCGACTTAACAGGTCTACTTCGGAATGGTAAAGTCGACTCTGTGTTTGAGTGTAGCGAGTAGCATGTCGGTTGCATTTACAGGCAAGCTAATCAATATGTATCAAACCTTGGGGCGCGGTGGGCGAGCTGACTAAAGCGCCTAGGCTAATGATCCAGCGAGTTGAAGGTATCGGGATCAGCCCACCTGTGACCGAGTGTAAAACCCTTGGAGTCGACTTTGTGTGCAGACTCGTTCAGTGTTGTCACAACCCTTAGTGCGCAGTACAGAATCCTGTGCACTTAAAATGACCCATTAGTTGGTATCTGACCAGATGGTGGCCACATAAATACGTGCATACATCTAGTTGCAGGTACGGCAACGTGCAGTAACACTGGACAAAGTACTATGAGTATGTATCCCAACCCACCAGCTGTGAAGTGGGTACCTCGATAGGATGAGAGAGCCACAACAAAATTCGCTGCGCCTATAGTTGTATACTCCCCAGGGAGTTGAGATTGATAATACGACGTGACGCTGAGACTGACATCCAATGACCGAGAGAAACAAATACCAGCGCCTTGAGCAAGCACTAGTAGCATGGATGTGTGCGCTATATAAATATCCTATCATCACCAAACCTATGCGATATGTGGTTCGTTTAAACTGAATATCCACAACAACAGGCTCCATCCTACAAGGTCATTTATGTCAAAGAATGGGAGATACCTTCTCCTTGGGCCTTGTGCGACGTATAATCTCTTTTCATTGAAAACATAAATCCAATAAAGTGATATTAAAATCTTCATAATTTTGCCTTGCCACCCGAAAATTTAAATCTCAGAATGTTATACAGCTTAGGATAAAAGTTGTTTGACAAACGATCATAAATTCAAATAGTTATTATTGCGTAATATAACTTAGATAAAAGTCGTTAAACAAACGATCATAGATTCAAGTCGCTATTATAGTGAGTGAGTGACATTGCAGCTATATCGTCACGGGAACAAGGAATAATTACATTGTAGACCAAGAAACAAAAACTAAAACCCTGTTGACGATGAACAGTAAAACCACTAATATATCACAGACATCAGTTAGTAATAATTATTAAATCTAAAACAGTTTAACAGATTAACTATAGAGGACAATACGGTATAAAACTGGGCTATGGACTGCCAACAACTGAGGGTAGATCCCACACTAGGGAAAGCTGTTATAGGTTTGTATGCACAATAAATGAAACATCGGTACACTTTCAATGCAGTCAGACTGTAGGCGAGGACACTGACTTGCTCTTTTGTAATAGTCCACTTAGCATGAGAGCGTAGTGCCGTTCTTAGACTCGACGGGGTATTAGCACGATAACGAGGGGCATGTCTTGGTGTCTTTGCACTACAACGGAGTTTTTCTGTCTCTTGTGACGAGAGGGCAGTTCCTGGTGTTAGTTTTCGCACAAGAGCACAGTACCTTACGTGGATTTACAAGAATCTTAGCTCTATAGTTAAGAGCCTTGCCTTAGTCTTGCCACTCGAGTCATATAAGTTGTCTTCCTCTTAGGATCGCAGTCAATTACCTTGTCTTAGTATCAGCACTTGAGCGCACTACTTTGCCATAGACGTTTAGCACTAACTGCGAGTATTTTGTATTAGTCCTTCATCAGTTTTTGTACCAGAGCTGAGTACGTTTTCTTAGATCTAGATTTGCAAGAGTTTTAGACTTGTAATAGTTTAAGCGTACAGCTGAGTACTTTCTCCTAGGCCTACACTTGCAAGTGTCGTAGCACTAAAACTGAGTACGTTGTCTTAGATCTAGACTTGCAAGAGCTCTAGTACTAGAGCTGAGTACTTTATCTTAGACTTGTAACACATTTCACACTTAAGTTGGGTGCTTTGTGTAGGCGTTTTAGCACAAGAGACGTGCACCTTGCCTTCGTCTAAACACAAGAGCGCCGTAACTTGTCCTGGTCCTCGCATAAGGGCGGAAAAAGTAGTTCTCTTAGATATACCACGTACCTTTTCGTAGCGACATCATTAATTTGTGAACTAGGCCCATGATGTATAATGAATACCTTTCGTTTACGTCCAACAACCCTGCTAATTTGTCATTGCTCTGCAGGTGGGCCCCCTTATCCGCCCGTTCTCCCTACCGACGACAGATGGGCTTGGTGGATGAAGCAGATCCTGACTCCTTTGATCGTTGCCATAGGAATTGGTGGGAACTGCCTTTCCTTCATCGTGATGAAAACGAGATCCTGGCGACATAAGTCCTACAGTCACTTTCTGTGTGCCTTAGCTGTGTTTGACAGCCTCACTCTGATCAACAGGGAGATCCTTCTTGTTCATGAACTCCGGGAGTACGCAGGGGATTCAGGGCTGTACGCTGGATTCTCTGACATAGCCTGTAGCATCCATAACTTCTATGAACACATGTGCTACTTGATGTCTTCGTGGCTTATTGTGTGTATGGCGATGGAGAGGGTCGTAGCGGTCTACTTTCCTTTGCGGAAGGCCTTCCTGTGCACTCCCAACGGCGCAGTAATCGTCATCCTGGTGCTAATCATGCTTCTCACCTACACCCAAGTAAGTATTATGAATTTGTCTTTTCTAACAGGTAGGGACGGTGAGGTAGCCTAGTGGTTAAAGCGACCTTTATTCACACTGAAGAACAGGGTTCGATTCTCTTGACTGGTACAATGTGCGAAGTCCATTTCTGGTTTCTCGGTCATGATGCTGCTGGCAAGCATAAACGCGACGTAAACCTTCATTCATTCACTCACTCAGCATGTGGGATCTTTTCACAAACTGAATTTTTCGTCTTTGTTTTTAAAAAGGTTAAGATATGGGTAAGAACTTCAGCAACCCATGCTTGTCATAGCGGGATCGGTTATTAAGGAAAGCTGCGTTCGTTGTCACATGCCACCGTATTTTAACTGCCTTGTTCGATGTTCATGATGATGAGATTTTCAGGTCAAGACTCAATATTTTAGGTTGAAGCTATCTCGCTTTGATATTGCAGCAAATGCACACATGTCAGCGGGAGCGAAAGCGTTTACTTTGCTTTAGACCATGTTTAGGCATGTCAGGCAAAATGAGCACATGCTGTAAAGCCCCGAATTTGAAACAATGAGAGCAAAATAGAAACTAAACCGTCTTTTTTCTGAGTGGTGCATGGCGGAGATGGCTGTTGAACACATTTCTATAAGCGACTGGTAGTCAAAACATTATCGCGAGGTGGTGTGGAATCTCCTACTTTCTTTGAAAGTGGAGGTGAGTGAAGTCCAGTGCTTTTAGTGTTTGCTTACAAACCACATGTTCGATGCCAGATCCATGTGGTGTTGCTGTGCAATATAACCGTACCGCAACAGTAAGCTTAAAAGCCTTCTAGATGTTACTCAATTCCAAAACTAGAAGAGCTTCCTTTCTGGTATCACATTAATTAATTGTGATCAATATCCCTGAGTATATATACCAACCCCGTGATTGGCTCCTCCATGGTGAGCACGTAAATGTATAAGTCGTATCAGTTACTGCATCAATTATATCAGTTAACAGATCAGTCGTGTCAATTACTGCCTCAGTTGTATCAGTTACTGTTTCAATTAATGTTTCCGTTAACACATCAGTCGTGTCAGTTAATGTATCAGCTGTATCAGTTAATTTACAGTTGTATCAGTTAATGTATCATTTGTATCAGGTAGTGTATCAGTTGTACAGAGAAGTATTAAAAGAATCATCTAATATATGAGTTACATCAGTCACTGTATCAGCTGTATCGGTTAATGTATCAGTTTCATCACTTATTGCATCAGTTAATATGTGAGCTGTATCACTCAGTGTGTGAATTGTAATAGTTAACGTATCAGTTAATGTTTTTCGTCGTGTCGGTTAATGTCTCAATCGTATCGGTTTAGCTATCAGTCTTATCAGTTTGTATATAACTTTTATCAGTCTGTGTATCAGTTGTATCAGTTAATGATTCAGTTGTTGTGTCAGTAGTAACAACTAGTTCATGAGTTGTATCAGTTAATGTATCAGTTGTATCGGTTAATGTATCACTCGCATCAGTTAATATATCAGTTTAATCAATTAGTGTATCAGTTGTGTCACTTAAAGTTTCCGTTAGTACAAATTTTGTGTCAGGTATTGTATAATTTGTATCACTTAATGTATCAGCCGTATTAGTGATACATCAGTTGTGTCATGTAATACACTAATTGTATCCGTTAATGCATCTTTTGTATCATTTAATGGATTGTATCAGGTCATGTATCAGTCGTGTCAGTTGTATGAATTAATGTATCAGTTATATCAGTTCATTTACCAGTTTTAGTGCCTAATGTATCAGTTGTATCAATTACTACATCAGCTCGATCGGTCAATGTATCAGTTGATGTATCAGTTGTATCAGTTGATGTATTAGTCGTATCAGTTGATGTATCAGTCGTGTTAGTTGGTGTATCATTTGTGTCATTTAATACATCAGTTGTATCCGTAAACGTATCAGTTGTATCAGTTACTGCATCAACTGTACCAGGTAAAGTATAAGTTATATCAGTTAATACAACAAATGTGTCAGTTAATGGATCCTTTGTATCAGGTTAAGTAACATTTGTTTCAATTACTTCATCAGTTGTATCAGTTTACGTATCAGTTGTGTCAGTTACTCAGTTAATATTATGCATCAGTTGCACCAGTCAGTGTATCACTTAATGTATGATCTGTATCAGTTACTGTATCAGTCACTCAATTCATCAGTTGTATCAGTTAATGTACCACCCATATCAGTTAATCTATCATTTGTATCAGTTAATGTACCCGCATGTATCAACAAATATCATCAGCCAAAGTATCGGCTGCACACTTAATGTATCGGGTTTATCAGTTAATGTATCAGTGGTGTAAGTTCTATCAGTTATTACACACATCAAAGGTACAAAGTGATTCCGAACCCAAGATAAAAACTACCCAATTTATTCAATCACTGTAAGAATGGTTTAAATTGACACTTCCCTCTTTCTCTCATCAATAATCATACATGTTCTTTCATGTTTCAAATCCATTACCCAGCTGTTAATGTAAAGAAACTTCAAGAGCGCTTCAAGATTGTGATTTAGCACAATGTTCAAAGAAACAAGCAATATCTCACAGGATCCAAGATAGATCTTACGTTTAAATTAAAAGCTTTAGCTTCTCTTCAAAAGTACCATAATCATGATTGATCTCACAGTGAAAATTACCTTATAATCTAAATCATGATCATGTGATCAACATGCTTCTAACTCTTGATGAACTTCGAGAAGATGACAGAATTTGTTTCATGTGAAGCAATCAGGTGAGATGAAACAGGATTTAACGTCATGTTCTAAATAAACAAAACTCCGTATTTTATTGGTTTACAAAGTTGGGTACTTGATGGGTGAATATCCGTCACTGTGTAAACTAGTGTAACTTATGGTTAAGTGACATTACATCTCTATCAACTATATCAATATTGACTATGTCACAAGTAAGTGCAGTTTTGAAAGAGCTTCACTAGGTGTAATGTAGTGTTCTTTCTTTCCTCTGTGGCGTTGAATTGTTTGTTTTTCTTGAAATATTCGAAAACAGCATAAAGACACCGTCTGCTTTGTCAAATAACTCCCACAGTCGCTTGTTTTGGATCTAATCTTACGTATAAAAGAAAGTACTCACATGGTGATATGCGATTAATTTTCAAACCAGAACGTCAGTATCTTCATTTGTGTTCTAAAAGTGACGAGTATAGTGCATGTGTTGCCAAAAGTGATATCTTTGCCAGCGTCTATATATTTTTTGTAAGTGCCTTTGTTGTCACTTACTAGTGACGAACATTGGATACGTGTAGCCAGAACACCTCAGGTATAATGGGCGTAGGGTAGTCTTGTAGTCCTCTAGTCCTAGAGTAGTCTAGTAGTAAAAGCATTCGCTCGTCACGCGAAATGCACGGGTTCAATTCTCCATATGGTTATTATGTGGGAAGCTCGTTCTGGTGTCCCCCATCCCATTGCTTAACTCACTCACTACCAGGAGGGTGGAGGTTAGACATATCGTGACTATGGGTGTTGTATATTCAAAATAAACTTAGGCAATAAATAACATCTGTCAACGAAAGACATAAATTTTTCGAGATTAGCGCGGATGCAAAGTAGAATACAGACATGAAACACTATTTCTACACAACAAATAACATAAATATTGGGTTTTAGACAGCCAACAACTGAAGATAGATCACCATACTAAGGAGCATCGGGATGGAGATGAAAGGAGAGTCGGTACCACGATCAGAAGCTCCTGTCGTGCCCAAGGGGCGGAACTCCTCCCTGACTGTGAAACTACTTAATATATGTCGCTATATTAATAATGGAAGTTAATTCACAATTACAGTTATCATACATCCGGACAACGAACGATACGTCCAAAAGGCACTCCGATGACCTCGGTTGATACAACACTTTATCATCTCGATATAAGCCAAACGTCGAGGATATTTACCAATTGTAGCCATACTGTCTGCGATGGTAGACAGTGAGGATATTGTATTGCAGGCGTGTATGACAGAGCACGTTCAACCTAGACAATATCTGGTAAGGAGTTTATTAAAGTACAGTGTTTACGACAAGAAGATAACGAAGATATTGTGATACAGGAAATTTGCAATTCTAATCACGAGACAAACAGAAGAGAGTGCCTAGTCTCTATTAATCAAAGCCTTCAAGAAACTGACAATCATATGCAATGGACATCTCCAGTACATTTGGGCTATGTAGTATGTTCACAGGTAACTGGAAAATCGGCACAAGAGGTGTAAGAATCTGCTGTAGAAATCAAACACTTTCGTTTGAGAGTGAATGAGTGCGTGAGTGAGTGAGTGAGTGTGTGAGTGCGTTTGTCTCTCGCTTAACTACATTCCAAGTAAATATAACATAAGTTGCCATCATTCTGACTTCATATGCATTTCAAAGTACACATGACTGCGGATAATTTCTGATGATTTAGAGTGAGTAGGGGTTTACGTCGTGGTTAGGAATATCCAAGCTATATCCCTAACATGTGGTTGTTAAACGGTTATAAAAGCGAGGGAATATGGATTGTGATCCCCCTGAAGATCCAGCTCTACAGAAGGAGGTGATTCCCAAGGAGAGCTAGCTTTACAGAAAGAGGTGATCCCCAAGGAGAGCTAACTCTACAGAAAGAGGTGTCGCTGAAGCATCAACATTGGCCTACTGAACGCTTGACATTTTATGAACGATTCATGTTCGTTCCGGGAACTATTATTAGCAGTTCAGCTTCCAACAACGACCAAGATCTTGCCATTAATTCCTCTTTTAGGATACTTGTGTTGTGGGATATTTTATTGGTCAAAACGTTTGCTCGTGATGACTAGGACCTGAATTCGATTCCACAATGTGCACTGTGTACTTCGAAATCCATATGAATGTGGATGTTTGCTTTAGTCGTCCTGGACTCTCTCTCTCCCTTTCTCTCACCCTCAGATAAAGCTATGCGATCATCGGGATATAATAGACAAAACTATCATCTTCGTCCTCAGCACAATGACTGGGATATTGTTAAGTGCGGTTAAACAAAACGCCAAACCACCGCCCAAGCTAAACCAAAGTCTGGTATTCATCATCCCCTGACAATCACGTGAGAATTCAGAATTCTCAGAAGCCACTTCATATAGGACAATTGCTGCAGAGATGATCCTCAAGGGATTTTCCCGTGTCTGACATACTACAAGTAGATTAATTTCAGTTCAGGCTAGCGTCAACAGGTCACAAATGAGTTGGGGAATTAGAAAAATCAAACTCGTCAAGTCTAGAGCTGTCACAATATACTTTAGAGGGATTTCTTCAGACTGAATAATACAGTCAAGTGAGTGGTATAACGGCGTTTATTTTTGGTTGTGTCGGAGTCTGTATATAAATGTTAGAGGTTGTTCGCTGTGAGATATTTTTGGTCATGCAGTTGTAAAGGGTATAACAGTTGCGGGGACGTATCGGGACGAAACTTAATATCACACACAACACCCTTCCCCCCACCCCCCACCCCCGCAGAAAAAAAATAAATAAAAATAACAACAATTGATAATAGGACACCGCCACCACCTCCACCTCCACCCCCACCACCACCCCTACCCCCCTCCACCCGCACCATGTTTGCACGTAATGTTTGTTTAACATATTTGATGAAAAAAATCAGTCTAGGCCAAGTGTTACTCGACAATGCAAACGTACTCTGTACCTAGAAGCAATTTTAATTTTCTTTATTTAGCATTTGTCTCTGAAAAAGATACTTCCGGGAATAGCTGGTTAATGCAACAATTCTTTCTTGATTTCTCTGAAGGAGAGACCCTTGTCACCAACGTTTCGTAACAAGACATTGTTCAAGAACGCTTTAACAGGGAGCTGTATTTATTTTGCAGAAGTGTTCAAGATGAAAAGGATATGGGCTATTGCTGACATGCAGTTTGTAAGTGTTTTGGGTTCAAACTGAGGATCTAAACAATAATTTTGTCAATTATGGAAGTAGCATTCACTTTACGTTCAAACGTATTTTGACAACCAAGACTGTTGCACATTCCTTTGTGATGACTGTAAGTGGACCATCACATGGACAATATATCAGTCATACGAGAAACACAAGTTTTAAAAATAAGCAAAACACCTTTATAGAACAAAGTCATCCTCAAAAACGTATTCATTTCAGTATTTACAACTTAGAATAGAAACACTAACAGTTTCCAGAATTGCCTTGAACAGTACTGTTTACAGTCTATGAAATTCCAAATTCATACACTAGTTATTAATAATGAACGTATTGTCAACATTGCACCGTATATATTGAAAACGTGTGGCAGGTACAGTTACATTGAAAACGTGTGAAAGATACAGTTACTTTCAATAATGAGGGACACTAACGTCAATTAAAAGCGTCATTCTAAGGTTTGTCTTACATGTCGTTACAGTCTCTGGTAAGCTTAATTTCATAGGTGCCATTAAATGGTCTATGATAAAAGAGGTTGTGGTCTGTCTTAGGTTTTATTAAGTGTAACATAACTGGCATTAATGTTTGAATTCTCAAAACTGCTGTCATAGTAAGGTAAAAGCGTCATTACGGTCATCGTCGATAACCTCTAGGTTATGCGTTACGATAAATCTACCCTATATAGTGGATGCATCTACGGTTGTGCCCAGTGATTTTATTACCTCCAACTGTAAGCAATCAGCTAAGCCGCCATTACAATCGCACTTGCAAATATCACTAAAGATAGTTGTCGCAGCCGCGAAGATTTGTTTGCAGTGCGACAAATGGATAGGGCCGAAAACATAGGCAAGAATTCTTTCTACCTCTTTCAGAGTACCTACGAGTGCCACATATTAATAGTTTATTGTTTTTAAACTAAAATAAACCTCGCGCCCCTACTCGTTTTTTTTATGCAAAACGTTTTGGCAATTTGGCCAACTAGTTTCATATACCTTTTCCACAAGGGATCTGCTATTATTCTGTAATGGTCAAATAGGCCATTGTTCCACCTGTTTAGCTGCCTGAAATAGCTCCGAATGAAGCTAATGAAAGCTAATGCTCATTTACTTGTTTGTGTCCACATTAGTGTGAGGCGGGTGAATTAATCTTCCTTTTTATGCCGATCAATAGGGCAATATTGCATCCTTTGCTGTCTATATTTTACTGCCTTTGAGGTTCAATGAATCATGCTGTTTCTTTGATATGTTTCCTAAAAGCATCGCACAACTCTTGCATGAGATGTCTTTGGTCAGTGTTAATCAGTTCAAACCCCAGGAAAGTTATAAGGAGACGTCTGTGTTTGACGTTAGAAGGATTACGCCTTATTTGGGCGTATGGAGAACCACTGTGTTATCAGAAACTATTCATCACATTGATGTGTAACATATGTTAACATTGTGTGATTAGGAGGACAACTAATCTCTTCAACATAAACCCTCAGTGTTTGATAAAAAACAGATTAGATGCTTTTACTGCAATATCCGTCTTATGAAAAATATCTTTCTGCCTTGTGTGAGATAATACTCGGGTTATTGTGCGTGGTGGGCGAGCTGGCTAAAGTGCCAGGCTAATGATCCAGCGAGGTTGTGGTGTCGAGATCGAGCCCATCTGTTACCTGTGTAAAACATGGCGTCAACGTGGTGTGCAGACTCTTTCCGTGTTGTTACGACCTCTAGTGTACAGTACACAACTCTGTGAGCCCATGAATCCATTGGTGCAGGACCATATGAATACGTGCAAGCACCTATTTACGGGGACAGCAACTTAGACAAAGTACTACAATTAAAGATATTTAGTAGATTTATCGGAGTCAATCAATGTTGATATGATATTATTGAATGCTTTCAGAGGACATCGCCATTTGCACTGTCTTAAAAACATAGTTATTTGGAATGTAGTCGTTTTTGAAAGATGATTGGTGTACGACATGTAATTTGCATGTATACGATTTTCATTTCAAACCAACGACTAGAAACAAACACTAACAAATGTGTGATGCAAGATGAATGTCAAAATAAGTGTTGTAAGTGATTTAGTGACCTTCTAGAAAAAAAACCCGTCAAAACCAAGAATGGGATCACATCATGCTTTGTGTTTAGGGGTGGTAATAGAGGGAAATGGTAGTGCGTTCATAAGATGTCTGTCCCTGAAACGTTTGTTAACGTTTATACTTCCTATTCAAATTGAAAGTTCAGGTTCCCCTGCTATTTTTGAAGAGTATATACTGGAGGCTGTAAGAGTTATATACTTCCAAAGGAGTGGAGATTGATAATACGATGTGCCCGTTGAGATTGATACCAGCCGATTGAAGGAAATAATTACAAGCGCCTGGTTGCGTGGATATGTGTGCTATATAAACAACCTGTAATAATAATATGATAATTACTAAATCACTATTCAGATCGCCGTGCTCCCATTCAGGGAACATGCATAAAAAAGAGAATTCAGTCTCACATCCAACCAAGTCAATATCCTTTCGAAGCAAGTTGCAAGGGTCTTTTCAGATGCATATTGCGTGAGCTAACAGATCAGAACCATCACCTTGACAGATGTAAGATCAATAGTATAATTGTCATGCTGATACATCAAATACATCATTGGACTCCAGCTTTTATGACTGACTGGTGTGCACTTGATATCTATGTAATTGAAATAAATGTTAAAGTTCGAACGAAAGGAGCAAGCATATTTGCTTTTCTTTAATCATTGCTTTGTATGATTCTTCAAAGTGAAAGTTTACTCGTCTGTCACATGGAATGTTTCTGTAATTGAACACTGTTCATGGACTTTTTCACCATGTTTCATCGCAAATGCGTTTCTCGAACATGTGTTTCTATTCCTTTTATGTATAAAATCGTTAGTAGGTTTCGCAATTTCAAGCACTGAAAATAAAGCCTGACAGGAAATTCAAAAACAGATTTAAACCATGGTGTTCAGTAACGAACAAACATGCGTCTTGCCCTGCTAGTAGATACACACGGTGAAGCGCAGCTAAAACACATATGCTTCTTTTCAACGCGGCACATTTCGCTACAGTATATTTATAAACCTTTGCTGAATATCAAACACAAATATGTATCCCTGCATAAAGGCACAATTCAAAGAAATGTGTCGAAATCTTTGCAGAATCAACGAGCTACAGAGAATACACTTCTGACCTCAAATATTTAACTCTTCAACTAGGCTCAATTCACCGGAAACCTTTGCTGAATAACCTCTGAAAAATGCTCTACGAACGTTCTCTGGTCACATAAGGTCGTAAAAGTACGACAAAATTTGTGTACGTGTAAGCAGATTTCGTTTCCATGACAGAAATGTCAGTGACTTGTACAGGAAGCTACTGTGCGATAAACTTTGGAATTTGCTCCAATGTCCCAGCACATTTACTGCAAGACAAAACGTACGCATAAAGAACTTGTTGATTTATTTTTGACAACGTTTCTGTACAAGGTCTTGCCCCTTCGTTGTCCAGACACGTTGTCAAAAATAAATCAAGAAGTTGTTATTTATAAGATTTGTCTTGTATTACCACACCAACCTATAAATGCCTTTGGAGAAACCCTGGATATTTAGTCATGTTTTTGCGGTTGACCAATAATGTAACATCATTTTCCTTAACAGCAAAATGAATATTTTTTTCATATTTCTATTAGGCTGATCTTGGATATTACAAGAGGCTACAACACGTGAGGTTCCTTAGTCGAATCATCTGTTGTTATCATACCTGGTATCAACCTGCACTCTGGCAGGGATCATACAGATCCATCGAATTATAGACCGATATCTGTAACCAGCTGTGTCTGTAAAACCATGCAATGGACGGTGAATAATAGAGTAACTTGGTATCTTGAAACCAATAACCCGATCACAAATATCCAATGTGGTTTCAGGAAAAATCGAAGTACCATTGGCTATTTGGTATGTTTAGAATCCTTCGTGAAAAATGCTATGGTCAATAAACAACATGCAGTATCGATTTTCTTTGATCTCGAGAAAGTTTATGACACGACCTGGAAGCATGGTATTTTGAAGGATTTACATGATTTTGGATTGAGAGGTCGCTTGCTTCTTTTTACATCACATTTTCTGAAAGACAGTCAATTTCAAGTACGAGTAGGTTCAACCCTGTCTGATCATTATAATCAGAATCAGGGTGTACCTCAGGGCAGTATTTTGTCTGTCACTTTATTTAGTGTTAAGGTCAACAGTTTATCCAAGGTTTTAAAGGATTCAACTGATGGATCACTATTTGTGTACGATTACGGCAATTACAGTTGTGTTTAAATGAAAAATAAATGGTGTCTTGAAAATGGCTTTAAATTTTCTAAATCTAAAACAAATTGTATACATTTTTGTAGAAAATATAAGCCGCATAAGGACCCTGAACTATCTTTAAATGGCACTCCCATCAAAGTTGTCAAGGAGGCCAAGTTCCTGGGTTTAATTTTCGATTCCCATGTAACCTTCTTACCCCATATTAAATCCCTTAAAGTTAAATACCTGAAGGCACTAGATTTGTTGAAAGTTGTTTCCAACTCAAAGTGGGGAGGGGATCAAACTTCCCTTTTACACCTATATCGATCACTGGTCCGTTCAAAACTCGATTATGGGTCCATCGTATATGGTGGAGCCTGCAAAAGCAGCCTGAAACTTCTTGATTCTGTCCACCATCAAGGCTTAGGACTTTGTTTTGGGTCTTTCAGAACTTCACCTATTGACAGTCTTTACGTTGAGGCCGATGAACCATCTCTTGCGTAACGCCGTATATAATTATCCTTACAATACATTACTAAATTATACTCTTATGAATCTAACCCTGCATATAAATGTGTGTTCAATGCACTTTATGAGGATTTGTACAATAAGAAGTCTTCTCTCGTTCCACCTCTAGGGCACAGAACTAAACTCTTTCTTTCTTTGGTCGGCATTGAGCTGGACAACATAGCTCCCTCTTGTCTTCTTTCTTCTCCTTGGCAGTTGGTTAGGCCACAAGTCGACCTAACATTAAGTTCATTTTTAAAAAATTCGAAACTGATGAATTAGAGTATAAACAAGAATATCATCAATTAAAAACTAAATATAGCAATTACAAACCCTTATTTACGGATGGTTCCAAGAACGGTGTTGCAGTAGCTTGTGCCACTGTCACTGGATCCAGAACAATATCTTCTAGACTTCCAGATAACAGCCCTATTTTTACTGCAGAAGCAAACGCCTTAAATATATTCAAGGTCTTAAATATATTCAAGGACTCGTATAGTAACTCACTCACTCACTATCATCCTGCACAGACATTAACCTGACTGTGTACAGCTTACAGTGTCACTCCTACGATGAAGGGTATGAATTAGTCCGAAATGACATTTTGGAAGATGTGGTTGTTATCGCTATAATACAGTGGAAGTTGTCAAAACCGGCATCTGTCCAATCTTGCAAGCTGCCAACACCAGCATAAAATCTCATTCCTGTCTCTATCTTGAAGATTTATCAGCAGCTCTACAATCCGGCACGTTGTCCAACCTGGATTGGTCGATCAGTCCTGGTGAGTGCCGGTTTAGACAACTTCCACTGTAACTTCTTTTTCACACAACTTCCACTTACGTACATTATTTGTTCCCCTACGGTACACTATTGTAGGTTCGTTTCTGATGTAAACAATACTGTGAAGTGACGTAAAGACACCTTCACGGGCAGCATAGGCAAAACATAAAGTGAAAACAACATCTTACTTCTAAATTCATCAATGCTGTAGGACCGTAACATAACGTGTTTCACTATTTTCCTTTTATTCTCAATGGAGTCAGTCTCAGGAAATAATTGATGCAAAGCATTGGTTGTGGGAATCGGGCGCTGGTTAATAATAGTTGAACCATGGGCCGCCGGCTACCCATAGTGTTTGTTTTCCCTTATTTATTGATCTACTGATAAGAACGAAAATAATAATATACCTAAGAAATATGTCGCATCATTCACATTATCAACATTACTCAACTTTTCTCAGCTCTCAAAATGGCCCACGGATAACCAAGGGAAAGTCAAGTCTAATCCGTTGAGTAGATGTACAAATCACTAAAGGCCGTCTGTGGTGCGACTACCAAGTCCAATAATCAAGTGGATGTCCCCTTAACTCTCACATGCCTGTCGACGGTATAGATGTCTTAGACGTCTATTAGGCTATCGGGCAGGTTGTGTCACCATTTATTGATGACTCTTGTTACGAGATTGAGAGATAAGGCACCATCTACGGAAACGCAAGTGGTGATCGTAAAGGGGTTCAGGACTGAGTCAAATGATAGTCCTTCTTCCATGAATGTGGCGTTGCATATATTCTGTCAAGCTTTAAATAATCTATATAAATACTCCGACTTTTCGGCATGATCATGAAGTGATGACTTACGAAAGAATATGCAGGGTCCAAACTTTCATTTCCAGACTACCATAAGTTTGAGTGAGTGGGTGAGTGAGTGAGTTAAAATGTCCCGTCACATCGGCAATATTTCATCCACATCGTGACGAGAACAATTAATTTTATACAGAGCTATAAATGACGTTTGTGTCGAAACTCGAACACCTGGAAGCATGTATTTTTATTTTTATTTTTGCTTCTTCTAAAGTCGGAACTTGTTGAATGCACGTAGTGTTTTACTCCCCATGTATGTCATGAACTACTCCCATAAACCTCTGTTCTTCTTCCTCAGGTGTTCCGGTTTTTCATGGTGGGCAAGATAGACGACAAGTGCGTGGCCTTCACCGACTACCTCACCGTGTACACATCGCTTCACGTCTACCTCTACCAGTTCACGCTCATCTTCATCCTACCGGTTGTTACAGTTCTCACATGTAACATCCTTGTGCTTTTCAAGATATACAGGGTGATGAAGCCTCGAAGTCCAAACGGAACAACCCTTTCCAGGTCCCGGAGAAACGTTGCTAAGACCCACAAAACCACTCTGATGTTGCTAACAATATCATTTGTGTACGTCATCACATTGTTCCCATCCGTGGTGGTGTCAATCATCGTTCATGTTGCCATAGCAACTAGATACACAGGCATGAGGGAACTGTTTATGAGGATACGTCCCCTGACAGATCTGTTTGAGTTGTGCTCGGACTTGAATTATTGTTCAAACTTCTTTATTTACATTTTGTCAGGAAAAATGTTCAGATATGAGCTTCGGAGAATATTCGCCTTTGAACGGAGCACTGCGCTGACAGCGACATCCAAAGCTAGGGATGAAATGGCTCTTGTGTGACGGAACCTTTTTAACTCTCAATATGTGATTTCAGAACAACGTCAGAATGTGTTCTCTTAGAGCATTCCGTGACGACCACGGTGGCAAAATATCTCTAGCTGAGTCGATTGTCAAACTTGTGTAACGGACCGATAGTCTGATACTCAAGTTTGGTATAATATTTCTTTGTTTTGTGGGTGTAATGGGTTTATTTAAAAATTAAGTTCAATGAATATTATAACGTAAATATTTAAAAATATATATTAATATAAAGACGACACTTTTCTTCATTCATCATGTTTTATATCTGTACAAAAAAGACTCTATTCAGCTTAATCTTCATCTATTCTTGCTCAGTTCATAAAGATGTTTTTATACCTTCAATCACTGAGCCAATATACTCTCTCTATAAACAAACAAAAGGTCGAGGGCTCAATGTGGTCTGTTTGGAACATGTTTCTTTGAGTCTTCGACTAGGAAGTAGCAGGTTGGAATAGCTGGTTTGTTTCAGTATACCATTGTTACAGGGGATAGACTCACAACTGAGAAACAATTATTCAACAATTTGCCCACAGTGCTGGACATCTTGGAGCTTGGTACTGGACATGAAGATGATTACCGGTATGAGCCATATTTGTGTGTATCGTGAAAAGTGAAAAATCGTGTCAATGTGATAATGTGACCCGCGCCATTACGTATGACACATGCTGTATTCTGAAATATTGTCGATGTCTCCATTACCAGCAGTGATGTACAAAGTCACCTGTCATCTCTTTTTTCACATTAGACCCATGAAGGTCCCGGGGTAGAGTTGGCCCGCCCTCAGAAACCCATGCTTGCCATAAAAGGCCATTATGCCTGTCCGAAGCTTGACAGGCAAATAACGGGATCGGCTGGTCAGACTTGCTGACTTGGTTGACAGATGTCATCGGTTGCTATTTGCGCAGATCGATGCTCATGCTGTTGATCACAGGATTGCTTGTTCCAGACTGGATTATATACAAGCCCGCCGTCGTATAGCTGGAATAATACTGACTGACGCGTATATATATAACAATTTATACTCATGTTTGTACAGTTCGTTTATGCCATTGTAACGATGCTGAAATAAGTTTCATCTGATCAAAACGGACATAGTAATAATGCAGGTTTGCAGCAATTCTCAAAAGATCAGACGGCTTAACAATGAGCCAACGGATCGTGTTGCCTCTAAGGGAGGCAACTATGAACAGCAACGCGTGACGCCGGACACTTCTATGTCGCTGTGCCGCATTTAAGCGAAAAAAAAACACGATTGTATATTTTGTCATTTC
Organism: Haliotis asinina; assembly: GCF_037392515.1. NCBI lineage: Eukaryota > Metazoa > Mollusca > Gastropoda > Lepetellida > Haliotidae > Haliotis > Haliotis asinina. The sequence goes on from NC_090292.1 coordinate 22,441,770, forward strand.
TCAGTGAGGAATCAATGAAAATGAGTAAGACAAAGGATTGTGGAAGGACTGGGTGATTAAGCTCTTTGCAACCAGTTATAAGTCACCGTATCGGAATGAAGACACACACACGTGTTTTGCAATTTCTTTTGTTCTTAAAAGCAGGTGCGTGAATTCAGTTAAAGGAACATCATTTCTGTTAAATCTTGATGTGTCAAGTTCACATATATTGGAGGAAATTTTTATCACTTTGGTTAAGACAGCAATACAAACAAATTCCTGAGTCGTGATCGAAATGAAAATTGCGACATGGAACTGCCTTTAGTTCAGATCCATGACAAATTGAGTGTGTACTTTGCACTCATGCTGACTGTCTCAGTGCCACAATAAAAATATATTCTGTTGTGAATTTGTGTTGCATTTCATGTCAATCGGATCATAATGCCTGTTAGATTTGAGCATTCCAGATTATCGTATTTTGAGAAAATGGTCAAGCAAGCGATTTGAAGGCGTTAGTGAGTAACAAATGATTAGCATCGGTCGCAACACGGGAATCGAACCCACCCTGACATGGTAAAGATACACGCCACTGCAATCAACATGAAATCATCATTATCATCATCATCATCATTATAAGGATGTACAGGCTGCCTTGATCGTTGCTAAGAATCAATCATCACCTGGCCCCTGCTGCCATAAAAAATAAAACAAAACAAAATATAATAATGTGATAATGTAAAAACAGATAACTGGGAGATACAGACACAAAAAATACATATTTGTGGAGCATATAGTAAATATCCAGATTCAACAACTCAGTAAGAATAACTCAGTTATTTGACACTTTTGACCAATGACATAGTGATTTTACAGGATCTGGACAATCTCCACAATGGCGAAAATAGAGGATTTTACTCAGGAGCATGAATGATGTTGCTTTATTTCATGCAAATATGTGTATTATTGTTTTTCTTCGTTTTCTAGATTTTTTTTAATTGCCAAATAAACTGATAACTGAACCAGCCACTTTCTTCAGATACTTTCCAAAAAGGACATTTTCTTTCCGTTAAAGTTATTTTTATTCCATCTCCCAGTTTTAATGGTTAGATTATGGTTACAAGTTTTAAAATTGAATATGACTCACCAAAATCTTTCTCGCAGTGGAATACCCGAAACAGAAACAAACAATATTCTTTTTTATAATATGAAACAATAACTCAATTCCCATGATACATGCAGTATTCCGCAATATCAAGTACTATATACACTAATGTCACTATTGAACGAAACCTAACACAACCAATTAAGGGTAGCACAAAAAGATCGATATTGCTAAAACACCTCCCCAGCCATTTCCAATGTAATTCATCGTCGATCGCTTTTTCACGTTATTGCATTGCACTGTTGTATTCAGACGTCTAGACAGATTATACACTTACCTAAACGGTAAATTAGTCACCAAACTAGTTTGCCACCATTAATGGTTGTTTCGTGATCTTCACACCAGTTACATTGCAGTGTTTGCTCAAGCGTTCAGCTTGACTGTATTCAGGCCACGAGAATTACACACATAACTATCGAACACACAGAAAAAAAACACACTCACTGTTTATCAGGCTTGTACAAAAGGAGGATTAAAAGTATTTGGATCACGGATTTAGGATTCAGCTTTATGAAGAAACATCCCATGAATAGGTTTATTTCTCTAGTTAGCTCAGTTTTAACCTGAGTACATGCTCAGAGCGCACAGTGAGAAATGGCATGAGAAAATAGATAGGTCTTTATTTGTAACTTGAAAAAAAGACGCAAGATTGTTCAGTCTCTAGAGTATTCTGATAGGTTGTTCCACAGGGTAGATTATATTGGTGAATAATTTGTCGTGACCAAAGGTATAAGAAATCCCCACAGAACCAGAAAATGTAAGTCTGAAGTCCAGAAGTCTAAAATATTCAGTTTTATGTATTAAGCAAGCGAAAAAGCAAGATACAAACATTCACAATAGAGGTTTCACGTACAATGCAACTGAGTCTGATCTAAAGTAATGGGTCACAAATATAATATCAACTCACCAAATTCTTGGTTTGAGAGTGAGAAACAGTTATACTGAATGTAACACTGCGGGCGGTCAGGCAGTGGTCATGTCTCATGTCAGTGATCTCCGTGTGTGTGCCCATGGGCAACACAATGACCGGCATTTATATACAAACTCACTGATTCCTGAACATTCGAGCACCATACCACCATCACCATTAACTTCTCGTAGTCTCGTGTTTACCTCAGCCCAAACATTCTCAAAGGGAGGTAACTCCAGAGAACTACCTTAAAGGCCTGTCGCTAAAATACTAATAGCACTTTATCATACGACATGTCACCCATAATAAATATCACTCAAAACTCTAAACATTGTGATAATAATAATTATCACGTAATCAATAATACAATTTACAGGAACTACACTCTCATAACAAGATGTTGTATAAGTAAAAGTCATTTTGCCAGGTTCTCATGTTCTTACTTTTGGGACAATCCACGGGAATTTTTTTACTATTTTCTGAGTGAAGGTGTCTGCTGGGGGTACATATTTCTACTAGTTTCTGAAGATACGATTTGCACTGACGTGACAACTTTAAACTGCAATGACTACATTCAATATAGAACAATCTTTATTGATAACAACCCCTTCGTAATTTACGACGATACGTATTGTGCCGACGTCTATGGCTGGTTACAGAAAAGAGTGATCAGAAGTATGTCGTGAAACGATAGCTCAAGTAAACTCTACACTGACATGACTTTATGAAATGCATCAACCATTACCCATAACAATAATATTGTTTGATAATTTATGGCCTGGGTTGAGGCATGTCTTGGTATCACAGTTACATCTGCATTTTGGGGATAACTTTACTGTGCTTGACGAACTGGGCATGTATGTCGATAGTATATATATTGCCGCAGCATGATTACATCTTTATTATTATGTAATAATTTCATCACGTACCCGGTATTTACTATCTTCATTGTGTTAGAAACACATCAGACTGTGCCTCTTTGTGTTTTTGTATTGGCTTCGTAGAGTGTTATTTCTAACTCGATGACGTCTGGTTAAGTGGGTCACGTGTCACGCCTAGGATCCATGTTTGATTCCTTGCATGGGTAATATGTCATGCCGATTTCTGATTTCTCCTGCCGTGATATTGCTGACATACTGTTAACAGCGGCGTAAAACAAACCTCACACTTTGATCCAATGTCACTTCACCTGTCACAGTTACAAAAAAGTACTAGTATCTTGCCCATACTGTCTTAATACATCATTCTTAACAGCTGTTCCTGGCATCTCACAAGACTACCCGGGCACTGTAAACGCCCCTTAATGCGCACTGATTCTCCCCCACGACACCATCAACAGTACATTATTGTTGGGAGCTAAAATGCATAAGCAAATATGCAAAACTTCTGAAAGCATTCTGCGATCAACAAACCTATAACAGACCTTTATACTTCATCCTACAAGCAGTTCATGCCACCTACGCGTCCGATCGCAGATGTTAATCACGTTACTCATATCTTATTAGTATTTGTAATCAGTAAACGTATCAGTCCATGTGTTTTCAGTTGGAACGTGGAATGATTATGTTCTATGCATTTTCTGCATGGAGAAAATACATGAGCAATACTTTCTTTAGATCCACTTTATCGTTGTGGCACTTGGCATCTTAAACAGGTGTTGTACCTACAGCTTTGAGTGTGATTCGACACACATTTACACATCTGGCGATCAATATGTTTTAATATGGAGTATCGTTACCCCTCTGGTTATTATTCAAAATGAAAATTTCAAGATTTGTTGTGATCTCATAATCAAAGATGGCCCCGTCTCTTTCATATTACCAGAACAATATATAAGATAGAGACAGCGAAGAACCAGCTGTAAGTAATCATAATTTACACTGTTATGCCTTTTAATGTAGGCAGTTTGGCTTCAAGGTTATACCCTGATGCGATGGCTGAATTACATAGACCAGCGCGTATATGCACCAGTCTAGTACCACAGTTCCACAGTTATTATTCTTATGTTTTCACTAATGTAACGCTCTTGCTAGTGTGCTCGTTTTGATACATTCCAAGAAGCTATCATTACGCTGAAGCGGTAATGACTTTTAAAATGACGCAACAAGTGGTGCCTCTACAGATGTGTTGTCTCGAACTTAAAGGGCTGTGTGGATAATATGATTCTGCCAATGCTGATAAATGAGTTCATCCACACCTGACCTAATATCTCGCCCACTCAAGTGGTATTAATTGGTAACGCACATGTACAATATTGAGGTTAAGTCATGCTTTCAATCCTTTATGGAAAAGGTAACAACTTGGTACCTGTGGTTTAGCAACAATGCCTGTGCCGATGCCAACCTAGGGTCTGCAGTGGCGTTGATGCTGCATTGCTATTTGTGTTCTTTGTGCATCGGTTGGAGATTACAACATCTGGCCCGTTACAGCGTCTGTACAGGGATTTCATGAAGCTGTATAGCGTCCAGCTATACTTGTTTGTTCTGAAAATAGCTTTTCCTCTGGAATGACTTCGTTCCGTCTCTGTTGTATGACCTGAAAGAGGTATGTAATGGCTTTGGGGATATGGTGCTCGCGTAGATGCCTACTAAGATCCCAGGCTAACGTCGATGCAATGACGGGTTCAATGAGTTGTGCACTGAATGCTGGACCGACAATAATATCGATCGCGGGAATAATCTACTGCAGATCGCAAAATTTATTTCATATGGAGTGAGTGAGTGAGTATATCGTTACCCCGTACTTAGCAATATTCCAGCCATATGGCGATGGTCTGTAAATGATCGATTCTGAAACAGACAGTCCAGTGATCAACAACATAAGCGTCGACTTGCACAATTGGGAACCAATGATATCTGTCAACCAAGTCAACGAACCTGACCACCTGATCCCGTTAGTCGCCTCTAAGGCCAAACAGAGTCGCCTTTTGTGGCAAGCATGGGTTGCTGAAGGCCTTTTCTACCCCGGGACCTTCAAGGGTCATTTTATACGGATATCCAGCGAGATCGTGCAATGTTCCTTATGCGTCTTGGTACAGTCGTTTATTATAATTATTATATTAATCTTCCCCTTGAATAACCCTTTTCTTTCTAAGATGTGTGATAAGATGAAAGATAAGAAATTATTTTAAATGAAGGTCATTTGGCCTTGATCCTGTCCACCTACGTTATGACGTCGAAATTTATGTAATGGCGGATGAAATGATAAAATCTTGTATCATCGCATGAGGAAGTGTAATTAATACTATCGCCCCTGATTGCAAAGCATTTCTTTCTTGTAAAGTGACAGAATGTTCCTCGGCACCAAGTCCGTTCATAAAAAGTGAAATGTGTAAAACATAATTATTTGAAACGTTCTTTTACACTGCTCGCATATACGGAGCACGGCTGTAAGTGATTGAGTTAATCGGAGCCAAACCGTGACGAGAACAAATTTGACGAAAATACAGAACAAGTATATTTCATAAAACCTAACGTCCAAAAAGTAAAACAACCAGACTATAATAGTTCGAATTTAAAACTAGCATGTACAGTTGAAACCAAGAGCACGGTACAAATACATACAAGAAATAACTATACATCGCCAACAGCTGAAAGTAATTAACCATCCAAAACTGTGTTCCACAGGAGATGTCGCTTGTGTGAAATCAAATGATATCTCTTAGGAGATATCATTTTGACAGCAGAGTTTGTACAAGGCCCTGGTAATACCGTGACGCCATGAACCCGCTGAAGTCACAATTGCAAGTCTAATGACAGAGCTGTGTTCAGAGATGTTCAGTTTTCATTGAAAACTAGTGAAGAGTGAATTTGTTGTGATAAATAGAATCTCACCCAGGTGTCTTCTGATGTCAAATATATCAACACTTGTTGACAAAGGTAAACATATCGCCGTAAGCCATGGATGTTTGCAACTTGAACAACTCGTGGTGATGTAGTTTTTATCAAGAGACACTCAGGTGAGATTCTCTTTATGTTAGAAAGGGTATAGTTGAATTGACCTATGTGTAGACATTGCCATCAAGAAGCCTGAAAATGATTCTATAGAATCAAAGTGTCTCTCGGAAACTATTCATCCAACCATTGTCTCTAATATAATGGTTTTGATGGCGTTAGGGTAATTCGATAATTGAATGCAACACCACATGACATAATAGCGTATCTAAGACAAACTGTTCATTGAATGCAACACAACACGACTTAATGGCTTGTCTATTCTCCTCTATTCTCCTCAGCGGCTACCGGTGGGTACATTGTATGGTCTCTATACCAAACGCAGACGGATAGACGGACTAAGAACGTGTGAGTGCAAAAGTGTTCAAATAACGTTAATTTGCGGTACAACTTCCAATCGAAAAGGATGGTGGGCGAAGAACTGACAATACTAGTAATTCAAGGGAAAGTAGTTTACCAATAAACTTAGTGACGTATGTTGGAACCACTTTACAAGACCTCTTTGCTCAAAATTGTCACGTTAGGATTCCCGAATCAAAGATAATTGTTCAGTTTCTATGTTGTTTTAAGGGTCAAGCAAAATCCTGTTCATCAATCACTTTGCCAAATGATCTATATCACATGTTATGAGACATGCCCATCCAAACTGGTTACGTTTTGTGATGGTAGCGTAAGATGTTGGCATATGAAAGGATCATCAATAGTGTTCGTATTTATACAAACACAGCATTTATACTGGATTTGGTTAAAATATTCAAATCTGTGAAGACAATATCATTTCAATGGGTACTTTTGTTTCTATGGAGTGATTGATTTTGTATGTGAGAATCAATGACTATCAAAATAAATAAATACACACTCTTAAATATCCTCAGAAACAAAGTCTGGTTTTTTTTGTAAAATTGGGAGACAACTGTAAAATGTGAAGGAATGGCGCAAGAAAGTTAGTGTTGACACCAAAAAAAAAAAAGAAAAACAAAAAAGAAACAAAATGTTGAAAGGGAAAGTCGAATGAATGTATTTGTCAGATGGCAGAAATCGTGGTTGGTGACGAATTGTCAAGTGGAATAACAGGCACATATACTTGACCAGGATCCAGTTTAGGGGAAAGGTGGCAATAACCGGACGTCAGAAGGATGTCAGTGATGTGGGATGTCTTATTTCGAATGGGCAGTTGATAAATCAAAATGGTGACGTCCTGTTGTTTTTCTGTTGTATTTTGGAAAGAGGGTGACAATGCCAGACCTCATGAAAATCATATATCCCGAGGTATGTAGGCGTCAGCTTGGCCTGAAGAGTCGCCTGACAGGTCCCTAAATAGACATTTGCGGGATGGGAGTAGGCCTGGGGTCCAGCTTCGAGAACATGATCTAGCTTCTGGCACGTTACCAAGAGCGAACATACACAAAACTGGTCAACAGTCGCAAGGTCTAGGCCATATTTCCCCACATGATCGTCATACCAGAAATTGAGGTACGTGCCTTGCAGACATCTATCGCCCTTACCCGTCACCTTTCTGTTCATCATCTCTCTTATATTTTGCAAACTTATGCCAAATGTCAATTGTTGGAAATTTTGTATGACGCAGTTGCTTAACGGTATGTTGCCTAAAACGTCACTTTGGGGGCACTGATGACGGTAATTTGTTTATGTTTTTAATATGAGTACGTTAGTGAGGGTTGTTAGTCACACCCACAGAATTTCAAGTATATCTTGATTAAAACGAATTATACATCCATGACACATTAAAGCAGAATATGAACATTTGTGGACAAAGGATAGTAATAGCAACCACAGAAGTAAATATAAAACTAAAACGTACACATTGGTGGACAGAGGATAGTAATAACAACCACAGATGTAAATGTAAAACTAAAATTTAAACATCTGTGGACAAAGGACAGTAATAACAAACTAAAATGTAAATCTAAGTCTATACATAACAGCAGCTATTGCTCATGAAATCTAACATTAGACAGATCCTACCTATGAGAATGTATTGTAGTATACTGGACAAAATTAGTTAGGGATATCTGTGTTTTTTGACGGATATTTTATCGCTATGTCAATGAATAAACACATTATTCATAATTTCAAAATGTACAATTATCCTTATTTTGGTCCAATATAATTATTCACCAGTTTACACATCGATACTTTTCTGTTGTAGCACTTGGCATCTTAGATTTATATGCAGATACCGTACCTACAGGTTTCTGTGTGATTCCACGCACCCTTCATCTGCCGTGATAGCAGCATGAGATGTAGCCATATAAAAACAATATCAAATAGTATTTATACTGGGTATGGTTGCACCATTCAACGCTATGAAAACAAAACCATTTCAACGGGTAATTGCTCCATGCAGTTGCACTATGGTGTGCTTCCTTTAGATGAGTATCAATGGTTTAAAATAGAGAACACCCCTGCAAAATAATACCATGGCTTGACCATCCTAAGAAACAAAATCTGTTTGGTGTAAAACGAGAAAACAGTTGTGGAAAGCGTAGGAATGGAGAATGAATAACAGTGGTGAAACCAGGTGTTGGCGAAACAAAATAGAATTGGAATGCTAAGCAACAATTCTTGACCATGATCCACTTGGGGAGAAATGGATATGGCTGGACGTCAGAGTGTTGTGGAATGTTTTATTTCGAATGGGCAGTTGATGAATCAAACTGTTGACGTGCTGTTGTTATTCTATTATCAGGAGATATTAAAACAGAAGAATGACAATGCCGTCTACATCAAACTGTGATATCTCGAGAAATACTGACATTAGCTTGACCCTCGACGTCACCTGACACGTTCTTTTAAAAGCATTTGTGAGGATAGAGTGCGCCGGAGGTTCAGATCGTCTATCGATAACATGGTCTAGCTTTCTCTTCAAGTAGACTGCCGGAATTATGAAGGGTACCCACAGGGAAACGTGGTCAACAGTCTCAAGGTCAAGCACATACAACTCCACATGACCGTCACATCAGACAATGATGGACATGCCTTGCAGACATTTATCGTCATTACTCTTCACCTTTCTATTCATCATATCTCGTATGTTTTGTCATTTGCACAGCACAATAGTGACAATGGCGATTGTTTGAATTGTAGAAAGACACATTTGCCAAGAGAGTCAATTTGGAGCACTAACATTTTAATTAATATGTGTGAGTGTTTGAGAGAAGTTTTAGTCACATCAATGTATATCATAACTATAACGAAATAACACATAACCATAGCATATCTGTATAAACCTTTTTGGACAAAGGGTAGTGAACACAAGCACGGATGTAGGTGTAAAACTGAAATGTAAATCTGAAACGCAAACCTTAAAAACGAACCTCAGGAAACTCCAAGAAGTCACGGTGAACTATATTTAAAGACTCCAGCAATCAGTCAACTGTTACCATGGATATTACTCATTGAAAATACACGATCAATCATATCCTGCTTGAATTGAATTCTCCATCACAAGGGATAAATATTTCAATGTTAAAACTGCTAATTATTTTTTTACCACTGTTAGTTCTCATTTAATTATTTTAAAAGAAAGTGATTTAATGATAGAATTTTAATCAATATGTGCTGTAGATAGAATGATTGGTAGTATAAATGAGCAACTGGTATTCCTGGTGGCTGTACGTAAGTCCCAAAACCTTCACAGTTTAGTTTTTGCTTAACCGATTTTAAACGTAGTATATTTTTTCATTCAAACTTTAGCTAAACTTCCCTACAATCGCCAGCGGCTGTAGGGATGGTGTAAATCCAGCTAGGGACCGTAGAGGTAGAAAAGGTACTGTAAGCCAACATGGACCCTGGTATGGTGATCTGTCTTTAGTTGTTGGCGGTCTATAGCCCGTTTTATCGTCCTCTATAGCGAAACTGTTTTAGATTTAATTTCTAATTTTAAATATCTATCTGTGATAATCTAGTTGTTGTACTGTCCTTCGTAGATTTTTACCATTCACTATTATGTATAACATTAATGGTTCTCGTCACGATATGGCTGAAATATTGCCGATGTGACATCATTGACACCCCCACTTATGTACAACGCAGACCTCACTTTTCCCTTATGCATTTTGCAGGCTTGATTTGTTACGTTTTGTATGGTTTCATTATCCCTATAGTACTTTACAAGCATCTCCTCTAACTTAAATATATGATCCTCTATGCTTATGCTGTTCATCAACTGGTTGATAACGGTGTTAAAATGTACACCGAAACGCCACTTTCATTGCACTATAGAAGTTTTTCATCCTTATTTTGTCATCGTTCCACACACACTATAACAGGTTCAAGATCACAAAAAACTGCCAATAACTCGACTGAAGCGATTTAGTCCTTACATTCCTAGGCACACGATTCCGTTAAGAGCATGAGGGTACTTCAGTTCCATTTTTTCCTACCCGTCCCAACCCCTGTATTACCTCATGCCCAGGGTGTCGAGTGTGTGCCAGGAATTGCGACACACGTTGTTATTGATCCAAACATTATGGAAGATGTTGATTTTAACTATGCTAGTTGGTCAACAATGTATGTATTTATGAGCTTAAGGAGGCTTATGATTTCTCATAAATTCTGAAGGAGAAAGTAAGTAGCATGAAACCAACATATTCACTCTGAGGTCATTTTGTATTGCTTTAACATCTCACTGTTATATGTTAACAAATTTCATTTGTTTTTGTTCTGTAATGAAGATAGCAGGTGTTGCGTGTTGATATCACGACGCCATATCCGTTCGGAGCAAGTTTGCAGATGTTTTTCTTCTTTTTCTAAAGATGTATATTGCGCAAGTTGATAGATCAGAAGCATCAGCTTGACAGAAGTAAGATGAGACTGACAATGTAATTGTCATGCTGATACATCAAATACATAACTGGACTGCGACATTTATGACTGACTGGTGTGCACCTGATATCTCAGTTATTGAAATAAATGTTAAAGTTGGAATGATAAGGGCAGCTATATTAATTTTACTTTTCTTTTAATCATTGCTTTGTATGTGATTTGAAAGTAAAAGCTTACTTGTCTGTCGCATTTAATGTAATTGAACAGACGCCATGTTTTCTTTCATCGTGTCTTAGGGCAAATGCGTTTTTTAGTATATGTGTTTCTATTTCGGATACATAAAATCGTTAGCAATGTTATTGGTTTCGCAATTTCAACGACACAAAATAATACCTACCAGGAAATTAAATAACAGTCTGAAAACACGTTGTCTACTAATGAAGAAGCATACACCTTTATGTAGACACATGTCTGGGAAGTTTTTGGAAATCATTGGTGATACCGGACTTCAGACAATACCCCACTGATCTCAGATATTTAGGTTGAAGTACCATAAGATATAGACCTCCTGAGAGGGTACATAAGTTCCCAAACATTTGAAGTCAAATTTAATCTTCCACTTTTTAAGAATTTTTGTCATTTTAGTTTGTGGCTAAACGTGCATACAATCGCCAGCAGTGTAAATCCAACTAGGGACCGTGCAGGTAGCAGAAGCATTGTATGTCATGGCCCCTGGTATCGTGATCAACCTTCAGTGGTGGTGATCAATAGCATATTTTACATGATTACACGATTACAAGTGAAATCCTAAATAAGACATATCTTGCATAATTTTTACATGGTATTGTCTAAACTTTTCTGTTTTCTTTTTAAAATCTAGCTGGTTTTAACTCTTTTTGTGATACTAGAGTTAATTTACAGTCCGTTGATGACTGGTTCTTGAACTACTTATATTTATTGTGTATCTCATTTCTCGTCACTATATGGCTGCAATATTACCGATGTGACGTTAACTTTTAACTCACGCACTCGCTGAAATATTTATCTCCTTACAGGGCACAATGCATAACCATCTCGAACTCTTGCCGATTATTACTTACAGTTGACATAACACCACATGTTCCAGTGTGTGATGTAGACGAAGTGTGTTTAAGTGAATGCAGATTTTGTTTCTTTAACTAACTTACATTGAGGAAAGTCATCATGATCTATGTAATGAACTTGTGAATCTGCTTGGACCCTGAAGATGCCTAAAGCATTGGTTGTTATTCAGATCAGATCCTGATCCACTGATAAGAACGAGAAAATTGAGAGAAGTGAGAAAAAAAAAACCCAAAAAACACAAAACAAAAAAATTTATTAAGGTTATTCGGGCTTTCTCACCTCCCAACGTATGACACATGTTCCAAGTGGAAAGCTTGTCTAGCCTCCTGAATAGCTGTGCATATCTTCAATGCTTGAAGTTCGACTGACAAGTCTAATCATCGAATGCGTCAGCTCACATACCTCTAACATTACTTTCACATGCCTACTATTGACGTCTTGAAAGCCCACAACGTACGTAATGTCTGCTGAGGCAGGTTGTGTCGCCATTCGTTGAAGACTCGCATTACGGCATTGATGTATAACACACAGTCAATAGAAACGCGACAGGACAATCGTGAAAGGGTTCAGGGCTAAGTCAGCTTATACTAACATACCACTTTATATATACAGTCATATAGTATCGTGTCGAACTTCAAGGGACCTGGGTAAATAATTCGACTCATACGAGGTTAAACGTATCCGGAAAATGACAACTTACAAGGAATACACAGGGACAAAGCACAAGGCTTTCGTGAGTGATTTCGAAATTGACAGTCTGTGTCAAAACTCAGCAAGGTCTGTTTTAGACTTAATTCCTAGTTTTAAATGGATATCTGAGATATACTACTCTTAGAGTTTTAGTATCTAATGTTCTTAACATACAATGTATTATTACTTGTTCTCGTAACTATATGGCTGCAACATTGCCAATATCACGGTAAATATTAACTCACTCACTCACTGTAATACCGCAAATTATCTGCAAAAAGGGAAAACTAATCGCTGACTATGCAATCTAATTTTGAGATCGATCTGTTACGAGAGTGTATTTTCTGCAAATTGTAATACTGATTAAGTGATAATTATTATTGGGCCACAGTGTTTAGAGTTTTGCGTGATAGTTATTATGGGCCCCATTTTGTATCATAAATGTTCAGTGCTATTATGAGTTTAGCGGCAGGTCTTTCAGGTAGCGCTTTAGATTTACCTCCCTTGACGATCGCGAAACCAGGCGAGAGTTCCATTATATTTCTTCGCTGGAATATTCGGAAATCAATGACTGCATATATAAAAGCTGGTTGTCGTGTTGACGACACGGACACACACAGAGATTAACTTCAGGACATATTCGGCTGATATCAACGTGCCTCTCCGTCAACGCTTGATCTACATAACCGCTGTCTGACTGCACGGTGTGCTAAATTCAGTATTACTGTTTCTCACTATTAAACCAAGACTTTGGTGAGTTGACACTATATTTGTGACCCATTACTTTAGATTTGACTCATTTGCATTGTACAGGAAACCTCTGTTGTAAATCAGTGTATCTTGATTTCTGCTTAATACAAAAATATTGAAAATATCAGATTTCTGAACAAATGTACCAAAACCATAACATGGGTGTTTTGGAAATTATTACACAGAAGACACGATCGACAATTAGAGTCACTGTCGAACACTTAAGCTTACAATACTTCACAATGAATATTGCAATACGGTTCCCTGAATCACAGTATATAGCAATGCAATTTAGCTGTCAACACACAACCCTACAAAGCCTTTTGATAATTGTATCTAGTAAATGTTTCAGTCCAGGTGTTGTCTCATGGAACACAATTTTTTAGATAATCTTAGACATAAATTATGGAAAAAACATTATGGAATCTTAGACATAACCACAGGTGCAGGACATACATCATGCATTGTGATTCCTCTTTATCTGGCAATCAGTGTGATGTGGAACCTTGATGCTCTCTGGTCACCATCCTAAATGGTCACTTGATAATTACCATCTCATCAAGATGGCCACGTATCGTAGATATTACCAGATCAACATAGAAGAAACCCCCCAGCCCTAATTAATCTCCGTGACATCGCAATGCATCTTGTTCATGCAGTATGTCTTCACGCTTTGGAAACTGAGTGATAGTGCATGTACCAGTTCATTTTCGTTTGTTTGCTGCCAGGTAATTTTAAACACAATCATCAATACATATTCACATCTCTAAATGATAAATTTCCAGCAAAGCTGTTAATATTTCTCCTAACATTTTTTTCTCGTTGAACTTAAAGAGCTGCGCTGGTGTTATACTGTCAATGCTGATAAATGAATTCGTCCGTTCGTGAGCGAATATCACCAAGCCAGGGCTGCTACACCACGCTTGGCTGAGATACCTGTGACATTCCAGATTGAAATGGTATAATTTCAAATGATGCAAGAATAGGATAAACATTTTCATTCCTGTATGGAAAAGGTCACACAGTTCCTTGCACCCTGGTGTTACAATAATGCTCGTTTTGATCCACCGAAAATCTATCATTACCATGAAGTGGAGATATGTTAACATTCTTCTGTGTCCTCACAACACCATGTTAAAGACCCTAGGAGCTGAGTGGATAATATCACTTTGCCAGTGCCGAGAAATGAACTCATCCATACAAAACCTCTGCCATAAGGACTGGTAAACTGATTACACTCCTCAAAATATCAAATTAATCATTCCAGCTAAATCTGGTATTTGAAAATGAGCAAATAAAATAATGCTCGCGTTAATATGTTCCAAGGGACTATAATTCCGTTCATGTGGTTACAAGTACAGGGGCGGTGGGGTAGCCTGGTAGTTAAAGCGTTCGCTCGTCACGTCGAAGACCCGAGTTCGATTCCCCATATGAGCACAATGTGTGAAGCCCACTTTCTGGCGTCCCCCGTCGAGATATTGCTGGAATATTGCTAAAAGGGGCGCAAAACTAAATTCACTCACTACATGTACGATTTCTGGGTGTACTGGATGGAGATTACAACACCTGTCATGTATTACCATTGCATTGAGATGATGTTGAGAAATGCGTCCGGGTATACCCGTTTGTCCTGAAACTCTTTTCTTCTCAGCTACAATACAAGAAAGAAACAGGCAAAGATTTTAGGAATATGGGGCTTGCGTAATTATCTCATTCAGATCCTTTCAATGCAATGCAATGATGCAATGATGGGTTGACTGGGCTGAGCACAGGACCCACCGTAATGTCATGTGCATCTCGGGCATTTGCCTAACACTGCATTTATTTTATAAGGTGATTCGCTGAGGTGGTCAAATTGTTGCTACGTGACAAGCAAGAGGCATGCAATGGCTTCGAGAATATGGAGCTTCCGTAATTATCTTATTCAGACGTTCCCAATGCCTTTTGGTATACTGGCATATCTCTTCCAGTTGAATATCTTTTCTTCGTGCTAAAGTATATGTAACATGTCACAGGTAATGGGAACGTTTCATTTTACATAATAACATGTGTCAGTTGAGTGTTGAAGTAGTTCATGGTGTTATAGTGTATAGCCTAAAACCACTCACGTATGTGCTTTGAAAAATGTCTTAACAATGCCAAGTAGCATTTTGCCCACTTTGCCAACTGATATTCTGAGGTCATGTAACGACAGATGAAGTGATTACAGGTAGTTTCACTGCAAGAGGGAGTGTGATCGGCCATGATTGTAAACAAAATAATATCTATTGTGGTCCGATAAATCTAATAATATGGCATATTTCGTTGATTTATCGCCTACAAACTCGTTACATCCATACACATATGTATGTCTAAGACTTCATCACTTTCTTCCAACTGATCTGACATTGCTCTCATACACAGAACGCGCCCGATATCCCTGAAAGGATTTGTCAGAATTCATCCATTTGTATTCACAATGGCATTGTCTGTGAAGAAGCCGTCAAATTATTCTACAGAAGCTCAAAGCTTTTTCTCTAATAAAATGTTAACGATGGCGTTAAGTGAGTGAGTGAGTGAGTGAGTTTAGTTTTACGTCGCACTTAGCAATATTCCAGCTATATGGCGACGGTCTGTAAATAATCGAGTCTGGACCAGACAATCCAGTGATCAACAACATGAGCATCGATCTGCGCAATTGGGAACCGATGACATGTGTCAACCAAGTCAGCTAGTTTGACCACCCGATCCCGTTAGTCGCCTCTTACGACAAGCATAGTCACCTTTTATGGCAAGCATGGGTTGCTGAAGGCCTATTCTACCCCGGGACCTTCACGGGTCAATGGCGTTAAGGGACAGGATAAATGAATGCAAGACCATTTGACAACGGTTTGTATGCGACAGACTACTACACCTCTACACCCCCTGTGGATAGATTGTATGGTCCATATAACAACGTCGACAGACGCACTAGGAACGTCTAAGGGCGTCATTGTTCAAATAGCATTAGTTTCCACATGGATACGGTCGGAAACGGAGTCGTAATTTGATCACCAAATAAAAGGGAAAACTGGCAATAGAATTAATTCAAAGTAAACCATTTTACCCCTATTCATAGTTTCATGGTTTGAAGACACCCACTTTGCAAGGTCTCCTTGATCGTAAATTGTACATAAAGGATGCCCGACTCAAGCTGTATCGTTCGGGTGCTATGTTGTTTTACGATTCAAATATTCATTTACCTCTGTATTGGAAACGCAGTCCATGACATGGCAACTTGGTTGTGTGATAGTAGCATGAGATGTAGCAATATAAACGCAAGATCAATTGTATCAATGATGCGTACGGTAGAAACATGATACTCTATGAAAACAATACCATTTCAAAAGGTAATTGCATTACGAAGCTGCACTACGGAGTGCTTCTCCTAGATGAATACCACTGGGTTTAAATAGAAAACCCCAGTGCAAAAGAATATCCGTCTCGAATATCCTCAGAAACAAAGTCTGTTTGGTGTTAAAAGGGAAAATCAGTTATGGAAAGTGTAGGCATGGAGCAGGAAAATGTGACACCAAGTGTGTGTAAAAAAAACATGTTGAAAGGGAAAGCATGTCGAATGAATGTATTTGTCAATTGGCAGAAATCGTAGATGACGAAGAATTGTCTAGTGGAAAGCAAAGGCCCATATTCTCGATACGATGCCAGCCAATGGATATCCTAACTTTGGTCCTAGTGTATAGGATAGATCCCCTACCTTATTCTGGAAAAGTATCCTAGCGCTAGGATATCCAAACCTAGGGCAAATACTAGGATCGTTTCTGACTTGTCTTAGGTCTATCTAGGTGGAAATCAATATGTTGTGGTACAAATTTTGGCGTTGTTAAAACTAAACTACATTAGAGTTTATAACAGCACAGAGTTTGAGCTGGGAAGAGGTTTGCTTAAGTTTATATTAGCATTGAATCGGTGAATATGTATACTTGTCGCAATACACATATTCTTTAGATCTACAAAAGAGATTAGCTATCCTGTCGCTTTTTCTTCTCAACATCGCTCGTTTCTATCACATTTCCGTGAAATGTCAATGTGAAGGCCAACTCGATAAGGGAAGTAATTCCCATTTATCTCCTACATGATTTTCACTTTATGAGATAACGCATAATGGAAGTTCAAGTCATGATAATTATTTCAAACAATCAAAAGCAAATACTTTTTGCACATGACTTTCAAAATCTGACGAAAGTGAATGAATTTGTTCTAAAGTTCTAAACATATCGAATATATTAACATCTAACAATACTTAGATCTGACAAAATATTTTAAATCCATTCAAATACAAGTTGCTCTATTTTTTCTGGATACAAGAATTTTTATTATAACTACTATTTATTATATTTTTTTCTACATCAAGTAAGTCCATCAAATGCTGAATCGCGCCAATTTCAAAGTTTGTATTTCGATTTCCAGTTTGACCATGTATCTTCTAAACAAGAGTTTAATGTGTTTTTCATGCAATCAATCGTGGGTAATACTTAGGCGAATCCCCAATTTAATAGCAGGTTCTTTCTGCCTCGGATACTGAAGAGCTCGCTACCATAGCTAGACAGGGATAGAGCCATTTCAAGAATGGCTCTTATCTCAACAGTAGGGTGTCCTAACTCCGGATCCTGTCCCAACATGTTAGGAACTGTCTTTGCTGGGACTCCTGACCAGGATCCAAATGTGAAACAGGTGGGTATGGGTGGACGTCAGAGTGATGTGGAATGTGCGGTTTCGAATAGGCAGTTGATAGATCAAAATGTTGGCTTACTGTCGTTATTCTGTTATCTGACAATGCCAGTCCACATCAAACTGTAATATCTCGAGGCATACGGACATTAGCTTAGCTCTCGAAGCCACTAAACGTTTGTGGGAAGTGTTTGTGTTTGTACGTCTGAGGTTCTGATCCTGCTAACATGATCTAACATTGGGTAAGCTCTTGAAGTAGACTGGCGGCACATAGAAACAACATGACGAACACGAATAATTATTATACATCCATGACACATGACCGTAGAATATACACACATTTGAGGACAAAGGACATAAAACAATCACATATGATTGTAAACTGTAAATCATAAACTACTGACACCATACTGTATAACATACTCAATATTGTCATAAACGATCGCCCAAAACCATGTGGACACACTGTACTGTTGCTAACTGGTGACCCTAGGTTGCTTCACATGTCACGTCTGCTAGTGTGTATCTTTATTCATTTTATTTTATTGTTTTTAACAAAACGTAAAAAGACCTGTTAAAATGCATTGCATTCATTATATATTATGGCGCCATATTGCGTACAGTTTATTCCAACGATTTTTTTTGTCACAAGACGCAAGGTTCTTTGTTTAATAACTTAACCTAGCGGTATTTCGTACACACTTCATTTCAACCTTGAACTTGCCCATGCTGTCTTTTAACTAACCATGTTCAGGTCAAGTATTCTCCAGTCAAGATACACTTTCGTCCAGACGAGGTAAATTCAGACAAAAGTCAACTGGAGGATATTTTGAGAAATTATCTTTGTCTGCAAGCACACATATGCTTTCACTTGGACACTATAATTGGGATATACAGATATATTTACGACACAGAAACAACTACCAGATTGGTCTTTATCCTTACATGTATTGTTCTGTTCTGTCTTAGCACGCGCCATCATACCTTTCTCGTACCTCTGTGTTATTTATCACACGTTTCGTCTGACAGTTAATGTACCTACTAACTCTTAAGTCTTCATTACCTTTTATCCAAAGATGTTCTCTCATAATCCTATTTGACCTGTTGTCACACGTCACATCTTAAACATCACAAGCAGATGTGGTAGTTTCTGTGACACCTGTGACAATACACAAAAGGAAACAGAATAACAATTTTCCTCTAAATGTCAATATTTTGGTGTTCGCTGCTGAGCTCCACATAAGGAGCGTATTTGCATATTTCATTCAATAAAAATCCCATTTACAAATCTTTACAAATCTTGGAGTACAAGAAACGCGTCAGAACCACTTAAAACCAAAAATGTCTATAATACCTTGCGTACTTTACTCATTTAACTAAACTGGCTTGCACATGATTCGTCTTGGTACCCACACTCTACAACAGCAGTAGCTAATGGTAGACAATGCTGATATATACATATTCTATTATATCCGTAGCCACTGTAAGGGGTTTACGCTAAAAGTCACATGACCTCCATGTTAAGTGTGTAATAGTGGCTAAATATTTGGCAGTATGACAATTACAATAACAATTAATTTATTGAGATGCATTTATATTTATATATTTAGAAGAGTTAAGTACTCAAAAAGCATAAGAAGATCTGTGTAAAAGTACTCAATTCGATTAACTAGTGGGAGTATACAAAACGCCAGTTACTCCTCAAACAATGCAATTACTCATACATAAACATAAATGGGATTAAATACTCAATTGCTTGAAAATTACCTGGGGGTCTGCCGTTCTCAGACCTTTAGGGTCAGGATTAACGTCCAGAAACAGACTTCATTCTGCACGGTCGTGTTACCGGCACGGATCCTTTATCACCGAAAGGGCATCCTCTAGAGCAAATTTTCAAATCCGTTTTTTAACGCATCGTATCAACTGGTGGCATCTATTTACAGATCTAAGCGTTATAAAAATACCGTTTGCAATATGTGAAAGCCCAAATCCATTGATAATTCACGTATGTATTCAGCATACAGACATTTTATGAATCAGATACCTTACTTTCAAATTACTTACTTATAACATTATTAGCCCCTGAACACAAGAAATGCACATAGGAAGTTCGTTCTTAGCTGTTATGGAACAATATTCGTGAGTAAACCGACAGTTCCAAGACAGCACCTCAGACTGAACTCGTCATGTCTTGACCGACATTTGAGTGAGTACAGCGGATTATTGGTATAAACTGGGAAAGGGTATTGATTTCTACATGGCTGTCCTTACTAATTGTCAATGTGAAGAAGCTGCCTTAAATGAAGTAAAATATGACACTTGGCAGTGTGTGCTGGTGAATACACCTCGGAAGGTGTGGAATACAGTTAGGAGATAAACACCATGTGTTGGCCAATTTCCGGGCTGACGCCGGCGGTTCCAAATGCATTCACGTGCTTCAAATACTCAATAACACCCGGAAATTGGCCAACACATGATGTTTATCGTCTTTGTTAACACAAAAGTAAGCCAATTTTTTTTACTCTCTGCACTTGTATACATCGAGAACGGGTACAGCAGTGAAGTGTCATCAGCTGGCCGTTTCGGCTGGATCCCATGGTAGCATCTGGAGTTGTTCATTTGTGACGTCTTTGCAACTTTACGTCACAATATGATTTGAATAACGTCACCCCTGTTGATAAAACAACAAAACAATTGTTTGCATGGTTTCTACTTGTCAATACGCAGTGACCAGTCTTGCAGTTTCCGGGAATCTAATACCATTTGATCACGGTTTTCAACCAATAACATTACAGAACACAGTGACTTTTGGAATACTGCGTGCTATGCTGCTGTCTGTTTTTTCTTTTTTTTTTCATCAACCACTCTTGCACTTTCTTGACTATGACCCAGTGCAAGAGAGAAATTGCTGTGGTAAGACGCCTTGAGAGCTTGAAGTGATTTGACTGTCACAGACATTCATCAAGATCTCAGAAACAACTCAGTACAATTACCCGGCACATATATGCAGTACTTTCATGCACCAAAGGTGGTCGAACCATCTGCAAGTGACGAATGGACTGACGAAGATATGGAAAGCTTCCATCACGACTCGAAGTTCATAGGAGTCATTACGGCCCATAACAAGGGTAATTTCACTGTCAATAAAACGTGCCATGTCGGCCGAATCATATGAGCCATTATGGTCTATCATAAGTGACGTTACGTTCAATACAAAAATGTCATTATGCTTTATCATAAGTGTCATTAAAGTCCCTGATAAGTGTTACATAGGTCGATGTGGTCTATGATGAAAGCCGTCAAAAGGCATCATTATGTGTGACCAATGAAACGTGTCATATTGAAGAATGATGATGATAATGATTATAATAATTACCATTATACGGTCTATAATAACTGTCGTTGGGATCTGTCCTAGTTCATATAAAGGCCCAACATAAGTGCCATTAAGGTCTGTCACAATCCGTGTCACATTATTTCATAAATGGAATTATGGTCTGTCAGTGTCGTTAAGGTCTGTCACAATCCGTGTCACATTATTTCATAAATGGAATTATGGTCTGTCAGTGTCGTTAAGGTCTGTCACAATCCGTGTCACATTATTTCATAAATGGAATTATGGTCTGTCAGTGTTGTTAAGGCCTGTCACATTCCGTGTTCCATTTTGTCATAAGCGACATTATCGTCTGTCAGTGTCGTGAAACCCATCAAATCTCATCCAAAACGTTTTAGGGATCTAAATGCGTAACACACACAGTAGCTGATTTTCAAACTACTCCATCAAACACTGTCCCTTTCAAGAAAATGTGTTAGAGGAGTCTATGAAACAATATCCCCGTAGCCTTTTGCATTTTGTACAAACGCTCTGTCCTCCTACAAATATCATACAATCATCGACGCAATACAAAGGGTAAAGATTAATGAAACTCATCCAATCAACCAGATTTCAAAGATGATATTGAGATCCAACTAATAGACACGTTATATATATATATTTTATTTAAAATCTAATATTGATAAACGTGTTTTTACAATACGTTCAGACAAGAAAGATTTGCCTGCTGAAAACGCTAAAACAGCTTTATGTACATATACAGGTTA
The DNA here is from genome assembly GCF_037392515.1 of Haliotis asinina. NCBI lineage: Eukaryota > Metazoa > Mollusca > Gastropoda > Lepetellida > Haliotidae > Haliotis > Haliotis asinina. Next base: position 22,463,914 of record NC_090292.1, read on the forward strand.
GAGAAAGTGTTCACTGGATTTAAATGTCACTGTGATACATACATGGTGAGCATATGGGTCTTCAGTCTTGACTTGAATTGATCAAACGTTGGATACAATTTCAACTCTGCTGGAAGGGAGATCCAGGAGATAAAATACATTTACCGCTTCAACATGTACGAGTTTCAAATAATATATCAGTGACAAATGATGCAGACGTCTGTAGAACGTGTCATGTAGCGACATTGCAACCTGACACATATTGTACAATCCTTGCCCCCACATTATACAACAATTGCATAAGGGTATTTATTAACTCTTGCCCTGTATGTCGAGTGTGTGTCACAGCGACTCAGCCTGCTGTTTTCCGACCTATACGGCAGATGTAGGTTTTAAGTCTACTGGTTTGTCACCAACTTATGTATTTACGTGCTTAAGGAGGATTAAGAATTCTCATGAATTCTGAAGGGGCAAATAAATAGCAATGAGTCAACATAGTCACTCTAAGGTTATTTTTAATAGGTTTGACAACTCACTGTTACATGCCCACAAAGGCCACTTGTCTTTGAAGTGTCCAAAAACACCGGTTACCTGGTTAAATGCGTGTTAATATTTAGTTTCATAAATCATTAACTAACATGAAGAATTTAATCATTTTAAAGTATGGTCATATATGTATGTTTTACAGGGGAAATAATAACACCCGGGAAATCTGCTGGGAAATAGAAACGACATATTAGTCTAATTATGAAACTTGTAAAAAACCTGTGGACCGGATGCTCACTCATCAATGTTTCTATGCCAAACTACCTGTGAAGGTCTACCCGGGGTAGAACAGGCCTTCACAGCAAACCATGCTTCATATAAAAGGCGGTTGTGGTTGTCGCAAGTGGCGACTAACGGGATCGGGTGGTCAGGCTGGCGGCCTTGGTCGACACATGTCATCGGTTCCCAATTGCTCATGTTGTGATCACTGGATTGTCTGGTCCAGATTTGGTTATGTACAGACCGCCGCCATATGGCTGGAATATTGCTGGGTGCGGCGTAAAACTAAACGCACCCTCACCCTTTACGCCAAACGTTTGACAAATTAGTTACATGTATGTTCACTTTCACCGATCTCATATGACTTGGTCAAATAACCAATTTCTTTCCACCTGTTTACCTACCTGAAATAGCAACAACCTAATCCAGTGAAAGGTCCTTATTTTCTTGTTTGTGCCCGCGTTACTGTTAAGTAACCTCCTTTTTATATCGAGCAATATTGCAATAGATCCATCCTTTGGTGTCTATATTTCACTGCCTTTGAAGTGCAATCGATCATGCTGTTTCTTTGATATTTTCGTAACGAGCATCACAAGCCACTTGCATGAAAAGTCATCGATCGGGGTTACATCAGTTTAAGCCCCAAGAAAGTCTTCAGGAGACCTTTGTGTTAGACATGAGGGACACATCAGTCCCTCATGTTGAATGTAACATGTGCCTATGGGTTGTTAAGTTGAACAATTAATATTTTATGCAAGGGTCACGAATGTTAGCAATCTACAATTGATGAGTTAAATGTCATAGCGGTGTTATGAAAAATGATATCATGTCTTGTTTGGGATGATAGCCAGGTTAATAAATCAGTATTGAGATTTGCGTGTTCACATTTGGAGAACGTTTGGGGACAGGTGCGTTATTAAATCTTTGAAGGGCATTTAGTTGTGAAAAGCATAAGAAAAGCCAGATCTGTGGTTGTCAACTTTTTCATTGTGGAAAACATCCATAAATCTGGCTTTCCAAGAGCGTTATTAATGTAAGAAAACAAATAAGAACGTAATAAAAAGGGGTGTCATTCCAACAAGTGCATTTACAGTTTGAGAGAGTGAGATTGATTTTACGCTGCTGTTATAGCCTTTCAAAGCAAGCTAGCAGGCGTTTTTTTTTAAAGATTTATTTATGACTGACTTGCGCGCACCTGATATCTTTGTTATTGAAATAAATGTTAAAGTTTAAATAATAAGAGTGAGTGAGTTAATATTTAACGTCACACCGGCAATACTTCAGCCACATCGTGATGGGAACATGCTTCATATTGAAATGAAATATGTATATATTATTAACACCTGTCAGCAAAGGACAGCAAAACAACTAGAACATCACAGTTACAATTAAAACTAGTGTAGAAAGTTCAAAGTAGTAGCAATAGTTGGACAGAACAATGTAAAACATGGGCTATAGATCGCCAACAGCTGAAAGTAGATCACCATATTAGGGGCCATGAGGACTTTCAGTGCCTCAATTACCTGCATGGACACAAGTTGGATTTACAGCATCCCTTCAGCTGCTGGCAAGTGTTTGCAAGTTTAGTTATTTGACTTAAAATATTTTGGGGCTTCAGTACCCACTCAGAAGAACTATCGAATGATATGAACAACCATATATGTTTTTACTTTAATTATTGTTTTGTATGCGCACTTAATATTTCGGTAATTGAACAGACCTCATGCTTTCTTTCATCATATTTCAGGACAAATACGTTTTTTTTTCAAACATGTGTTTCTACCAGGGGATGTCAATAAGTTTGGACCTTCACCATTTGTCATACCCAGTTGTCACAGCCTATGGTACGGCATTGAACCTTGGGATGTAGCTGATGTGATATATTAGTTTTGGTATCCTACTCTCAGAAGTTATTGAACAGCTCATATTGACAGAAAGAGACCCCCCTCACGGCAATGAAAATGAATAAAATTGAGTATAGAGCAGTAATTAAGTTTTTAGTTCTTGAAGGAAACTCGGCGAAGAACATTGAAGAAAGGTTTTCAGCATTTTATAGGGAAGTCTTCCCCTTCATCTGCTACCATCAAACGATGGGTCAATGAATTTAAGCATGGTAGAGAGAGTCTTGAAGATGACCCCCGTCCAGGTCGCCCAACAACAAGCACTAGTCAGGAAAACATTGACAGAGTGCATAGACTTGTGCTGGAAAATCGTCGAATCACACTCCACAAGTTAGAGGAGACCACTGGCATTTCACACGGATCCGTCGAGACAATTCTTCATGAACATCTCGTAATGTCTAAGGTGTGCGCAAGATGGGTGCTAATAATGCTTCCAGGGTGACCATAAGCAACTCCGTGCTAACCAGATACAACAAGAATCCAGACGATTTTCACTTTAGACTAGTAACCTGTGATGAAACCTGGATCCACCACTATGATCCTGAGAGCAACAAGAATCCATGGAATGGAAACATGACACTTTTCCCAGGACCAAAAAGTTCAAAGCCTCCACATCAGTGCAGAAGGTAATGGCGACCGTTTTCTGGGATAGCAAAGGCGTCATCCACATAGATTATTTACCAAAAGGAAGAACAATGAATGGGGAATATTACGCTAACTTGTACAGGCAAGTGCGACAGTCAATCAAGGAGAAGCGCCGGGGCAAGATCAGACGTGGTATTCTTCTACATCAAGACAATGCTCCAGTACACACCTCTCGCGTTGCAGCCGCTGCTGTCCAGGAATGCGGGTACGAAATCTTGCCGCATCCCCCCTACTCTCCGGACCTGGCACCAAGTGATTACCGAGTGAGGCTTGGTTTGAGGACCAAAATGGCGCCTTCTACAGAGATGGCATCAGCGACTGGCAGAAAAGATGGAACAAGTATCTTGACTCACAAGTGGACTATGTTGAAAAATAAATGTGGTTCATACCAATATTTTGTGTTTTTTGTTGTGCAAAGCTCAAAACTTATTGACATCCCCTCGTACATAAAGTCGTCAATAACCTTATTGGTTTCGCAATTTCAACAGCACAATGAAGCGTGAGAGGAAATTACATTGCAGTCCCAAAACACGTTATCTAATAATGAAAACCCATACACCTTGCCCTTCTATGAGCTACACACAGTGAAGCCCTGCTTGGAAATATTTCCTTTTTTAACACGGCACATCTCGGACAAGAATAACTGAAAACTGTGGAATAATACGAGACAGGAAATTAGTGAGTGAATGAGTTAGCATGGTTTTAAGAATAGCGATATTCCTGGAATGTCAAAGAGCCAGACACCAGATGATGAGTTTACAAAAAATCACATGACAGACTTTAAACAGAGTTTGCAAAATATAAGAACATGCCGCTTGCCCTGCTAGGACCTGCAGATTGCGAAGGGCTGCTTCCAAATATTTACGTAATGTTTCGTCAAGAATGATTGGAAACCTTTTCTGAATGACCAATAATGTATCCTGGAACAATGACTCCGAAATAAGCCATACCACTTTCTCTACGTCTCATGTATTTACGTACGTATGAAGGCACACGCTTGGAAAGGAGTTGGATTGCATTGCGGATATCGAGCCACAGACAACACACTACTACCGTCAAATATTTACCTCCTTAACAAGGCACAATGCAAAATTATCGCTGAATAACCTTATTACGTACAATTGAAGAATGTCTCTGTGTGTTGTATATGGCACTGGTATGTACAAAACATAACAAAGTGTGTGAAGGTGAAAATAAATGTTACTTTGACTGGCAACGAGGCATATCACCATGAACTATTTATAATATTATAACAAACTTGTGATTCTGCTTGTACCCCGAAGGTACCTGGTTTATAACACTAGGGGATGTTCACATCAGTTGCTGATCTCCTGTTTAAAAAGGAGATTCCTTGGAGACTTGAGAAAAAAACCCTAAAAAAACCCCCAATCTCAGCTCTAAACATATGACACGTATTCAAAGGGAGAGCTTGTGTAAGTTCTTGAATAGCTGTACATATCACCACTGCCTGTCTGGAATGTGACTGACAGGTCTAATCATCTAATGGATCACCTCTTTACACTCACATGCTTGCGTCTTGGAAGCCCACAGCATGCGTAATATCTGCTGAAGGCAAGTTGTGTCGCCATTCCTTGAAGACCCGCATTACAAGATTGATATATAGCATCTCTGGAAACGTGACAGACAATCGTCAAAACAGGCTTCAGGATTATGAGTTCAGGATTAAGTCAGTTGAGGTTCCTGCACATGTTAACATACCAGGTTACCTATAGTCAAATAATATTGTGTCGAACTTGAGGGGACCAAGGTGAATATTTCGATTTGTCCGAGGTTTGTCTTAACCAGACTTGATAGCTTACAAGGAATACACGGGGGCAAAACTTTCGCATTAAGTCTGGCATGCGTGGGACAATAAAACATTGAAAAATGACACATCTGACGCCCGTTTAGTTTCCATACATACTTAGCTCAGTCAATTAGTAATTATATTCAACAGGTGAGGTATTCCAGGCATTTTGAGTTTGAACACTAGCATATGAAATAATGAGATTTGCTGCAGTTTCCAATCAGAAAATTATACATGAATAATAATTCGCCCATCTTCACAATGATGACTTTTCCTGTTGGTATCTTAGCGTCATCTGTAGATCATATACCTACAGCAGGTAGTGTGATTCCGCACATCCCTCATTTGGCGATCGATGTGATGAGAAGCATTATTGCTCTCTGGTTATTATGATCATCATCTAATGAATTCCATCAAATGAGATGGACTCAACACGCACATATTACGAGATCAATATAGACCAAATGCAACCTACCAGCCCTAAGTAATCTCCATTACATCGTAATGTCTTCATGTGCAGGAAGTCTGGCTTCAAGTTTTGGAAACCGAGGTGATGGGTGAAATCAGCGTGCACAAGGAACCAATTCATGTTCGTGTGCTTTATGCTAAGTAGGGGTATGCTTTAAGGATACATATTCACATTTCTGAATGAAAAATATCGTGGCAAGATGTTAACATTCATCACTGTTCTGACAACACTAGACACGTGAATGTCGTAGAATTGGCCTTCAGCAACCAATGCTTGCCATAAAAGCTGACTGTGCTTGTCGTAAGAGACGACTAACGGGATCGGGTGGTCAGGCTCGCTGACTTGGTTGAAACATGTCATCGGTTCCCAGTTGCGCAGATCGCTGCTCATGCTGCTGTTCACTGGATTGTCTGGTCCAGACTCGATTATTTACAGATCGCCGCCATATAGCTGTAATATAGCTGAGTGTGGCGTAAAACTAAACTCACTCACTCTATCATTTGTTTTTGAACTTAAAGAGGTGAACTGGTGTTAGTCTGTCAATGCTGAATTTGTCCAAACTGAGCGAATATATCTCGAACCAAGGCAGTGCTGTTACACCACACTTGGCAGAGGAACGTGTGACATTCCAGATTGAAATGGTATTACGCAGGTATAGCTGAAGCGTTTTCGTTCCTTTATCATCAAGGCCGTACATTTGTCTTGCACCCTGGTTTCGCTTAATGCAGTAATGACGTTCAAGCATGGCGAAGCTACGGGTGTGTTAACATTCTTCTGTGACGCTCCAGACTGTAATGGTATTTGAACATACGCAAATAAAGGTGAAGCGCTTTCATTTCTGTATCTACTAGGTCGCACATCTGTCCTGACACCCTGGTTTGGCATTAATACCTGCCAAGAATCTACAATTACACTGACGTGGTGATGATTTGCTAAAGGACACAAAGAGCTGAGCGGATAATACGATTTTACAAATGCTGATTAATGAATCGAATTTATCCATACTTGACCGGTTATATCTCGCCCATAATGTTTGGCAAACTGTTGACACTCCTAAAATATGAAATCAAACAGTCCAGATTGAACTGTTCTTTTGGAAATGCACATGTATTGGTGAAGTTGTTTCCAATCATGTATCGACGTCGTGTCATGATGTAAACCCTGGTTTTGCATTAATGTTCCCGTAGATACTTGCCAAGGGTTTTCAAGTTCCCATGATTAGGTGATTACTTCACAAAGGTTTGTGTTCTTTATGTATCGGATAGAGACTACAAACATCAGTCCGGAATCTGCGTCAGTTTTGATACTTAATGAGGTTTCGAAATGCGCCCAGGTATACTCGGTTGTCCCGAGAATAAATCTCCTTGTGCGTGTATGTACCAGACCATTTGCGTAACGTGTTCCTTAACCATGTTTAGCATTATTAATATGTTTCCAGTCCTACATCAGACTGGTTACTCTATTGTCTTGCTACTCTGCTTTTGCAATAATGCTTGCGTCGCCACCCGGCAATTTACCATTACGACGATGCATCAACGGCTTTCCAAATTACTTAAACATGGTGCATCGACAGACGTGTTAGCATTCCTCGCTGCTCTGACAACAACATCAAGAGCTGAGCGTATAATGTGATTTTGCTAATGTCCATGAATGCATTTATCCACACTTGACTTAATATTTCATCCACCAAGTCAGTGATGTTACAGAATTGACTGGCAATAATATGACACTCCCGGAATTTCAAATCAATCATTCCAGTTTAAATTGGTATTTGGAAATGCACAGATATACGTGAAGGCGTGTTTTCAATCATGTCGTGTCGTGTCACCTGGTAAACCTTGGTTGTGCAAAAATGCTCGCCTTAGTAACTGCCAACGACCTACAATTTTGTTCATGCCGTCATGGCGTCACTGGGGTCTGTGCTCTGAGTGTATCGTATGGAGATTAAAGGATCTGTCTTGTACCTTCATTTGCATTTAGATGATGTTGCGAAATGTCTCTTGGTATACACGTTTTTCCTAAAACTCTTTCCTTCTCACGTATGTGAAAAGCAAGAGGCATTTTTCAGATCCTGTCCGTAAGTTGATGCACTTATGGGTTCACTAGGGGATGTGTACTGAGTACAGGGTACTTAAGAATGTCAAGTTTGTCTCGGACATTTATCGATTGAAGATCGCAACATTTATTCTATAAGGAGATTCCTTGAGTTGTTCCTCGTCCGTCTTGTGCTAAATATGTCTCTTACTGCTGATCATCCTTTCATTTTTCCATCTAAGGTAGGGGCAAACATATGGGCGTATAACAGGGTACTGGAACGTGGACATGTCCTTCAGTACATCATTACTGCTATTACATGCAAAGTGATGACACCAGAACACCATGAAGAACATTCTGCCATGATTACTGTGAGGAACACAACCTAACAAGAAGGAAGTAATTAAAGCAGTACTCGATGTAAAAACGTTAATGCTTCGTCCATGAAACAAACTGCTGCTATTGCCACCGCTATTTTTAAAGCACATTATAGAAATCAAGGAGTGAGTGAGTTTAATGCTGTTGATCACTGGATTGTCTGTTCCAGACTCGATTAGTTCCAGATCGCCGCCATATAGCTGGAATATTGCTGAGTGCGGCGTAAAACTAAACTCACTTGACTGGAACTGAATGCCACTGACTGCCTGACCCCAAGTCAATTACACTGAGACTCCCTTGATTTAGATGATAACCAGGACTGTCTGATGTTGTTGTATTCGTTTGATACTGATAGACTAATAACGAATCTGTCTCAAGTGTGACCACGTGCATTACGGTCACATCGATATGAATTATTACAATAACACGTCGAAGGTAACGGAAATGTGCTTCGTTTCTTTCTGGTGTGGCCAGTGCGTTTCCGTTGTCTCGGAAGGCTGTCAAATTATGTTTGTCTAAATTGTTAACAATCTAGTTCACCATCACTTGTGGGAGTGAGTGGGTATTGCAATTTTACGCCGCTTTTAGCAATAATACCTCGGGGGACGCCCTAACTGGGCTTCACAAATTGTGGGGAATCGAACCCGGGTCTTCGGCGCTCCATGCGATACACAAGACGCTGCCATCCATACAGTGTTATGCTCCATGCTTGACCCATTACTTCCAGAACGCCGAAAAATAAAATAAAAATAAAATAAAATTGTTTATGCATTCCTTGCCGACCTGTCCGTGTTCCGAATAGTTTCCCTTCGACTACCCGGCTGCGTTGACGACCGTGAGAGAAACACAGTCACTCGACACAAATGAATTGACTCATTACCTCATGAAATTCTTCTCTTAAGAGACTCCTGAAACTGCAGGGACGTCATAATTTAAAGAAATCGGCAACATCTCTCTCATTCACTTTCGCTGAATCTGACCAAATTTCTGATATATTCAATGACATAGATTTAAATTTTTGACTTGCATGTGAGTCAGGAGGCAAACTGCCTATACTTTGTCAAAACCGGCATTTTTTTATTTGGTGCCGAGTGATGCCGGTATTGACAGAGTCCACTGTATGTTGCGTAGCATTATGCTTAAAGTTTTGATTCACAACGCCGAAGACCCGGTTCAACCCGCGACATGTGAAACAATGTGAAGTCCATCTCCGTTTTCACCCATCATGGTAAACTATTAAAGTATCTTCTCACAACAGATTAAACTTTTCTTTATTTTTGAACTTTATGTGACAAGAAGCTAACCCTCGTGTCCTATGATATCAAACATATCATCGCAAGTTGATACAGTTACACATATTTGAGGCTTGCCGATATTTTCTCTTTTTATCAGCGAGTATTGACATATTTGATATCAAACGATATCGGGTGAAATTCGATTTATCATACAAATCACTCTTCATTTGGTTTCAGTGAAAACTATTTTGAATAATAACTGACAGTTTACACATGGAATGTCGAAAGGAGTTATGATTTTAAGTATTGAAGTTATTGAAAGAAACCGCTTGTCAGTGAATATTCACCTTTCCAAGTGAAACAAACACAAACATGACGCCCCTTCAGACATTTTAACATTCTTTTGTGTACTAATAACACATTATGCATGGTAGTGAGTGAATGAGGTTAGTTTTATGCCGCACTCAGAAATATTCCAGCTATATGGCGGCGGTCTGTAAATAATCGAGTCTGGACAAGACAATCCAGTGATCAACAAGTGTGGTGTAACAGCACTGCCTTGGTTCAAGACATACTCGCTCAGTTTGGACAAATTCAGCATTGACAGAATAACATCAGTTCACCTCTTTAAGTTCAACAACAAATGATAGAGTGAGTGAGTTTATTTTTCAGCTATATGGAGGCAGTCTGTAAATAATCGAGTCTGGACCAGACAATCCAGTGATCAACAGCATGAGCATCAATCTGCGCAATTGGCAACCGATGACATGTTTCAACCAAGTCAGCGAGCCTGACCACCCGATCCCGTTAGTCGCCTCCTACGATAGGAATAGTCGTCTTTTATGGCAGGCATGGGTTGCTGAAGGCCTGTTCTACCCTGTGACCTTCACGGGTCATTATGCAGGGTAAAGGTCATGAACTGAATTAAATAGTTGATAACTGCTAATACCGACATATGAGTGAGTGATCGAGTTTGGTTTTACACCGCACTCCGGTCCACGATAAATGAAATGATCTATACTTGACCAAATATCTCGCCCAACGAGTCAGTGTTGTTTTAGAATTGATTGTTTATATCCGATGAGGAGTCTTACTGACCCGTCAAGTCACAAGTCTGACATTTCCAGAATAGGCATCTGTGGGAAGAGAGTACGCCAGAGTTCCAGCCTCCTCTAACATGGACTAGCCTTTGGCTAGCTCTTCAAGTAGAATGGCGGCATTACAAAGGGCAAGAATACAAAAACGTGGTCAACAGCCTCAAGGTCAAGGACATACAACCCCACATGACCGTCACCCCAGATATTGCTGGACATGCCTAGCAGACATGTAACATCACAACGCCTTCATGTTTCACTGCATCACTTCTCTTATACTTGTTTGCTCCATGAATAAAGGTCAATTGTCGGATGTGGTGCACAGGGCGTTGATTGAAGTAAGGGGATGTAGCACGTCTTCCGTGTAACATGTTTTGTCTGAGTGTTCAAAAGGCGCCGTGAAATAGTTTACTATATGTGTAGCCTACAATCCCTGAACGTATGTGGTTAGGAAGTAAATCGAAATTAATGTTACGAAGTATTGAGGCTGTCCACTTATAGTATAAGATCGAGAGGCATTTATTGACGGATGAGCTGATAAAATGTTGCATCACTGCAAGACGAAGATGATAAACCATGATGAAAAACAAACTGACCAGTACCTATTACAGTTTCTGGTGTCTCGTAATGAGGCAATTCCAGCACAGCTCGTAACACTTTTCCTTTAAGAGCACATAATTTACACTGCTTGCATATACGAAACGAGGTCAGTATATCAGAAAGTGTATGTTAAAATTGACCCCTGTGGTTCCAATAACACTGTCTGCCAAAGTACCTCCAAATGATGTTTAAAAGACAAATTGTCTCATGGAAAACTATCAATCAAAGTTTTCCCTGAAGTAAAATAGTTACGATAGTATTACGAATTCGTGTAATTCAATACAACACCACTCGACATAATGGCTTGTTTAAGACAAACTACTCCCTCTTCAGTGAGTAAATTGAATGGCTTTCGGAACAACCTAATGTCCAAAGACTGACAAAGAACGTCTGAGTGCAACAAATGACATTCCGTTCCACTTTCATGTCGTCAGAATTGCATCCGTAAGATAATGGTCAGTAGTAATGGTCAGTAAATACTTAGCAACCGCCCTATTACTATCACATAAATCCAAAGACATTTTTCCAGAAAAAGCCCCAAAACTGAATTTGTTCACAGCATCTCTTTCATAAACGAGTTTCTTCTCAAGTGTCCAATAGGACAGACCTTTTTATTAAAGTTAATTATACTCAATCAAATATCATACATGAAACAAATCTTACACTAAACAAACACATCTTGCTTCATAGGCTGTAAACACATGTCAACACCTGTTTTGGTCATAAGGAGTACAAAAGCAGCATTCCCGTTTCAAAATTGATGGGGCACAGTGTCACATTTAGCAATATGTTTTCGTTATTTTTTTTCAATGGTTTCCTGGTATGCGTGCTTTTTTCCATAGGTGATGACCAAGACTGTGTCACACACAGCATTGTACCAGCATGCTGGCTTCGCTACCATGACTTGGAATGAAAGAGTCAGGTTCTCTACGGCTTGGCAGCAAAACTGCAACAGTATCACAGTATAGAAACGACTCTAGAAACGAGTTTCACACCACGTGACTACAATGGTAGTCAAACATGCACCGACTGAATATCTAATTTGGATATCTTTAACCTTCGCCTAGCCTTACTCTGTTGCTATTGCATTGTGTCAATAACGGTCCATATTACCAATGTGTCACTTACACCCCCTTAAAATATACACTATACACTGAGAGGATGAGCAGACAGAATCTGATACATCAGTCATGACCGGGCATAGATACACACATGCTACCACAAAGGTAACGTACGTGACGGCCGTTTTCATCTCAGAAGAAATCCCATGGTAGTAACGATATTGGCATTTAGACGCTAGTGGGGTGAACAGCGGGGATGGTCTTGAGATATACAGCTTCTTTGTTATCAGATTGAGTGAGTGAGTGAGTGAGTGAGTGAGTGAGTGAGTGAGTGAGTGAGTGAGTGGGTGGGTGGGTGGGTGGGTGAGTGAGTGAGTGAGTGAGTGAGTGAGTGAGTGAGCTCACATCGGCAATATTTCAGCCATATCGTGACGAAACATTTAACACTGAAATGGAACATATGTGTATTCTGAAAACCTGTCGATGAAGGACAGTAAAACGACCTAGTATCCCAATTAGAATTAAACGTAGCATGGACAGTTAAAACTAATATCACTATTTGGACAATACAATATGTAAACCGGCTATAGATCGCCAACAACTGAAGGTAGATCACCACACTAGGGGCCATAGGGACTTACCGTACTTTTGCTACTTGCATGGACCATAGTTGGATTACACTATCCCTACAGCTGCTGGTTGTACAGCCACTTATAATAACAGTTAGTAATCGAAACTACCAATAATAAAATATTTATCTATTTACACATCATTTAACAAATCTAATTCATTTAAAATGCAATAAATGAGAACTGATATTATTAAAAAGATCCTTCACAGTTCGGGATTTGAAATATCTCTTGTGATGAAATATTCAACACAGTCAAGCAAGACAAGCTTGACTGTAATGCTTGACTGCAACTCTTTCACCACAATCAATTAGAGTGACGTTAAAAGTACTAACACCGTGCTGTACGATACTGCAGTAAAGTACATACAACAGTGATGTACATACAAGTTTGAACAGTAAGTTAACTAATGTTAACTAAAGTTCACACGGTTAACGTGGTTGATGTTCAAGGTTAGAGGATGTTTACAGAAAAAGGCAATTGTTACAAAACATATTGAGGTGTGTGAGTGGACAGAAGAGTCATAGGATTAACATTGCAGGGTGATGAGCAGGTGTAGGCTGTAGGTATCTAGTATCCTTGGTCTCGGTGTATGGCCAGTTGGAGTCTCTGCGTGTGAATGACTTTTTCATTTTCCTGATCTTGTAGAGGGAGTGGTTCATGTACAGATTACCAAATAATGAGGGAGTGAGTTAAGATTTAATGTCACATTGGCAATATATCAGCCAAATCGTGAAGAGAACACAGTAATGTATACCAATAACAAAATCAATAAATTAAAACGTAAACTCCTGTCAGCGAAGGACAGTTCAAACACTAGACTCTCACAGATATCAACATAAAACCAGCATTGAAAGCTAAAACATCGTAACAAAAGAAGACAATACGAAATAAAACACGAGCTATAGACTCTCACAGATATCAACATAAAACCAGCATTGAAAGCTAAAACATCGTAACAAAAGAAGACAATACGAAATAAAACACGAGCTATAGACTCTCACAGATATCAACATAAAACCAGCATTGAAAGCTAAAACATCGCAACAAAAGAGGACAATACGAAATAAAACACGAGCTATAGACTCTCACAGATATCAACATAAAACCAGCATTGGAAGCTAAAACATCGTAACAAAAGAAGACAATACGAAATAAAACACGAGCTATAGACTCTCACAGATATCAACATAAAACCAGCATTGAAAGCTAAAACATCGTAACAAAAGAGGACAATACGAAATAAAACACGAGCTATAGACTCTCACAGATATCAACATAAAACCAGCATTGGAAGCTAAAACATCGTAACAAATGAGGACAAAACGAAATAAAACACGAGCTATTGATCACATCATGTGGTGTGACCACGTTACACATTTGTCTAAGAATCGCGATTCAAGGATAATGGTTCTGGGTGCCATGTGTAGCTATTATGTTGTTTTACAGGCAATGTAGTTCGCCACCATTTTTCATGCTGATGGCTGTGTACGAAAGGATATCAAAATATAACGAGCCTCAGCGGGACAATGATATAGAGCGAACTGTTTTTATGTTTCATTTTTCTACATAATATCTGTCACCCTCATGCAAATTAGTTTTGCTATGTTCCAACCTCACAATCCCCATTTGGTTTGACGTTTTGTCTTGCTACCTCCCAAAGAACGGAAATTCTGCAGTAAATGCATCACAAACGTCAGAAAATTAAATATGCAAGAAACATTTTGTGTGTTTTAGAAAGGTAGCGCTAGAATCAAACTAAGATATTAAAGTGCATGAAAAGGTAATTTGAAACTCCAAAGGCGTGTTAAAGTGACTCCCCACCCATCCCTTCATGTTTACTGAAAGAGCTTGGAGACACTACCCACCCTCTACCGGATGACGCAATGGGGTTCCGTCCGTGCACACTTATCTTTTCCGGAGCTGAAAGATTAATCTGGCGGTGTGCTTGTGCCGTTTGAATTGTTAGGGTATTTTGAATATAATATTTCTTGGCGTTTCCATGGCAACACTTTTAACTTCGCTTGAAATTGGTGGTAATACTCTTTTCCAGGGCACAAATCAGAAACCGTGCACAATTTCTTCACCAAACATGACACATCGATTGGTCTAGTGGTGTACTGGTCCTTTTGGGTAGTTTTTTAAATTCTGAATAAATATTTTTGGCGTTTCCATGGCAACAAGTTTGACTTCGACTGGTGGTTGTGCTCCTTTCATGAGTAGAACTATAAATAAGCACATAAAACCTGTCACTACCTTCCTTCTACGTTTCTGTATGCACACCAAAACATTTGGCATAACCTTAACTTGTAGACATATTTATGAAGGATATTTTTGTTATTGCTGGATATATTGATGACTCTGTCTTCTTGTTATACAAATATTATAACCCGATGTATTGTGATGACTCATATCTCGCGAACCACTTTACCCACATATGTGAAACTTTGGACATGGCTGTGCTAATGATCACTTGGAAACTTTACAAACACTGGACTGTAATATAGTTACACTCACTATTTTTCATATCCACTTGTAATTTGGCTGTCCAAGACTTAATTCACACACTGCACTAATCCCGTTCTCACAATAACTGAATATCGGAAAAGCATGCTGTTTTCGCTACACAGCCAGGGCGGGTCAAGTCTGACCCCTCTACGGTTTGGCATCAATATTCACAGCATCACAGTGTGAGATACAATATTAATCTTTCATGATGGAGCCCCACTTCCTTATAGCATGAATGCACTATTTCGGTATCTTTGACCTTCGCCTACTTCATCTCACTGGGAAAGAAAATGCTATTACACGTCAAGTGACGACCTAATTCTATGAAAAAGTTCAGTTTAAATAGAATGTAGCTGTCTGACTTCATATAGCAAGAACAGTACCGAGTTCGCCCTAATTCTATGGCATCTGTACATGTTGCGTTTCTCAGTTTACGGATCACAAGGAGCTTGTGAATTGAGGAGATACTTACTAATGGAAATACACCGATTAAAAGGTATACTAGTGACATTAATGATACATTGCAACCGTACGTCCTTACAACCCAAACCAAAACCCAACCTCGCCCCTAACAAATAAAATCCAAAAAGCAAAATAAGAAAGACAAATAAACAGCAATGAAAATAACTATCTCACCAAGGGGCAAGGAATTGACTGATGGAAGTGGAGTCACTCTTCACAGGAACTTGAGGGTCACCGTGATGCAAGTATTACACCAAACTATATTCTGTAAAGCTGTTTTGCATTTAGTGGCAAGTGAATGAACATGGGTTATGAGAAATCTCTGTCGGAAGTTTATACCATTGAATGTTAATGGTTCTTTTTCATACTCTGTAGGAGACGCCTCGGGGTCTACTATATCTGACGATAGAAAGAGAAACACCTACCCTGGGCGACATAGGAAGACAATTGTGTTATATAAAAATGGCGTCTAATATTCCTCACCGTTTTTTATTTCTGAAAAATGAAGAAGTTGCAAGTTCCCCACCTACCCCAAATGATCACAAGGACCTAGGAAAAAATGCGAATGTTTAAAAACGGACACGTGGTGTGATGTGTTCATTTCGATTGGGCAATTGGTAGACCATCACAATGTTGATGGTATTCTATTATCGTATATCTCGAACAACAGGAAGACAATACTACCCACATCCTCTGATTATCGATGAAGAACAGGCATACTGACATTAACCTGGTTCACGAACTAGCCTCAGAAACGGTCCACTATCGTGATGAATATAGTCCGTTTGCTATGAAAGAGAAAATAGTTGACATTACCGTGGCCTGTAAAGTCACCTGCCATATCACCCAATAAGACTGGAGGAAGAGTTGACGCCATGTGTTCTGCCCCCGCTAACATGACCTAGCTTTGGGGAACCTCTCCAAGTAGAATGGGAGCAATACCAAGGGAACCATACACAAACGTGGTTAACAGTCTCAAGGTGAAGGACCTACATCCCCCACATGTTCGTCACACCAGATACTGATGGAAATACCACGCGGGCATATGTCGGCAAAGAGTGGATACTCTGAGATCTGTGTTAGCTCGTCATTGTTCAGACATGGTAAACCGTGGTAAGTAGGGCAACTTACAGATATCCGCTGAGAGTGTTTGAGTATAGTTTTGCGCCCCAAACAGCAATACTCCAACTATATGGTGGCGGTCTGGACCAGACAATCAGTGACATTGTCATGGATCTACACAATGGGTGATCGATGACACCGTCCCTGAACAATTGGTTCCGTTGGTTGGCTCTTTGAAGTGGTATTTACAGACCGCATAATGTTTGGAGTTGTTGGCGATAAAAAGCTCGCGTTTTATGATTAAGTGCCTGCTTTAATTACTAGAGTGTTTTACTTTTCCTTGCTAGTTTTATATCCATATCTGTGATAACGTAGTATTTTTGCTGTCCATCTTCACAAGTTTTATTCTTCAAAATGTTTTCATTTTTCACATATAGATTGTATTTGTCACAATATGGCTAATATATAAACTAATATATGTGACGATAAATAGTAACTCCCTCACCCATAATGTCTGATGAAATTGTGTTCCACAGCTATATCAAACAGGTCGTGTAATACACACCTCGACAATACCTGTCACGAACCAACCATGAATTTTTATGTAATTATGGGTTCCATATAGCTTGCGTTCTCTCTGGAGAACCGCAAGAATGTATGGGCTTTAAAGCATTAGCACTGTAAGGAGATTAAACGTGGTTGTAATCTGTTTCTCTGTCAACTAGGTATAATCGTTTATCCTATCGCCCCAATTGAGTGACGTGTTTCAGTTATGAATTACATTTCCCAGCTATAATATGGTTAAGGAATATATGGTCTGAAACAATGCCCTTGGGTCTGTGTCCGTGAAGCCCCGAGAGACACAATTCGACCTTGGTGATGTCATTGTGGAACCTCATTTGCCAAAAAGCACTGTTTTTGTCACTCACAGACACGAAACACAGTAAGTGTTACGATTTCACTATCGGTGTGTAGTATCTTTTATCTTTGTTTATGGCTAGTTTTAGTCTTTTGATGTGGTGGCTTCTAGTAGTTTCCTGATCTTGAAGTGGATGTGATAGCTGGTGAGAACATTCAGGCTGCTCTTACAGATGTTACGGTTAATAACTTGCCGTGACAATAGGTATAAGAAATAGCCTCTGAACCAGTAAAATACGACACTGACAAGTCAAAAATATTCATTATAATTTTTTGCCCAAAGAGCAAGATACAATGATTCACTATAGAGTTATCTAATACAAAGCAACTGAGTCAAATCTAAAGTAATGTGTCACAAATATAATATCATCTCAAAGTCTTGGTTTTCAATAAGAACACGTTCTACTAAATCTTTCACAGCGAGCTTTCTTGAATGTAGGTCAACGTTGGCGAAGAGGGAGGCAGATGTAGAGGTGCCAAATGATGACAAAACTCCAGTATCACGCCGAAGTAAGCCGTGTATGTGTCCCGTCAACACAACAAGCAGTCTTTGGGAACACATTCACTAATTCTTGAGCATTACTGCTTAGTATGGAATCTTCACAATCGGTCGCCTACCTTAACGCCGTGTCGCTACGACCCTGTTACCGATGATACGAAATGTGTCCCGTAATAACTATCACTCACAACTGTATACGTTGTAACCCAGTAATAATTAAATTTTTATTGTGTTCATTAAAATTCTGGCAATCTGATTGGTTAACTGGGAACATTTCTTTTGATTTCATTTCCCAATGAATCTGAAAAAAATAAGCCACGCCCCCCGAACCGGACTACTTTCGGACCAGAGGAATGTCGGGGAATACCTTTATACAGCGAGGGAATTCCCTTGCACCCACGTACCTTAATGAACTTTGGGTAAACACTGAAGTGATACATTGTGGTTAACAGAAACAAACAACTCAAAATTATCCGTGAACGTTAATAACGTTGCAACGCCTCGACAAGAGCATGCGCACGTTGGAATTTGATTATGTTTAAAGAAAATATTGTTGACAGGGTATAGTATTTGTTGTTGAATTTAATTATAAGGATTGACTTTGTATTTCTTTGGATTCATACGGTTTGCACATTGGTTTTTAGTTTCATACTTCAATGCAACGAAAGAAATACACAGTCAATCCTTAAATAACTAAATTAATAATAATACAAATCACAGAAAACACCCTCTCGGAATACAGAGAGGGGTCTTGAAATAACTAAAGACCGTTCCAGTACAGTTTACCATGTAAAATGGTGGTGACTGATACATTGGTCAGACCTCGATGACATACCTGGATCAGGAGGTAGCTAATCAAATGGAGTAACGGAGTTAATAATTTGTCTTCACAATGTTTCAACCATATCTTGACAACATTAGTTTTATGCATAATAATGGATGGTAATTATATAACTTGTAAAAACATGTTGTAAAAGCACGTGAGCCGCGAAGGTACCGGGGTAGAGTAGGCCTTCAGCCATCAACCCGTATTCTCCATAAAAGGCTATGCTTGTCGTAAGAGGCGACTAACGGGATCGGGTGGTCAGACTCACTGACTTGGTTGACACATGTCATCGGTTCCCAATTGTGCACATCGATGATGATGCTGTAGATCACTGGATTGTCTGGTCCAGACTCGATTATTTACAGACCGCCGCCAGATAGCAAGAATATTGCTGACTGCGGCGTAAAACTAAACTCACTCACTGTAAAACATGTCAGCGAAGTACAGCAACACAGATTATCACAGATTCGAGTTTAAAACTAGTAACTAGATAGAAAACAGTTTATCTGTGTAAGACAATAGAATATAGAAACAGGCTAAATATCAGCAACAGCTAAAGGACGATCACCACGCCATGTCCTTATATGGAATAGCGGCATAAACGAGGGCGACCATATACTAACATGGTCAACAGTGTCAAGGCCAAGGACATACAACCCCCACGTGATCGTCACACCAAATATTGATCTTCACTCCTTGCAGATATGTATCGTCATTTCAGCTTGACTTATCGTTTCAACATCTTTGTCATATTTCGCCTTTTACAAAATTATGGCAAATATGTGTTGAAAGTTTTGAAAGACACACTTGCTCAACGTTTTGGTGCCTGGAGAGTCACTTTGAAACAGAGATGATGTTAGTGATACCTGTGTTAAAAACGAGTGAGGAATTCCAATCGGCACCGGCAGTATTTCAGACGTATCGTAACGAAAGCAACATCTACACTCATGACATACGAACCTGCAAACAATGGGTAGTACATTGGTGGACACAGAAGTAGACGGTAAACCGATCTAAGACTATAGACAAATCAATATAAAAGCGGCTCCGCATCGCCATCAACTGGTACATGTAGATCTCTGAGTGAGTGAGTCAATAAACAAAGTCACGTCGGCAATATGTCAGCCATGTCTTGACGAGAACATTTAATACTGAAATGAAATATACGTCTACTATAAACACCTGTTACCGATGATACGAAATGTGACCAATAATAACTATCACTCAAAACTGTATACATTGTAACCCAGTAATACCTAAATTAATAATAATACAAATCACAGAAAACACCCTCTCGGAATACAGAGAGGGGTCTTGAAATAACTAAAGAAGACCGTTCCAGTACAGTTTACCACGTAAAAAGGTGGTGACTCATTCATCGGTGACACCTCCATGACATACCTTGATGAGGAGGTAGCTCCTCAGCTGGAGTAACAGCGTTAAAGCAATTATCTTCGCATAAACAATATTTCAACCATATCGTGACAAGATTAATTGTATGCCTAATAATGGATGGTAATTATATAAGTTGTAAAAACATGTTGTAAAAGTATGTGATCCGTGAAGGTACCGGGGTAGAATAGGCCTTCAGCAACTCATGCCTGCCATAAAAGGCGACTATGCTTGTCGTAAGAGGCGACTAACGGGATCGGCTGGTCGGGCTCGCTGACGTGGTTGACACATGTCATCAGTTCCCAATTGTGCAGATCGATGATCATACCGTTGATCAGTGGATTATTTACAGACCGCCGCCATATAGTTCGAATATTGCTGACTGCGGCGTAAAACTAAACTCACTCACAGTAAAACATGTCAGCGAAGGACAGCAAAACAGATTATCACAGCTTTGAGTTTAAAACTAGTAATTAGATAGAAAACAGTTTATCTGTGTAAGAAAATACAATACAGAAAGAAGTTAAATATCACCAACACGTGAAGGACGATCACCAAGCTAGAGACCATGTCCTCAAATAGCGGCATAAACGAGGGCAAACTTGGTCAACAGTCTCAAGGTCAAGGACATACAACTCCCACGTGATCGTCACACCAAATATTGATCTTCACTCCTTGCAATATGTATCGTCATTTCAGCTTCACTTATCGTTTCAACATCTTTGTCATATTTTTGTTTGTTACAAAATTATGGTTGAAATATGTGTTGAAAGTTTTGAAATACAGAGTTGCCCAACGTTATGGTGCCTGGAGAGTCACTTTGATGGTGTTAGTGATACCTGTGTTCAAAACGAGTGAGGAAGTCTAACCGCATCGGCAGTTTCAATTTACATTGAATGTGTGTGGACTTACATACCCCCTCGGGAAGACAATAGTTTTACAGTACGTCAACCCCCTTTCAGTATAAAACAGGCTCCGGATCGCCATCAACTGGTGCATGTACATCTACGACAGGTAGATAAGCACACTATGAGTTAGTTAAACAATATTTCAACCATGCCCTGAAATAAATTCATAACAGACACATATTACATCATAGCAAACAATCCCCACGAAGTAGACTGCAAGCCTAGATTAGTACAGATAGAAGAACAGATCTAGTATGTAACTTCAAAGATAAACACACTTTTATAAACAATACAATGCACACACGCACAAAAACATCCCGTTGGAAATAAAATCAGATAGCAAATTGAGGCTGGTCACCATACTAGGGGTCATGAGGACTTACAGTAGCTTGTCTACCTGCATGAACCCTTGCAGGTTTTACACCACCCCTCAAGCCACTGATGGTTGGAGACAACTGTAGCCATATGCTAAAACACACATATTATACTATTTTAAAAAGTTTAAATACTTTTTAAATTTACTTTGAATGTATTGGGAATTGCGTACACTGTCGGGGAGATATATTGAATGTATTGGAATTTACCTAACCTCTCAGGAAGACAGTTACTTATGTAGTACATTAACTCGATTTGAGGATACATCCACTACAAATCACAAGAGTAAAGTATCGATCGTAAAAGTGCGTCTTTTATCAAAACATACTAATAAAAAATTCTCAGTCATTTCTAAAATTTTAAAATGGTGAGTGATAAAATGGTAACTACCACCACAAACTAGATCATTCAATGTTTTGGAGTTGAAATATGTATCCTTTGTGAAGAAAAAATCAATGCAGTCAAGGAGATTCTCTCATCAAACGGGATGCATACACTTTTCTGCAAATACCCCTGTGTATATCGTAAATGGCCAAATTGACATCGTTGCATGAGTGAGTGAGTGAGTTTAGTTTTACGTCGCACTTAGCAATATTCCAGCTATATGGCGACGGTCTGTAAATAATCCAGTCTGGACCAGACAATCCAGTGATCAACAACATGAGCATCGATCTGCGCAATTGGGAACCGATGGCATGTGTCAACCAAGTCAGCTAGTCTGACCACCCGATCCCGTTAGTCGCCTCTTACGACAAGCATAGTCACCTTTTATGGTAAGCATGGGTTGCTGAAGGCCTATTCTACCCCGGGACCTTCACGGGTCTCGTTGCACGATTACCTCTTCAAATATGGACTGGCAACCGAAATAGGTCCCACCAAAATAGGGTGTTATGGTGGCCGTCCTCTTCTGCAAATCAGATACGAGGTGTAAGATCGGTTAAAAGCTTTATAACCAGAGTGTGGAATGAGAAGGGGTAAACGATTTTTACCCTTGACTAGGCAGGAACATCGGCCACTGTCTTCCCTTAAAGCCTAACGTGGCCTTCTAAGCAATAAAAGACGATGTCTAATTGACCAGTAGCAAGATCATTGTACAATTCAATAATTTCAATCAAAAGTTGATGTTTGCAAGAAAGATATTTATATCTAGCTGAGAGTCATGTAATGACGGATGCAGTGATAAAATGTTTGTCCACTGCAAAAGGAAGTGCCATTTGTGCTATTTTGGGCAGTAAGGAATTGATTTCAGAAATTGATCTTATATCGAAAAGCAAACATGAAATATTTGATGACGTCAAAGTTTTTGTTTTGTTTTTCTCTAAAGACATGCATGTATTTGTTTGAGAAACAGGTCCAAACTCATGTCACGTAAGAATGAGTCGGTTCACCTATCTTGTCAAGTTGAACGTGAAATGAGGGATGATTTGATAAAATGTTTCCCGCAAAGTTGTGCTATCACACATGGTTGAAAATGAACAAGCGACCACACCCGATCGAAAAGTCTTTAAAAGTGTCCGAATTCTGGCAATTTTTCAACCCCAAACTCATATCACGGAGATATGGATTTCTAAAAGCTCGTCAGTTGTCTACAAATGACACGGCATGCATGCACGGAGTGAGTTTAGCTTTAATAAAATGCTCCAGCTATATGGCGGTGGTCTGTAAATAATCCAGTCTGGACCAGACAATCCAGTGATCAACAAAATGAGCATCGATCACTGCAATTGGGAACCGATGAAATGTGTCAGCCAAGTCAGTGAGACTGACCACCCGATCCCGTTAGTCGCCTCTTACGACAAGGATAGTCGCTTTTTATGACAAGCATGGGTTCTTGAAGTCCTATTCTACCCCGGGACCTTCACGGGTCTGCGTGCACAGAATGCGGCTCATACATCATAAAGGGAATATAGAAATTGACCTCTATGTTGTCCCAATGATATTGTATTTCACAAATACTCCCAATGACTGGACACAAGTAATTTGTCTCTTAGGAAGACAAGTTTTGTCCTCAATGTACCCCTTTCGATGGCGTTAAGGAATCATGGAACAATTGAGTGCTTGTGTCTATTACAAACTACTTCAGTGTCTTCAGTGGCTATCTGAGTACACATTGTATGGTCTCTATAAGAACCCTACGTCGATGTATGGACTAAGAACATCTGAGAGCAAACTTGTTCAAATAACATTAGGTCCCACTTTGATGAAGTACAAATCGAAATAGCAAGACAATGACGGTCAGCAAATGACATTACGAAAGGGAATGAAAACCTGGGAACAGAATTCCATCAAGGTAACTTATTTTATTACTAAGCCAGTTTCTGACGTTGCTGAAACTTCCTCTTATATGGTGTGAGCGAATTAGAACTTAGCGTCACATCGGCAATATCGCAGTCATAACGTGATGAGAAGATTTAAACTTATATCAATATTAAAATTAATAAAGTGAAAATAAAAAAAACCAAACCTTTCAGCGAAGGGCAGCTAAAACACTAGCTAGAGACTATTGCAGATTCGAATATACAACTAGCGTTGAAAGTTGAAACATTGTAACTAAAGAGGACAATAGGAAATAAAACACGGGCTTCATATGGTGTAACCACGTCACACATTATTGTAGGAAGCCTCACTTGGACAATGATATAAATACAGTTATTTTAATGCTTTATTTCTCAACATAATATCTGTAAACCTGAAGCAAAATCGTTTTGCGCTGTTCCAGCCTCACTATCCCCATGTTGTGTGATGTTTTACCTTGGTACCTCCTAAAGAATGAAAAATCTCCAATAAATGCAACACAAACCTCAGGAAACAAAATACACAAGTAACATTTAGTGTATTTCAGATAGGTAGCATTAGAATCAAACTTACATATATAAGTGCATAAAAAGGCAGTTTGAAATTACAGTTGTTGATCTGACTGATTCTAACTACTAATACTTGAAGAAAGCTTGAAACTTAATACTGAATGGCCACACAAGTGTCAGCTCCCAATATATTGCAAACACAACCAGCTTGAATATCTGGACACAATGGTTTTGAATGACGAAAATGGATATGTCCTTAAAAGACTGTCCCTGTCTAAACTTAAATCAAGCAATCCAAATTTGGCCGTTGATTATGAAGGAATTCATCCATGACCATTCTGGACATATGTTATATGATGTTATCTGAGAACATGACCTATACAAGATGTACCAAATGACATATCGTTTTCGTTTTAACCAAATATTTTTAAAATATTACACCCCAATGTGTTGTGATGACCTATATCCCGTGAACCACATTACCAACATATGTGAATACATGTGTTTGAATGTGACTTTGCCAATGATCTCCTTTGGAATAAAATGAAACATTTGACATCAATACCATAGTTAGGCTCACTACTTTTTTATATCCACTCGTAGTTTGACTGTTCAAGACTGACTCACAGAACACGAATCCAATTCTAACAATACCTGGCTATGGGAAAAGCATGGTGTCCTTCCTACACCACCCTCGGTGACCTAATCTGACCCTCTACCGTTTGCCATCTTTACTCCAACAACTTGACAATTTGAAATTCCAGAAATAAGTTTGCCAAATACCGGTGATTAAGCATGGACCTTTGACGTTGTGAACAGACTTTCTTTCATGATGCAGCCCCACTTCCTCATAGCATGAAAGCACTATTTCGGTATCTTTGACCTTCGCCTACTTCATCTCGCTGGGAGAGAGAAGGCCAATAGACGTTAAGTGACGTCCTAATTCCACCAAAAAGAACGTTGAGTTTAAACAGAATGTATCAGTTTGACTTTTATATATAGCAAGAATAGTGCTCACTTACTGGCAGGGCTGTTGATACTGATTTTGCCTTGTTGCGATTCCATGCCATTTGTGCATGACTGCGTTTGTCAGTTCATATCACGCTCACTGACTTCAGCCTAAAGGAGACGGGATAACGAACATATATTTCTAGAGATTAAACCCACCTGGTCAGTAGCTGGTCGTGTAAAAAGAAAAGAATAATCTTAAAGCTATGCGCAGGTATAATGGTGAAACAAGTGTAGAGGTGAGCACAGATCACATGTCCCCACTTACCACTTTGGGACATGGAAATGACTGATATTGATATATAATGTGACAAGGATTAGCAGCTCACTGTCTATACATATTAGATAATAGACTTGTCATGTACACATTTCTTTGCACATCTTAAATGAAGAAGTTATGCATTTAGAATCAATCAGAACTATTTTTGTACTTGTGACATGAACACAACAAAACGTGTAGATACAGAAAATAAATCACATGTTGATAACATCCAGGAAATAACTAATCTAGCTACAGAGAATAAACCACGCATTGGTACATATGACACAGGCTATGAAAAGTGAAGTTAACATCACACTTTGAATAATCACGGTTTGCAAAAAAGTAGCACTTGGCATATCTTTGGGTCCTCAGTTAAGTTGAGTATTAAGTTAGGTGAACCTGGCATGTATAGCTTCGTTGATATGCTCTGCCCAGACAACCATCGAACATATTTTGCATCAAGTCATGTTTCCATGGAAACAACAACAACAAATTCTGAAGAAATAGCCAGTGGCACATCAGTGGGTAATGATTAACATGTGTGTGAAGTTTGGTGTACCTAGCCTGCAAACGTTAAGTGATATGTTAAGGACAAAACCATCAAACACATTTGTCGTGTTTCCATGGAAACAACACAAAACAAAATTCTGGAAAACTTCAAAATAGCAAAAAACACATCTATGGGTAATGATTAACGTGTGTGAAGTTTAGTTGTGTAACTTTGAGAGATATGCTCTGGACAACGTTTCGTGAGGAAAGGATATAACTAGTATTATTTGCCCCAGACAATCTAAATATGTGCTCTTTTAGGAGCCCTTCATTTATCCATGACAAAAAGCTTATTGTTCTTGTTTTTCATGCATCTGACGTTTAGGAAAATCTAAGTGCGTAGATCGATGCTCATGCTGTTGATCATTGCCTGGGGCAGACCCGACATAACGGGAGGAAACAGCAACATTTGAAACCTTAATTACATTTCTAAGGCATTGACAATTTTGACCTGAGCGTCGTGACTATCCTCTGAAACAGTGAGTTAACTTTTTAAGTGAAATCGGCAATATTTAGCCACCTCGTGACTAAAAACAAGCAATAATTATATTACAAATAATAAAGGTTAAAAACACTGTCAGCGAAGGACAATAGACCTACCTATAATATCACAGAAAAAAAATAAAAAATAAAAAAAATATAAAAAATAGCTTGCATTAGCTTGGCTCACAAAGTCACCTCACATATCACTCAATATGTCTCTGTGGTTTACATCAGAGGCGCAAAGAAGGCCAAGCTGTGGGGAAGCCCCTCACGTGGAATGGCGACATTACCAAGGGCGACAACTGTGGTGAACAGTCTCAAGGGCATACAACCTCCCCATGATCGTCACCCCAAATATTGATGGACATGCCTTGGAGACATGTATCGTCACGAGGCCTTTACTTGTCTTCAATAGTTGACAATAGTGAATTCTTGGAAGACATGTTCACAACGTCATCATGGCCAGAAAGACATGATGGTGGTGACCATTTTTGTGTTTAATATTAGTGAGTGAGTTACAATGTTGGGTGATATCGGCAATATTTCAGCCACATCGTTACCACAATTAGTTCATGTAAGAATTAGAGAGAGTGAGTGAGTTCATATTTAATATCACAGCTGGAATATTTCAGTCAATATCGTGACGAGGACACATTTTACATTAAATCAGAAGATATATTATATTATAAAAACAATAAATTCTCAAAGTATTTGTATAAACTAAAACATATCGTCAATCACGTGTGGTAATATTCGAACCAATACCTGATTTGATAGCCTGTATATATTTGGGGAAATATTCCCATTGCCTGTGCATGAACGTATATCTATATATGTATGTGTGTGTTGAGTATGCTGTTTCTTGGTTACATAGTTATATAACCATGAGGTTTTGATGATCTTCCGACCTATCTGGAGGAACTAAAGACATTAATTCATTCATAAGCGAGTTATCCCCCAGGTGGGTGTAGTGTAAAATTAAATTCACTTGCTCGCATTATTTACCGAGCAGGGTTGCTACTATTTGCCAATAGAACGGCGTTCATGGGTTCGTAGAGAAGCACGGAGCTTAATGGACAATGCCTTTATTTATTCCATAGAGCGAAATTTCGACGTTATTCAAAAGTAGAATGAACCAAGTAAAGAGAGAGATATATAAAATGTTGTGATAACCACCAACATAGTATGTTTTTGCTGTCTGTTCTCAGACCATGGCTCAATACCGGTAACCAGAAACTTGTGGTAGAATTCAATACACTCGTGGATACTGACAATGAATATCGGGCCAGTTCATATTCCAAATCCGACATACATCATTACTGAAACTGTCCCCATCGAAACATGAACTAGTGACATATGTATTCTCGGACATATCCTTATTATGCACGCTGCTGTCACAAAAGGGGAAACATTAAACTTGCTTCTTTTGCCCTTTGTTCACGAACTGAAATCATTAGGAGGAATGTTCCAATGCAAACTAGCATGGCACGGTAGACAGTAGACACCGTTTGAAATTACGGCTATTTCCAAGTCACAAGTCAACGGAGAGGGTTCCTGTTACCACTGGCCATATGTTTTGCTGCATGGTCAGTACGTCTGGCTCCTGTTTGTTGGGTCATCTATCAGAGATATGGAGGGGTGCACTCTTTTTCGGTTTGTATATATTCCTGCATCACTGAGTTTGGTCAACACAGTCCTTCTCCTTGTGATCATCAGGATGACACCATCACTCAGAGGCTTCTCTGAGCTTCTTCTATCGAACGAACAGGTAGCATCTTTAATACAGCATGTGTCCACCTTGGTGATTGTCTATACCAGGACGAAGGCGCCAGGCACTATCTGGCATGAAACTGCACAGGTGTTTAGGCAAACAGTTGTGTCAGCAAGCATTTTGTTTCTCTTTGCCACCAACATCAATTTGTATCTGGCTGTGTGCAAGGGGACGTCCTACAAGACTCTCGTTACTTACAAAAGGGGTGCAATTATCGTAGCAACAATTTGGATACTATGCTCTGTGTGGGGATTTTTACCTCTGTCGTATGACTTTTTTGACTCACCAGACTGTAAAACATTGGTTTTATTGCCCAACCCTAACTCTGTAACAAGATGGAGGGCAGTTGGGTACCTTTTTGCAGCTGGCGTGATAATAACAGGGAGTATTACGCTACTGTTGAAGCTGAACTATCACAGAGCCATATCTGGTACGCAACGGAAAATGAAATTGATGAGACTGACCTTTGTAGTGGTCATGATTCAAAGTATATTATATACAGTTCTTCAGCTTCGTTTCCTTTATTCTGGAAAGTCAGAGCAAGCAAAACAAGTTTTCAGAGTACTGAATCTTATCGGATTTATACTGAAGAATGTGTACGGCTCTTTTCGGTTGTGTTTCTATCTGTCTCTGTACACGCCGTTGTGGGAGACCGCCAAATCCATCTTGTCCGGTCGGAGATGGAACTTAAACCAAACTACAAATGGTGTCAGTTCTGCCAACAGACACAGGCCAAACAACCCGATAACCTCAGTGCAAGCAATAGTGAACGCAAATATCAACGTGACACGTTCGGTAGAAGCAACAGCGACAGGCCCCAACAAGGTGACCTTCAGTCAAACCTACCGGGAAGATACCCCAGAACGTAAAAACATCCATCCTCGTAGGGAACATTTCCACAAAGTGGTGACCTCACTCCATCACCCGGAGAACCCGACCAACAGAAAGATAAAGTCAGCTCATCCAACATCGAACACATCCAACAACATAATGACGTCAGTCCCACCTACGCAGGGCCCCGGCCAACATGGTGATAAAGTCAGTACATCCAACACTAAACGCATCCAACAACTCAGTGACGTCAGTCCCACCAACGGAGGACCCGACCAACAAGAAGAAAAAGTCAGCTCATCCAACATTGAACACATCCAACAACATGGTGACGTTAGTCCCACCAACGGAGGACCCGACCAACACGGAGATAAAGTCAGCCTATCCAACAATGAACACATCCAAAAACATGATGACGTCAGTCCCACCCACAAAAAGAATACGTCAGACAACGTCAGTTCAACGAATAGAGAACACTCCCAGTAGCATGATAACGTCAGTCTACACAGTGGGATACATCGTCAGGCTAACGTCATTCCCTTCCATGGGGACCACGCCCATCCTCAACTAGTGATCATTAAGACTACTGGGTCGACTTTACATCAAGATAATCTGGGTGCGACGAAGGTAGGTCGAAACCAGGACTGGACGGTACCTACAACTGAGACAGGCACGTTAGTGTTCCAACTATATACCACCCTTCGAAAGTAAAGATTCGCTAGTGTAAATTGCCATTTACTTCATTCAACTGTTCTAAACTAGGCTTGCAACATATTCCATACTGCTTAAAGGCCCTGTTTACACATATTCTGAAATATTGTAAAACAAATTTCAAAATATTCAAAATATTATTTTCATGAACATAACACTTGAGACCAAAACGCAGTTGTCTACATGCAAGGTATTTGCACATACTTTTCTGCAAGTTGATGCATGCTCCTCACGCAGTTTATCCGCGGTTAGTGGAGAAATTCATGATCGATGGAACCATACATAACATTTATCATATTTGGGATTACACTTTCTTAGTAAAGTACAAATTGTAATACTTTTTAGGGTGAGTGCCATCCGGGCTTCGAACTCGCACCCTCAGCTGCAGAGTCAGGCACCTAATCGTCAGCGTGAGTGAGTGAGTGAGTTAATATTTATCGTCACGTCGGGAATATTGCACCCATATCGTGATGAGAATAAGTAATATTAACATTCCTTGCAGGTTTTAGGTTCACTCTAGGGTTCTACGTAGTACAGTATGCATAGAAGCAAATTAAACATTTTCTTCTATAATTTTGTTGATTCCTCTTACCGTTCGTTTTGGTGATTTCCTTCATGCATCTGACGACAAGCATGGACTACTGAAGAATAATATTGTAACCAGGACGTTCAGGGGTCAGTAGGATTATGCAGTGTAGAAGCACCACAGCATCATCAATCATTGTGGTCATAGCTCAGACTGGCACAATCAGTGAGGAATGTGGCGACGGTCTGTAAATAATCGAGTCTGGACCAAACATTCCAGTGATCAACAACATGAGCATCGATCTCCGCAACTGGGAACCGATGACATGTGTCAACCAAGTCAGCAAGTCGGACCACCCGAACCCGTTAGTCGCCTCCTACGACAAGCATAGTCACCTTTTATGGCAAGCACGGATTGCTGAAGGCCTATGCTACCCCGGGACCTTCACTGGTCGTGTGGCAGTGTTGATAGGTTGGAGTGATGATAGTGATTTTAACGAGATGTCATCCATTTTGTTTTGTGGTGTGTTGGTAGTGGAGTGTAGCTTTCTGTCTTAACATTACGTTGAGGGGATAGGGTGGTGTGTCATTCACATTGTACATGCTTACCAATAAGCCATTATCATTCACGCCATCCAGGAAGAACGAACGGTCCCTGATGCGAATGTTTTTTGTATTGTAACTAAGTGTTTCTATCGTAGTATTTTTATTGATATTGATTGATATGTTTTGAAGATAGATGTATTGTAATGATTAGACTAGGACTGACATTGTCACCGGCTGTATGCTCAGGGGGGTTAAAATATTGTAAAATCATTGGCCTCCTGAGAGGATGCGTAAGTACCGAAACAATCAAAGGAAATTTCAATTTACCAGATCTTTTAAATGTGGTATGTTTGTCATTTTAAACTTGGCAAAATCTGACAGTCATCAGCAGCTGAAGAGTTGATATAAATCCGTCTTGGGCCCGTGCAAGTACTGTGCGCTCCCATGGTCCATGGTATGGTGATTTATCTTCAGCTGAGGTTGATATGTAGCCAGTGTTTTATAATGTGTTGTTGTCTCTAGTGATTTATTTTTATGACAACGCACTACAGCTTGTTCAGCTTGACATGAGCTTGTCTACATATGCATGACCCGGGAGATCAAATGGCCCGAACGGCAGGCCGAGCTTACTTCATTAAATAGGGGAGCAGTGAATGTTATTATTCGAAACATGCGCACATAGTTTCGTTACAGAACGTGCCATGGAAAACAACTCTTCTGAAAAAAAAACCCGAATTATTTCGAGTTTAAATTAAATTGTTTTATAAATACTCATAAGCTTTCTTGTTTGGTTTACTAGCTTTACAACGTTAAATCAGTTGCTTTCATAATTCGATTCACTGCTGCTCTTTGCTGTCTAAACTCCAGAATAGGAAACATTAAAGCATCTGTAGCGAATTGGTCAGAGAAAGTTAGGACATTGCTGACGATTTCTCGACACTGACATGTCAAACGGTGGTCTAGTTTCGGATGTTCGGACATGCTGACAATCAGCTGACAAAGGCGCACCCCTTCACAATAATAGACCCAACCAGTTGCAAGACGGTCACGCAATGCATAAGTATTCACTTGATCAGGTCAAGCTGAATTATGAATTAAGAGCTATGATTCATAATAATCTAGTACTATTACTGTTCTTTGATGGTAGGTGTTTACAAGTATATGTATTGGTGTTGATATTAATTAAATTGTTCGCGTTACGATGTTACTGCAATACTGACGATGTGACGCTAAACATTAACTCACTCAGTAACTTGAATGAGCCGATGTGTTTATTCATCCATGTTTATCGGATTTAACTTGGTAAAGTTTGTGTTCATTGTTTGTGTGTTTCCCATATCTTTGTTTGACCTTGAAATAATGCTCTCTAATAAATCGTCATGCGTGATTAAAGAAAGGTTCAAGTTTTCATTTCAGTATTCATCCATTTTGAAGTCGATTTTTCAACCCCCATACTGCCGCGAGCGACCTAAATGCGAGACATCATTACTAAATCCATTCACTTATGTCGAAACGTCCTTTCAACACTCTCGTTCAAGTCAACTTTTGTATGCCGCTCTACTGTCTCATTCCGTTAATAGTCATCCTTGAATATTAGCTGTTGACAATTCACAACTATTACTTGAAACCTTTGAAGATGTAACGTTATTAAAACTTTCGACTGATGTGGCACTTTTACAATCCGGCAAATTTCCTGCACCATGAACGCTCCAGAACTCTTAGGGTATATTTTTCGATTTATTTCGATTTCTGAAGAAGCTTAAGTACAAATAATACAAGGGACTTGTGAATAAAATGGACCTTTCAATACTATGTATTTCAAGACCTGAAAACAAACTTAGAATGAGAATAGATTACGATATCTGTAATTGTCGTACCTTTACGTACATCTGTGATTGTGTAGATACTTTAGCTATTGAACCATTGCAAACGAACACAGTCAGACCTCTGCATAGTTTAATGTTGAGTTGAGCTGAGCTGACTTGGGTTTTACGTCACACCGGCATTATTCCACCATTATAGTGACGAGATCGAGTTTCCATAAATTACAATTTTAAGCGCATGGTCTGAAAGAGTTTGGCTTGAAAAACATATATTTTCATTTCACCACCATTTAAAAACAGAAGGTGTCATGGCATCGAATACAAGAGCATCTGTTATTCTCCCTGTGAAACTACAATTTGTGATATCGGTCAACTTCCGTCAGGAAATTTACGCTCAGGTGCCCGCTCATTGTAAGGGGCGTATTTTCTGGTGAACGGTAACTAGAAATACAGCAGTGAACATTGGAGGATAGAACGAATTTCGCTTTGAAGTCACGAACGGTCATGCACCGCCAATATCCTAATTAAAGTCCGTCAGTAACATTAGATCCTGACAGACAGTGGCTAAAAGGGCTAAAGGTTCTTTCATTAAGAAGTCATATAGTCTTCTCATCTTCGAAACTTCGAACCTAATTAGAAGATAGTGAATCACGCGTCCACTCGATCGATAATCAGGATCAATGATCATAGATCCTCTTTCCCTGTATTAACTAGGTCTCAGTTTTCTAGGCAAAGAATAATTAACTAAATTAAAATGATAAAAAATGAGCCCATGTAAATATTTTTTAATGTTCCTTTGCATATTCGTTTCTTAACTGTTGCTTATTACACACTTTTCAAACAGATCTGTTTACTCACAAGTGCATTTACCCGTCCATCAGAAACAGTTTTGGGTATGATATTATCATGTGAGAGCGAGAAGTAAAAATAAACAATAACAGAGAAAAGAACATTCGAAATTTCGAACACAATAAACATGGTATGATCAATCTCCTATCCATGAGTTCCATGAGTGAATAAGCGAAAGAGTGAATGGATGAATGAGTGAAAGAGTGAATGAATGAGTGAATGAATGAGTGAATGAATGAATCAGTGAAAGAGTGAATAAATGATAGAATGAATGAGAGAAAGAGCAAATGAATGAATGAGTGAAAGAGTGAATAAGTGAAAGATTGAATGAATGAGTGAATGAATGAAAGAGTGAAAGTATGAATGGATGAGTGAAAAGTGAAAGAGTGAATGAATGAATGAGTGAAAGAATGAGTGCAAGATTGAAAGTGAATGATTGAGTGAGTGAACGAGTGAATGTTGAATGAATGAATGAGTCAACGAATGATTGCATGAATGAGTGAAAAAGTGAATGCGTGAGTGAGTAAGTGAGTTAATATTGAACCTCACTATATTGCAGCCATATCGTGACGAGAAAATTCATGAAAAAAAGAATTGATCTATATGGCAAAACAAATGTCGACAAAGGACAGTAAAACAACTAGAATATCACAATAAGAAATAAAACTAGCGTGAAAAGTTAAAACTAATGTCACCATTCAGACAATACGATATAAAACAGGTCATAGATCGCCAACAACTGAAGGTAGATCACCATACAAGAGGCCATGGGGTGAATGAATGAATGAGCGAAAGAATGAGAGTGTGAATGAGTGAAGAAATGAATGAGTGAGTGTATAAATGAATGAATGGCAGAGTAAATGCATGAACGAGTGGATGAGTGAAAGAATGAATGCATGAATGAGAGAGTGAATGAATGAAAACGTAATGAGCATCTTAAATAAAACGCCGCAATTGAACAATACTCGATGAAGGAATATATTCATCCAAGAACGTACAACATCTCAAATGTCCATGGAAACAATTTAAAACGTGCACGTGCTATCAACATGATGAACAAGAGGTTCATCTTTAAATGCAGAGCAAATAACAGAACAATATTTTCTTCATCCGTACAACCAATTGTTTTGAGTGAGTGAGTGGAATAATATTTAACGTCTCATCGGCAATATTACAGCCATATCGTGACCACAACAATTTCAAATTGTTTTGAAATGCTAGGACACATGCCATAATTAGTCCCCCTATGAGCACCATACAGCGTGTAAATACTAAACCTTTCATCTCATGACATTAAGAACATTATCCCGTGGGTGTTTCCAAAGCCCTGAAAGAAGTCACAGACGAAAAAGTCTCAAATTAATCTTCATTGCATGACAATATTTTCTGGTGAATAGCATTTGGGGTTAAAAACATGTAAGGATGTAACTCAAAGGACAGCACGCTTATTTCTCTGATTGTTTAGTGTTTTTCTGATTGCTTAATGCAACACTTAACACCATTATAGCTCAGCGGCGGTGACTGTAAACATCTAGAAGTTGGCAACTTTGTAACTGACATATGAAATGTTAATAGTGCTGTTGACCCTGTCGAGATCGATGGTGTTGCCTCATTCAATACAGTGAATTCTGCTGGAGACACGTGGCACTGCTCCCAAAGGCCACAGGATAGTACTTTAGTTACAGGAGATAAAGTTTCAGTATTTACAACCTTTCTGCTAACGCCATGAACGTTTGTGATACTGACATGCAACAACGTTCTGCACGTACCAACACTCCCCTTCAATTCCAGAGAATAGGTTCTATACAATTACAGTTATAACTGATTCACTGTTGAGGATAGTGTTTCTTCTCAAATAAACCAATAGATGTCATTTGAAAACCAAATGCATTTGCATTCTTAGTAAAAACTGAGTTAGAAAAAATCTTTGCTGCATATTCGACATGCAAAATTAAAACCGTGACAGTTTGTCTTGAAAGTTGTGTTACATTGTTTTGTCTACACCAATCGTTACTTGCAGATTATTTTAGTGGTTATTGGACAAATCAGTTACTCCGGTTTGAAGACGTGAGAAGGAACAATCTGAACAGCTGGAACATTGGCCTTATTCATGATGGTTTGTGTATTTGATTTGACGTTATTTGTCTCTTTATGACGAGACTAGCTAATCCATGACGCTAACGTTTGAAGATTCAGACAATAGGTGATTTGGATTTGCTTGAGCAATGCTCAAGGCTCCGGCGTGTTTTGAATGATGCAAGCATTATTGTGCTAATCTGATGTTGGCCAGTTTAACAATTCAGTCATTCTCTGTTACACACGGCAAACGAAACAAATGCTTTCTCTAAGTGTGCGTAACAAAAGAAGTTGTCGTCCAATTAGAATGCTCTGGTCGTCTCAGAAATGAGAGGAAGAGCTATTCAAATGAACACATGAAACGGATTTGATGTATTGAAGCCAGTCATTATATTCAACAACGCATAACCATTATAATAATGTTCAAGAGTTTGATGACGTTTCTTATCCTGTGAGATTACATAACTTGTGACACGAATATCTTGGAAGTTGTAGCCTACAGAATATTATGTGAACCTTGACAGGGGTTTTCGTGTCATTAAACAAGTGTGACCCACTCCAAAAGAGAAACAATTAAGATTTAATTTATAGGACTAGAAAGAGTCAGCCTATAGAGATGGAATATTGCGTTTAAAGAACTGTAGTGTGTAAAGAATGTAAAAGATCATTTGACAATGAATACTGATATTTTGTAATGGACAAATAACGGTTGTGTTAAGTAGGGAAACTTGACGATATAGGCTGAGAATACTACTTTGCAAATGCCACTATATTAGATGCCTCTGTTCACCGAACCACTGAAAATAGAAGGTCAGCCGACAAATATAGCGAATTAGTACTCCGTGATACATCGGATCAGTCAGTATAGTTTGAAGTGGTATTTACAGACTGTGTAATGCTTGCTGAACTATTGTTCCAATTCTGTATCAAACAAGTCTTGTAACACTCCTCTTAATAATACCTGTCAAGGGGCAACCATTATTTGGGTTCAACTGGGCTTGTGTTCTCTGTGCAGAAACCGCAAGAATGTTTCTGAATGGCGATCGCAGCCTTTAGTCTGTAAAGAGATTAAACGAGGCTGTCCTGACTAACTCTTGTCGAATGATATGCTTTAGTTATAACTTATGAGGTGCAATGCAGTTTGGGAAAATAGTACAAAAACAATGCCATGAAGTCTTGGTTTGTCTTGCCCAGATATACGTTGATGACGTCATTGTGGAAACTCACCTGCCTAAAATCTACCCTCAGTTGTTGGTGATTATATATTGTATCGTCCTAAGTCTTTTAGATTCAGGTGCTAGTTTTACACATATGTCTGTGATAATCTAGGTGTGTTACTGTCCTTCGTTAACAGGTGTTTATTATAATATTATATTTTTAATCATTATAAATTTGTTTTTGTCACGATATGGCAGAGATATTGCCTATGTGACTCACTGACTCGTCTGTCTAAAAGCACTGTTCAGTGTTATGTTTACAATATAGCGAACAATATGTTTGACGTGGAAAAAGACAAATGTTTCTACGTAGGAAACGAACTACAGTCCTTAGGTACATCGGATCAAACATATACCCTTAAAAAAAGTAGGGGATAATGAACTTTCAATTTGGATAGGAAGTGTATTACCATCCCTAAACACAACGCATGATATGCAAGCGCATAGCCCCATACGCGTGCCTTGTGGCCCATTCTTGATTTTGACGTGTTTCCAAGAAGGTCGAGAAATCACTAAGAAAATTAATTTTTACACTTATCTTGCATCAAAACATTTGTTAGTGTTTGTTTCTAGTCGTTTGTTTTAAAATGAAAATCGTATATATGCAAATTACATGCCATACACCAATCATCTTCCAACAGCGACTACATACCAGTTAACTATGGTTGAAAGGAAGTACAAATGGCGATGTCCTCTGAAAGTATTCAATAATATCATATGAACATTGACGGACTCCGATAAAGCTCCA
Organism: Haliotis asinina; assembly: GCF_037392515.1. Taxonomy (NCBI): domain Eukaryota; kingdom Metazoa; phylum Mollusca; class Gastropoda; order Lepetellida; family Haliotidae; genus Haliotis; species Haliotis asinina. The sequence goes on from NC_090292.1 coordinate 22,501,664, forward strand.
GCTATTTTTAATCGTAAATAAAAAAAGAAGATCCCTTACTTTTTTCGCAGGAAAATAATTCCCCTCATTCTCAATCACTGTCATCCTTGCTTTGGCTGCTATTGCACCACAGGTCAGAACGCCCCTCACAACCATACTCCAAATAATGCCCTATCGGAACACCCGACCTGATCAACCACTGTACATGTGTTACTAGAAATGCCTACGTGCCTGGGAAACTATTAAGGGCGATGTCGTGTTGGCCAGTAGCAATATCAATGGACAATTCAAAAATGGCAGTTAGAAGTAGATGTTTACATGAAAGGTTTCTAATACACTCCGGCCCTGTCGTAATATCAGTGAAGAAGGAAACATGACTCACTGGTCAAGAGAACACCTAATACGTGAACTTTGACATTACTCATTCCATTCATGACTTTCATTCAACAGTTTTCACACTTGAGAGCATGTAACACGGAACCACTTCTTGGGAATTAGATAGAATTTATTTCATTTTGTGTGGTTACTAGCATTATTTTCAATTCTATAATAACTCAAGTTTTATTGCAATAATATCGAAAATAAAACATTCTATAAAATAAATAAACAAATACGTCTAGTAGGTCTCTCAAGCGTGGAAACAAATATGGCATCGCCCGTAAAAGTTATTGATTTCGTCAAAATTGACGGACAATTGGTTGGAAGAGTTGTGAATATAATCATGAGATTGAATACCTTCTGCGTGTATGTTTTCAGGACTGCACAGAGTAGTATAGGGAATGGGGGTTCTGGACCACTTTCAAAAAAAGTCTCTACAACGCCTTATTTAGTAAATAAGGCGTTGGTTGGGCCCTTAGCTCTTGCTACTATTACCCCTACTACAGTGTGTTGGTAGGAGGTAACACTGTGCCGTACGGTACGATCAATAATTCTTCTCTTACAAACCCCCTACCCGGCCCATCCCTCAAGTAGTATAAGTTAGGTTCGTCGGCTTTCATATCCACTTTATCTATGTTGTAAGTTTTGACTGACCATATAGGATCGGTGGCCCGCTTACGGCTATCACCCTCGTGTTCCCCCGGCTGGTATAGATACCTCACTAGGGCCCTATCTGGTATCTGTTTCTCCTTCCCACGCAATGGAGCGGCCGACTCTGCAACTATTGATTTTAGTTTGATAGCGTCTGCCGGTTTCTTACCGGTGAGACGGGTGACTTCATGGTTGATTGCCGACACCACCTTGGGTAACCTCGTGACCCATTCAGTCGATCGTTTTCCAGGGGTGGCCATCTCCCTAGCATACTGATAGCCGAACAAGCGCTCAGCCAAAGTCCTATTAAATCTCTCAACTATGGCTTGGCTGCGATGGGCTCTGGCCGTGCCACGCCTGACCTTTGTATCGTGTTTGGCTAGCAGTTGTGACACGGCACCCATGAACTCCCGTCCGGGGTCAACTTGCAGCTCTGTTGGCCACGTCAGCGGGCTGCGTTTGTATATGCGTTCGAATCCTCTGGCTACCTGGGCCGAATCTTTCGTGGTCAAGGGTTCGGCTTCCTTGTAACGACTGGCTACGTCCACTACGGTTAAGGCATACTTGTACCTCTTGTCGTGGGGTAGGAACAGTAGGTCTGCCTGGTGAACGCTATTAGGTATGTTAATACCGAACCTCCTTCTAGGCACGTAGCGTGGTGCCGGCAAATAGATCTGCCACAGGGCTTGTTTTTCAAGCCACGCTTTGGCTTCCTCCGGGGGTACTTGCGCTATTTTAGCTAGCTTATCTACTGCGCTAGCTCCTTTCCAGTACCCACGCGGGCTGTAGTAAATAGCCTCAAATTTTTTCATGTCCATACGCGTATGTGTTTATCCCATCAATAGCTATCCAACGTTTCGTGTCCATAGGCGACAGGGACGTCTTGTTTATAGTCAGTCCGTATATCTTATGTCCATCACTTCTAAGTGTGTTCATTTTATGCCTAAAGGTACGGGTCTTGAACAGGGCTTCCTTGAATCTGGCGTGTTTGATGTGTTGTTTCACCACATACTTCTTAACCCCCTTAGCCTTCCGGATCTCACTATTGTCGGCTTTCAGTATGGAGTACATCTTAGGTCTCAAACCTATGTACTCGGCTATGGGCGTGCCAGCACATTCGTCCTTCATCTTACCTAGGACCTTTTTATTTACCGTACTGTGTATGGTATGGGTCTTAGGGTAGTCGCTGGTGTCGTATAAATCGAGGTGTTTTTTCATGTCCTCGTACACGTCCTCGGTTCGAATTTCTAACAGCAGGGAATCCGTGTCAGTGTACAGCACTTCACACCTGTCGCCGTACTGTTTCTTGATCTCGTTGTAGTAAAAGTCGTACATCAGGTGTTTGGATAAATCGAGGATGCTCATCCCCACGTAAACAGGCCGGTTGAATTTTATGTGGCTTTTCTTCATGTGTAGGGCAACCAGGTTGTCTGTGAATATCTTACTACGGTTGAATGCCGGACTGACTATCAATCTCCTGAGCTTGTCTTCCTCACTCGACCGAACCAGCTTCACGGTCACGCGTTTCCTCAGGTTCTCCATAGTCTTACCAAACACCGAGTTGTTCATGAGCTTGTAGAGATTTTTCTCAAAATCACTGGTGGCTTTTTTTTGTAGGTCTGTGTTCACTCTGATGAAGGGCTCCATCCATGGGCTCTGGTCGAACATGAGCACCCTGTGTATTTTGGTCAGCCTCATACCCAACGACAGGTACAGCTGTAGGTTGCGATAGTGAACGATGTACTTGGTCTTATTCATTAAGTTAGGAACGAGTTTTTCAACGTCTGTCACACGCCCACCTAACAAGTTATGTTGGTACTCAGACATCCAGTCTGGGTTAACCCTCATACGTTCGGGGGCCAGGGGGTAGCTGTTGTGTGATGTGTGTAATTCCTTGGTATACTCTAAGTCAACCTCGAGGATATACCCTTTGTTCGAATCTGGTGCAACCCCCATAACATCAACGTGGGGTACCCATTCGAATCCCCCTGTAGGTAGATACTGGCTCATGGCCCAGCCGTACAGGTTGTTTGCGTCGAGGTAGAGAATGTGATTGGTTGGCTTGTTAGGATCGTAACCTTTCACGTATTGATTATTTGCTTTCGCGTATCGTTTGGATGCCATGGAAATCCCACCTCGCAAGCCTTTCTCAATGAATAGGTGCATGTCGTAATCTGTGAGCAATTCCAAATTAACTCCGGTCTTTTTAAGCAAGGCGTCCCACGACAGACCTGGGCTGGTGTAATACCATGCGGGGTCGAGTTTATACTGCTTGAAACACGTCCGCCTAAACGTCTCAAACACGTCGGCTAACAGCAGTACATCTGTCCTCAAGTACAGGTCGTGATAATCACCCAGGTTCTTACAACCCAGTTTATTCCATACGTTAGTCGCGTGCGAGTAATCATCTCGTGAGACGGACGCCTCATTCAGCTTGCTATAAAAGCAGTCAATAGGGGGTAGTCTGGTCTCGGTGAACTTGACCCAACTATCCATGTACTCATAGGGGTACACACCCTTCCTCATAAGCAGGGGTCTAGTCTCGGCGTCTGTGTATCGATCGGTGATAGGGAAGGTATTGTTGGCCTTGACCAGACTGTCGAGTGACGACAGGAGGAACTGAAACGAGTCAATGAACCTAAGTCCTTTTAAGCTGAAGGAGATGTATCTCTCCATGTTGTTGGGGATGCACGTTATATTACCATCGATTTTCGCGATGGCCTGCATGATCAAGTGTGAGTCGTACCCTCTCAAGTTGTGAAAGACAACGGGGATGTTTATTGTCTTAGGGTTGATTTTAAGCTTGAGGTTGCACGCGCTGTGAGCGGCGCCTCTATACTTACCAGTTATGTGGCAGTGATCTCTCACCGAATCACCGTTAAGTGGTGAGTCACACGTGACAGTTAGTGCTACTAGCGTGAGCTAGCCTGTCGACTCGGGTCATACGCATGGGAGCGATTCTATACAATGCATTCCTAATAATTTTTTCTTCCTCCTGCAAACACTTTAGAAACCTTTCAGCCGCGTCAGGGCCCCTATACACTACCGGAGCTTTCGTTTCCCCGTCACAACGGACGACAATGTATCCAAACCCACAGGCTTTATGCTCTTGTGTTTTGTGGGTGAAGCTCTCACCACTAGGGGGTGTGGGGGATTCCCCCACAACCAAGGCTTCGAAGTCGGCGTATATGATATAAGGCACAGACATTTGGTTCTTGTGGTTACCGAATTTTAGGATATTATCACCTTCCTTAGGCATGATTACACGATGCCATTTAGAAAGTGGTCAAATGCAACATATGTCATATTTGGGATTTCACTTTCTTAGTAAAGTACAAATTCTAGTACTTTTTTCGGTTGAGTCCCATCCGGGATTCGAACCCGCACCCTCAGAGTCAGGCACCTAATCGCCAGCACACAAAGTCAGCCGCCTAGCCCGCTCAGCCACCGAAGTTGCATTTGACCACTTTCTAAATGGCATCGTGTAATCATAGCTTTCGGCCGTGGGAGCCGTGCCAATTTACACTCATCAGAGGGGTACACAAAGTACGCAGTCTAGACTACCAGTTGTTCGACTTTCATTTTTGTGGAAGTCGCGGTGGCTGAGTGGGCTAGGCGGCTGACTTTGTGTGCTGGCGATTAGGTGCCTGACTCTGAGGGTGCGTGTTCGAATCCCGGATGGGACTCAACCGAAAAAAGTACTAGAATTTGTACTTTACTAAGAAAGGGAAATCCCAAATATGACATATGTTCCTTAGGCATGTCGACTCGTATGGCCGTCTGCCCCACACCTTGGCAATCCTCCCGGTGGGATTCTAATAAATCAGCTCGTGTGAAGCCATGTAGGCATCGTTCACAGAAGTGGGTCTTTTCTCTGTGTGCCGATTGGTCATACAACAGCCTGCTAAAGTGTTTTATCCATGTGTAGTGATACTTGTCACCTCGCTGGATCATGAATATATTGATAACTTGGCGATCCTTCACCCCGCTGACCCTGTGTACCATTGTTGTGTTACCTTCGTGTCCAAAATTATTTATAGCCAGATTATTCTGTTTTTCTACTTTAGTGATCTGGGATATGGGGGTGGGTTCATCTATACCATCCCAGTTGAGCCCATCGTCTTGGGGATAGCTAGAAAGCCTATCTGAATGAGTGTCAGCTGGAAATAAGGCTGACCTGATAGCTAACCTCAGGCAATCGTTTCCTCTATTCTTAACGTTTACTATGGCATGTTTGTTCCTATAGTAGGGGGGCAAGGCTAGGTATGACCCGCCTCTGAACGGCACGTAGTTAGCTATGTCTAGATAGACATTATCGATTTTATCTACAGCCCACCCGGACCCCAAGTGTGTGTAGCGTTCTAGGTATTCTCGTATCTGCTGAAAACTGGTATCGATTGATGTGTCAATGGTCTCTGTATGTGTGACGACCTCTTGTTTACCTCGGAAGTAAGGCTGAACATACTCAGTGAGGTCCCCAACCTGCTTATCGAGCGACATTTTCACTGTGATCTGAAACTTGATACTTCCTAGGTTATTTAGTTCCTGATTGACCTTATCAGCTATCAGAGGCTTGATATCTGTAATGTCTATGTTTCTATCAACGTGCATGTGCCAACCTCTCAAATAGTTGCCTACAGCGCGCTCAGTGCGCACGAACTGAATAGCTCTATTCTGTCGTAATAATTCTAAAAGTTGTGGTTTCCTCATACGGGAATACCCGCCTAAACCCAAATCGTGTGCCTCGGCTTTCAGTTGTTTTACAGTGGGACGTGCTACGGGGGGATGTGATAACAATTCGACTAACCCGGCTCTCCCCAGTTTTGAATAACCCGTGTATCCAAGCTGTTTTGCTTGAGCTTTTAATTGTTTTACCGTAGGGGCTTCTAAACCTAGTAATCTCAACAATGCTGACTTCCGCATTCGAGAATACCCGATCACACCTCTCTGTTTTGCGACCCGCTTAAGCTCGCGTACAGTAGTCATAGTGTTTACACCTAACATAACCAATGTCTAATTGGAGTCTATCTTGAGCAGTCGCCTACGTTCTTTTATGTAGCCCTTTTTATTCTCGTAGATGAGTTGATGTCTGACTACGTTCGCTCCGTGAGCTTTACATAGACAGTAGTGTCCTTTAACCCCGATACCACACACAGAACACGTGTAGTTAGGACTTCCCATATGGAAACAACAGAACCTAGTCCTGCATTTCCTACCACAGGCCTCGGTCTTCCCCATAAGTATGTATTCGCATCGGTATGGAGCGGGTCTCATGTTTACTTATATGGGTATTTAATTTAATTGCTTCGCAACCAACGCAGTAGCTGCTATACCCAACACTATGAAGCCCAGTTCACGATTCATTTGTCCCTTGGATGGTGTGTAGTACTGAGCGAGTGTGGGTTTATTGAGCGGTTCCCATCGTTTACCAGTTAGTAGGTAGTATTCTTTCATTGCTTCATCGACATCGTTGAATGTTTGAACGGCATGGTTTTCACGCTGGAGTTCGTTAATAAAATCGATCCTCTGGAGGCGTTTTTTAGCGTACTCGGCCTGTGCCTTTTGTAATTTCTCAGTAGCGAGATCGTGCTGCTTCCTTTCTTCCTGTATTTCAGCCGTGTGATCATCTCGTAGTTTCGAGAAGAGGAAATTACTCCCGGAAAATGCCAGGGCATTCACTAACGCCCCACCGACCATCATAGCTATCATGGCCATCCTATATTTATTTCATTATATTTTCAGGTATTATCCCTTGTTTAACTAGGATGTCTTTTGTGGCCATCGCCATACCAAGGTTCATTATGAGCATACCCATATCCTGCAGGTTGAAATCTAGCTTGATAGTTGGTTGTTTAAGCACCATTTTAGTCAACCGAGCGTACCCTACGGCTAGACTGGCTACCACTGTGGCGTGGTATGCGTCGTTGACGAACGTTTTCCCCTCAGACATTATGTATATGATATAAAAATATTTAAATTATAACATGATATGCGGGTCGACAGTGGGGGGTACCACCTCACTGTTGGGGGGTACCACCTCACTGTGGGAGGGTACCCCCTCGTATAACCATGTTATAACCACGGCAGCGCCTACAGCCAACAACAGTCGGGGGTTGATAATTTTATGTTGGTTACACCACCGTTTTTTACCGGCAGCTACTCTCTTAGGATTCTTCTGCCTGGTTACTGTTGGGGGTTCCTGTGAAGGGGTCACTTCCCCCACTGGTTCCTGTGAAGGGGTCACTTCCCTCACCTCGGGAGGGGTCTCCTGTGCAGCATCCATCTATACTATTATTATTTTTTTTTCTCTCAAATTGACAATGCTTTGCCGTGATAATCACCGCCGTCACTGGAGCCAACAACATGCCATATTTGTGGTACAGCTCGCAGCTGATAGAGCTCACGGCGTGTTCGATAAAAGGGTCTTTCTCGAGGTCCTCCCACAGGTAAAGTCGGCGCTCTGGTGGAATGGGAAGGAAGTATGACACAATACCGGTGTATATCTGGGTCATAGCCGATCCTATTGTCTTTGTCATTTCTGCTCCGAGCCGGGACTCGTATCTAGCGTACAGCTTATCGATTTCTTCGGCTGACATTTTGTGAATTTTATCCGGAGTGTAGTCTCCAAAGTAATGTTTGGCTTTGCCGCCAACAGCCAACGCCACCAGTTTCTCTCGCTTGTCATCATCCCCAGACAATTGTTCGAGCAATTCCTCACACTCCATCTTATAATATAACAAGTAAGATTTAGTTTTAACTATATAATACCCGATGCAGACAAAACACAGAGAAATGAAGGTTAAGTTGCACACGACAAACACTTCAAATATCATAGCTATACTTAGTATTTGCTTAGCTTTAGCTTAGCTTTGCTAAGCTTTGCTTAGCTTTAGCACACCCTATATGCTACTGGTTGGTCGGTCTTGAGCACGAGCTTAGCGTGTTTAGTTTCAGCGAGCTGTTTCTTCACCCGTTCCCGTTCTAATTTGCTCATCACATCGTTCTCTCTCAAACACTCCTCGAACGAATCCCTGTCCTTGCAGTGAAATAAGGCCACCCATCGCGTCTGCTCCCTGAGGTCTTTCAACACCGAGTTGAACTTCTGCGTTAGCACCCAGACGCTGTGATTTGCATGCCGGCCGGAGAAGGCCAGGTACGATAGCATGTCTCTCTTTTTTGTTATCTCGCGATTAGCGCTGCAGTCGTCCAGTATGAACAGCGTCGGTTCCCCTTTAAATTTCTCGTGAAGAGCTTTCAACCAGTCCTGCAGGCGTGTTCCAGGGTCGATTTTGTGTACGTCCGGGTCCGTCATCACCCAAGGTCGCGCGTACGTTTTATTCATGCTCAGAGTAGGGCACATGATAACGATGTTATCGAACACATCCTTGTAGTAACCCTCCAACATATCCAACACGAAAACGGTCTTCCCACAGCCAGTCTGCCCGCACACTATGGCGCAGTGTGGGTCAGTGGGGAGGTGGAGGTCAGTAGATGGCTTGCACGAATCTCCCATTGTCTATATTAAGTTGCACGTCCATAATAACGTACAGATATAATTTCAACTTACCAGCGGGTTGAGCCTTCTTAGTAATCTGGATGGTTATCCCTTCGCTGCCGTTATCTATACGGCGCCCGCTACCGTGCAGTTTATCATCATCCGTGGATCGCATGTCCAACCATAGGGCGTACTTGGTGGTCAGGTATTCACCGATCTGCACGGAGCCGAGGTCCAGGTCCTTTGTTATGTAATCCCCCACTGGTAGTTTTTTTATCTCATCCCACTGCTGGTGTGGTCTCATACCATGACTGAACAGCTGGTTGGGCACGCCCTCGATGGTCACTTCCACCTTTTCAATCTCGGGGTTGAAAAACTTCTCGCTGTCCCTCCGGAATGGCTCGTAATCCTCCACGGGGACGACCAGGATACCTTTCATCGATCGCGCCGGCACGTTCAGGTTGATATTCCACACAGTGTCGCTCTTATCTCGCACGACTGATCTATGCCTCAGTACGCGATCGTACAGGATAGCCATCTTCCCAGAGTACTGGCTTCGAACATGCCTGGCCAGCTCCGGGCTAGTGACCATGTCGAACTCCAGAGAGATGTTGTCTATGGCATAACTGGCCTCATCACCGTTCGGCGTACGCACTACTTTGCTATAGTCGTTAAACGTGAGCTCGTATTCGAGCCTATCACCCAGCGCGGCCTGGTAAAACGGCGCGTGTCCCGTGAGCAACTCGAAGTCGAGCGGCACACAGAATCGATTCCCGTATGCTCGACCGATGGCCTTTTCACCGTCCGATAGCTTGTCTAGCTGGTCTGGCGTGAAGGCATACCCTATGCGCGACCGGGTTGATTTGCTGATGCCCTGGTACACATCATTGACTCGTTCTCCCTCGCTTTTCCAGAGATCCCCGTAGCAGTGAAACACGTCGCTGTCGTCAATGCTCAGCACCTCGTTACCGCTGATCTTGACGGTCGTTTTCTTGATGATAGCTCGAGGTCAACGTGATATTGAACGCCAGTCGAACAGTGCCTGGTACAATGAGGTCATTCTCACCAAGGTTTGGAAATCTAACCAGCAGAGTTTGATTCTGGTCTATCTTGCTGGGATTGTTGGTGATGGTCACCGACTGGCGCACGGCTCTGGCTCCTAATGGCTCTCTCAATCTTCTGAAAGGATCTAAATTTTCTGCCGTACATTGTTATATATAAATGAAATATATTTTTAATACTAAATAATGGCTGAAGACATACCTATGGGGGAGATGTGGGATTATACTATGGATGATACAGGGGCCGAGCAGGAGACCTCATTCTCAGGTGACGCACTCATGGAGGGCGCCGTCGACGATTATTACAACGCAGTTGAAGAAAATAAATCCAAACTCAAGCCGTTGGGAAGGGACTATTCCAGGTTTACCCTCGATAGCAATGGCACGCTGCGTTTGAAGGCTCACCCGGAGATCGATCTCGTGAATAAACGCACGAGAGAACCGCTTGCTTTATCAACACTGGGCAGTCGACATGGGAGTGACTTGATCCGCGATGAACTAGGTTTCATAGATTACGGTGGCGAGCGACCTAAGATTCCCCCGAAGGTCCGTCAAGATCTGCAAGCTTATGATATTAAAAAGGTGTTGGCCGACTACGAGAACAAGCCCTTCCCGGGTTTCGAACTTACCTTTCGGGAACTGCGGGGGTTGGACCTGTTGATGCAAACCATTCGTGGTCAGCTCTGGAAAAGCACGGCCAAAGTGAGTGAGATAGACGACCACATCAACTATGAAAAGGAAAAACTCGGTGAAACTGAGGACGAGTCTATGAAAGCCACCATCGAGGAACGAATACGTAATTTGGAAGAGGAAAGGCAGGTCTGGTTGGAGACAGCGTCCGGCTACAAAGAAAAGCTTCGATCCCAGACCAACCGTGTGCGGGAAACCATCAATCAAGTCCTCTACCGAGACACCACGTTAGCAGACAGGATTCGGATATTGTTCCGGGAGCAAGGGATCACCATCGCCAGCATTCTGACTGCATTGGGTTTCATCATATCAACCTTGGTGGTGTCACTGACAGGGGGTACTGTGGGAGTTCCCCCCACACCCCCCGGCGGTGGTGTTAAAGACTGGATAAAAAAAACTCGGGGAAGGCCTAGCTAAACTGGCTGGTAAAGCCGCCGAAGCCCTTCCCGGCATCCTGGGTAGCATCGTCTCGTGGTTGTTGGGCGCTCTGGCTAAAACTGCCACGTGGCTCAGTCAAAACCTGTGGGCAGCCATCGTCGCCGTGGCGGGTCTGGTGTACGTAGCGGCTAAGAAATTTTTAACCAAATAAGCCTCAAAGCTACCCCACCAACCACCAATGGCCGTTTTACTATCAATATGCTGCTGATTGGAGGCCTGAATATAGGGGGCCACCTCCTGTGGTGTTGGTTGAACTTTAGACTCCGGGGGCGGCGCCACTATACCCGTTTCACGTGGTGGGATGTGTGGGATATAGGGGGTGTTAATATCGGGGTTGATACCCAACTTTTGATCCGCCGTGGCTATGACTATTTTGTTGTTATAACCCACCACTTTTTTTACTCTCAGTTGCATATCACTCGGAGCCATGTACAGCCCCACGCCGAACACGTAATTGACTTTCGATCTGGCGTATTCTAACACGTTTTGGTAACGGTCGATGGCCCGCGGGAGATCAACTGGAGAATTGATAGCATCCTCAACGTTGGCAACGAACTGTTTCTGAGCGTCGAAAGCAGTTCCCTTACCGAGGATGTTGGAACGCGTCATCGACTGCGCACCCAACAGCGCCCACACGTACGTTCGAATCGAGTCATTCAAGCGTATTGTACCAGCACGAGTGAATTCTTTCGATGTTTTTGAGATCATTTTAGTCCAGGCTGTGGCTGCATCAGGATTGGTTTGCTTTATGTAGCTGACATGGATCTTTTCATTCGTTGTGGGGCCTGTAAATGTATGACGGTTTGGGTTGTATGTACCATCTGCAGAACCGGCTATATATGTTCCGGACCTGTAGAAGTACACGTAAACTATACCGAGACCATGGTTCACACCAGGAAGGCGAAAGTCTTTATTCGTTGGAATCTCAAACTCCCCACAAACACGTTCATAAGCGCGTTTATCATAGGGGTTATTCGTCATACTCCACGCTTTATCTTGGGGAAGAGGAGCACTTATTTCCTTCAATATTCGTCTCGTTTGATAATAAATATGAAACAAAATGACTGCCTTACTCAGTTCGTCTATACCGTAGTCTAGTGTCACACCCGACCCTGTCGTCGCACACCACACAGCAAAGTTGAGTTGGTTCTGCCAAAACTGCATTGGGTTTTGATTCCAGTTTACCACCGCCTGCGCGTTATTAACGGTCACGACATAGTTTTCAAAGATATTAATAAAGGTTGCTTTAAACCCCGTACTACCTACCACCACGATTTTCAAGTGTGCTAAGTCCATATTATAATATATAATTTATATATTATAATATGTACATAACACTTCCAGGAATAACGAGCGGTGAGGCCGTTCAGCTGACGCACGCGATCGATAACACGTCAGGCCAACTAGAAGTCGCACTCTGCGATATCACCTACCTACCGCAATGGACTAACATCAACGCCAGCAACAATAAGCTGTTCGTCAGTGGAACTCGCAGCCAGATAACTGACGGCTACTACAGCGTGTGCTCTCTAAACGACGAGGTCTTCAAACCCCTGGGAGCCGAACTCAAGATGAACGACTCAAACGGTACAGTGGTGTTAATCAACAACGGAAGAAACCCCTTGAGGCTCGGCCGACCATTAGCGAGGATACTTGGTATGTCTCCTGACGAGATAAAACCAACAACAACCGTCACAGACACGAAGTTACTCGATCTAGTACCGTACCGAGAGCTGTACATTCATCTCGGTCAGGTGAGCACAACGTACAACATTCAAGGAGGTCACCCTTCCACTATACTGAGAGCAGTGCCGGTGAAAACTGAGAAATACAACGACGGTAGAACCGAGTCGTTTTCACCACGGCAGTATAAGAGATTAATCCAGGGCAACATACCTGAGCTGATAATATCGGTGTTAGATATAAATCATAATCCTGTAAATATAGGATACCTCAGCTTAACGCTTCATGTAAAATGACCAGCGCAAAAATGCGTCAATATCGGGATCTCCGACCTCGGAGACACGCGCGGTTTCGACGCTCCCGGAGTAGATGGTAAATCGTACGCCTTTCAACTGAAAAACAACATTTACAAACGCGTTGAAGTCACCTCCGGTGGAGCCCTAAGTGATATAGTAGATACCACAAGAGCAACAGTCAACACTAAGTACGCCCTTGTCAACACCGGTAATAACTGGATAATATACCCATCGTTCGGGGGTAAACTGTTCGACTTAGACGATGTTGAGAGCACTACCGTCGCCCGAAACAAGCCATATATGCTCGTCTTCACCGAAGATGACAAGTGGGTGTTGTTACCCGATAACGACTGGTTTCTCAATATTAGGCTCGGCTCCCCCTACGTGTTCACGGATAACAAAGATAACCACCTAAACAAAGTCGTGAACAATGGAACCCTGCTCGTGGCTTACGTCCCAACTCAGAGACGTAGCGTAGTCGTCAGCCCACTCGACACTATGGCAGCCCACATGCTATCGAGTAAACCGGCCATACAAAACGTGAAATTGCAGTTGGTGTCTGAATTCGAAGGCGTGGTCAAGATACTAGAGAGTCTACCGGCAAACTCAACACTGATCATCAAAGTCTACCTAGGGGAACCATCGGGGAATGATGTCGAGATCGTGAAGGGGATCAAACCCGGGTGGGTGAAACGACACCAGTATCAAGTTTGCAACGTTTACGTGCGGGTGGGTGTCGGCTCCAACACCAGTCTGCAGGGGGTCAACGTGATCGTGGAAAACAAGATATCACTAACCAATATCTTCCTGCCTGACAACATACACTTCATGGGTATGAAGTTCACCCCTGAACTATTATCAGAAAACCAGTTGGAAATTATATCGTAATAGTATAACAATGACCAGTCATCGTCCCAACACTACGCTTAACGACCTAGGAGATACGGAGGGATTCGATCAGCCTGGTGAGGAAGACACCTTATATATCCTGCACTTCAAAGACAACGTGTACAGACGGGTGTCGTTATCAGATTTTAAAGAGCCCAAATGGCTGATCAACTTAACACTCGCCTCACCTTATATCACAATGGACGCAGATGCGTGGATCTCTAAGATTAGGAACAACGGTATCTGGGTCGGGGATTTCATTCCGGAGCTAAATAAATTAGCAGCCAATACAGGTTTTTATATCGCAAAAAATAATTTAATATCTGAAGTAGTAGACAATAAATTAACATTTGTCCACAATGGTATTTGGCCCCCTTGGTATTTTAATGGAATATTCTCCCCCTCCACACTCATCATAGAAGTCTTCTTTGCGTATTCAGACGACAAGGTAAACACCTCAAGAGGACACCAAATTTTACCCAGGTTGACAATACGCTGGCAAACCGAACACGTACGCAAATATTGTCGTATTGTTATACAACGGAATCCCCCCGTAAAACCCTCACGGGTATAGACCCCCTGGGTTCTATAAACCACTTAATAAGCCTCCGTGGGGTTTCTATTATAACAAAAAATCCTATTAGCCTCTCACCTATTACCATGAATAATAATCTACACCTTGTAAGCTTCAAATACATTGAAAGACTATTAACTGAAACCCAATTAAAATATCTTTCATAATATATATTATAGGATGGGTCTGTACCCAGTCGTAGAGGAAGTAGCGAAGACGCTGGAAACCGTAGATGGGTTCCACTTGAGGCAGTTATGTGATGTGAAACGCCAACTAGAACAAGACCGTGACACGCGGAAAGCACTATGTAAAAAGTACCATAGAGCTTTCAATATCGTGGACGGGGCTGACACTACCCTTATGGCAACCAGTATGGGACTAGGGGCTGCAGGTGTTGGGTTGTTAGCTACCATCGTGGCTGCACCTATAGTGCTAGGTATTGAAATAACAGCTGGGGTGGCAGGGGTGTTAGGGTTGGCGCTTAAGTTAGTATCACGCAGACTGCATCGTAAGGTATTGAAACACGACGAGATCAGGGTTCTGGCCGAAGCAAAGCTCAACACAGTGAGTGAGCGTATTTCCACGGCACTCTCTGACAGTAAGATCTCAGAAGAGGAGTTTCGTTCAATCCTCTCTGAACTCACAGAATATAACGGAATGAAACAAGATATTCGATCCAAGTCTCGTAAGTCTGCTATCAGCGAGGACGAGAAAAAAAAGTACATAGAACAGGGGATACAAAAAGCCCAGCAAGCCTTTATTATGAACACCAAAGAGATCATAGGCGGTTCACGTTAAACTGTTTCATCGATATAAACGTGACATTGGCCGGGTAGGGGGTTTGTAAGAGAAGAATTATTGATCGTACCGTACGGCACAGTGTTACCTCCTACCAACACACGTTAAACGTGACATTGTAGTAGGGGTAATAGTAGCAAGAGCTAAGGGCCCAACCAACGCCTTATTTACTAAATAAGGCGTTGTAGAGACTTTTTTTGAAAGTGGTCCAGAACCCCCATTCCCTATACTACTCACAGTAACACACAACATCCAAAGACTAGCGGCGCACGTGTATCTCTATCACTGTCACTGTCAACCGCATCCATTCGTGTCCTCCCTCACAAACATATTGTCACTGCCATGCCTCCCGTGGTTTACTTTTGTAGGGGTCAAAAGCACTTCCCAGAACCAGAACACAATAGGCTTGAAATCGTCTTCGTTCGAGGTTGTAGGCTGTGTTTTCACTGTGTTTCAACTTTTGGTGGAGTCTTCAACATAGACATCGAATCTCGACAAGTGTGAATTCCAAGCCGAGATGAGAAGGCGTCACTGGCATCTTGCGCAAAGGGTCGCCGAATTATTTACAGTAACTCGTCCTCCGATGAAGAACATTAAGCTCAACTATTTGAGACATACAGTTCACTGTTATTCACATCCATCTTTGCTGTTGAGTTTGCCGCTCCTAATGAAATGCTCCCTATATACTTATCAGCAGTTCAGAGCAGTCGGGATGCTGTTGTCAACTATGGAAGCCGTCTTTTCCTCACAAAAGGCGAGTTCATATGACGCAGATGACGCAGGGTGGTTTATCGTGAAAAAACATGAATAAGGTATTTCGATGTTTAATAAATATTCAAAAACATTTCAAACCCAGACATTGGGTGCTTTTGTTTCGTTGATTGAAATGGTTTGGATCCCCGGTTGTTTAAACGTCATGTTTAATCATGGTGCCTGTGTTATAAAAGGAAACGGTTGTTACTGATGACAAACAAGAATCATGTCATTTAATTACAGGAAATACAATATATGTTGTATTGTTTATTCAGTTAATGCAGGAACAGTTAAACTTGGATAAAGTCTCAGACACATTTTGGCGGTATATTCAGGGTGCACAGTACATGTACAATGCAGTGCAGCCAGGACGCCAGACGTTTCAAAATATACGCTGCTTTCAGTTGATGGAATAGACTGGGTCACAAAACCTTTCCTCATGGAAGTCAATAAATGTATTGACGGTGCAGTTATATCAAGAGTTATATCCAACACCTTTACCGTTAGGGTAGATTAGTGGTTTAAGCGTGTGTTTGCTGCCTGCATGGACTCTATTTGCATTTACACCATCCCTTCAGCTGTTGTATACAAGAATACTACGTCTAAAAATCTTGGTAGGTTTACATGTACTTGAGAAGTTTTTGGCACGGACAGAACGATTGAAGGCCATCGCCCAGACGTCCTAAGCACGACACGTCGCCATGTAGGGTTTCATCTCTTGGATCTAACATATTCCGTTGGGAATTGGTTGGTAAATGCCCCTCATACAGCCAAAGACAGATGTAATAATATAGAACAACGAACAGCGAAAAATACAAGATACATGTAATTTGATTTACTAGTGAGTGAGTGAGTGAGTGAGTTAATATTTAACGTCACATCGGCAATATTTCAGCCATATCGTGACGAGAACAGATTGGAAATTGAAATGGGAAATGTGCATACTATAAAAAAAAAACTGTCGTCAAAGGACAGTAAAACTACTAGAATATCACAGCTACGGATAAAACTAGTGTGGAACGGTAAAACTGATAGAACTATTTGGACAAGACAAGATAAAACACGGGCTATACACATCACCAGCAGCTGAAGGTAGATCACCATGCCAGGGTCCATGGGGACTTACAGTACCTTTGCTACCTGCATGGACCCTGGCTGGATTTACACCATCGTTTTAGACACTGGCGATGATAGGACGATTTAGCCAGAAATTAAAACAACAAACACACTACGACTAAAAAGTATGGTTGAGCAAAATCGACTTTGAAAGTTTTGGGGACTTACGTACCCTCTTGGGAGGACAATAATTTTACGCTACTTCAACCTCCCTCGAGGGCACAGCCACTAACGATCGCAGTTGCTAATTTACAATACCATGCATAAAAGATATATTATCTATGTACAAAACATATTCAGAATTTATGTAGCAATTCTATTTCCTTTAAAAATTCAAGTATTAAATGAGGATTAACGTTATAAAAAAGATCCTTTACAGTTTTCTCATTGAAATATTTATCCCTTGTGATGGCAAAATCAACACAATCAAGCAGGATATGCTTAACAGTGATTCTCTCATCACAAGGGATACAAAACGGAGGATCCTCACCTTTTAACAAGTGTTCGTGAGTATATCGCGTATGGCCAATGCGACATCGTCGTATAACAACCTCTTCAAATCTGGACTGACAACCCAAGTGGGTATAACCGATATAGGGCTTTATTCCATGTAATTTATTGATACCTACTTGGGTGTCCCACTTCTTTTGCATTAGATCACGGATATATGATCTTATGACAGCCTTATAATCAGAATAGGGTATGAGAAGTGGTGTCACAGATTTGTTGAGTGCTACCTTGGCAGCACGATCGGCCATTGTGTTACCAGAGATTCCAACATGGCTGGGTAACCAACAGAAGACGATGTCATATTGGCCAGTGGCAAGTTCATTATACAATTCAACAATGTCAGCTAAAAGTGGATGCTGAGAAGATACATTTTTAATAGCCTGGAGGCATGAAAGAGAGTCTGAATAAATAATATATTGTTTATATTTAGAGTGTTTTTTAATATAGTTTAGGGCTGTTAATATGGCATGTGCTTCTGCTGTAAAAATGGAACTGCTATTTGGTAATCTAGAAGATATTGTTCTGGATCCAATGACAGTAGCACAAGCAACTGCGACACCATCCTTGGACCCATCTGTAAATAAGGATTTATATGTACTATACTTACTTTTTAATTGATTATATTCCTGTTTGTATTGTAAGTCATTAGTTTCTGATTTTTTATATTTACTTAATGTAAGGTCAACTTGCGGTCTAACCAGTTGCCAAGGGGGAGAGGAAAACAAGCGAGAAGGAGCTGTATTATCCAGCTCAATGCCAACAGCAGAAAGAAAAGGTTTAACTCTCAGTCCAAGAGTCGGAACAAGGGAAGACATCTTATTGTACAAATCCCCATACGGGGGATTGAAGACACAGTTATATGCAGGATTGGACTTATTGGAATACAGTTTAGTGAGATACTGTAAAGATAATTTAATACGACGGTGGCCAAGAGAAGGTTCGTCTGCTTCAACGTATAGACTGTCAACAGGAGAAGTTCGGAATGATCCAAGACAAAGTCTTAGACCTTGGTGATGGATAGAATCAAGTATTTTGAGGTTACTTTTACAGGCTCCACCATAGACAATGGAGCCGTAATCCAGTTTAGATCTGATGAGTGACCTGTATAAATGTAGGAGGGTTGTTTGGTCTCCTCCCCACTTTGCCCTTCAGGCATTTGGTTTTTAGGTATTTAATATGTGGCAGAAAGGTTAAGTGTGAGTCAAAGATGAGACCAAGGAACTTAGCTTCCTTGACAACTTTGATGGGTGCACCATTTAAAAATAAGTCAGGGTCTTTATGAGGTTTGTATTTTCTGCAGAAGTGAATGCAGTTTGTTTTAGATTGAGAAAATTTAAACCCGTTCTCAAGGCACCATTTATGAATTTTGTTGAGACAGATTTGTAACTGTCTCTCAATGGTTCGCATGTTTTTGCCACAACAAGAAATATTAAAGTCATCCACGAAAAGAGAACCATTGATTGAATCTGTTAAAACCTTTGAAAGAAAGATTATTTTAATACTAAATAAAGTCACAGACAAAATACTGCCTTGTGGAACACCCTGGTCCTGTTGGTAATGATCAGAGAGGGTAGACCCCACTCGGACTTGAAACTGTCTGCCCGTTAAAAACTGTGATATGAAATGAGGCAAACGACCTCGTAAACCAAATTCATGTAAATCTTTTAAAATACCATGTTTCCATGTAGTATCATAAGCCTTTTCAAGGTCGAAAAAAATAGATACAGCATGCTGGTTATTAACAATAGAATTCTTAATGAAAGATTCCAATCGAACCAAATGGTCAATAGTGCTTCTGTTTTTACGGAAACCACACTGAATGTTAGAAATCAGATTATTGGTCTCCAAATACCACACTAAACGATTATTTACCATCCGTTCTATAGTCTTGCAAACGCAGCTAGTTAATGATATAGGTCGATAATTAGATGCATCTGAATGGTCTTTACCAGGCTTAGGTATAGGAACCACAATAGCATTCCGCCAAGAGGGAGGGAATGTTCCTGAAGTCCAAATTTCATCAAATATGTCTAAAAGTACCTCAAGACATGAATCAGGCAAATTCTTCAAGAGCTGATAGTGAATATTATCAGCCCCTGTTGCTGTATCATGAGCTTGCACTAGAGCAGTTTGTAGTTCATGTAAGGAAAATACTTCGTTGTAGTCTTCACCATTGTCAGAGGTGAAATTAATGATTTTCTTTTCTTCTAACTTCTGGTACCTCTGGAATTCAGGAAGATAGTTTGATGAAGACGAATGTGTAGCTAATGTTTCACCAAGTTTGTTTGCAATATCTGAAGCATCTTCCAAAATGTGATCTCCGTCTTTAAGGTGTTTAACGCTTGTTTTGGAACCCTTGCCCTTGATCCTTTGTACCATATTCCACACCTTTGATATAGGTGTGCGGGAGTTAATCTTGGAGACATAGGCTCTCCATGACTTCCGTTTATTTTGCTTGAATGTACGTCGAGCTTTAGCTCTGGTTACTTTAACATTGTTCAAATTATGTACAGTTGGATGTTTGCGAAAATATTTTTCCGCCTTCTTCCTGTTTTTCCTAACCTGTTTGCAATCGCCATCAAACCATGGCTTACGAATATGTGGATGCACAGAGGACTTAGGAATTGTTTCGGTAGCTATAGTATGCAGTGTATCTGAAAACAATTGAATGGGGTCAGCAATATTTTGGAACGTTTCATGTTTGAGTTTCTCAGTACACAATGATGTGAATTTAGACCAGTTAGCCTTTGAAAAATTCCACCTTGATGAGGGTGGAACATCAGACGGGTTATTGACTGAGAGAAGTGTTGGGAAATGGTCACTTCCACATAAATCATCATGAACTGACCATGAAAATTCATTCAGAAGATCTGCATCTGTGAGTGTAACGTCCAAGGCAGAGTAGCTACCTGTAGCAGGGTGTAAATATGTGTGTGTACCATCATTAAATATGCAGAGACTGTTGTCAGAAATAAAATCTTCTATTATTTTCCCCTTGGTATTGATAACATTACTCCCCCATAAAGGATTATGTCCATTCAAATCACCCATGAGTATGCAGGGATGAGGAAGCTGATCATACAGAGCTTGAAGGTCAGATTTCTGGAGGTTTGAAGATGGAGGGATATACAAAGAGCATAAAGTAAACGCAATGTGTAACGAAATCCGAACTGCAACAGCTTGAAGGTTAGTAGTGAGATCAACAGGGCTGTGTATTATACCCTGCCTCACCAAGATAGAGGAGCCTCCAGTGGCTTTGTCACCCGGAGGAGAAAAGGAATGGTGAGAGCTGTACTGACGTAAGTCAAATTTATCAGTCTGCTTAAGATATGTTTCCTGGAGACAGAAAACTGATGGTTGAACATCTTGTACTAATAATTGTATTTCATTTAAGTTGGTCCTAAGGCCTCTGCAGTTCCACTGGATAAGTGTATTATTCATGTTACATTAGGTGGTAACACAGGCGATCTGTTCCTGGACCGTGGCGAATGACTATTTTGCCGCACACGGTGGTGAGGAGTGACATCCATATCTTCCAGAAGTTGATATCTATTAAATATTTGTACCGGATTCCGTTGACTCTTTGGAACCCGATCTGACTTTTTTGAATAGTTCACTGTCTTGCTAGCATTCACGATAACAGGTGATGGTGAACGAGATTGTGGACGGGATTGTGATGCTGTTTGCGTGGAAGCAACAGTTTGCATTTCACACGTAGAATACGTCTCAGTATTCACCCAAGTGATTTCAGTCTGGCATTCAACTGATTTAACAGTCTTAGTACGTTGACGGGTAACAGCTGCAGAGTATGACACAGTTGCAACTGGAGTGTTGTCTTGTGCAACCAAACGTTTAGCCTCTGCGAAAGTAATGTTTCTTTCATGTTTAAGTTTCACTATCTGATGTTGTTGTTGCCAGACAGGGCAAGATTTTGATGAGGCAGCATGATCGCCAGAGCAATTAACGCATTTAGGGTTGTTTGGACAATCTAACGTGTCATGAGCAAGTTCTCCACAGCGATGACATTTCTTGCTGTTGGTACAAGATTTAGCACCATGACCAAACTTTTGACATGAGTAACACCGAAGCGGGTTCGGTATGTACTTATCAACATTGATATTGCAGTACCCTGCTTTGATGGATGACGGTGGAACAGGAACAGAAAAGTTGAGCAGATACGTGTTTAAGTTTACAATCTGACCATTTTGCCGACTTGTAAAACGTTTTACACCTGTTACACCCTGGTCTTTTAGTTCAAACGCTATCTCATCTTCAGACATGTCTAGCAGACAACGTTCTCGGTCTCTGACAATGCCTTTAGAACTGTTGAGAGTTTTGTGTGGAGACACAGTAACAGGTACGGACACGAGATGCTTAACAGCTAAGAGTGTAGATGACTGAAACGCTGATTTGCATTCAAGTAATATAAGACCAGATCGCATCTTTTTCATTGACACAACGTCACCAGCAATGCCATAAATCGCTTTTGACAGGGCAAACGGATTCAGTTTCAACGGACCATCATCTGAAGAAGAAATCACTAAATAACGAGACCAATGGTCAGATTTGCCTTTGGAGACTGTGTCATCATCAGAAGATGAACTATCCTCTAAAGTACGTTTGAGTTGTTTTGGGGGTATCATGGTAAAGTCATAGAACTTCATCATCCCAGCTCCCCACCCACCACGGAGTATCATAAAGACAATGCTATATGCCAGTGGGTTTCCTACTGACAGCACCAAGGATACTGGGATGATATACTCCAGCAGAAGTATCAATTCAAGATCAATAAATCCACCAGATTGACCCATGAGCCATCGCCTTCTGGGCATTAGACTCTAGGTAATAACGGTTTGGTTAATGTGGCATCAATATATCAATAGATATTACTGGTCTACAAGCTATATGACAAAGGCCCATTTACAAAGATTTGAAAAAGTCAAATTTGAGCAAAAACAATGACAATGCTCAGGGCTTGGCATGACCAGCCGATTGGTTGAACCGGGCCTATTCAACCTCCCGTCTAGGTGAAGTCAGGGCCAAAGTGGTGTATTAGGCAACAGGAACACAGTTGCAGGGACCTATTGCCCTCAACCACCAGGATCCCTTCCTCCACCGACACGGGCCGCAACCCACGGCAAACGGGTTGGTGGACCAAATATCCCCCCGGGTCCACAACGGGGGTGTCGGCGAGCTCTTGGCGTTACCCAGCACCCACCACGAGGAGGTGGCTCGCCACGGGTGCCTGATTTACTAGTGCTGTTCACATAATCCTCCTCACAGACAAGTGATCATGGTTTATTACGGACTCGGTATTCTTTTGCAGTGATATTATATATTTATATCCAGAAAAACATATCAGTGAACCTTGTTTCCTTCAGTATTCGTGTTGAACCGACACATGAAGAGAGGGAATAATTATTTTCCAGTCGCCAGATGTCTTGACCAAAGGTAGAAAATGACCTGTATTTGTGATTGTTCTTTTGTCACTGATTATGGGTACATTTGCATTTGGCAATATTCCTATAATATCGTGGCGAGGGACACCAGAAATGTACGGAACAGGTTGAAAGAGATTGGTCGGAGAGTCAGGAAACCCAACGTCGGGGTCGTGCACGTCTCCATCGCGCTTAACGTCTCCGTTATCTGGAGGTATCCTCTCGGTTGTCGAGACATTGCCTTATTCTCACCTGGTGTAAAATTCCATTCACTTAAGTGTATTTGCGTACGAGTTACACGTGCTTGCAAATACATTTTTGCAACAGATATGCGTTTAGTATTTTGGAATAGTATAGAACGTGATTTATCACATCTTACACAGTTCAGTCCATATAATGTACAAATTTCATAATTCTACACATCTAATGAAACAGTTTTGTTAAAATCGTTCAGTTTCCCTGAGAAATTATCCTAAAACATGTAACCCTACTTCGATTTGCATAGCGACCCTTAGTTTACATGGGTTGTACGGTTCCACGTGCTGTCCTAGAAGCCTACTTGATAGCAAATAATGCAGCCGGTTTGAAACTTTATATAAATATGCATTGTCATAAACCTTGCTGACGCAGTTGTAGAAAAATATTTACGTAACAGTTCAAAACATTATGAAAATCTTGTCGAATCGCCTCCAGTCTCAGCATATTAATTAGTGTGTTACAAACAAGAGAAAAGTCCGGTCACGTGATATGCAGATTAGCCTGTGGCAGTGATGTTATGCAAAGTCATCGCTACGCCCGAGTGTAAATCCGGCTTGGGTCCATGCAGAAAGCAAAAATACTGTCCCTATCGAGTGAGTGAGTGAGTGAGTGAGTGAGTGAGTGAGTATTTAACGTCACATCGACATTATTTCAGCCATATCGTGACGAGAACATTCAACAATGAAAACGACTATTGTGTACATTGTAAAACCTGTCAACGAAGGACAGTAAAACAACTAGAATATCACAATTAGCATTAAAACTAGTGTGGAAAGTTAAAACTGATATCATTATATGGACAATACAGAATAAAACAGGCTATAGATCGCCAACAACAGAAGGTAGATCACCACACTAGGGACTATGGGGACTTACAGTACCTTTGCTACCTGCATGGGCCCTAGTTGGATTTATACCATCCCCTCAGCCGCTGGCGATTGTAAGAAATTTTTAGCCAAAATTAAAATAACACAAATACTACGCTTAAAAATCCTGGAAAGTATAAATTTACTGTCCCTATGTAAGTACCGTCCCAACAGTCTCTAGTATGGCGATTTTGCGTCCGTTTTTTCGACTTATACCCTGTTTTTATATTAAGCATTGTCCATACTGTTCTATTAGTTTTAATTTTACATGCTAGTTTTAAATTCGAACAGTGATAGTCTGGTTCTTTGACTGTACTTTGATGACAGGTTTTAAGATATATACAGAATTTATTGTCGTTACAATATGGCTGAAATATTGCCTATGTTACGTTAAATATTAACTCACTGCGTCAGTACTGTCTGTATGTTGACAGTGTTTAACGTTCTAAATATTTTAGCTAACATTGATATTGATATAAATACAATTGTTCTCGTCATGATGTGGCTGCTATATTGCCGGTGTAACACTATATATTAACTCACTCACCCACCCACCCGCTACCAAACAAATGAAAAGTATTCCAATATGGAATTCGAACTCTGTCATTCATCTCATCACTTCAGTTTTTGTGAAACAATCAATATCCAGCATTTCATAAAGCATTATACAAATTTTTTTTTTTCAAATATTTTATAAATGGACATATAAAGAATACGACCCATTGTGAAGTCAGTGCAATCTAAACAATATGGTACAAAATCCAGCCATATTGTTTAGATTGCACTGACCGTTGATGTCGCACAAACGAAACTCGTTCACAAGCCGTCGTGATCGTAATGAGAACCACAGCGCTATACTCTACAAAAGAGTGAGTTCTATGGTTGTGTCATATACTCGATGGCAGTATCTTCGGTGTTCACTGATGGGAACATTAAACCAAATCTGCTACTTCCAGTCAAGTGTGGCACACTTAGCTTGGTATCTATCTTTATATTCTTCTTACGTGAAGACTGGAGACTTCATGTTTACTTGGAATCGCTTGGCAATAATCCGTCGTGCTCAATTGTATGTCCAGTTTCGGAAGTAACGACTTTGTAGTTAACGATCCTCTAATCATCCATCGAGGAAGTACTCCGTTCTGGACGTTATCTGGACGCCAGTGAGTGATTGTTCATGCGTTAATAGTTATAAGTGTCCGCTTGTCCATTTTCAGCGAACTATCAAGGGCTTTTGTCCAGAAGCAGCATGAACCAAGGACGTTATGTACATTGTGTTAGGTTACGGTCCCAATTTAAAGCACGTACACACTTTGCTGAATAAGTAAGAGAGTTTAGCTAAGATACCAACAAACACGCGGCGGCGGACACCAGGAATAGGCTTCACAAAATGTGCCTGTATGGGGAATCGAACCCAGTTTCTCATCAAGACCAGTGAACCACTAGGCCACCCCGCCGTGAAAGATGACATAAGTTAAACTAAATAAAATAATTGTGTAAACATTTGTTCATTGACATTGATCTCCAAACATGGGCTTCAGATGTTATAAAATATAATAAGTTAGATTTTTTCAGACAAATAAAAATGACTGTGACAGAAGAATATTACATTACAGCTGTCAATGTGAAGGTATATCGCACTGCCCTCTGTCGATTTCGCTGTTCAGATCATATGTTAATGATTGAACATGGAAGACGTTTAAAACTTGCCCTTAATGAACGTTTACGTCCATTGTATGTTATTCCTACGATCGAATCCGAGTAACATTTTTGCTTTGAATGTCCATTGTATGACGATCTCATACCACATTTTTATTATGTATATCCTTCTGAAAACAAGCTAGCTCTTCTGTTTACTTCCCGGAACAGCATTCTTATAAACAAACTTGCTAAGTATATTTTCCTAGCTATGAGAAAACGTTGGAAATATTTTGTATCTAGCTAATCTTGTATTCTTATCTCTGAACAGCTACCCCTCGGCGTCCATTCCATCACACTTATTTTTTATGGCGCTTCGTGTTATTTAATGAATTCATCTGTCATGCATGTGAATAAAGGTATGATAATCTGATGTTTCACTATGAAACTATTTGAAACAACATTGGATAAAGTTGTATATCTGAGACTTCATTGTTTTTTTATCCCAAGTACACTGTCGTCCGGCTCCCTATTGTTCTCGGTGCCCTTGGTTTGCTACCTCTTGGTCTCTTGGCGCAGATCAGGAGTGTGCCCGGGTTCTCCACCGGGAGCACATCCCTTCTGACCATCTGGGTAATGCAGAAGGCTTCAGTGTTGGGGAGCCTTCACATTCTCCGGAAAGTTCTTGGTGGGTTCGACTAGGCAGTGTTTCCTGGGAGAAGTCCCATTCGCTGTCTGGGCTGCGTGTAGAATGGGCGAGGGGCCCTGAGCTGATGATGAGCTTTACCGGCCTGACTGTGCCAGGATCACCCAAACCCTCTCTGCTGTATTTTAATTCTAATCTGTATAACATAATTATGCAAGTTCGTGACAAGCTCCAGAATGTCCAGATTCAAGATAAACTTCGGGCCGAGTATAAAATCTCGTTTAAAGAAATCTGGAGCTCCCAGCAAAATGCTCGAAACAAGGTCAAAGCCACCAATACTTTTGCTGTGCCAGTCCTCTCCTATTCCTTTGGAGTAGTTGATTGGACAAAACAAGACATCCAGAGTCTTGACCGCCCGACTAGAAGGATCATGTCTGATAACAGAGCACACCACCCTCGTTCCTCTCTTAATCGTTTATACATAAAAATCAATTCGGGAGGACGGGGTTTGATTAATGTGGAAGTTCTTCATGACAGAATTTTATTGTGTACTTTTGCACATATCTATTTATCAGATGATCCTCTGGTGATGCATGTCAAGACTCACGATGAAAGCAGGGAATTCCACAGCTATTTTAAGCGTGCCAAGGTTGTTGGACAAAATTTGAAATTTGAAATTTGAAATTGATTTTGTTGATGGCGATGTGCTGCCGGATGGTACAGTGATAGGAGTAAACCAGGTGAAGTCCTTCACCAAGTCTGCTCAGAGTCGGTCCTTTGTAGAGAAGCTGTCTGAGAAACCATTGCACCGAGTGCACATGTAGTGTGTGGAACAGAACAGCAATCCAACCGACTCCTTCGCCTGGATGAAGTCGGCTGGTCTCAAATGTGAAACTGATGGCTTCCTTTTGGCTGCTCAGGACCAGTCACTTCCCACTCGCAGTCGCCAGAATGTGATTCTTAAAGAAAGTATCAATATGAAATATCATCTTTGCAATGAATTTACAGAGACTGTCCAACACCTTGTCAGTTGATGCCCTATCTGCTGCATTCCAATCTTAATCTGTAAAGCATAATAATAATGAATTTATATGGCACATGCTTCCAAAAGGTATTTGCTCAACGGCGCTGAAGGAGAGAGTAAGAAATCCTATGCGAGCGATAATGTGAACAGATAGATGTTTAGGGCTTTTATGAAGTCTTTATTTTCTACTTATAGTGATAGGAGGGCTGTTCCAGAGTAATGAGGCTTTAGGTGAGAAGGCTCTGTCACCCACTGTGTTTATGGTGGATGGCTGCGTATGTCCCAGAATTTTCAAAATACAATTTTCACGTACCACAGTTTTAAAGGTAGCATCTTTGTTATTTTTAATTTTAGCTAAATTGTCTTACAGTCGCCTACAGCTGAGGGGATGGAGTAAATCAAGCTAGACTCCATGCAGGTAGCAAACGTTATGTAAGTCCCCATGGTCCCTAGTATGCTGATCTCCCGTCAATTGTTGTGACCTATAGCCCGTGTTTTATATTGTATTGTCTTCTCTGATTACAGTGTTTTAGCTTTACATGCTAGTTTTATCTTCATATCTATGATAGTCTAGTATTTTACTGTCCATCGTGGCCGGTTTTACTCCTCCAGATATTTTCATTTTATGAAATGAATTGTTCTCGTCACGATATGGCTGCAATATCGGCGATGTGACGGTAAATATTAACTCATTCACTCACTAAAATTGTTACTGATATTTCGCGGTTTAAGGGGAGGGAAGAGGATGGCTATTCTTTGATGTTGGCTTTAGGTATTCAGTTCTATCGGGAGTGATTTTCCTTTTAAGTGGATGAAACCTTCCTATGCCAGTGCTATAAGTTTGGGTCAGTTGAAGCACAGGGTCAACTAGAATGGCGATACTATGATTTTGATCGAAACAAGAGTAACTGATATTCTCTAAAACTCAGGAAATAGATCTGACGTCCGAAACCATTCACTGGAAGAGTTTGTGATGTACCTTCTAATCACGATACAAGTATTTGCATTGAGTGCGCGCTGAGTTGGCACGTCGAATGGTTATTTCAAGCAGTGAATGAGTTAAGTTTCTTCAGAAGGCATCCTTTGATGGTGACCTTATAATTAACGTACTATGACACACAAAGATGGGATCCCTTAAATAAAAATCCTGACCAACCAATGCAAAGTCGATGTAAACATCAAAATAAAACAGAATATACACTGCTTGTTTATTTTAGACACACAGAAAGAATCAATGTTAGAGAATAAAAAACATATCCTCTGATAGGACTTTTTCGTTAAAGTAATTTGATAATCCTTTGTGAACATTTTAACTGACACAGCACCATGCCTCCACAGGCGTGTTGACATGCCTTTCTTCCACTCTTTTGTGGCGTAGATCATAAGTGAGTGAGTGAGGTTAGTTTTACGCCGCATTCAGCAATATTACCGCTATATGGCGGAAGTCTGTAAATAATCAAGTCTGGACCAGATACTCCAGTGATCAACAACATGAGCATCGATCTGCGCAATTGGGAACCGATGACACGTGCCCACCAATTCAGCAAGCCTGACCACTCGATCCCATTAGTTGCCTCTTCCGACGAGCATAGTCGCCTTCTATGGCAAGCATGGGCTGCTGAGGGCCTATTCTACCCCGGGACCTTCACGGGCAAGATCATAAAATGATGTGATCGGCATGTTCTTTGTGAATGGTTATAAATATGTTTCTCCATACACGGTATCGATGCGACGTCTTTAACGATATGTGCTTTATGAGAATGACGGACGAATAGAGTGTTATGAGAATCCTGGAGAAATCAGTCCAAATCAAAATTGTATGTAAGAAAGCACCAGTACTCCTCAGTTCCAGACAGGCTGCAACGTGGGATTACAAATCTCCCGACGAGGGGCTTTCCCAAGAGCTTTCCGTTAAGTAGATGAAACAGGGCTTAACTGGTTTTTTTTTTTTTGGTTTTTTTTTTTTGCATACTTGTTGCAGGAACCACAACCTTTTTCTAGGCATTTATCAATTCGAGATCACAGCATTTATTCCACACGGAGGTTCAATGATATTGTAAAATGTTCATGCCTGACGGCACTTTCGTTTATGATGAGTATATATCTTGACTGTTGACATTTCCTTTCCCTTATCAATAATTCAGCGAGAATAGGCTTTGGGCTTATCCGGTGATAATCAGTAGTGAAATGCGGAATGGTGTCTAATAATTTGAGCTATATGCCTTAATTACTAATACAATGCAATAGACAAAGTGATATCCATAGGCAGTAAAAACTTGCTGGGCGGTTCAAGTGTAGTATTGCCACAGTAATCCGAATACGCCAACTGGGTCGTATTAACAGTAAGAGAACTAAAAGACTTGGTGTGTGAGAAGTTTAGTATTTTCAGCTGACTTAGGGCGTGTGGTATACTGTTTGAACAAAGAAATCCTTCCCAACTAATTTGCTCTGTATGTCGAGACCTTCTGTACAGTATCACAACTTGAATGCCACATTATGATGTTAAATAATACGAAAAACAAACAATGTGAACGTTCTCTACACTTTGTGAATATGCAGCGACAACCGTTGTGACTCTCAGTTTAGCTCTCTCACTATTTTGTTCTCAATCCATTTGTGTGCACACTAAGAGGTTTGGTTACACAGTTGGAAGTTTTCGTGTTCTAAAATGCATGTTGCTTAGAACATGATGTAAAATGTCCGTTCACTTGAACCTTCACTTTCAAACAGATAAATCTCACGTTCTGCCATGACAGTTTCAGTATTTACAACATGGGCATGTTGTCTGTATTAACAGATAAAAATCACGGTGCCTGATACACAAGATGCCCGAATAGGGCGTGGCCACTCTGTAGCACCAGTGACAAAATCTGTAAAGAAATCTAAAAAAAGTTCATCAAAAGTGGTTCTTCGACATATGTTTGCTAAAATGGTTACGATGGTATCTACGCATGTTGTAAACGAATACAACGTCATGACTGAGACAAACTGCTCCACATCAATGCGTACCGTATAGCTCCCAAAAGACGATATCTCAATAGACAGGCCTATAACGTCTGAGGGCAATTTTGTTCAGTTAGCACCAGACTTTGAAGTCATCACAAAAATGTCGCAAAAAGACGATGGTGCGTGAATGACATTATGAACGGAACTAACAGCTTTCAAGTAAGATTACAACCTTAGAAAAGCCGTGACGTCTGGTAAATAATGTGGATATTAATTCACAATGCAATCTATATCCCCGTGCTTTTAGATGTTGTACGTACATGCATTTGCCAATGCGGTAGTTTACCTTAAGTGAGTGAGTGAGTTAATATTTAACGTGTCATCTGCAGTATTTCAGCCATATCGTAACGAGAACATGTTTGATATTGAAGTGAAATATGTATACACTGTAAAAACCTGTCCTCAAAGGACACTAAAACAACTAAAATAGCACAGTTACAATATAAAACTAGTGTGGAAAGTTAAAACTAATATCACTATTTGAACAATAAATTATAAAATACAGGCTATCCATCACCAACAACTGAAGGTAGATCACCATACTAGGGACCATGGGGACTTGCAGTACCTAAGCTTCCTTCTTGGATTTACATCATCCCTTCAGCTGTTAGCAATTACGGACACATATTCTACGATTGAAAATGTTGAAAGTTTTAATTTGCTTTGAATATTTGTGGTCTTACGTTCCCTCTTAAGGAGGGTTTACCTTAAGAGACAAGATAACAGGAAAGTTGCAACGACAGGCTTCTAATACCGCTGAGTCGCTGACTCGAGTGCAGGCTTACTGTGTCCTCATTACACACCTAGAGGCAGCGACTGATTCAGGTTTCAAACGTATGTAAGCGATATTCCCACACAGTCAGGGAAACATCCAAAAGTAAACTTTGCGCAATGTACCTGCATCGATAATCAAAGATTATCTCCATATTGATGAATCACTCTTGACCTTAACCTTGGCATACTATTTTTTCGCCGGAAGAATGGGAAAGATTATAAGCTAGTGGATTACTTCCTGGCAACCGCAGTTCTTCATCATGACGAGTGACCGGTAATAATTACTGTGAGGAACATAACCTAAGTCAAGAACCTCTTCCCAAGCCAAGGCTTCAGGGCAAGCGTTGTTGCTACAATGCATGACGTTCGATAAACGATTTACAACGTTTACAATCTTTGGCATTCTTAAGATGCACTCAATACTTAGTTACATATACATTCATAGCCAAATGTGTCCTCACTACATACCCAAGGCAACGATCGATTCGGTTTTTTTTAGTCAGCTATACTCCAACACTATATCAGTGAGATACCAGAGGCATGCTTCGTACAATGTACCTACTTTTATAATTGAAGCTTGGCCTTAGGCATGACCAACAAAAGAGGCTCAGTCGATATTCAGCTCCACACTCACACGTGATGAGTTCACTCTTAACCTTAACCTTCACCTACTCCATCTCGACGGAGGAACAAGTGGGATTATAAGTCAGGGGTAACCTTAGGGTCGCCTCAGTCTTGCATCATGTCGAATGATCTGTAACAATTACTGTGAGGAACCCGGCCTAGGTCAAGACTGTTTCCGGAAGCCCCTGACCAATGCTTTAGGACAGAACGTGCTACAGGAGTGGATGATGTAGGGATAACTGTATGTAGTTCGTTGACCCATTTGTAACACTTAAAGGTTGCTGGCATCCGGACACGACCGGCATAAATACCTAGTTACGTGTATTTCCTAAACATGCTTGAGCCGTCGGATATCTGGAATGTTTGAAATGGAACGTTTCATTTCAAGACATATTTCATCAGTTAATGGTCGTGTGTTTTTTCACGTGTTTTGGACCATCTTGAACGATCGAGTGCATCGTTTGTAGTGTTTATCAATTGAAATGATGTAGCTAAAGGTGACGAGTGAGTGAGTTAAAGTTTAAAGTCACGCCAGGAATATTGCAGCCATAAAGTGACAAGAAATATTGTAGATACACAATTAATACAAGTAGTTAAAGAACCATTTATCGACGGACTGTGCGCTATGTTGAGTATCACAAAAAGAGTTAAAACTAGCTAGTATGTATTTTTAAAACCAGAAATGTCTAGACAGTACCATGTAAAAATGGGCTATTGATAACCAGTGAGTGAGTTAATATTTATATATATATATATATAGTCACATCGGCAATATTGCAGCCATATCGTGACGAGAGCAAGTAATACTGACATTGTAGAATGAATGAATAGAAGAAACTAAAACTCTGTTGACGAAGAACAGTAAAACCATTTGTATATATCACAGATATCCATTTAAGACCAGTAATTAAATCTAAAACATTTTAATTATAGTGGACAATACAATGTAAAAATGGGCTATTGATTACCAACAACTGATGGTAGATCACCATGGGGATTTACAGTGCATCTGCACCAGCATGGTCCCTAGCTGGATTTACATCATCGCTTCAGCTTCTAGTGATTCTATGCAAGAGTAGTCTAAAGCTGATGGAATTAATCTTGAATGTCTCAGTGCGTAATATCTCTTAAAAATACAGTTATATAGAGTCATGTCCTATGGTTAGCAGAAAGGTCTTTGATTCCCTTCGATCTTGACCCTTGGCCTAACAACATCATATTTTTTTTGTCAGTCTTCGCAAGTTGCCATGACATTTTTCCTAACCGGAAGATTGCCCATCCCCTCTTGTTATCAAGTAACGCATCCATTCGTGTGACCTATCTGATCCAAGTACATGGTACCACCTGTGAGACTGATAAACAGAAGCTTACACGTATTTGTATTTTCTCTAAGAGGATTTGATTATACCAGGGAACAGAAGCCCAAGAAATTCTTGTGCAGTCATCCTGTTAATGTGATCAGGAATCTACAGTCAATGGAAAAGGTTACTTGCTGGCTTCGTGTGCAGCTATGTTTGTGCGTTTAAGATAGGGGGATGCATTAAGGCTGCGTGTGAAAGTATGTGTGCGCGTTTGAGGTATAGGGATGCATCGAGGCTGCGTTTGTGTGTGTGTGTTTAAGATATGGGGATGCATCGAGGCTGCGTGTGTGTGTGTGTTTAAGATATGGGGATGCATCGAGGCTGCGTGTGTGCGTGCGTAAGATACAGGATGCATCCAGGCTGTGTGTGTGTGCGTGTGTAAGATAGAGGGATGCATCGGGGCTGCGTGTGTGTGTGTATGCATGTTTTAGCTAGGGGATGCATCCAGGCTGCATGTGTGCGTGTGTAAGATAGAAGGATGCATGGGGCTGCGTGTGTGTGTGCGTGTTTTAGCTAGGGGATGCATCGGGGCTGCGTGTGTTTGCGTGTGTAAGATAGAGTGATGCATCTAGGCTGCGTGTGTGTGCGTGTTTAAGATATGGGGATGCATCGAGGCTGCGTGTGTGTGTGTGTTTAAGATATGGGGATGCATCGAGGCTGCGTGTGTGCGTGCGTAAGATACAGGATGCATCCAGGCTGTGTGTGTGTGCGTGTGTAAGATAGAGGGATGCATCGGGGCTGCGTGTGTGTGTGTATGCATGTTTTAGCTAGGGGATGCATCCAGGCTGCATGTGTGCGTGTGTAAGATAGAAGGATGCATGGGGCTGCGTGTGTGTGTGCGTGTTTTAGCTAGGGGATGCATCGGGGCTGCGTGTGTTTGCGTGTGTAAGATAGAGTGATGCATCTAGGCTGCGTGTGTGTGCGTGTTTAAGATATGGGAATGCATCGAGGCTGTGTGTGTGTGCATGTGTAAGATAGAGGGATGCGTCGAGGCTGCGTGTGTGTGTGTTTAAGATATGGGGATGCATCGAGGCTGTGTGTGTGCGTGTGTAAGATAGAGTGATGCATCGAGGCTACATGTGTGTGCGTGTGTAGGATAGATGGATGCATCGGGGCTGCATGTGTGTGTGCGTGTTTTAGCTAGGGGATGCATCCAGGCTGCGTGTGTTTGCGTGTGTAAGATAGTGGGATGCATCGGGGCTGTGTGTGTGTGCGTGTTTTAGCTAGGGGATGTATCGAGGCTGGGTGTGTGTGCGTGTGTAAGAGAGAGTGCTGCATCGGGGCTGCGTGTGTGTGCGTGTGTAAGAGAGAGGGATGCATCGAGGCTGCGTGTGTGTGTGTGTGCGTGTTTAAGATATGGGAATGCATCGAGGCTGCGTATCTGTGTGCATGTGTAAGATAGAGGGATGCATTAGGGTTGCATGTGTGTATGTGCGTGTTTAAGATATGGGAATGCATCGAGGCTTCGTATCTGTGTGCATGATACAGGGATGCATCGGGGTTGCGTGTGTGCGTGTGTATGCGCGCACACGTGTTTGTGACGGAGAGAAGGGGACCTACTGCGTCTGCAGTGGCAAGTATGTCCGTATGTTAAAGACTGAGGAATTCATAGGGACTGCATGCATGTGTATGTGTTATAGATATATATGTATGTATTATATATGTAATATAT
Organism: Haliotis asinina; assembly: GCF_037392515.1. Classification (NCBI taxonomy): domain Eukaryota; kingdom Metazoa; phylum Mollusca; class Gastropoda; order Lepetellida; family Haliotidae; genus Haliotis; species Haliotis asinina. Next base: position 22,536,278 of record NC_090292.1, read on the forward strand.
GTGTTGGGGATGTGTATGAGTGAGTGTGTTAACATTTAACGTCTCATCGGCAGTATTTCAGCCATATCTTGACGAGAACAGATTTAAAACTGAAATGGGATATGTGTATATTATCAAAACCTGTCGTCAAAGGAAAGTAAGCCAACTACAATATCACAGCTACAATTAAAACTAGTGTGGAAAGGTAAAACTAATAGCACTATTTGGACAAAACAACATAAAACAAGGGCTATACACCACCAAAAACTGAAGGTAGATCACCATACTAAGGACGGCTGTGTGTGTGTGCGCGCGTGCGTGTGTGTGTTTAGGATAGAGAGATTTATTTGGGCTGCATATATCAGTGTGAGTAATATAGAGGGAAGTATGTTCTCACATCGTATGAGGTCACGTTTTACGATCTAATTAGTGTTACCTTCATTTCCTTCCTTTGTGGTTTATAGTCATATATTTTCAAGAAAAAAGACAGACATTCCAGAATTACCTATCCATGAAATAATCAGTCGCAATAACATTCGTATTTACATGTATTTCCACTCACTAATGCAGTAACATGTGGATGTGAAACATACATTACTAAAATAGCAATGTGCCTTCTGTCGGTACGAGGCAGTTGTCAATTATCCTCCCGACAAGCACTTTAGTCCATGATACAGAGCCACAAGACAACAATTTTGTCATTTTAGTATGATAGTTTGACATTGGCTAACTGACAGTTGTGTTATCTAGATCCTGTTAAAAGCACTATTGGGTGAGGATGACATATATATTGACTCTTGCTGAGTTTAGTATTGGCACTGAGGTCGACAACGTCAGTCACAGTAACAGGAGCTTTGAGTACAATCAGAGTCTGGGACTCGTTTCACAAAGCTCTCGTAAATCTAAGATCTCGCAATGTTTCTCGTAGCATTCCTACATTCCCACTTCCTATGTTATAGTATATGGGATAAGACTGCTATGGAAAAGTTTACGAGATCCTAGGCTTACGAAAGCTTTGTGAAACGGGACCATGTTAGGAAGAAGGCGATGTCTTCCCTGTACAATACTCGATGACGTCAAACCAACCCAAGATCGTATGTTCAGTTAAGCTGAAGATTCAAAATATGATAAAATCATTTAAGAGTACCTTATTCATTTGGATACATTAGAATTCAGAGGTCGCTCTTTACACAAACCCAATTCTATTGATGATTATGGCGTTGCTATGGAACCTGGTTGTGCGGATAGTGAATGCGCAAGTATCTTGTGGGTCACTCACGCTCACCCATGTCTGTGACATATTTACTCAGGTGTAATTATATTATCAAAGTAGCGTTGTCAGTATGTTGTTACGTGGTAGAGTTATGTGATTTTTATTAGAGCTTTTTCAGTTATCGATTACATAACTCTTATCCCATTTTGTTCTCGTGTGTTGTGGGTACGTGTCCTCATAGTTAATTTCTAATCTTGTGATTGAATCATTGATCTACTCGACAACACGCATAAACCATATCGCCTAATCAACCAGTTACGCTAACAGTGAGTGAGTAATATTTATCGCCACATAGGCAATATTGCTGCCATATCGTGACGAGAACAAGTGATAATTACATTTTAGATCGGGAAAATTAGAAACTAAAACCCTGTTGCCGTAGAACAGTAAAACCACTAGTATATCACAGATATATGTCCATTTAGGACGATAGAAGACAATACAATATAAAACTGGGCTGTATATTGCCAACAACTGACGGCTCCCTGACGTTCCCTCGTATCCCACATGCGTTGATCGATGCTCACGATGTTGAACACAGGATTGTCTGTTCAAGGGTTTTATTTCACAGACTGCCCCTACAAGGGTGGCGTTAAAACGCAAAAGGCTTAGCTACTTTAATTCGCAAAAATCAAAAATAAAATTAAGCAGGATGAGTTTAGGTAACCTTCAGCCTTAACCAGTTCTAGGTTAATAATTGCGTAATGAGGTTAATGTGTGATGGCCGCCAATTAGCTGGACATTGATGTGCGCTGCGATAAATAGCAAACAAAACCTTCGGCTACTGCCAAAGAACAGCACCGGTCATTATTCTGTCCCGAATCGCACAACCCACATAGTTTAACAGTGGAGAGGGGATAATAATACGTCATATAAGGCATTGTATGTGCAGCATAAACAGACTAATTCGTCACAAGGGATTACCCGCAGTGTATTCAGTAAATAAGTAATTTGGGTAGCGTCTGTTATTTCGTTTTATTAAGCGCAGCCAGGAATTCATGATATTAAGATCAACGAACTACGTTCGTGCCAGGAAGCTCAGGCTAGTAAGATTCAGCACGCAAATGTCCACCTACCACAGCTATGATGTACACGAAGACAGTCCAACAAGGCATTACCTGAGAAAAATGTATGTGTTGGGTGTGACTGAGCGATCTGTACAGGCCCTCCTGGTTATAAATCCATAGGAAGAACGCGTATTATACCTGAAATGTAGATTTGTTTCTCGCACTTGCGTGAAGATCCGGTTGATAGTGCGTATTCAGGAAACCGTGCTGCCTGTAGGAAACGACTAAACGAATCCGGTGGCTATCCTCAATGAAGACACAGACAAATAAATGAACAGGATTCAATGTCAGCAGCTGCAGAGTCGAATCCTCATAAACCTGCAATTTATATGAATTTCAAAACATTTTTTCTGAAACAGTCCGTCTATATTATTTCATACTTCACTTCATATGCATTGAGCACAGTCGACAGCAGCTGAGGGGATGGTGCAAATCCAGCTACTGTCCATGCAGGTAGCAAGGGCACTGACAGTCCTCATGGTTCGTAGTCTAGTGATCTGCCTTCTGATGCTGGCGATCTACTGCCTGTTTCTATATTTTGCATAGTGCAAATAGTGATATTATAGTGATAAATTTCAGCGCTAGTTATAACTGTAACTGTGATATTCTGTTTGTTTTACTGTACATCGTCGACAGGTTTTTGTAATGTATCTGCCTTTTCAACCAACGATGCTTGCATAACTGACATTTATAACAGTGTGAAGCTATTCAGCACACAGCTCAGTGATGCTCTCGAGAGCCATGCTCCATCCAAGGACGTCCCTGTGACCGTACACCATCAGGACGCTTGGCATTCTGACAAGATTCGGGACGCTAAAAGACAAGCAAGCTCTAGGGACAAATGAGAAAGACTGGTCTGACAATACATAGGGCAGTTGCATCCAGATCAACGTGACTTGCGTCCTAATACGTGAAGCAATAGACATCTCATTTCAAACAAACCATCAAGCAAGCAAATTCTCAGGATATTACAGGATCGGCAACACCTTGCTTATCAAGAAGAAAAATCATCTGCCTTCACACGACTCACCTGCAAAATTGGCCGAAAGTTTCAACGCATATTTTAGAGATAAAGTATAGCCATCAGATATTCACTTGAAACTGATGTTAATGATACTCTTCGCGCCAAGGAATGTCAGACTGTGACATATCCTCTCACAACATTTAACCTAACAAGTGAGGATGAAATGTCGAAAGTTAGTCTTAAGTCCCCGCAAAATCGTGTTCCTTGGATCCACTTAACACTCGGCTGCTGAAAACCTGCATGGCTCAGGTAGTGCTAGTTATTGCCCAGACTATGAATCAGTCTCTATCAATGGGTGTCTTTCCTTCGGAATTGAACCACATTCTCGTTATTCCTTTGCTGAAAAAGCCAAACTTAGACCTAGACAATCTAAAACATTACCACCCAATGTCCACCTTACCGTTCTTGTCCGAGGTCATTGAAAGAGTTGCCGCACCAAGGTTCAGCGACCACATGGAACAAAATAACTTGGGTGAAGCATTGCAACCTGCCTACAAATGCAGGCATTGCACTGTGTCAGCGCTTTTACGAGTTGAGAATGACTTAGTAAATGTTGTGGATTCACAGGGTGCTGCAATACTGGTTTGATTATATCAGTCTGCTGCTTTTGACACTATCGATCATTCCATTTTCCTTCTATTACTGGAATCAAGGATTGGAATCAAAGATTGGAATCAAGGATTTCGGTCTTAGGACCTGTCTTGTTTACTGTGTATACACAGGCCGTTGGGGACATTGCTAGACGGCATAACCTTTCGTTTCACCTTTATGCGGATGAGACACAGTGTCTCTGTGAGCTTCAAGTCTCTGAAAGCACCATCTGCTGAGTCGACATTTGCGTTAATGAGTAAAACAATCGACGACATAGGATGTTGGATATCTGCCAACCATCTGAAATAGAACAATGACACAACAGAACTGTTGCTCCTGAGGCCAAGGTCTCTAATCGGTAAAATGAATGTGCGAACCTTAAAGATAGGCGACAGCACAACATCACCAAGTGATCAAGCTATTTTTCAGTCCTCCCTGAGTATGGATCGGCATGCAGACATTATATGCAAATCGGCCTTTTTCCATTTGAGAAACATCAGTCAAATCAAGCACTTCATTGATAGATCAACTATCCAGCCTTTATCTCTCTATTGGATTATTGCAACAAGCTCACAAGAGTACAAAATGCTGCAGCGAGACACTGGTGCATGCAAATATGAACACATCACGCCAACATTACGTACTCTGCACTGGCTGCCAAGTAGAGGAGTAGAGAAAGAATTGTCTTCAAGGTGCTGGTGTTTATGCACAAGGTCCTTCATAACCAGGCTCCCGAATACTTGACTGTACTAATGTCATGGTATCAGCCATCACGAACTCTGAGACCAGCCTCTGCAAAAGAAGCTTAAGCGTTAGTTCCCTCTACCCGCAGAGCGGGTTATGGCGATGGAGCTTTCGCCAAAGCAGGAACTCTGCTATGGAACAAACTATCTGAGAACGTGAAAAACTTATCATGCATCATTCTATTAAAAAAAGAACTAAGACAGTTCTTTTCAACAGAGAATTCGAGCAAGCGCCTTGGATTCAGGCGTTAAATAGTTGTTAACATTATAATTGCTATATATTCCATTTCAGTGTTAAATGTTCTCTTCACGATATGGTTGGAATATTGCCGATGTGACGTTAAATATTAACTCACTCACTCAAATTATCCACTGAGTTTAGATTGCATTGTTCATTGACGACTGTAAGTCAATGTATGCCCAACCCAAACAAGACTTTGCCCAACCCAAGGCCATCGTGGTCATAATCACAAGAGTATTTTATTGTAACAAAGGCCATGAGCCCATATACAAGTTCACACAAGTATAATGATTGAGAATATACCGATTTGTAGATACATTGGAAATGATAAAACATTCATAAAACAACCGGCGGTAACACGGATAACCCTTGTTTTAATGGAAACGTTTAAAAATGACCAAATCACCTCAGCTCTCCATTTACTCAGGACTTTAGACGGCATTCAGAACGATGGCATTCAGTTAAGGACGAGAGTGTATAATGTCAACTTCATATCATCATGAGGAGCACAACGTTTCAGAGTACATACTTTTCCCTTTACCTTAAGACTTTCGTCTTTGTGCAACAGTAAGTAGCTATCCCGAAACGTCGTATTCCACAGAAGAATGACGCTGACACCTATAAAACTCTCTTCCTCTACCTCTGATATCTACGATATTGGAAAGTATCGTGTCGCGTTTGTATGATGTAAAACATTTCATTTATTGTTGTGCTTGTGTCAAGTGGTTTTGCTTCAAGAAATCATTATTTCTCATAATGAAGCATGAATGGAATAATACTTCGTTAACTTACATGCACTTAGAATAATAGATCTGTTAGATTGGTGATTTTGTGATCTTCTTAGCCTAGTGGTTGAAGCGTTGACTCGTCACGCTGAAGACATGGGTTCGAATCCCCACATGTGTACCATATGTGTTGCTCATTTCTTGTGTGCCGGCCATGATCTTTCTGAAATATTGATAAGGGTTGCGCAAAACCAAACACAGTCAGTTACGTGTTTGATCTTGTTTTAATGACGTTACATTGCTTAAGCTAGAATCTGTATTTACACAAAAAAACTAGCAAATACAAGCAAAGTGTGACGGCAGTTCTATCCTACATTATATTTTTTTAAACATTGCTACACTTATCTTTAGTCATCAAATGCGCACAGCAAACATGTTCAGCGCACTGACAAGCTATCTTGGCCATTGCATTCAAACTTTGTATACTTCAAAATGTCTTATCTAAAATATGTGAAAGGAAATTTACTAACCTGAAAGACCTCTCGGCATATTCTGTGACACGTGGCAACGATTAGGTAAGTCAAAGAAGCAGTTAAAAGTATCCAGACCAGTCAAATGGAAACCAGTTCAGTATTTTTGAATCGCATCGGCAATATTACAGCCACATTGCGATGAAAACAAGGCAATTCTTTTACACTAGCTGCCAGCAAAGGACAGCAAAACTAACCAGGTTAATACATATTAATTACATCTAAATACTTTAATGTAGAGGACGATACAACATAAAAATGGACTATAGGTCACCAACAACTGAAGGTAGATCACCATACTAAGGACCATGGAGACTTACATTACTTTTGGTGCCTGCATGGGCACAAGCTGGATTTATGCCATCACTTCAAACGCTGCTGTAAGCTTAGGATTACGCTTTACAAATTCAAAATTTATGATACATTTATATACATTGTGTTTGAGTGTCAGACATGTGTGTGACATAAATGCTAGTATGTTTTAAAATGTAAAAGCCCTTGGTCAATTACTTCTCAAAATATCTCAGAATCAAAACACAGAGTTAATGTAATGCCTCAATAACTGGGTTACGTGTCAATCTTGTGTGGTCTCACAACGTCTTCTTTCGTGCCCTGAACGTGGAATATTGCTTGAGAATGCTAAAAATACCGACCGTGCCACATACTCTTGTCCACCAAGTAACTGATGCTTCAAAGCCGGCGATCATATATAGAGCAATATGGCTTTGATACATCAGATCACTCGTCTTCAAGTGGTACTTGAGAATGAATAAGTATGGAGGAGGTCTTATGTTCAATTTTGTATCAAAGCTATTATTCCGTATGCTTGCAATATTGCTCAGGTTAAAACCAACCACTTTGATGTAATGATGGTTTCTCTGGGACATGCATTTTTGGAACTTCAAGAATGTCAAGTGCGTTTGCGTCATTTATCGATTTTAGACTGCACCTTGTATTCTATAAAGAGATTCAGCGAAGATACGCCGTACTTTCAAGAAGATTATTATTATCATGAAGTGGCTTTCGAAACATGGTGCTCAAGAAATGTCAGGTCTGAATACAGAATTGAGCTTCAGTTTCACATAACAGATCTCCACACGATATAAACAAACACTTATCGCCAGTGTCATTATATATTTTGAGGGATCTTATGGCAGAATGAGTGAATGTAGACAAAAATGGGATAGCGTTTGATTATGGAAAAAACCAAACCCAAACACCCGACAATACACTATTAAAAAAACCCAAAAAAAACCAAACAAACAAAACCAAAAAACGCATGATCTACGGAAGAATTTATTGCGTTAGTTTAAGAGCAATTATTTCATTTAATGACGTCAATTGGAAAACTTGTGACAATTCACACGCCCAGAGACAAAGAGTTTCTCCAATATAACAATAGCATCTGTTGTTGAATTGTTGAGTCCACAAGATGGCGACAAAGTCAGCACTTTGCATGGCCAGTATTGGAAGCCATTCTTTATCGGCAAAGACTGGAATGGTCGACGAAGTTGCTCTTGTTGCATTCTTCCCCAGCCCTCCCTGCAATGCGATTGACAATTGCGAAAGTGTCTGAGGTGTGTTTTTTTACGTTGACGTACACGTCGATCGAGTTCATCCCATGTTCTATTGGGTTTAGATCTGGTGAGAGGGAAGGCCATGACAAGCCATTGACTTTAGAATTAGCAAGGTAGCAGAGGGTGATGCGTGCTGTATATGAAGTATCGTTATCATGCTTGAGCAACTCCCTCTGTCGGGTCCATAATCGGAAGCTTCTGACGTGCAAGGAGGTACCAATTTGCTTTCAAACACCCCTGAACCAGCACTCGTCAGATCGTACCACATACTAGCACACTATCTTCACTGAGTCTGTCGACGGCAAAACGTTCATTTCTCCCATGGCAAACACGCTGTCTTCCATCGCCCCGGGGAAGAAATCGTGATGCATTACTGAACCTAACTCGCCTCCAGTTTTCTTAAGTTCCATATCCCGACTCTATGACACCACCGTCAGCAAGTTGTCCGATAGAAGTCTCGGGAAAATTGCGACAACTGGCCGAACTGCAAGAAACAAACCCATAGAATATGGTGCTCTCATGAACGTTGAAATGCCGTTGTTGTTGTTTCGACTGGCTGCACTCAGTCGTGGCATCATAATTGTCCCTTGTCGATGCAAAATAAATGACAAAATTCAACACGTCTGGTTTTTTTATTGCATGTTTTTTTCTTTACTTGCCGGGGTGTATTGTCTTGCATGACTTCTTGGTTATGTTTTGGTGACTATTCCTTCACACGCGTCGACAATAATGAAAATACACCCTTCGCGTTTCCGCGTTTTGGCGCGGAGACTGTTTACAATTACCCGAAGAGGGCGTATTGGAAAGAACAGGTATGTTGGTATTGTTTTACCGCAGCTGCATGAGTCAACACTATCTCTGTTAAATTTGTGTGTTTGAGCTGTACAAATATGGAAGTGGAGGGTTACAAATACGGTGCAGTCCGTGGTATGAGGGAAATACATTAGCAATAGAGAAATTCAGCCATTGTCAGCAAATTCTCACCATACCGAGAATTGAATGAATAACCCAGGAAGGACAGGTTTTACAGTAAAGTATTTATCTCAAGATTTATGTCGGCGCAAAGAGAATAAACCACAGGAAAGTCACTAATGGGTGCTTCCAACAGCCATATTGCATGGATACTGGGTTTAATGACAACCCATGACAAGACAAACCATGATTCGGCTTCATAACTGTTTCAGTATGACAGGCCAGACATGTGATCTACCCACGATGATTGCTATTCACCTATGCTATCTGGATGCTGAAGGTGACGACGTCAGTAGCCACATCATTGTGCCATCGCATGATCCCATTCACAGTGACAGGACGACCTCATGCTGCTGGCAGAGGACTTTGCAGCATAGTAGGATCCTTTTGCAGTGGTCATAACAACATCGTTGTTTATTGTTTCACACAAGCGTACTGCAGGATGCTTCAATAGTTATTTCCCATTTCTTCAACAGATTTTGTTATTTCCTTTTCTTATTGTAACACAAACTGGGTACTTTCATTTGCTCGTCAGTTAATATGGGATTTGACAAGTGAGTGAGTAAGTTAATATTTAACGTCACATCGGCATACTTCAGCCATATGGTGACGAGAACATTTAGCACTGAAATGGATTGTATGTATATCAATAAAACCTGTCGACGAAGGGCAGTAAAACAACTACAATATCACAATTAGAATTAAAACTAACGTGGAAAGTTAAAACCAATATCACTATTCGGACTATACAATATAAAAACAGGCTATAGATTGCCAACAACTGAAGGCAGATCACCATACTAGGGACGGGGTTTTACAAAACTCAGTAAGGGTTAAATAATGGCCACCTCAACAACTGGCAGATCATAAAATTTATATGGCACGTTATTAATAAATTTTAAAATTATCATTGTCCTTTATTTACTTGTTAATAATGAACGTGTCATTAAATTTTGCTAAAGTTATGAGGGTATTTATTCATATTGCAATATTTTCATTTAGGAAGGTATTTTTTGCGGTTGCAATTATAACTCCCATTTCCTAAATCACGACAGGTCAAATTGTGGACAAGTATAATAAATGCGATAGTGTCGAGGTAACCATTTCCTTTTAACAATTGGGGTTTTTTTTCGTGTCCTGGTCGGTTCCCTTTTAGTATGCGCACCTGCTGTCTGCTTTTATAGGCAAATGAGGACGGGAGTCGATTTCAAGAAACTTGCACGTTGAAGATATCAATCTTAGTTCCTTCTATCTGCATCCTCCAACAATCGCGGTTTGATCTGTTTCATCGGTTCGTAGAATACAACAATTTTATCGCGACTGTGAAGTGGTCTAAGATCAGTTATAACTAAGATTGGCCTGTGTAATTGGACAACGGAGATTTGTTATCCACCACAAAAAGGCAACATGGGAGTACCTTAAGTAGAGAAGATCACGAGCAAATCCATCTCAACCATCTGAAAACGTAGTCCTCACGCCAGGACTGTCTGTGAAGTTATAAATACCGTCTAGAGACAATTCCCGTCATGCTGCACAATAGTTTTAGTATAGAGTTCCGGTGACAATGGAAATGCATAGATTTAGGGTGAGTTGGGGAGTTTGATATTGCACTGATTGCAGCTATAATGCAGTGGGCATTCGAATCTCAGTCTTTGGCGAAAACAGCGAACACTTGAACCACCATGCTACTCCATCGCCGCTATAGTTGTAAGCAACCCCTAGTCATTAATGCTATTTCCACATGCAAGTTGAGCAATGTTTGTATAACATAGAATAACATCACGAGTAGTATTTAGTAGTGATTCGCGGACCAGAATATAGGCTTCGTGCAACAGAGTCAGAATACCTATATTGAGGGAAAAACAACGCATGGGTTGAGTGTGTAGCTTGGCGTGGAGTCATCCCACAGATGACATCCTTACCTTGTCACCTTGCTGACGGGGTTAACCTCTTTGGTCATGTGGACAAAGCGTCCGACTTTGGACTGCAAGGTCCCATCACGGGACCCCCATTCGAATCCCATCACGGGACTCGGAAAGTTTGTGATCGCTATATGGGCGCCCAACGCGGGGCTGAGCACGTTCAAATCAAATTTTAACAAAATAAGTCTCAGTACCCAACTATGCTGTCTGGGACGTGCCTTCTGTTGACAGGGGAATATATAGTAGGGCGTGGGGTCATCCCACAGATGACATCCTTACCTTGCCAGCCGTGTTACTACCAGCGTGCTACAATGTGTTTCATGTGTCCTCACCCGCACTATTTTATGACGGCGATAGAAAACGCTGTGCTGGACTTTGGTTTGTGAACGTTCATACACGTGTGAGTCAATTCCTTATCTGCTGTGATGACTCTCCTGGAGATACACATCTTAGATCAATGAGTACAGCCTCGGTTTCTCGAAACAAACTCAAGTCTCATATCTTCTTGTTGACTCGTCCTGTTCATACTCAGTCATACACCCGGAACTGTATGTAAATAGGGGATTATGTTAAAAAGTAAAACATAACTCGTTCGCCTGAAAGCAATGCATAATTATGTGTGCTGGGTAAAAACGTATGCATCACTGCGTGTTGCAAAATAACTGGTGCAAATATACACATGAACATTAATTAAGAACCACCCATTTTCATGGTATAAGATTGTGTTTAACACAACACACTGATCATTCATGATATGGAAACCAAACACATGGTTATAATTTCGTTAACTGGACCATCTAAAGTGTCAGCCCATCAACTACCAACACTGCTGCTACTTTCCGTTGTAATTTACTGACGGTCATATGGGGGCACTAAAAGGTTCTCAATAATCATGTCCAAAACAATGGTCACACAGACAAAGTCTGTGGTCCAACGTACAAACACGTTCATTGTTCAATCCTAAGCCAACAGTAATGGTGTCATCAGTATTTGGTGTATCGTCCCCTCGCACAGATAACTGCTGCAACCCTCCTCCTCATGCTTGAAATCAAACGCCGAATGCGCATCATTGGAACCTCCTGGCATTCCTCATGAAGAGCCTGGGTTAATTCCTGTAGACTTTGAACAGGTGGATCCCTTACTTGAGCTTGACGCACCATATGGTCCCATAAATGCTCATTTGGGTTGAGATCAGGGCTTCTCGGGGGGCAAGGTAATCTGTCAACTGCGTTGTTCTGCAAGTATGCGATAAAAAATATGGAACGATAGGACCTAGCATTATCGTCCATAAATACTGGCCCACTGGCAAGGGGGTGGTTATCAAAATGCGGGACAACAGCAGCTTCTAGCACTTCCTGTTGGTATCTCTGACCATTCAGTGTCCCGTGAATGGTGATAAGATTCAGCTTACAGTCAGACGAGATACACTCCCACACCATTACAGTGTCACCGCTAAAGGGTTCAGCAGCATGGATTATCCGCCGTTGATAAGCCTCGCTACGCCTTCTCTAAACGTGCCAAAGGCCATCAGTAAGACGAAGAAGAAAACGGCTTTCATCGCACCAATGGATCCTGCACCATGTCATCAGATTGTGGTTTTGCCGTTGATTACACCACGCCGAACGTTGACCCTTATGTTTATTAGTGAGTAAGGGACGTCTGATCGAACGACGTGCACGGAGGCCAGCGGACCTGAGCCTCCTTCGGATGGTGCTGGTTGGGAGACGTACACCCACTCTCCATTGTTCTTTGAGAACTTTGGCATTGCTCATGGGCCTGCGTCTCACTAGCGAAGTAGAGCACGGTCATCATGGGGAGTGGTCTTTCTCGGCCTTCGTGGACGATCCTTGACGTAACCGGTGGCCGCTTGTTTCCTTACAAGGCGACTAATGAGAGTGTGATTGATATTCAATCTCGACCCAACGCTGCGACAGGACAAACCAGCTTCATGCATACCAATAATATCCTATCTGGTATTTTGAGAAATCCTACGACTCGGCATGTCATTTCAGCACTGTTCACTTATTTATGTGTCGATAAGAAACAATGAGAATACTTCATTTCACCTTTTCATACCCCTCAGTCGCTTGTACCATGACAGAACTTTAGCATGAAAAACATACATTTGAGCCAGCATGTGAATTTCATGCTAACTGCATGTGTATTTAAGTATAACTAGTTGACTTCCGTGTTTTGATCCTTTTTTGTTACAATCGACAATTATTTTGGTGATGGTTAATTGATGCTCACGTGTATGTATTGTAATTTTCAGCAGCAGGAAAGACCAAAATTAATGTCGATCACTTCAATGGTCTGAATACACCAACTTTTAAGAGTTAATAGTACTCAAATTGACAGGTTTAATCTTTGAGTAGTTTGGCGATGCTTTCTGATGGCTTGCTGTTATTATGTCGGACGATTGGGGACTTTTGTCTCAGCAGATGTGCCATGTCTGGGCTGAAGTAATGTGCTCTCGTATAATTTCCTCTGTCTGGATTCAAGACCTGAAACGCGCCTTTTGCAGCATGTGAGTGAGTGAGTTAAGATTTAACGTCACATCGGCAATATTTCAGCCATATCGTGACGAGAACATTCAACAATGAAAACGACTATTGTGTACATTATAAAACCTATCAACGAAGGACAGTAAAACAACTAGAATATCACAATTAGCATTAAAACTAGTGTGGAAAGATAAAACTGATATCGTTATGTGGACAATACAGTATAAAAACATGCTATAGATCGCCAACAACAGAAGGTAGATCACCATACTAGGGACCATGGGGACTTACAGTACCTTTGCTACCTGCATGGACCCTAGTTGGATTTATACCATCCCCTCAGCCGATGGCGATTGTAAGAAATTTTAGCCAAAATTAAAATAACACAAATATCACGCTTAAAAATCCTGGAAAGTATAAATTTACTTTGAAAATTTCTCTCAGGAGGACAATAATTTTACAATACTTCAACCCCCTTTGAGGGTACAGCCACTAATGATCAATGTTCCTAATCTATACTACCTGATTGGCCGTGGTTCTCTCATCACAGGGGATGCAAAATGGAGGATCTCCACCTTTCAACAGGTATGCATGTATATAACCATATGACCAATACGACATCGTCGTAGTATGACCTCCACAAATCTGGACTGACAACCCAAGTGGGTATAACCAATGTAAGGTTTTATTTCATGTAATTTATTGATACCCATTTGGGTGTCCCACTTCGTTTGCATCAGATCACGGATATAAGATCTAATAGCAGTTTTATAATATGAGTATGGAATAGGCAGTGGTGTCACAGATTTGTTGATTGCCGCCTTAGCAGCAAGGTCAGCCAGTGTATTCCCTGAAATACCTACATGGCTGGGTAACCAACAAAAGACGATGTCGTATTGGCCAGTTGCAAGATCATTATACATTTCAATAATTTAAATTAAGACTGGATGTTTACAAGACAAATATCCTGAAGACAGCAAAGAGAATCTGAATAGATTATATACTGTTTACGCTTAGGGTGTCTTCAATATGTTTAAGAGCTGTTAATATGGCGTTAGCTTCTGCTGTAAAAAAACCAAACTATTATCCGGTAATCTATTGTTCTGGATCCAATGGCAGTGGTACAAGCCACTGCTCCACCGTCCTTGGACCCATCGGTAAATAATGATTTATAATTGCTATATTTATGTTTCAACTGAATATATTCTTGTTTATACTCTAATTCATTCGTTTCTGATTTTTAAAAGTAGTTAATGTAGGTGAAGTTGTGGCCTAACCAACTGTCAAGGAGGAGAAGACAGAAGACGGGAGGGAGCTACGTTTTCCAGCTCAATGCCGGCCGAAGACAGAAATGATTTAATTCTGTGCCCTAGAGGTGGAACAAGAAAAGACGTCTTGTTGTACAAATCTTCATAAAGTGGATTGGACACACAGTTATATGCAGGGTTACATCCGTTAGAGTATAATTTAGTAATGTATTGTAAGGATAATTTTATACGACTGGTAGGAATTATTATAGAAAGAACCATAAAACTCTGGTCGAGATTCTTCTAACAAGGATGTTTACTTCCAGGTTCTGAAATTACAGACATATACAATAGAAATACTTTTATCTTGCACTTACCCTGTAATAATGCAACTGCAAACAATCAGTTCACAATGCACAACACTCTCATGTAATGACTACTCCCTTGATACAGGAAACTTTGAAATGTCTAAAAAAACTACACATCAAATTCCATGTATTTACGCTGAGCATGCTGACTGTATTTGGATTATAAAACTATAAACTCACTCTAACATTCTGTTATTACGACTTACTGCTACATGCAAACTCGCTGTGTATTAAAATGCAGATTACCACGAAAATAGGATACATTGTTGCACGTGACCAAGTAACTGAACATTCCTGAAACTTACTAAAATACTCTGAAAATAGCATACCACACCCTCAGAAATATGGATATATTGTAAAAACGATATTTGTACCTGAAGAGTGCGTCTCGGCCGTCGGAAATATAGATGTATTTCTCAAACATTCCCACTTTGAAAACTTTGACCATCTCGGTTCACTCATGCGCTTGGCTCGCATCGCTCACTCAACTCAACAGCCAGGGAGCATCTATTTTATCAAAATGTCAAAGACTTAAACCACTACTGCTATGTACCTACAGTTTGAGAACTCAAACTACTGGTTAAGTAAAAATGTTATCCCAAACTAATACACATGATGGAAAATACTGCTATACATTTCAGACCAAAAACAATTCTGTCAACATTATGAGTATATCAGGAAAATAAATAACACAAACCCTTAAACTAACTGTTATTACGGTGATAGTGTTATGAAATATTATTCTCTTAACCAAATACATAATAAGACTGTCAATAGGTCAATGAAAAGACTGTCAATAGGTGAAGTTCTGAAGGACCCAAGACAAAGTCTTAAGTCCTGATGGTGGACAGAATCAAGAAGTTTAAGGTTGCTTTTGCAGGCTCCACCATATACGATGGAGCCATAATCAAGTTTAGAACGGACGAGTGATCGATATAGATGTAAGAGGGTAGTTTGCTGCTCTCCCCACTCTGAGTTGGAAACAAGTTTCAACAGATCTGGTGCCTTCAGGCATTTTGCTTTAATGTATCTAATGTGTAGTAAGAAGGTTAAATGAGAATCGAAAATTAAATCCAAGAACTTGGCCTCCTTTACAACTTTGATGGGGGTGCCATTTAAAGATAGTTCAGGGTCCTTATACGGCTTATATTTTCTACAAAAGTGTATATAGTATTCCCAGAAATTATTGAGAATCATGTTGCGTCATGTAACTCATTACGTTTATTAACTTCTGGCGTTTTACTTACATAAACATGTTAAAACATCATCCTTTTACAGTCTCAGTCTTGTTTTAGTACTTTGTTAGACCACCTCGCTCAGCAATGCATGCCTGAATGCGCCTAGGCACACTACCCATCAAAGTTTGTAGGTAATCGTGTGACAGGGTATCCCAATATTGGACCACCTCGGCCTTCATATCTTCAATATTTCTCAGTCCCTTTTGGTTTATTCTGTCCTTCATGACTCCCCACACATTCTCAATTGGGTTTAGGTCTGGGCTGTAACTGGGCCAGTCTAAAACTTGAACATTTTCGCCCGACAACCACTGTTTTGTGTAGCGCGCAGTGTGTTTTGGGTCATTATCATGCTGGAAAATCCAATCATCTTCATACAATGTTTGTGCTGTCGGAAGAAGGTGACCATTTAGAATGTCAACGTATCTTTCTTTTGTCAAGTTTCCCGTGAAAACACACAATGGCGTCACTCCGCGAGCCGATATGCCACCCCACATGTGAAACTTCGGGCTATGTTTTGGTCGCTGGTAGATAGGTTTGACTGTATCTTTGGTCCAAATTTTCACACAATTAGGGAAAAGCCAAACAGAGCTTTCATCCAAAAAGAAAACATTATCCCAGTCTTGATTTTCATGAGCCCGACACCAGTTTAAACGTTTTTCCTTTTGTGCATCTTTCATCAACGGCGAGGGAATTCCACGTTTTTTCACCCAATTAAGTCTCTGTAATTCCTGCCAAACTGTTTCATTGCATACCTGAGGACTTCCTCTGCTAATCATTTCATTTCTGATGTTCTCAACACTTTTCAATTTGCCCCTACTCACAATCTGCCCAAGTCTTCGGCGGTCCACAACACTGAATTTCCTAGCCCGACCTGCCGCTGCTTTGTGCTCTATCCCGGTTCCTGTTTGAATATTCTTCAAAGTTCTGTATACTGTAGACAGAGGAATACCATGTCTACAAGCTAACACTTTAGCATCAGCCTCACCCCTTTCAAAATCATCTAGAATGAGCTTTCTTTTCTCTCTTGCTGTAAATTCTGCCATGTCAACACAGGAAGCCGTCTGCTCAGACAAGGGAGATAACTCTTGACGTAATGAGATGCCTTCAAGAGTTGTCTCCCTTATTTAGTATGCTTAGTGCATAGTGAAAGCCCTTTTTCCAATCTTAGCATCATTAGAAAAAAACAAAGATTTTCTCAATAATTTCTGGGAATACTGTACAATTAGTTTTAGCCTTTAAAATCGTTTTCAAGACACCATTTATTTATATTATTTAAACACAACTGCAATTGCCGTTCAATACTGTGCATATTTTTACCACGACAGGAGATATTAAAATCATGCACAAGAAGTGATCCATCAATTGAATCATTTAAAGCCTTGGATGAAATTATTGATTTTAATACTAAATAAAGTGACACACAAAATACTGCCTTGAGGGACACCCTGATCCTGACTGTAATGATCAGACAGGGTTGAACCCACTCGGACTTGAAATTCCCTGTCTTTTAAAAACTCTGACATAAAAACAGGCAAACGGCCTCTCAGCCCAAAGTCATGTAAATCCCTCAAAATGCCATGCTTCCAGGTCGTATCATAAGTTTTCTCGAGATCAAAGAAAATCGATACAGCATGCTGTTTATTTACCATAGCATTTTTAACGAAGGATTCCAAACGTACCAAATGATCAATGGTACTACGATTTTCCCTGAAACCACACTGACTATTAGTGATCAGGTTATTGGTTTGCAGGATCTAACATCACTTGAACACTGCGTGATGGACGATTCTCAAATAAACCAATTCGCAAACACCATGTTCTTTGGCCAGTATCAACCAGTTCCAACTTCAACATGCCAGAATAAAACAACTGTGCTGTGTATGAGGTTCAAGTATCAGCGATCTCATGCGTATATGAAAGTCACAGGAGTTTCGGGAAAGGTTAAGAGAATTTGGACTCTGTACAAATAAAGAAAGGTGTCAGTGTTTTTTCTGAATTCGGGTGTACTCGCAGAGAAGTGTCAAGCACGTCAGCGAGCCTGACCGCTCCGGCCATGTCTTTTGTCCCTTAACGTAACGTATGCCCGCACCGAGCTTGTTTCAGAAGCGGCAGAGACCCGCTTTACGTGATTCATCCCCTTTACGTTATGACCGTACTCAAAATGACAATATTGTGAGATCCTCTTTCCACATGAAGAAGGTGGCAGAACATTACCTCTATTTAGTCATAATGGCAATGTCTGCCAAGAAGTCTCTGAAATCTTAAAAATGCATGAGCAGCTCTTAGAAGCTTATTCACAAAATGTGTCCCTTAGAGTAATGGTCTACGTTTCAGTTGTTAACAATCCATAGCCCGATAGCATACTGCATTGTCACCTACAGTTAAATGATTTAGATTTGAATACTAGTTTTTAAATATGTGGTCATCTAGTTGTTTTACAACCCTTCGTTGACAGGGTTGTATAATTACCTGTCTTTAACATGAAATTATTCATTCTTTCTAGTCATCATATTGTCGATGTGACTATAGATTTGCCTCACGCTCTCTCCACCAAACGCGATACAACGGGTATTATGGTGGATAGATAGGATATTTATATAGCGCACATATCCACGCACTAGTGCATGCTCAAGGCGCTGGTATTTTCCTCTCGATGACTGGATGTCAATCTCAACAGTATATCGTATTTCAGTCTCAACTCCCTGGGGAGTATACAACTCTTGCTGCCACTAGGCACACCGAGTTTTTATTGTGCCTGTCTAATCCTAACGAAGTGCCCAATCGACAGCTGGGTGGACGGGGACACATAGTCACAGCACGTAGTCCAAGTATACTGCACGTTGCTGTACCCGCAACTAGGTGTGTGACAACATGGAAAGAGTCTGCACACAAAGTTGACTCCAAGGTTTTTACACCCGGTCACCGGTGGGCTCGATCCCGAAACCTCAATCTCGCTGGATCATTAACCTGGTGCCTTAGCCAGCTTGCCCACCATACACCCGATGGTAATAATACATGGCAAATATGAATGTCGTGGCTTATCTTCTACTTAAACTCTTCAGCAGCAACCTATTTATACGCCACCGCCTCAAATCGAGAGACGCGCTGCTCAAACAACATCAGGCTTCACTTTGATGCCATTTTGAAAGGAGTCGAAAAGGCAATTATGGTGAACAAATGTTAAATTAAATTTGTGACGTCATTTTATTGTCTACTCGCTTCAGTACTTTTCAGGAACGGAGCTATGTGTACCAGTTTCAATATAAAGACTTCATTTTGCCATGTTGACATTTACTTTTGATAGCAGAAATTGTCCCAGTAGTTAGAATGTATTTTAAGTAGGGTAATATCCCGCAACTCTCCATTCATAAAAAAAAAAAAAAAAAAAAACATGCCTCGGCTGCATTATGTCTAAGGAAAATAGAGTTACCGTCTACATATCTTACATACACATATATATCAAAGGCACTGGAGAACTTTGTTATTTATGCTCAATTAAGATCAGGTAAAAACGGTACACCTGTCTGTACAACCTTTGCACATCCTCATACCTGACGTCTGGTAAATGATACGGACCCCTGATTCGAAGTTATTGCTTCACAATGCCATCTGTGTCCGTGTGAGTTGCCATGTTGCGCTTGACAGTGCTACTGGCTGAGTAGGTAAGAGACAAGATAAGAGACAGGTTGCCATCTATGTTAAGCACATGTCTGACTTCGTTTGACATTTAACTCCATTGTCAATAAGGGTCAGAAAGTGAATCATTCTCTATGGTGACTATCTGGGGAAGAAAATGCAGCTACATCAAGTCGCTGATTATGTAAGAAGTACAGGATCAGTTACAATGGTGATTCTGTGATCTTGACCGACAAAAGAGGAACTGACATTCAAATGAACTCAGGAACTGATGTTTTGAAGCCTTTCATGAAATGTAACTGCAGGTAACCATTATAGTTCTTTGGAAGTGTTTGTGGTGTACTTTCTAATCACTGTACAAGTATTTACATTGGGTGCACTTTGTTTTGACATCTCAGATTTTCTCCAGAAGATATTCTTTGATGGTCACCATATCATTAATGCAACCGGAACACACACGGTATCCCTTGCAGAAACATCCCGACCAATGCACCAGAAAATCAATATAGACATGGAAATGAAACAGAATATACATTGCTCATTAATTTCAGATGAACGGAAATAATCAGTGTATGAGGGTAAATAATATCCGTTAAAAGGACGTATTTCCTTAAAGGTTCAAACTACGTTGAAAATCCATTTTAATCAGCCCAGATTAACAAAATATTGTATTTAAGAAGGCATCAGTATCGCTGAAGCCTTTTTCTCCATGCCAAACAAGTCACACTGTGGATTTAAAACATTGCTGGAGAGGTGATTTGCCAAAGTGCCTTCCGTTAAGTTGGTGAAATGAAGGCTTAATTGGTGTTTGCATACTTGATGCAGGAACCCTCAAAATGAGGCAACGGCCGAGTGGAGATCACAACATTTAATCCATATGAAGATTGAATGCGATTGTAAAATGATCCTCATCGTCAAGGCATACACGTTTGTTTTATGTATGTATATTGACTGGTGCCTAGTTCTTACCCTTTTCAGTAATACAGCCAGAAAGGTGCATGTAATATGTTTTAGGCTTATCTCGCGATAAGCTGTAGTGAAATGGTGGATGGTGTTTAGCATTATGACCCAGATGTCTAAATTACTCATACGTTGAAGCAGAGACATATGTAGACATGGTGATATTCACTGTCACTAAATAATCGTTGCGCGTACCACTCTGCCATAAACACAGTGATCTGAATACGCAAACCGGGTAATACTAACAGTAAATAAACAAACAGATTTGATACGCGAGAAGTTCTGTTGTTTCCAGCTGAATTAGGGCAGATGGCATATCTGAACAGAAGAATCTTTTCCCAACTAATTTTCTCTGTTCCTAAATAAGAAACGCGTATGTTGAAGCCTTCTGTGCAGGATTGTTATTCTACTCGCACACTACTGGATCTCTGTCTATGCTGTCTCAATATCAGAGCCATGTAAGATAAAATTTAGTCCTGATGCTTGTGGTTCCGGAATCTTCATTTCTCTTAGAAATCATTGTAAATATGAATGGTTTAGTGACCCGAAAGTATGAAAGAACGTGAACGTGCTGTAACCTTTGTGAATATTCAGCGAAAAATAGTGGCAATATGACTCTAGATTTTAACTCGTTCACTGTTATTTAATCAATTCACAGGTTTCCACACTAGGATGTCTGGTTCCCTAGTTGTTATGTTTCGTGTTGTAATTTCCTGCTGGGTCGAACATGATAAAACATATCTTTTCTCCTGAACCGTCACATTAAAACAGATAAGCCTGGCATACTACCAATGTTACGTGAATGCATTCTCTGTTAATTGTCTGCGAGGAAGCAGGAAACAGTACAGATTAATGAATATATAACTTTCTCGGCACTTGTGCACGTGTTTCTCAAACACCTGGCCGTGCCTTTCTCTGCACTCCTCCCTAAAGTAAACTGTGAACAATGTCAGTATTTTAATTATAGTCTGTTAAACCACTTTTTTGTATTGGTACAAACATTCTGCAAAGAACACCATGTTGAAATAACCGATATCAGTAGACATCAGATTGTAAGACTCTATTTATCATAAAAAATCATCCGTGTTCAATAAAAATATCCCTGATCACGTTCATGGCGTCATAGCATTGTCAGATCATTGAACAGAATCTACTGACAAAACAATGCCGCCTGTGAGATAGCGTGTGATCTCACACATATCTCCTGTGGAACACAGTTTTGGATGATAAATGTTTCTGATCATTACGGGCAGCAGAAAGGATGATAAATGAATCCAATGACACTTGAAGGGATGGCATGTATGTGACCGTCTACTCCACATCAGTGCTACCGTATTCTAAATCACGCTTTTGTCGGTAGACAGACTAACAACGTCTGAGGGCAATATTATACAAACACCACCATACTTTTATGCCATTACAAAAAAAGTCCCCCCAAAGGACGATGGTCCACACATGACATTACGGATGAAATTGATAGCGTATCACGGTGTTATATAGGATTAGGATTAACACTGGGTAAATGCCATTTACGTCGGTCTGCAACCTTAGAAAAGCCTTGGTGATCATAACTGACGTCTTCCAAATTGTGGACATTAGTTCACAATGCAATCTATGCCAGTGTGAATTTAGATGCTCCACCTGCATTTACTAGTGAGAGGTTCACCCCAAGACACAAGGTAAAGGCGGGTTGCCATGATAGGCTTCTAATGCTGCCGACTCGTGTGGATGCTTGCGTTGTCCTCATTACACAATTGAACCAGCGACTGATTCAGGTTTCCAACATATTTCAGCTGTATTCCCACACAATCATGGAAACCCCCAGAAGCATCTTTGCACGATTTACCCACATTGAAAATTGAATCTCAGCCCTTTGCGTGACAAGTAAACAAGACTCAACCGATGTGTTGAATCCACTTTGGACCTTAACCTTCACATACGTATTTTCCGCTGAAAGAGGAAGAAAGATTATAAGTCAGTGGTTGACTTCATGACCGCCGCATTACCTCATTGTCAGCAATGTGAGGAACCTGACCTAGGTCAAGAGTCTTTTTGCCCAAGTCGAAGGTTTCAGGATAGACGTTGTTGCGACAGTGCATGACATTTGTTATCCGATTTACAACATTCAAATGATTTTGGTATTCCTAACACAACGTCAGTTCCTAAACTGACGAGCAAAATAAATTACACAGTTGGGTTTCTTCCAATTAGATAAAAAATCAAAACATTTTGATGAAATGGAAAATGTATGTTGGAGCACACTGCAATTCACTGGTTTATTAGCAAAATGACACTGTACCAATAAATATCGATGCAGTGATTATCACTGCAGACGGTTCCTACGATGTTGGAAGGTCAAGACCATCTTCACAGTGGTCGCTATACCAGCGTATATTCGTCTTATCACTGAATCGGCTCATGCGATGACCCAATGATGTGGCTGCTCGTGGCGTCGCTGGCAACATCCAGTTGCGTCGATGAATGACCAGCAGATAGCAATTCTCTCGTGGTGTTGAGGTCTGGGAGGTCCACTTCTGGGTTGGTCACATGACTAGCCTGTCATACCGAAACGTTTAAACAGCCAACTTATTGTTTTGTCTAGTGCAAACCAAGGTCCTTGCAATATGGCTGTTGGAAGCATCCATTTGTTACATTCTCGTAGCTCGTTCTCGACGTTAATCTTGGCATGATATCGTGGGATTTTTGTCAAGTGACTCTTCAGTCTTCACGACAAAGAGTATTTATATCTTCGTTACATCAGAAATCAGAAAGACACTGACTCAATTTGGGCGCTATGAATCTATAACATGCTTGGATTTAGAAGATTTCCGGTTTTAATTTGAAAAACATATCTCACCAGAATTACAGACAACATAGTAATGCTTTTTAAAACTTCTACTTTTGGAATTGGCCCCTTTTACCTGCCAGATAATTGTCAGTTGAACAAGTACATAAATATAAGTCTTACTTGCGATGATTGACTTGTAGAACAAATCAATGATATAATTTTAGCGATTGTTACTCATTTGAAATTATTTCAGATCAAACGTTTGGGCATTGTGACAGCGCTTCAAGAGAGGAACAACGACACGCAGAAACGTATTAGTGATTTTGAGAATATTGGAATCCTGTAGTTGTGTTCTTTGCTGGGTTTTACTGTCAACAATAAAGAAGCTAGAATATGACCAGCACAATTCCTGTTTGTAGTGCAATGTGTTCTTTAACTATTCTGGCAATGATGCTAGTACCTTCTACCAATTATGTCATGCAGCAATAAACTTAAAAAAACCCGAAACATTGAAATTTGGCCGAACGTACCCAAGGAGTGGTTAAGTTGATCAATGTCCACAGATGATGGCATATTTTACTTATTAAATAAAAACAGCAAATAAAATCAATTTATAGATTCAATTTATTGTTATAAAAACTGTGTTTTTGAACAACTGAGACTTACAGCATAGCTTCTTTGTTTATGTCCACACTTAACTAACCAAAATGTTGGTTAAATAGCGGACGGAACTATTTTTTGAAACAACACCAATGCCTTTTCACACACTTTATTCAGAGAACTGAACAGCTGAAATCTTGATCACAACATTCAATGAAATTTGAACATAATCCATTGCAGAAGTTGTTCCATCGACGCTGGTCGCAGAACGTGCATCAGCCTTTCGTTCCACTTTCAGCTTCTTTCCCTGAATGACGTCATTGACGGTTGCTTCCTGTTCAATGCTGCTTCGTTAATATTTCCTGACAGCATTGCTCGGGTCCTATTCCTACCAGTGCAAAACACGTCCCATATACCCTATGGCACTGCAAATACTACGAAAAGCAAGTGTTGGTCGAATATTGCATCTTAAGAAAGACTAAGTACATACATACAACTTAAAATATGTATCCCGTCTTTCACTTTAAACTGCACAAACCCAAATTTACAATAGCTATGTTCATACTGCGTGGAATTTAGAATCACACAATAGAAATCGCAATCTGTTAACAAACATCAATGGAATTTGTCTCATTTGTACACTAAACACTGAATATCGTAAATTATATGACAACTTACCTTGAAATCCTGCTCGTCTGCACATCCTACCAATGGTCTGCTTGAGTGTACTCTTCCCTATTGGCTGAACACTAAACCACTGATCATCTCTTGGATTCACGAGGAGACGCAAATACAAATCATCCGGAGCGTTCTTTGGGACATGTATTTCCGGAAATATTCTCACAATGCACTTGTCTGGCTCAGTCGGATTAGCACATGCTATTACAGATTTAGGCTCAACACTAAAGTCCTTCAATCCTCTGTGAAAGCATTTACTAACTTTTTCAGAATATCTCAGGTATTCCCCTTGCTCATTATCACCGATCTCAAGTTGATTAATAGTTAACTGACGACGTTCCTCTCCGCTCTTTAGTGCAAAATTCAAACCATGAAGGTACACCATGGTATCAACCAAAGTTGAAGGATCTGATGAACCCACAATACCTTTGTCCCACAGAGTACGTTCTTGCTCGAAAGTGATGACGTTTGCTTGTTTTGTGGGCATACCGATGTCTTTATGCGGTTCCACTTTCATCACACTGCCCAACGTATTGTGTAGTTCAAGGAATATCTTGTCCAATAACAGTTTCACAGGTCTACCTTAATCGCCTAAATACATCTGGATTAGTAGGACACGTTGCCTCGGGACACATGATTGTCTTATGGTGGCGGGAAAACATTCATGCACATCGTGCTTTACGTCTAAATGGTTCTCATTAAGGGCCCAGCTAGCTGGTCTACCTGCCACTGAATGCGTATAAAGTTTGATAGAGTCTGCATGAATTGCACGGGCTTTTCTTGCTGCTAATATTTATACTTCTCGTCCAGGGCTTTGTTCAGCGGTTAAAAAGCCCCAAAATGCCTCTATTTATTGTACACTTTCAGCTGTCATATGATTCAACCAAATTGTCCCTCATGTTTTATCAAATGAATCCATAAATATATGATTATCATGATAAATTGACTATTCATTTGTATATGCTATATAGGTAATATATACGCTATATATGTAAATATGTTAGAGCACTCGGACTTTGGTCTCTTCACTTCGCTCATCAACCATTAGAGACCAAGCACTCTTACTCTAACATATACATAAATCAAGTCATGCTTAGTGGTTTTAACCAAGCCAAGCATTAGTTCTGGTATACACAATTGTCAAAAAACAGTAAATTCAAACTATTTTTTCTCTCTCATATTTTACCTGAACGGTTATCGAGAAGCTAACAACAAACTTTAATTAAATGTGTGTATGCTGACTACTCAACACACAAACTTAGAAAATTCAAATTTTCAGACAAGATATTTACTATTGTACGACAGTGATATTTTGAGTAATTTACCTTGACTGTATCATGATTGAACTATTTTTAAGAAGTAATTTCAAACATTGAAACGCTTAACAGTGTAGCACTAAAGAATAGCGCTTGGAACAATTATATTTTCACACGAGATGTTTACTCCTATATGACAGTGACCTTTCCGAATATTTTACTATCATTGTATCATTTCTGAACCTTTATGCTTAATCCTCTTTAGAACTGACATGAAACTAACGCCATATTTTAACACCACATGATAGATAAATCTGAACTTTCGGCTCTGAAGAGAAAACAATGTCCACGTTTTTTATGGCCACCACAGAAGATGTAGCCTCTCTATATATGGCATCAAAGGTATCATAACCCATTCCATTAATTCAAAAAAGGTGGGTGGCTTAACTAACACGGCGACATAATCAAACCACCCTACCCCTAAGGGGAAATACATGTGGTATCGATTAATAGTATATATTTTTTATATTTTTAATAGTCAATAGTTCTGTTTATTTTTTTTTTAATTTTGGGCATTCGAAATGAGGGAATCGTAATGCCACGACTGATCGAAATATCGTCATAGGTCGACTTGAATCTGGGAAATCGCCGTTCTCTAACATTCCAACGTTTATAAGAGCACTATGTACCACCACTTGGGATCATTTCCCATAGACCAATTCCGCCTAAGGTCGGCCGAGAAGCGACCATCCAAGTAAAGCGGTACCACCCAAGCCAAAGACCGCTATATCCGGGTTTCCCACTTGCGTCATCTTCTTGTCAAGCTCGTGTAGACTTCACGGCCAATTCTTGGTTTGAGAAGAATTCCCGACCAAACTGGCTCGCCAGGTATCGGCTGTGTGTAACTGTGACTCGACCCAGTATGTTTTAGAGACATCCATTGTGGCAATCTCTCACGGTGGTGTCGTGGAATGCGCTACTGGAACAGTGTAACTGGAGGCGAGCCTGGTTCAGTGGTAAATCACGATTTCTACTTCACCGACGAGATGGAAGACTGCCTGCTTGCCATCCCACAAATGAACGTTTAGCCCTAAATGGAACTTGACAGGTAGACAGATTGAAATTACATGAAATAATTGCTTTTAAAATTAAAGCAATAAGTTCTTCTAAGAAATTGCACACATTTCGTTTTTAAGAGTGTGTTTCGTGCTATCTGCATTAATAACAATAATAATAATAATAATGATAAGGGATATCTAGGGCGCCTGGTATCCAAGTTGAAGCTATTCAGAAAGTCATACAAGTCACAGTTCATTACTTTTGTGGATTACCCAAGCGGCCTTTGAGGCGCTGGAAGGATATAATTACATCACTTATCGCATCGGGTTCTAATTTTCTGGGCGAACCGCGTTACTTTTGAACAAACCCACTAGCGTAAGGTGAAACAACAAGTATCACATGTGCTCCCTTGTGTCGCAGGACGTAAGTCCTAGCAACTCTCACGTATTAATCTGCCAAACTCCGTCACTCATCGCATACCTAACGTTGCTTAACTTCCACTGATTTGTGACTTCAGCTTTATCAACAGGTACACACACTATAACACACATAGTCCTTAAGGCTTTTGATGTTTAAACAAGGCGTATGTCAGTTTTACGTTGTGGATGCTGAAACGGTTACGGTTAAAACGGCATTAGGCATTATTTGGAGCTTAGTCATTGTTTGATGTAGCCTATGGATCCTGAAGACGTCGCTTTGTGTGCATTTCATGACTAAAATAAGTATGTTTCAGAGAATATCATTCAGGATAAAACTACAGTAGACGAATTAACTGGGGATGAAGAAATAAGTTTGCTTCTAATTGCTAGTTCCTTATATATACGGGATCTACCGTATGCAATGTAACGTCATTAAAACCAAGATCAAACCTTTAACTGAGTTTGGTTTTGTGCATCCTTAGGAACATCATGGCGCGGTACACAAGAAATGGGCAATACATATTGTACCCATGTGAGGATTCGAACCCGGGTCTTCGGCGTGACAAGCCAACGCTTTAGCTTTGATCTAAGAAGATCACAATCTCACCAATCTAACTCATCGAAAATTTTAATGTGTAACGAAGCGTTATTCCATTCAGACTTCGCTCGAGGTGCGAAGCCATTTGACACAAGCGCGTGTTTTTCGTTTACGACACTACAATGAATGAAATGGTGTGAAGCGAAGTGAAGAAACTCGTGGGAATATGCAACCCTGGTAACGGTGTAATCAACTGACGTGTGGGTAATGAAGATTTGGTTCTCCATCACTTTCAACAATATGCCAGACAAATGATGAAAGGGACGCTATAAAGACTGTTAAATAGGAAACATATCACGATGGGACAAATTAACAATGAAGCTACCCCAAAGCCCTTAAGGGCATGGTTACCTGTAAATATTCCCGGGGTAGAATAGGCCTTCAACAACCCGTGCTTGCCATAAAAGACGACTATGCTTCTCGTAAGAGGCGAATAACGGGATCTGGTGGTCAAGCTCACTGACTTGGTTGACACATGTCATCGGTTCCCAATTGTGCAGATCGATGTTCATGTTGTTGATCACCGGACCCTCTGGTCCAGACTCGATTATTTACAGTTCGCCGCCTTATAGCTGGAATATTGCTGAGTGCGGCGTAAAACTAAACTCAATTACTCACTGGACGACTGAATATGGTTGTTTCTTCTTCTAGTGTATGATTTCAGTACAGTTCCTTTGTACTAATGATTTCGTATTTCCAAATGAATGGAAGGATTATTTGAAAACTGTTATTAAATAAAAGTTCATCTAGAACGTTTCACTTCACTTTCCTTTCTTCTTTTAATTTCTGTTTACATTCAGACGAGTATCTCCAAAACGAGGTCTACAGGGAAAAAAACATATGTCTGAGTTGTATGGTGTTTATTAACCTAGAACGATGACAAAGACGAGAAGGCACACAAACACAACACCATAGGTTTCGGAAATGCCGACGCCTCGAGACACAACTGGTCGGTTTGCGTCGCCGTAACAGACTGAATCCCGTGATGCGATTTGAGACACAAAGCAAGACGTAGACAAATAGAATGTAATGAATGTAGTTTTTTACCTCATTACTAGAGAGCAAACCAATAAATGATATGTCCTGGAAATGGCATTCCTGTTGTTGTGGACAGTAATGGTTAAATTGACAAGGTGCATTAAATACAGCATAAAGATTTATATATATATCCCAACGAACTGCGTGGTAAATATCACTAAACACAGGTTGTTCAGCTTCACCTGATCCAAAGTGATCACTAATGCATTGTGACTGTGTCAGTACTGGTCGGGTCTATTATTGTAAAGGGGTGCTCATTTGTCAGTTGATTGTCAACAGTCGAGATAATGTTGCCGTTTGACTTCTCAGCGTCGAGAAATCTTCTAACTTCCTTGGAAAAAGAAAGTAAGATGGGTTAATGTTTCCAATGTATGCATGACTCGCACGAACGCAACAGTAATAACATTCTCTATTCCCCTATTTAATGAAACAAGCTCGACCTGCCGTTTGTGCCATTTGACCTCCCGGGTCATGCATATGAAGATTACCTCAGGTGAAGCCGAACAAGCTGCAGGTGTGTTGTATCTACTGCGGTAGCTTGGGCGGAATTGAGTCCATAAGACTTCAGTTACCATGAACCATTTATTAACTAATGCTTTGTTTAGTTACTATGCATTAGATAGGTATGATTTTATAATAGATGTGAAAAAAATGTTTTGAATTACTTAAATCTAGTTTTCAGTCTTAACACTGAACAGTTGTTGAGTTGGACTTTACGTCACATCAGCATTATTCCAGCTATACAGTGACGAGATCCAGTCTGAATTCGTACCCGTTTAAATACAAAGTACAAATTGAGTTATCTTTTGAAAACACATACATTCATGACATTATTATTCTATGCAGAAAATATCGTAACACCAAATTCAAAAGCAGGCAATTCGTTATTCATAATACAAAGCTACAATTTACAGTGAAGGTCATCCTCCTTTGGAAAACGTTCTAATGTTGTGTTTGGGGGGTTCTCTTTCAATTTTTGTTTATATTTCTTCACTGGATATCTACTTTGTCAACATGCGTGTGAGTTGATGATTTCAGATTCTTTAAAAAGTGTTTCAGTGGACATGAATCCCAATCTCAATGGTCCGGAGTATGATTGTTTTTGTTTATAATCTTGCTTGGAATTGTTTCATGAACCTTGGATCAGCGTAAGAACTGTATAAGTTTGCGTTCCAGTCTACTGGCGAGAGTAGACTGGAGCGCTATTTGTTGAATGAACTACTGACGATACCGCTCAAACGAAATGTTTCCTGAGTAATTAAATCGATCAAGAGTCGGCAGTGTTATGAAATTTTGCCATGAATGATTCATGATAGCATTGATCAACAATCATGGCGTACATGAATAACGTTTCCTGAACAGAACACATTTAGGGGTTGTGTCAATGTGCCTCAAATGATGATAATGTTATGAAGGTCTGCGATGAAGATTCAGTTTTCATGGCCATACATTCCAGTGACAAGCGTGTCTTTAAAAGAGATTCTACAGTGACACACGAATCTTCAAAAGAAATTCTACAGTGACAAGCGTGTATTTAAAAGAAATCCTACAGTGACACGCGACTCTGCAGTCTACACGTTCGTTTGTGCAAGCGTGTGTCTGAAGAGGTGAGGATTGTGGAAGTGATGTGAGTTTGTGTGTTTCTGCTGGCATGTGCATGTGTGTGTATGAACGTTTGTTTTCGAGGGAGCTGAGGAATACAAAGTGTCTGAGGTCATGAATTCACGTTGGTGACAATGCATTGTTTAGCTGAAGTGGACTATTGTGTTTGCGGTTTCAATAGCCATTTTCGTTTCAAAACGAAAATATATAACAGTTGTATATTTGAATACCTCTGACGACTGAAAACGTACTGCACTACCGTTGTGGTTGTTCTGCACATAGAACAAACTAGTTTGTTCGTGACAGGGTTTTATAATTTACCTTTACCTGTAATTATAACTTGATTTTAGTCACGATGTGGCGGAAACCTTTGCAATGCGACTTAAAATCTGAACTCACACTCACTCGGAATCTCACATCATCCAGCAGACCTAGGAACAGAACTGTAAAGAAACATTTTAATCGCATGTAAATAGGAAAGACATGTTCTATGGATAGTCAGTTTCTTTATTGCACTGGGTGCGTCGTTTAGGTGTAGGTTCCAACACTGTTATCGATCAAGTGATGATACGTCGCACCCATTGCGTTAAAGACGGTGACTATATTAAACCATCTGCAGTTAACTGTTTAAAAACGTAAACTGTTCGAACCTGTTAACAATCTCCTGACAAAGGCACACCTCTTCGCAACACTAGACCCAACAAATGGTGACAGCGTCACGCATTGCATTGATCAGGTCAAGCTGAACAGCCCGTAGAAGCACTTAACAATTCGAGAAACAAATAGCCGAAAGACAACAGTTCCTGTCATTGTAGTCTGTGTGGGTCGACAAAGGCTAACTAGCGTATCACTTATCCAACAACTGCTAACAAAGCCTGATGGGTAAGGGAGACGTGTATATTGGTGTTTTCAGCCTCGACACATGAGGTCGACAGCAGCAGTCTCTGAACTAAGCAACTCCACCTCTGAGTACAGTCACCACCTGGTTAGGGATTTCTACCCTGTGCAATACTGAATGATATCGAACAAAACCAAGATCGATGCTATCTTCATCTGAATCCTTGGTACATATGTCTGTTAAAACACTACCATGGTAATGCCAAGTAACGAATTTCTTTCTAAAAAATAACTTTTCTTTTGTACCAAAATCGTTATTTCAATATATTAATTGTAAATATATGTTACATTTTTCACTTGTCCCTATGTCAGAAAGTTCTGAGACATCTAAAGTAAACTGACGCACAAAAGAAAGTACACATATTGTGCTTTGGGAATAAATCCGGAGAAACACGAAATAACGCATACGTTTGATGGCATTATGTATATTGTGTACGTACTGCTAAAAATGAACAAATATCGTACTAAATTCTTACACAGACAGATCCTCACCTTTCCTGACTAGCGTAGACGACACCAGTATATTGTTGTATCGCTTCTAGCTGAGTGGGAGACTCAACACTGTTGATGCTGAACACGTCACTGGTTGCGTAGATGAAGAACGTGTAGGTCACATGTTCTTCGTGCGTAGTGGTACCCGTAAAGGTCCGGGATAGAATACTGGCCTCTAGTAACCCATGCTTGTCGTAAGAGGCGACTAACTGGATCGTGTCGTCATACTCGCTGACTTGGTTGACACATGTCATCGGTTTCCAACTGCGCAGATCGATGCTCATGCTCATTGCTCACTGGATTGTTTGATCCAGACTGATTGATCCAGACATTCGCCATATAGCTGGAATATTGCTGAGTGCGACGTAAAAGTAAACTCACTCACTTTCATAGTGGTTATTCTCGCTCATGCGATTCTGGGTCATCTGTGTTATGCGTTTTTAAGGATAATTTCCTTTGTGATTTTGGATAAGTTGTGAATTAGATATTTTCGTCTAATTTGGATCCGAGAACCTTTTCCCGCGTGAGTTATCTTCCTCTCTGACCCACTGACATCATGAGCATCGGTCTATTCATGGTCTATTATGGATACGGCAACACGCATGAACTATGCCACCTGATCGCCTGGATATCTTAGCAGCCTCGTAGATTGTGGGTTTAACGCCGCAATCAACAATATTGAGTGGGGCAATCGTTATGGCCTTTCCAGTGATCAGCAACATGGTCAGCCAGTTAGTATAAAAAACGGATTGCCCAAGAACTAAGTTGTCCAGCTATGATCTTCAAAGACGAAACGTGTCGTGTTTATTTCTGGTGTCCCCGAAGTGATATTTATGGATTAATGCTACTAACGGCTCTCACTTATTGGGCCATGAACATCACTGACCGCATGGCAGAAATGCAGTGTCTCGCAACAAAGCAGGCAAGCAAGCAAGCAACCAAGTGTGCCCCACCACCTCAGTCTTTAAGTGTGTTTGCTGCGTGTCAAAACTCGGGTCAAAATGTAGTCTTCAGCAATATATGTTTTTAACCAAGGCATCCATGTGATTGACATCGTGAGCACCGATTTGCACATAAAACATATCACTTAAAACACTATTCCAATATCATCATCCTAGCTTGTTTTTCTACAGTGCGATGCAACTAACCAAACAAGCGATCTTCACTAACTGACGCACTGGTTTGCTCTCCTTAGATTAGAATCAGTCTTAAGCGACTGATCCTTCTTGCAAGTGGCGACTAATATAACAGGATTGGGTAATCAGGGTCGCTGACTAGGTTGACACATGCCATCGTATCCCAGTTGTGTAGATCGATGCTCATGCTGTTGATTTGTTTCTGGTCCAGCCCATTATTTGCAGATTGGCTTAGCTATTTTAATGTGGAATTAATCAAACCGGTGTAATAGTGGTGTGTGACCTTGGTGTGTGTTGGACGCCATTCATCTTGAATGCTGCCTTGTGTGGCACTAAACAACATAAAATATAAAATAATAATAGTAATATTCTTCGTTTGCCTCCCCCGAAAAGCATCGGTTGTAGCGAGCAATTATTCTGTCCTAAATCCCCCAATGGTTCAACAGTGGACAGAGAACGGTGAGAGTGTCATGAGTCTACAGTCCCCACGCAAACTGGACATTTAGTTTCATAATACGTCAGACAGTATACTATGAGATCCTTACTATGTGCAGCATCGGCAGACAGATTCACTCGCAAGAGATTACCAGCAATACATTTAGTTTATATGTAATGCGTGTAACGTCTGCCTGATGCTCCTCTTGTCAGGCGTAGACAGCAACTTGGGATATTTGAGGCAGATGATTTGAATACGGTCGTGCCGGGAAAACCCCGGTCATTAAGATTCACCCCACAAATGTCCTACTGTCATTGCTAGAATTAAACCACAAGGGAAAGTTCTGTCCACTGTTATTTGAAGTAAGTTATTAGGATAACTGATTCACTGACTTAGGAATTTATTTCCAGCGATATCACAGCGGGGGAGATGGGCTTCAAACATTGTACCCATGTGGGGAATCGAACCCGGTACTTCAGCGTGACGAGCGAACGCAGTAACCACTAGCCTACCCCACCGCCCCAAATATATATATATATACAGGCGTAATTAAAAACTATCAACTCGGAGTTTAAGCCATTTAAGCAGTAGGGTACGTTTATTCAAAACGGTAGAGTTCATTTAAATAACTACATTGTACGAGTGGTTAACCTATATGTACACAAAATTTACATACGCACAACCACGGCATCAGCTGAGAGGCCAACGTGTTGTTTGTCATTGGGCAAATTCAACAAACGCCTACTGATTATGATTCCATAGATACCATACATTGTAACGCTTACAATTTGCTATGTAGATTCAATTCTTGCTGTCCCGTCAAGATCCGGTTTAGAATTGGCATTCATCATGGCGTGTTTGTTGTAGGGCGAGTAACGGTGTCCTTGCTCGTGGCTAGGTCCTAATGGAAATTCTCTGAAACTTTTATCCCATGTAGAAATAACACTGTCTTGCGCCTAAGTTGCCGAACCTTTAGTCAAATGCCATTTTTTCTGACCTATTGGGCACATGAACCTTGCTCATACTTTACCATAGTGTATTGGAGATGGGCATGCGTTGCATCAAATATGTCTCCAAAGGTTCAACTCTCTATCAGTGAATCAATCCATGGCCTCTTATGTTGTATTTTACACACTTATCTTTCCACATGAGGCATAAATCGTAATCGTGTAATAAATATGTATTGGCAGGACATTTGAAGATTAGAATGACATATTGAGCTGTGCGGTTTTGTATGTGCACCAAAACAGACTTATTTGGTGTACATGAACGTAAGTGTTATTGCGAATGTCGATTTTAATTTCAAGAACACTTTCAATTTATTATCCTTTCTTGCGTAAAATGTTTTCTAGGAACACCGCTCGTTGAAACTTTATGCGGTAGCAGTATTGATATATAGTTTTATAGCCTCTGTCTATTCTTTATATGTTCGTGTAGAAAGTTACCAGTCTTATTGTCTTGGGATATTGTTTTTACACTTGCAATTGGACCACGGTCTTACGTTTTCTAAAAAAACATCAGTGATAAACCTAATCTGACACTTGCAGGCAGTGAAGCGAAATCTCACATCCAAAATGCCAGCTACGAAACATCTGAGAATACTAGTATTCTAAAATATGGTAGGAAATAGTTCAGATGTTTGGTTGATAGAATAGATCCCCAGAACATAGACTGGTTTCATGTTTGATATTGTGATAAATTCAGAAACATGGTTAATGGTTGTATATGTATGAGACAATTCGGACTGACTGATATGTACTGCACGATTATCAGGTGCTATCTTAATTACAAGCTATATGTTGTTAGTTCATGTGCTGTTCTTTTTTGTTAGTGTTAAATGCATATTCCTCCACAGATGCAGAATAATCTGTCGACCTATGGCACTGTGATGTCCAGCTACTATATTCTGGAGGTAATTTGGTGATATCAGTTGTTACATTATGAAGATACAATTGTGACACCAGTTGCTGTATTCTCAAGGTGATCTTGTGATACCCAGTTACTATAGTCTGGGCCATATTGTACTACACAGATGCTCTATTCTGTTGGTGATATTGGGATACCCAGTTACTGTATTCTGATGTTATTGTGATACCCAGTTGCTATATTCTAAAGGGATAATGTCTTACAAGTTTACGATATTCTCGAGGAGACATTCTGACGCTAAGTTACTAAACTGGCGGCCAAAAGAAACGTCACGAAAATTAAAACGACTGTAAATTGTCAAAGTAATAGTCAGTCTTTTTGTAAAAAGCTAAAACACATATCTCGAACACAACATGTCTGTTCCCAATGAGTACTTACGAATAATACGAATTTACACACGAATGAAATGGAAATTGTGCACAAAGCCACCCGTATCAAATTAGGGTATGAATGCTAGCCAGGTTTATTCTCTTACATCATGTTAATCGACTGACAACCAGGAATATGCCTCGTTTCACAACAGATCAGAGGGAGAGTGCAAACGGTATGTCACAGATGGAAGAGACAAAAAGCACGTGACTAGGACCATGGATGTTGCAAATTCACCATCGAAATCTTGTCACACATCACACAGGACAAACAGTGAAAGATTGGAAGCCACTAGCCAAAAAGGAAACTGGCATTTACGGTTGTTTCCTTGATGAACCGATACGTCACTGTGCCGTCACGAAGCGTCAGCAGCATTGGACATCCAGTCAGCAGACAGAATGTGACCAGACGACTCCGCATTCATGGTCTCTATGCCGATCGACCTTTCAAGGGCATGACGTTAACGTGCAAAAAACCGAAGCGCCAGATTGAGATGAACCATGACTGTGCCGGCGCATTGGCAGTCGCGAAACTGGCGAAGAGAGAACTTAGGTGACGAAAGCAAGTTCTCTTCAATATCTGTACCCAATAGAGCACCTTGGGGAATAACTGTATCAATGTATCAATGAATCAAAGCTGGAGGTGGAAACACCCGGTGATTTTTTTTCTTCATATCGATTAAATACTGTTGCTGAATGATTGACTTTTGCAATAAAAAAATAATGTTACCATATTTGGCTTAAGGTTTGTTTTAGACCAGAAAAAATGTTTGATGGCGTTTCTTTTGGACACTAGTATATATTCTGTAGGTGATATTGTGATACCCATATACTATATTACTAAGGTGATATTGTGATACACAAGTTTTGTACCTGGGGTGTGTTGTTTATAGTTGTTATGATGTACTACTGTGTACACAATTTGAAACGTTGTGCACACGTGTCACAGTATTCCAAATTTTATTATTGTATTGTCTTGCATTCGTGCATAGCTTTTAATTTACATGTTAGTTTTATATCTCTATTACGCGAGTAGTCCTACTGTTCATCGGAAACAGTTTTATAGCTTCAAGTGTAATTGATCCTCCCTGATAATAGATTTTTCTTGTCACGAAATAAATAAATAAATAAATAAATAAATAAATAAATAAAAAAATAAAAAAAATAAATAAATAAATAAATAAATAAATAAATAAATAAATAAATAAATAAATAAATAATAAAACACTCACGGTATCCAAATTTCGTAAATAGGTGCTCATGTTGTTGATCACTGGATTGTCTAGTGGAGACGCAATTATTCATAAAACCATGGACTATTGCATTGTGTGGTGTTAAACAGGAACTAAACCAAGAATCAATTCCTACATCTGATGTCATAAGTGATTTAAGATGAATGATGACCTTCAAGACAGACAGATTTTCCGTTTGAATTGATACATTCGCCTTTCTAGACTGTCATTTTGTTTTTATTTCCACCTTACGAGCGACAGTCTATCAATGTATGTCTATCAACGAGGTCACGCAACACAAGTACAAATGTCCTTACAGTATGGATCTTGCCGGAAATCTGGCAGTTCACGTTAAGTGAATCTACAAAAGTCAAACCAAATATAACTGTTCCAAGCTGGCGTCTTGATAGATCAGAAGTCAAATAAAAGTTGAACATAAATGACGATGACACTAGCCAAAGAACAAGATTCGTATGGTCGTATGCTCCAATTTTGTGTATTTTTATTAAAATACGGAGTGAAAGTGCACAGCAGGAAGAAGAGGTATTCATCTCACACTAGAACTTACAGAACAATGGGGTAGTTGGGTAGCCAGGTGGTTAATGTGTTTGCTCGGCACATAGAAGACCCAGGTTCGATTCCCCAAATGGTTACAGTATCCCTGTAAAGAAATCACGACCAAGCATGTCCTGCCAGACTATATTTTCATTACAGGGGTAAATATTACAATGTAGAAACATTGACAGAAATTTGTAGAAATGATAAATAAATCAATAATTTATTATAAGAGATATAGTTACTGGTAACTGGTCTAAAAGGTTGATCTGTTTTGTAGGCATGACATTTCATGATTGATAGTTTAGATTAGTTGCTGAGTGGCTGATCACTCAATGTGCGGTTGTAGAAAACATTCAGAGTTTATGTAAATCTGCTACTAAGTCAGCTTTTCAGCCGTGGTATATATCCTACAGTGGAAGCTGTCAAAACCGGCATTTGTCCAATCCGGCAAGTTATCAACACCGACACAACATTTCATTCCCATCTGCGACTTGAACCATCAGCTCTACAGTCCGGCACATTGTCTAAACCAGATTATTTCCTCAGTCCCAATGAGTGCCGGTTTTGACAGCTTCCACTGTATTTTGCTTTATGGCACGTTTGTCTACAAGGGATGGGTGTAATGCACTTTACGTTCCTAGCGTGGTGATCTACCTCTACCTTGTATAGATAAAATGAGTTAAAATCAATTATTAATTTTTAACTTATATATCTTTGATGAACTAGTTGATTTGCTGTCTTTCGCTGACATGATTTCATAATTTATCAACGACTATATAGATTACTTGATGTATTCAGAATATGGCTGAGGTACTACTAGTATGTCTTGAAAGTTTAGCTCACTAACTCACCCATTTCTGGTCTGCCCCGCCGTGATATTGCCATGATTATATGGCCATTTATCTTACCTCACACATGAGGTTTGTGATTGGCTAAGTGCTGTTCTATTATTTTCAATGTATCCCGCTTACAGGCGATGTATTATTTTCAATGTACACCGCTGGGAATTCCGAACTCTTCTGGTGCCTCACGGCAGTACTTCTTTGTCTCGAATAATATTGAATCACGCATGAAGCACGGAAATAACCGACGTTTTGCGATTGAAAATTGACGGAAGGGAGATAACTCTAAATCTGTTTACCTTGTGTCGTCCGCAAAATGGCGATTCGCCTCCTTTTCAACAGAAGTGCTTCAAACAGTTCAAAATTAAAATTCAGGTGTTCGGTAAGATGAACACGTTGTTCACTGGTCCTTCGGGCTCGAGGAACATAAACAAACCTCGAGGGTACATGAGCCCATGGCCCCATCGTGACCAGTGAACAACTTATGTTATACTTGCTGAACTTCACAGCCCACCTAGCTCAGTTCTGTCAAAATCCATTGACTAATATTCACGCAAAAGATTTGAAGGTTTAATTCAAGCTAGATGTGTTATGAATTAGGTAATCTTTCCTTCGACCCTCAAAAAAAAAAACAAACAAAAACATTTACAACCGAATCGTAAGACTTTATCACTGTAGTCGGGTTGGCAGATTCGCTGTCGTGGTTGATATATGTCATGGTATACCAATCGCGTAAATCCATACTCATGATGTTAATCACTGGATTGTCTGGTCCGGACTCGATTATTTAAAGACCAGTAGTGAGACAATCGCTGAATGCGGCGTTAAAAGATCAAACAAGCCACTACAAGCCATTACAATGATTCCAATGCCTCGTTGTACCGGCATTTCCCCTGGGATTAATAACGGAAAAATGCCCCTTTCGTGAGCAAATAAAAAGCCCACCATTAGGCCCATGGCTTAAAGTCGGGAAAAAATACTTGTAACTGAAGCAAAATATTCTGAGTCACGATAAACTGGAATGGACTTTAAACTTTTAAACGGAATAATACAGAACATTTAACCCATACCAATCAAAAAAGAACTTGTCTGTCATAAACCTGATATGGAATGACATCCCTTCTTTCGTTGAAATATTTACATACTTCACTTATCTTTGTGAATTTGTCCTATGATATTATCATAGTTTGGGTTAAGACCGGAGGACCGACCAAAACAAGCAGAAATAAGGGTACTTTGTTCATTGGACCTGGATAATTTTAAGCTTGTGAATGGCAACCATAATTTAGGTCAGACTCCAGGCTTAATTTGCATGTTCATGTACTCTGCAGTAAATTGATGATGATTTCTTCAAACAGTGTGTTCGTGCGTGTGCGTGCGTGTGGGTTGGTGTGATCAAGCGTTATCGCTTAATAGCACGTACATTCAGATAACGAAAGTCGCACTCACTTGACTAAACGTACAACATACATGTTCGGGGAGCATTTGTGGTGTTTTCACCTAAATGTTCTTTGACATGAGATCTATTAATCTCTAGTCACTCGCTGTCACACAGATATTTACTGGTTCACTTTGGTATATATTTCATACTACCCCAGGGCTAAGTTCATTCCTTCAGATCATTGTAAATAATTAATGGAAACATGTCGGAATACAGCTGTCAGCAACACAGTGGACGTAATTTTAGGAAGAAAAAGAAAGGTTTATTTAAGTGCAACGCGATACAAGCAATAGACACAATCGAAAATACGATATAAAGCATGACCTGGCCAGCTCAGGCTTCTGCCCTGAAGTGGTACTTTTCTATTTTCACTACTATTCTCAGTACCTTGGCGAAAGGGCAAAGAGGTTCTATTGATTTTAGCAGGGGAGTTTCAGCCTGACTGATCACACCCCACTTAGACGTAGAAACGGATTTCCAGATTTTTTTAAAGAACAGTCAGAAAGGTTTTCAAAGTCTTCTTTTTAATGTCGATGAGCTCCATGTATTTCAAGGCAACGAATTAGGGTGCTTGAAATCAAAGCGGTTGTTCTGTGACCACTTACACGCGAAAGGCTGCGTCGACATACTAACTTGATGCAGTGTTATTTATCACGAAAAGGTAAAAACGGTAGAAAGTGTCTTAGAGACGCAAAGTTGTTTTTTAACGATTTTGCGTTCTTTGTTCACCATGTCCACTTCAGAGCTGACACCTATCTATTCTCAGCACTGTCGTTGTTGCCACTATGTTCACAAAAAAGACTATGCAGTAGTATTGTATTTTACGTCTTTAAAAACGAACTCTCCATACTGCCAGGATATCACACACTTCTTCCCTCCCAGTGAAACATCAAGACCTCTATGGGTGACAGAACCATCTTGGCTGCAACCCTACTGCTCTGGAACACCATTCCTACTGTGACAGCACTTTCTTAGCTGCAGTCCCACTGCTCTAGAACACCATTCCTATTGTGACAGCACTTTCCTAGCTGCAGCCCCACTGCTCTAGAACACCATTCCTAGTGTGAGAGAACCTTCTTGGCTGCAGCCCCAGTGTGTCCCCTTATTAATATTTTCCATCCAGCGTATCCATTATCAAGTAATCAAGCATAGGTACGTATGACATAACTTGGTTATTCGTATCATTTTGCCCCATACAGCATGGATGCACGCATGTGCAACGCATGCCAGAATCAACGTTACATTATTACTTCATAGCGGGGTTATAAAGCGTACATTCTGTCCGTCCGTTCGTCTCGAAATTGTACATGCTACGTTCACCAAACTCGATATACAAGTGTATCATGACCCACAGAATCTCATATGCCATGTGCTATTTCTTTTGCAAAATGTGTGCAACACGAGGCAGTCAAGTTCATCTGTATGTCGGGTTTCCACGGAAAACACGCTAAAAATAATGTTTCCATAAATTAGTACTCTA
Source organism: Haliotis asinina (assembly GCF_037392515.1). Classification (NCBI taxonomy): domain Eukaryota; kingdom Metazoa; phylum Mollusca; class Gastropoda; order Lepetellida; family Haliotidae; genus Haliotis; species Haliotis asinina. Next base: position 22,577,721 of record NC_090292.1, read on the forward strand.
CTCAGTACATGGCAAAACTAGTATCTAACGTACGTAAAGTTTAGTAGAGTCAAGGAGATAGTCTTGTGATCTGCTGATCCTTGTCGCATTATATGTCAATATTTCCATGTCCCAAAGTGGAAAGCGGGTCTATGTTACCTGTGCTCACTTGTACTCTTGTTATTATTAGTGTGGTCTAGTTGCTGTTGCAGATACATATCGGCTCACGCAAAATACTCGGTTTGATTAAAGATGTCTGGTCAGGTATCGAATATATGCTCATATTAACATTGGAAAAGGATCCGCTTTTACCGCCAATGGTACAAGGCCCTTTCTACGGAGCTTGATCCTCTTTCTTATTGCTTTCTTCAACGTTGGGTCGGGATCAGAGACCTTGTTGTTTTTCGCGTTCCGTCATCTACGCTTGGATGTTATTGAGACGTTATTCTGAAACCTTGTTGTCTTTTTATTGCTTAACCCATGGCTCACTTTCCAACAAGCCGGTCGTGTTTACGTTATCAGAAAAGTAATCGTTTTTCTTATTACTTCATCACGAGGTGACGTGGACGTTACAGAAACCTATTCCTAGTTTCTATCATGCCACTTATCATTGCGGCTCACTTCCCGACAAGCGCCCCACAAATGTGGGCAGATACAACTTAATAGTGAAAGGTAACACAAACTATAGCCCGAACATTACGTTCTACATAGAACCCATTTTAAAATGGTCAGTTGTTTCCGCATTGGGAACAGATACTCTGAAATTGCATTTTAGCAAACATTCCAGGTTACCACTCAAAAATGCCAGACGGCACATGTCACCTTATTCCATGAATGTACTTCAACTTTAATTTGTTGGTGGTGATGTAAAACCCGTATTTTATATTGTTTTGTCCAAATACAAATAGTTTTAACTTTCCACACTGGATTTAATTGTAACTGTGATGTTCTAGTTGTTTTACTGTCATTTGACGACAGGTTTTTATAATGTATAAATATTTCATTTCAACATCAAACATGTTCTCGTCACGATATGGCCGAAATATTGCCGATGTGACGATAAATATTAATTCACTCACTCACCAATGATGTGCAACATGCCAATAGATTCAATTACAAACTAACTTTCGGCCTGTAATCATTGTCTTTTAAAACCGATACACATTTCACCCTCTGTGAGATCCCTGCTGCAAGGGTATACCATTGTACCTTTTATTCAGAAAATGTGTTCTATGTCTGTGTATGGAAATGTAGGTTGGCGATCCTCCAGTAAACTTGACACCAACTCCTACAATCGTCCTATAAAGGTACGCCCAACAGCTATGTCTGACCTGTTTCCTGACATACAATTGGCACTCGGGGGACTTGCACTTCCCTTACATAGTGTGTAAGTGGGTAGACACACTACATGAAACGTGCTACACAAATTTCGACTTTTCTTCACCCAGTAATATTGTATGTGCTTTGCATGAACATGCAACGGGTGCAGCTGTAGTAGGGCAGGATACTTCATTGTTGACTCGTTTTCAATTAAATATGTAGAAAACTAGTGCAAAACCATCCTGGACACATTTTGAAATATTGTTTCAAACACGAATCTAATATTCTGAAACACCATATAAAAATCCAGGAACACGTCGCGGGATTATGTACATAATTCAATGTGTAAATGATGATAATCTAAAAGAACGCTTTCGGGATCCAATCTATAGGAATTCAATGATTTAATTCAGATGTCGGATTATATACAAAGTCAACTGTGCATCAAACGTCCCAGAAAGGAAGTAAGAATGTTAGTAACTTCATTAGTATAAAACATCATGAGGAGAAGCGTGACCCAATCACAAAACTGTGACAAGGTGTCAGTCATGGTTGTCTTTTTTCAGTTGCCATCAGGTGAGTTGAAGCAGCTTACAGCGACTGTTAATACTGGAAACACTGACATGTGTCAGGATCGAAATTGGAACTTTGAATTTGAATATATTGCGCCTTTCTCGTTATCTGTGTACGTCAATACAATATGCTTTGTTGGGGCCTGGTTGTGCATCAGAACACAAGCAATCAATACTGGACAATGCTTTCAAAGAAACGCGAGTGCCTTGATAGTCAAACAAAATGCTATGTTTCTTTGTTAAGATGATTACAAGGACAAAGACCACTTCTTGCACATGATATCACGCCGTAACATGTGTGTATTGAATGTAGAACGCCATTTCTCAATTAAGTTCTTGGACAGTTGCTTTTGTTGCCGCTGTGCTCTTTTTAGAAATTTGATTTTGACGTATATGTTCTAGAATATTCTCGTCGTTCTTTGTTCCTCTGTTACAGTGGCGATCGTGAGGGTCGAGGATAGAATGGGTCTTAGCAACTTAGGCCATTCGTAGGAGGCGGCTTCCGTTTGTTGCAGCTATATCAATGGCGATATTGACGTGGACATCCATCTTTAGATTATATCAATCCCAAACAGCATGTTTGTCATGCACGAAGCATTCACACGTTCTTTTGTGGCCGTCAAGCCCATATAAATAAAGAAACATTCTACCTGAACTGTCAACCTAAAATGATGATGACGATGATGATGATGATAATGGGCTGTCGTGGGCAGAACAAAATACCTAAGACAATCAAATTAGGATAAAATTTTTCTTATTGATAATGAAGTCTTTTCTATTGGCTTCCGTTACGTAGCTAATGCCTGGGCGCGTTTAACGACCTATACAGCTCCACTATTCATATGTTATGGCGCCACACAAGAGCTAGGAGAAGGAACCAAATGGTGCTAAGATGGTAATGAGAATTACTGAGCTCATTCGCAAATTCAATCAGTTGCGAATGAATGACTTCGTATTTTACAGCTGTATCACTTCATTTCAGCTAAACATGACCGACGCACAAATCCGATAAAGCAAATGTGTAACCAATACCATTTATGCTTTGAAGCTAAGGATTACAAATACATCATTGCTGTTAAAGGAAACTTCGTCCAGAACGTTTTCATTGTTTGTTGTTTAAATTAGCAGCAGTGTTCAAGTTGTATGGCGGTCAGTAAATAATCGGGTCTTGATCAGACAATCCAGTGATCAACATCATGGACATTATTTAACCCCTTGAATTGATTCACATTACTGTAAGACGTAGTTCGATCTAGATCATAAGCATGCACAACCATACCGCTGGATCCGCCTATGCGGTCATCGAGGCATCATGTGCATTCGAGAACGCCTTGTCTTCGGACCAGCAAATTTCTCAATGACAAGGCCTTTGTTTACTCGCATATCTTTGTGAACATGGTAAGTGCAAGAGATGACATGCGGGCATCATCCACGGGGGGTAAATGGTTCGACTTGAACTAAGTGTAGGCATGAGCCTACTGGTCCCAATGGCAGGTAAGCTGTTGGTTACTAAAAATCCTGCTGTCTTCTCCGAAGGATGTCTGTTGTTAAATGGTGTCCTAGGTTTCTTGGTGTATGTTTCCAGGCTTCCCGCATGAGCTCTACACAGGGATTGCTGTAAGGACAAATAGACAGACAGACAACTTTTTTCAGTAGTTGAGGCCGAGTGGCCCAGAGTACAATTTGACTTGCTCAATAACAAGTGTTAGTCACGTGACATGGAATTATGGTTTTCATTGTAATTTACGGATGGATATCATTTGTTTTATGAAAATGGCAGAGCAGAGGATTTAATAATATCAGCAATATTTGAGTTGCGTACATTATATATCATTTGTGGGGCATCGTTGGGGCATTATATAAACTTCTTACGGCAAGCAGAGACAGCATCACAGACTAAATAATAAGTGATGTTCATCTTCAGTGTTACCAGAAGAACAATAAGATCATGTTAAATCCCTTTTCTACAACGTGGCATTTTAAATTCTTAAAAGAGACTAATCATTAAGAACACTAATTAATTTTAAATTGTGGATAATAAGTAAGAAAACTGGATGAATTTATTGATGCGTACCAATACTGAATATATATATAGATAGATAGATAGATAGATAGATATAGATATATATAGATAGATAGATATAGATATATATAGATAGGTAGATAGATAGATAGGTAGATAGATAGATAGATAAACAGTAGCTCTTAATCGTTGTTGAAATGTTGATATTTGTATATCACCACCATCCTACGTAAGCCAAACATAAGAAGACCCGCTTGAAAATAACATATTTCTGACACTTGAAGCCTATGAATATTTTCCACAATTATCTAATGATAACAATAATTGATCGCTGTGATAAGGGTAACGATAACCAGGCATTTTTATAAGTTTTATTCAATATATAACGACTGCCATTCGACTATCAATATGCATGTTATAGTGCCTTGTTTCGGCCAGTATGACTTTATTGGAAGCAAGTTTACTTATTGTAAGACATCTTTTGAAATTTGATGAATGGCCATTTTGAATGGCCCCGAAATAATTTGCTCCCAAAACTTCTTATCCATAAAACAGAATTGGTGCTATTTGATGTCTAAAAATAAGCCAGCAGAATCAAATGAAATAAATGTATTAGCTTTAAATGTTTGAAAATAAAATGATGATTTCATAGCTTGCGCTGCTAGGTTTTTACATGCCATAAACTAATTTAATAGGCTGGAAAATAGAAGACCCAAATATTCATAATTTCAAACATTCGTATTTTGGGGGATAACAATCAAGGCGGCCGACTGGCATACAAAACATTTATTGGTGACGACTGCACGGGGCAGAAGCTGAGCCGAGCATCAAGTCCGCTAACATCATTCAGATCTGACTATTCCAGACTGACATGTATGTGATGCAGGGGTATCGCAATACTTAAAGGGACCATGCGTCTCATTTTTACGTCTCACGCTGCAAGCGTAAACGGGTCAATATTTAGAGAAACCTCCAGCCCCACAAGCTGAACCCGACATAACCCATGCAAAGGGAAGCCATAAGTTTTCCAGTGAAAACAAACGAAAATATCTTGCAACTGGCCCATCCTTCAAATATCGGGGCTGACGGCGGCATTCATCAATGCACAGTGAATGTGATTACTTAAAAGCCACTTTATGAGATACTTGACTTGTTTGTCGTTGTCACTTTTTCAACTCATTTTCTCTGCGAATGTGCAGTTCAAATTAATTGCGTATTTGTTGCTGATTGCTGTGTGCAACATTTTGGCTAAACTGTTGATATTTCATATGATAAGTTAAATCCGAAGAAAAACTCAGCATTTACCACTAAACAGCCCTCCAGGCGTTCTTTAATTTTCAAGAGGGAAGGGAAAATCATATGAATTAAATATCAGAAATGACCTTGAGAGACATTATTGCCTCTTCTTACGTTCATAGTGCAAAACTGAACAATTTCTTCTTAGTGAAGAAATGGAACTGCCCCTTACTAGGAACTAATTGTGTCCTAGTTATAAAGTAAGCCATGTAAGTACATTGCCAATCATAAGACACATACAGACCACCCACCCACACAGAAAACCAGATACTTAGGTACAAGGGACATAAAATCATTGTTTTGATTTAAACATATTTTATTCATTGAACAAAAGGATTGTGCACAAGTAATCCAACTTAATGAAGCCCTCTCCAAATATTTACAACAGATATATTTACATTGAAGCAGGGAAGATATACATGAGAGGTCTTGTGTTTGAGAATGTGACTCATTAGCATGAACAGAGGAATCGTTTAGTTTGATTGATGTAATGATGGACATGTTTGAAGATATTCAGATTTTCTTCCCTTGAGAGGTCTGCATTGCCATGATGCAAAATAAGATATATATCTAGTAAACATCTGTTTTGTAAAATATCGCTTATGTTAGGTAAATCAAATCATTGTCTGTCACGACTGTATGTATCCTTTCAAGTCTGATTGCGATACAAATAAGACCTGCCGTATATTTTGGATCCTTGCATATTCCGCAAACGTCACAGAGGCTCTTTGTTTTGTTTAATGGTGTCTACAGAGACCTTATATATTTTATATCGATATATGGTCTTTGGTGTCGGTGGAAAGTTAAAAAAACCCTCATAAATGCAATGTATGTTTACACTACATAGTGTGTGTGTGTGTGTGTGTGTGTGCGCGCGCGCTTTAATTATATATTTAACATACAAATATTGCGTACGTCTACAAACATTTAAAGTAAATTACAACTTTCCACACTTTTAATCGTAGAATATGTGTATTATTAATGTATGGCGTGGATGATATAAATCCAGATAGTTTCTTTTCAGGAAGCAAATGTACTGTAAGTCCCTATGGTCCCTAGTATGGTGATCCACCTCCAGCTGTCGGTGTTTTATACTGTTTTTTTTGTCGTTTTTGACGACAGGATTTTATAATGTATACATATGTCATTTCAATACCAAACATGTTCTGGTTACGATATCACTGAAATATTGCCGATGTGACGTTACATATTAACTCACTCATTACAAATATTGTGCTACCTTGTATGGTGATCAACCTTTACTTGCTGGTGATCTCTGAACCGTTATTGTTTTATAATGCAGTGTGGTGTCATATTATTTATTCTTATGATAGCGTGCAAGTTCTAAATTAATAGCTGAGATAATCTAGTATTTGATAATCTAAATATTCTTGATTTCAATCTTCATGTAAATTAAGTGGTATTTGTTCTTTATTTGATGATCGCCAGGGGGAACCAGATTTCTTAACTTAGACCTTGATAATGTGTTGGAATCCGTAAATCAGTCTGATGATGAATCAGAAGCACCCACTCGTCGGCAACATACTGTGGCACAGGCCAAATGTACCAGTCATGTACAAGTGTGAACGTTATTTACCTGTTAGCTGTAAACATATCTTTTGACCCGCAGTCAAAGTGACCTATATCCTTGCAATTGTAACTTAAATGACTTGCGATTTCCTTACTGTTTCTTCGTCACCACTTCACTATCACACCGTGGCGAAGGTAAAAAGTACCAATCACGCACTTGGTCATTTCTGAAGTGTGAACCGACGCTGTGTTATCTATTCCAAGACCAAGCAACGAATGGTTGTGCACGTCTTAAGCCCAAGAAACGACAGGTATTCTTTGAGTTCTATTTATAGACCATTGCGCATACATTTACGCCTATGTCATGGGTGAATGCGAGTATAAGTGATGCACTGGATTCTGCATAATGAAAACCAATATCAATTGTTTTGTGTCAGTTCAACTTGAAGTAGATGCAATGTCTGTTTTGCATTTGAAATATCAAGCCGCTATCATACTGATGTCTACGAGATCATATGATGTATTAACATGGTATGACATGCAAAAATTAAACGATTGCAGGAAAATGTTCCTGCCATGTATTAGAACCCCCCAATAAACGACAAAAGGTGGAGAAGTCAGAGAATAGGATGTAGAAGTCACAGTATTAAGAGCTGTCAGGGCCACGAATTGGAAGAGGTTCCAGTTTATTAGCTATTTAGCAATATTCAATGTAATGAGTATATGGATTAAACGATAGACATAAATTTACAAAACTGATCACAGAAATAGGCGCCCACCCATCCGTAACTCCTAACAAATTAACACGTTTTATATTTATCCAGGCTACAGTAACGTTTAGAAACCATTTAGTCGGCAGTCAAACTGACTGACGATATTATTATAACATTGACAGTGTCATTCCAGTCCACTGGGGTTTGGGGGATGGGGAGTAGCCCCGTATTTAAAGCTTTCACTCACCACCCACCAAAAGCGGCATAAAACTAAACTCACTCACTCTAAGCATCAATTTATGTCATCATTCTCGACATGACGTCATGGCGAGGCCGACACTATTTACAAAATACCTTTACATATATTGTGTATAATCAGTCATCACTTGTGTTTTTATTTATTTGACATTTATATGATAATAATTAAATTTGTATTGTGTTCACTAAAATTCTGGCAGTCTGACTGGTTAACTGGGAACATTTCTTGTGATTTCATTTCCCAAAGAATCTAAAAACGTAAGCCATGCCCACCGAACCGGACTACTTTCGGCCTGAGAAATATCGGGGAATACATTTACACAGCGAGGGAATTCCCTTGCACTCGGCTACCTTAATGAACTTTGGATAAAAAACAAACAACTCAATTTTTTTCGTGAACATTAATGACGTTGTAACGTCTCGACAACAGGATGCGCACGTCGGAACATCAGTTCATGGCATCGCAATCCCAGTCACATCACAACCTCTTTCCACTTGCGCAAATACTGCTGCCACTACCAATCTCATTTCTACTAACTTCATGTCTAAACCGTGTCTTTCATTTCGCTGGTAATAATTCAAATGTTTGAACATGAAACTTTGCCGTTGCCGGAACGCGTCACGTTGTGTTGTTCCGCTCTGATTCGTCACCCGATGTTAGCTTGGTTGATTGACAGCTGTTTGAGGGTGCTGTATGCTGACTGGCTAATGGTTTGGTAGGCGTTTCATTTTATGATAATGAGTCACCTGAATCATTTCACGTCATTACCGAATTCTTACACCGAAAATGTTAATCGGTGGTAACAAAGATATCTGTTTCGATGAATCTGATTATGTTTAAATAAAGTATTGTTGAAAGCCAGTAGTATTTGGTGTTGAATTTTTAATTATAAGGATTGACTGTGTATTGAGGTATCAAACTAAAAACCAATATGCAAACTGTATGAATCTAAAAATCAGTTTCATACCTCAATGCAACGGAAGAAATACACAGTCAATCCTTAAAATGAAAATGAGCTGTGCTGATAATCTATGATCAATATTTTTTTTAACATCCACATCAGTGTATAATTTTCAAACCATAACATGTCTTTCACATTCTACTTTCAGTCATCAGCAATATTGCTGTATTCAATGTTCACAACATGAAGTCAGTGAAGGTTTGAAAAATGATGCTGACACAGTTTTAATGTGATTATTCTGATTAAACAGCTCCAACTCACTGACCGTGTAATCACCTGCTGGCAAATCTTTTCAACTAAGTCATAAGAAGATTTTTCTTTTAAAAGTCAAAATGCTCACAGTTGGTTAACACAAACTTAGTTCTTGGCATTCCTTTTGAACCGTTTGATCTGTGTGATTGATACAGTTCTCTGATTGATAAGATAAGCCTTGAGTAGGGGTTCCTTGCCAACCAGTTAACATTAATGAAATGTCACTTGTAACGCTTGAAGCATAACTTATTTGGATATGCAGAAGAAGCCCGATACAAATCCTTTAGTAAACGCTATGTGAATCCTTCAGAAAAAAAGAGAAAATATCTGACAATATTATAAGCAGGAACTTGGAGCAAGATCTTTTATGAATAAATCCTCTTTTTCGTCTTTGAAACACAACGTTGTGGGTTATTTCAAACCCCTTTATCAGGTGAACTGACAGTTGATGCCATGACGCTGACCCTATCTTTGAAGGTTTTAAACAGTAAACAGTCGTGATGTGAACAGGTTGTTATCACACTTTTGCCGTTGGTTCTCCTGGATCATTGGATCTGTTCGGTCGACGGAATCCATTGATTTATGAGATAAGCCTTTTCCAAAAGCCAAGATCTTGTCCTTATCGTCTTTAGGAGGGATTTTTGGGGGTATACCATCTAGCAATCATGAGGATTAATTTGAAGGAGGCTATTTGGATTTGCAGAAGAAGTCTAACACCCAGGGAGCCTTTCACGAAGCAACTTTTGTTAATATTAACGTTAAGTCCATTCTTTAACATAGCACGGAAGTTACCTTAGTGACTAGCGATGGCCTCAGTGCTTTGTGAAAGGAGGTCAAGATCAGTAAAAGCCCCTTGCACGAATCCTGACAACATGAGTCCATTCATGAAATATGAGCATATCATGACCGTGACCATTCATACAGGACTCTTGTTGTTAGTTAACCCGCATACTCAACCCGGGTTAAAGTACTGTAAAATGATTGTCCTCCTGAGTGAGTAGGTAAGTCCCAAATTATTCAAAGCAAATTTGAACTCTCCACATTTTAATTGTAGAATATCTATCTTTTAATGTCTGGTTAGATTTGTTAGAATTGTTAACAGCTGAAGGGATAGTGCAAATGTAAATGTTGCCAATGCAGGAAGCAAATGTACTGTCAGTCACCATGGTCCATAGTTGGTCCATGGTTTAGCTGCTGGCAATCTATATAGCCTGTTTATAAATTCTCAAGTTATTTCTGACTAGACAAGTTTAGGCTTAATTACTAGATTTAATGCTACCATGACTGATTGTACAGGAAAAGCAAACGGTATCAATTCTGGAGTGAAGATTATCTGATTTTTTTTGCATATCACGGTGTACTAACAAATCATATTCTGAAAACTATTTCCGTTTGATTGCAATGATGTCGAATCATAACAAAAGCTCTATGGATTTTGACGCAAGCAGTTCCAAATTGTTGTATTGAAAATGCGCCTGATTTCACGGTGCTTCACTGCGCACTTATACACAACACTGTCGCACTACTTCAGCTTGACTACTAACATGACTAATAGCAACAAAAAAAAACATGTATTGAAACTCAAAAAATAAAATTACATTATTAGGGAACTTCGCAATCAAATTACAAGCCACATCCCCGAACATAAACAATATCAAGCATATAAATCAGAAAGCCTTGAACGGGTGTCTGTGATACACTGGTCGTTTTAATGTTCTTCGTCACCAGGATGTCTCAAGTATTAACCTTGAACTCCAGTACGTATGTTACAAACAATGGAAAAGGCATAAATTGCTCCCTTTGTGTCGATTATTGTTCGGAAACGCGCCCGACATTGCTGTTGGCCGTACCTTTAGTGTGGGTGTAGGTGTAATGTTTACCAGCTGCTCCGCAACCTATCTATCTACCTTAACTAGATGTGTGTGTTTGGACACACATTTCCACAAAAATCCAAAAGAAGCATAGAGACGTAACGAGAATCAAAGACCATAGCGAGGAAGGATTTGTTACCAGAATTCTCATATATTCTGATCAATATTGACACTGTAGACTTCACTGTATGGTGACATGGAGTCCAGAGACCATTGTGGCTGTAAGATGTGCAGAGAAGTCACACAGCATTAAGCAGTGTATCCAATGATGTGACAGAGAGAGACATGATAACACGTAACAATATGTGACAGAGTGACAATATGTTGAGTATCGGTTTCAAATGTCGGACCAAATAGACATCATAATATTATGTTATATCATATGCAAAACTGAACGCCAGTTGAAACTGGTACATTTTTCAAATATGACCAGTACGATATTTATTATCCTGAAACAAACTACATAATGTGACTGCGACATTTACGACTCAGTATTCTGCAGCTGTGGCTCCTCTTATTGTACGGAGCAGCATTGGGAAAAGAACGGATGCTGACATCAATTGTAAGCAATGCTCTTTAAACAGAAAACCTGCACGTCTGTGGAATCTTATTTTCCTTACATACAAGAATGGACGTACCGTGTAAATGATGTTTAACTTCAATGATTTCTGCGAGATGCGTTTCCATTTCTAAGACGTCAAATCTGAAATGTTCTTTTTCAGTTTTTGACGTTTGAGAATATATTTTTTGATGAGGACCTATAGGTCGACATTGATAAACTGCGTCCTGTCCTTTTAGGGATGTTGTCAGTTCACTAGTGCTCACAAATACGTACTTCAGCACAGCGACAGACACGCCTCGGAAACGTTCCTGAACAAACGGGAGGCGTGTAAAATGTTGGCGGTTGTGTAAATCTCAGAATGTGTTGTATTGATGTTGGTGACCACAAATGTTTTTATCGTCAAGTAATTTTCTTATATATTCTGTTTTGCACACGACAGCTTATCCATTCTTGTGTCATTACAATGTAGGACAGCCCACGTGGTCACGCATACCAAGTACACATGCCCTTGTTTAAAATGTACCCCAGGTACACATGTAACGTGGCACTTGAAGCTATACCCACCCATTCAGCTTGAGACACGTTTAATGTTTCTGCCATGATGGTTTGGTCAATGATGCATGCGACAATGAATGAACGTGTAGATGCTGCGTTCGCGACAGAAGAAATTGAGGGCTATAACGTACACATTAATGACAGAAACAAATGTGGGCTATATAACGTACACATTAATGGCAGAGAAAAAAATTGAGGGCTATAACGTACACATTAATGACAGAAACAAATGAGGGCTATAACTTACACATTAATGAAATCAATTCGGTATGTGTGTCGCCACAGAGACATTTGTTAAACATGTTAAGAAACGTTTTAGTGTACCTTCAGAATAGTCGTATCAGTGTCTACTGTCGGTTATAAATTTGCTAGAACATTAACATGCTACACATCACTGTCTTTGTTTTACTCTGTCTACACCTGGCTTCAAATGCAATCCGGTAATCATAATCCGCTTTCCCTTAAACGATGGTAAAAATAGACGTAATCTATGACGACTCTACGATTCTCGTGCGTGCGTTGTGAGTTTGGAGTCTGTTGGTAATTTGCAAGGAGGATGGTCGCTGATTTAATGGACTCAGTGACTTTGAGATTACCGTTGAGGTATCCCTCTACTGAAATCCGGGAAATCGCTATGTTCTGTTGAAGAATACGACTGAACCGACTGTGGTCTGAACTGAGCGTTGTAAAACGTGTCAGCTCTCACTGTTTGTATATCAATACAGACAACGAGTATCGAAAAACTTACATGCTTGGCATCGAAATACCTCTGCTACGGCTTTGCAAATTAAGGACTAGTGTGTCACAAGAATAAAGCAATGCGGTAACCGTTACAAACTGATTTTTCTGTGGGCCAAAGTAAAGACGCCCAGGGTACAATTACAGCTGACAACAAGATGCATTAGAATAACTTCAAGTTTAAACAGACGTGTGAGGTTTCTGGCACCGTCAAGAGCTCCCAAACGGACTGAGCAGAACTGGCTGGGCACTTTCACCCTCAGCAGAAAGTAAAAATCAGTTCAAACGTACCAAAAGCAACGGGAATGTAACTTCCTTGTCTGGCTGTGTAAACGGATGTCTTCCTGCTTTGGAAAAGGTCTGTCATACTGCAGTTACATGTACTCGTTTGCAAACAGCAGAAACAAGAGCAGCATTTTGACAGGGACCTCTGGCAAGTCGACATGAACAAGCATGAGTCTAATATTACTTTCAGGATGGCAGGCCCAATGATTCAAAGAAAGCTATCTCGTCGATCACATTTAGCAGGTGGAACAGCTTATTAAAATGTGTACACACTGTTTACCACCGGGTTCGCGGCCTGCATGGAGATTTATTGATTTAAATATAGGTGATTTCAGATACAATAAGGACAAGATTATCTGCGTTGCACACGCACACACACACACACACATACACACACAGAGAGAGTAAACAGGCCCACATAAGCCACAATGGAGCCCAGTTGCTATTATCGTTGCAACAGTAGCATTAAAAGCTCCTTTGGTTTCCGGATTATTCAGCTAATGTTATTTTCAAACATCATAATTAATAGCACCCTAATGCCTGAATTGGAATTTGTTCACATATTTTCCTGATACGATCATCAGGCCTCAGTGGCGTGGGTCACTTGTCACCAGCCACTTACTTGACTGAAATCGACTCTTTTACATTCCTATCATATCTGAAATATAACTCCGTGCTCCTTTAAACACCAACAGACGTCTTTTAAAGAAGATCGTAAACTTGTTGAATACTACAGCATTGTGGATTTCAGTAATACACCCTTTGTAACAACAGTTTGTATTTATAATCATTCGAAACATAGGTGGCTGAGTGGGTTAGATGTTCTTGTGGATTACATGGAACATGGTAGCACTTATTCCAAATACATGTACCATTTCACCATTTGTTTTATTCTTTTGTCTAGTACATACGTACAAAGATATATGCTCAATTGCTTTGCCACTGTTCTGTTTACTATTTTCTTTGGTTTTTTGGTTATCTTCTTTTGTTAGACAGTGTTTCTAGTGCAGCTGCACTTGCAACATTATTGGACTCGGACGACTGGTAGATAAAATGGAGCAAATAATTATTTAACCCCAGACAATCGCAAGGGGAATCAGCTCAACCTAATTCTCATCTCGTGTTGAAGGTCTTCATTGTCTTACGTTTAATTCAATCTGGCTTGGGTGGCTGGTTCATAAGTTTTGTCGATAATTTGACCTGAATTGTTATCGAAAATCTCCTATCGGATGCTAATCTGGCTCCATGGCTTTTCTTCACACACGCACACAAATAGCTACGTAAGTCCCAAAACTTTCAAAGTTGAAACTTTCCTACAATCGCCAATGGCTGAAGAGATAGTGTAAATACAGCTTGGTTGAAATATTGTGAAATTGTCCTCCTGCGAGGGTACGTAAGTCCCAATACATTTAACGTACGTTTAAACGTGCCACTGTTTTTAAATAGTAGAATATGTGCGGTTTTAATGTCCGGCAACATTTGTCTTCCATCACCAATGGCTGAAGTGATGGTGTAAACCCAAGTAGGGTGCATGTAGGTAGCGAAGGTAATTAAAGTTCCCATGGTCCTTAGTATGGTGATCTACCTATCTATAGCCCGTGATTCACACTGTATTGCCTTTTTAAATTGGAATGTTTAAGATATGCTCGCTATATACCTTCTCTGTGATTTTCTACTATTTTTACTGTCCATCGTCGACAGGTTTTAATATTCCAAATGTTTTCACTTTTGTTACGGTTAGAAATTTCTCGTGACAAATGGTGTCAGAAATCCCCTCGAAAACAGCAAAATATAAATATACAGATTCACAAGACAGCTTTCATGTTCAATAGAACTGAGTCATTTCTAAAATAATGGGTTCCAAATATAATGTCAACTCACCGAAGTCCTGGTGTGAGAGTGAAAAACAGTTACGCAGAATGAAACACGGCGAGTGATCAGGCAGCGGTTGTGTAGGTCAAGCGTTGACAGAGATTGATGGCGTTACTCCATTAATCTATGTCTGTGTCCGTCCGACAACACGGCAACTAGCCTTTATATATAAAGTCAACATTTCCTGAAAGTTCGAGCACATACAACCATCGTCAGCAACTTAGAATTCTCTCGGGCAGCCTCCTGTTTACCATTTTTTACCAAGGGAGGTAACTCTGGAGAACTACCTTCAGGCCCTGCCGACAAAATACTAATACCACTGAACATTTATGATGCGGAATGTGGCCAATGATAATAATTACTTAAATAATAATAATACAATTTACAGAAAATACAATAATATCGTATCACTTTTGTTGTATAAATTGCTTTCATCAGGGCATGGCAGAGACAGTGCTCATGTCAGGTTTGTTAGTAACATTTTCACTCACACAAATACGTATTATACAGTTCCTTCACGTATAATATTATTTCAGTTGGGATGCGAAATCTAAGCATGAACAAACTTTCGAAGAAATGCATTTTGTAAACGCAAAAACACCCACTTCCCTTTATCATCATCCTTGCGTATAACGCATGCAATGCACGTGTGCTACACAGTAGGCCAATACTTTCACTGTTTCCATTATCAGACTTTGGACAGCAACATCAATATAAGACCACACAATCAACTTTAAAGATGGTCTCATCGTATACAGTGGTGTCACTATGACAGACCTTACACTACTTCATGTTATGCATGTTCACAGGGCACTACTATAGGGACAACATGTTTAAAGCCGTTTGCTGGGCATATCGCGATCGGTGGTCATTTCGTCTTGCAGGATGACCTGGTACGTATCATCGTCTACAGCCCAGAACTTTCCCGGATCGGACACGTCTGGAACTTGACAACACTGTATGAACTTGGTCGTGCGCTTGATGAAGAATGGAACAAACTCCACCAACTGGTCATTGGGATACACATAAGAAGCTTGCGTCCTCGTCTGAAATGGTCTGAACCTTTGTGGTGGAATCACACACTTCTGAATGAAAATCCTACACATGTAAATTACACGTCATAACCAGTCATCTTTCAAGAGTGATAACTGTACAAATATTTATAGTCATGATGAAGTGCAAGAGGTGATGCACTCTGGGAATATCCATTACTATCACATCAACATTTACTAACTCTCATGGTGTTCAGTCGTTCCCCTGTTTCATATGAGTGTGTTAGACTGTTCATGGACGTTGTCGACATTGCACTAAAAATGTATAAACAAACATGACTCCTGAGCGATGAATCCATACGACACATTGAAAAGGGCATGCCTAACACGATGGCTTTCTCGCATGTGTACGCCCAAGGTAGTTGCAAAAAACAACCCGCAGCAATCCAGGGACTTTAGTTTCATTAAAACAGTCGTCAGTAAATAATACATTCATCTTATTGTGCACTTGTTCTATAATTGTGTTAATGTCCATGCTTTATGCAATCGATGAATGTTCAATCACGAAAGCGAATATGTCCCGCTTTCCCAGCTAAAGCATGTCTCACATTAGGTGTAAACACATTTGCGTGTTATTCACTGGACAGTTGAATCTGAAAATCTACATGCTTGTTTTTTTATCAACCATGACGTCATTGTCAGTATTCTTGAAACATATTTGTTTCCAATGTTGTGAGTGTTTGTCCTAAGTATCCAAGCACAGAATATGTGTATACATTTAGTGACTATCATTAAATGGTGGTTGAAAATTTAAATGTCCAAAAGTTGTACAGTTAAAACTTCGTCTTCTTTACCATTGTTAAAATGGTAGTGGGACGTCAGTTGCGATTGTCATACCACAAGCGAAGGATGCTTGAATACGTACAGGTTTTAATGAATTGCATGCATATTCAACACGAAATCAGTTTGAAACACTTCAATCAAGACAAACCATCTTCGACATGGAGAACACGTTCAATTTAATGAATCAGTCGAGACATCTGTGAGTCTTATAAGCCTCCAAAACGTTTCGTTTGTGTTCAGTAATCATGGTAACAGTCATGTGAGCAAAATCGAATTGTTCTTATCTAATAAAGCTCGGGTTGATGAGATGTGAATACCGGAACAGATACAAGTCGATGCGGCCAGTCTGTTTGAAACACGAACAGGTTCAGTTCAGACACAGCCGATTGCCAAATTAGAAAAATAATAAGATAAAATAAAATAAAATAAAATAAAATAAAAAATAACTCCAAAAAGCCAATACTTGATTGCAATGTATTCATTATCATATAACTACAGTGCCCCTCACTGTATGACAACAATCCCTCGTATGTACTACATTACATAATATAGTATATGGAGGATATTAGGCTAAACTGAAAAAGTGAAATGTTTCTCGGTCATCCCGCACTTCGTAGCAATTTTGTTGCCATTTGCAAAATAAATAAATAAATAAATAAATAAATAAATAAATAAATAAATAAATAAATAAATAAATAAATAAATAAATAAATAAATAAATAAATCGAATTTGATCGTCCATCCATTTGATCGTCCTATCTCCCTCGTTACTTTTGAAAAAATAAATGTGCCCAAAAATCATAACTTGTACTTTTTAATTTAGTAGTACTTCAGGATGGCAGGCCCAATGATTCAAAGAAAGCTATCTCGTCGATCAAATTTAGCAGGTGGAACAGCTTATTATAATGTGTACACGCTGTTTATCACCGGGTTCGCGGTCTGCATGGAAATTCATTGATTTAAATATAGGTGATTTCAGATACAATAAGGACAAGATTATCTGCGTTGCACACACACACACACACACACACACACACACACACACACACACACACACACAGAGAGAGAGAGAAAGAGAGAGAGTAAACAGGCCCACATAAGCCACAATTGAACTCCGTTGATATCATCTTTGCAACAGTAGCATTAAAAGCTCCTTTGGTTTCCGGATTATTCAGTGAGGAGACAGAGACACAGCTAATGTTATTTTCAAACTTCATAATTAATAGCACCCTAATGCCTGAATTGGAATTTGTTCACATATTTTCCTGATACGATCATCAGGCCTCAGTGGCGTGGGTCACTTGTCACCAGCCACTTACTTGACTGAACTCGACTCTTTTACATTGCTATCATATCTGAAATATAATTCAGTGCTCCTTTAAACACCAACATACTTCTTTTAAAGAAGATCGTAAACTTGTTGACTACTACAACATTGTGGATTTCCGTAATGCACCCTTTGTAACAACAGTTTGTATTTATAATCATTCGAAACATAGGTGGCTGAGTGGGTGAGATGTTGATGAGGATTATATGGCACGTGGTAGTACTTGCAAATATATGAACCATTTCACCATTTGTTATATTCTTTTGTCTAGTACATATGTACAAAGATATATGCTCAATTGCTTTGCCACTGTTCTGTTTACTATTTTCATTGGTTTTTTGGTTATCTTTTTTTGTTAGACAGTGTTTCTAGTGCAGCTGCACTTGCAACATTATTGGTCTTATATTTAAGTGACTCGGACTACTGGTAGATAAAATGGAACAAATAATTATTTGACCCCAGACAATCGCAAGGGGAATCATCTCAACCTAATTCTCATCTCGTGTTGAAGGTCTTCATTGTCTTACGTTTGATTCAATCTGGCTTGGGTGGCTGGTTCATAAGTTTTGTCGATAATTTGACCAGAATTGTTATCGAAAATCTCCTATCGGATGCTAATCTGGCTCCATGGCTTTTCATCACACACGCACACAAATAGCTACGTAAGTCCCAAAACTTTCAAAGTTGAAACTTTCCTACAATCGCCAATGGCTGAAGAGATAGTGTAAATACAGCTTGGTTGAAATATTGTGAAATTGTCCTCCTGCGAGGGTACGTAAGTCCCGATACATTTAACGTACGTTCAAACGTGCCACTGTTTTTAAATAGTAGAATGTGTGCGGTTTTAATGTCCGGCTACATTTGTCTTCCATCACCAATGGCTGAAGTGATGGTGTAAGCCCAAGTAGGGTGCATGTAGGTAGCAAAGGTAATGAAAGTTCCCATGGTCCTTAGTATGGTGATCTACCTATCTATAGCCCGTGATTCATATTGTATTGCCTTTTTAATTGGAATGTTTAAGATATGCTCGCTATACAGCTTCTCTCTGATTTTCTACTATTTTTACTGTCCATCGTCGACAGGTTTTAATATTCCAAATGTTTTCACTTTTGTTACGGTTAGAAATTTCTCGTGACAAATGGTGTCAGAAATCCCCTCGGAAACAGCAAAATATAAATATACAGATTCACAAGAGAGCTTTCATGTTCAATAGAACTGAGTCAGTTCTAAAATAATGGGTTCCAAATATAATGTCAACTCACCGAAGTCCTGGTGTGAGAGTGAAAAACAGTTACGCAGAATGAAACACGGCGAGTGATCAGGCAGCGGTTGTGTAGGTCAAGCGTTGACGGAGATTGATGGCGTTACTCCATTAATCTATGTCTGTGTCCGTCCGACAACACGGCAACTAGCCTTTATATATAAAGTCAACATTTCCTGAAAGTTCGAGCACATACAACCATCGTCAGCAACGTAAAATTCTCTCGGGCAGCCTCGTGTTTACCATTTTTTTACCATGGGAGGTAACTCTGGAGAACTACCTTCAAGGCCTGCCGACAAAATACTAATACCACTGAACATTTATGATACGGAATGTGGCCAATGATAATAATTACTTAAATAATAATAATAATAATACAATTTACAGAAAATACAATAATATCGTATCACTTTTGTTGTATAAATTGCTTTCATCAGGGCATGGCAGAGACAGTGCTCATGTCAGGTTTGTTAGTAACATTTTCACTCACACAAATACGTATTATACAGTTCCTTCACGTATAATATTATTTCATTTGGGATGCGAAATCTAAGCATGAACAAACTTTCGAAGAAATGCATTTTGTAAACGCAAAAAAAAACACTTCCCTTTATCATCATCCTTGCGTATAACGCATGCAATGCACATGTGCTACACAGTAGACCAGTACTTTCACTGTTTCCATTATCAGACTTTGGACAGCAACATCAATATAAGACCACACAATCAACTTTAAAGATGGTCTCATCGTATACAGTGGTGTCACTATGACAGACCTTATACTACTTCATGCTATGCATGTTCACAGGGCAGTACTATAGGGACAACATGTTTAAAGTCGTTTGCTGGGCATATCGCGATCGGTGGTCATTTCGTCTTGCAGGATGACCTGGTACGTATCATCGTCTACAGCCCAGAACTTTCCCGGATCGGACACGTCTGGAACTTGACACCACTATATGAACTTGGTCGTGCGCTTGATGAAGAATGGAACAAACTCCACCAACTGGTCATTGGGATACACATAAGAAGCTTGCGTCCTCGTCTGAAATGGTCTGAACCTTTGTGGTGGAATCACACACTTCTGAATGAAAATCCTACACATGTAAATTACACGTCATAACCAGTCATCTTTCAAGAGTGATAACTGTACAAATATTTATAGTCATGATGAAGTGCAAGAGGTGATGCACTCTGGGAATATCCATTACTATCACATCAACATTTACTAACTCTCATGGTGTTCAGTCGTTCCCCTGTTTCATATGAGTGTGTTAGACTGTTCATGGACGTTGTCGACATTGCACTAAAAATGTATAAACAAACATGACTCCTGAGCGATGAATCCATACGACACATTGAAAAGGGCATGCCTAACACGATGGCTTTCTCGCATGTGTACGCCCAAGGTAGTTGCAAAAAACAACCCGCAGCAATCCAGGGACTTTAGTTTCATTAAAACAGTCGTCAGTAAATAATACATTCATCTTATTGTGCACTTGTTCTATAATTGTGTTAATGTCCATGCTTTATGCAATCGATGAATGTTCAATCACGAAAGCGAATATGTCCCGCTTTCCCAGCTAAAGCATGTCTCACATTAGGTGTAAACACATTTGCGTGTTATTCACTGGACAGTTGAATCTGAAAATCTACATGCTTGTTTTTTTATCAACCATGACGTCATTGTCAGTATTCTTGAAACATATTTGTTTCCAATGTTGTGAGTGTTTGTCCTAAGTATCCAAGCACAGAATATGTGTATACATTTAGTGACTATCATTAAATGGTGGTTGAAAATTTAAATGTCCAAAAGTTGTACAGTTAAAACTTCGTCTTCTTTACCATTGTTAAAATGGTAGTGGGACGTCAGTTGCGATTGTCATACCACAAGCGAAGGATGCTTGAATACGTACAGGTTTTAATGAATTGCATGCATATTCAACACGAAATCAGTTTGAAACACTTCAATCAAGACAAACCATCTTCGACATGGAGAACACGTTCAATTTAATGAATCAGTCGAGACATCTGTGAGTCTTATAAGCCTCCAAAACGTTTCGTTTGTGTTCAGTAATCATGGTAACAGTCATGTGAGCAAAATCGAATTGTTCTTATCTAATAAAGCTCGGGTTGATGAGATGTGAATACCGGAACAGATACAAGTCGATGCGGCCAGTCTGTTTGAAACACGAACAGGTTCAGTTCAGACACAGCCGATTGCCAAATTAGAAAAATAATAAGATAAAATAAAATAAAATAAAATAAAATAAAAAATAACTCCAAAAAGCCAATACTTGATTGCAATGTATTCATTATCATATAACTACAGTGCCCCTCACTGTATGACAACAATCCCTCGTATGTACTACATTACATAATATAGTATATGGAGGATATTAGGCTAAACTGAAAAAGTGAAATGTTTCTCGGTCATCCCGCACTTCGTAGCAATTTTGTTGCCATTTGCAAAATAAATAAATAAATAAATAAATAAATAAATAAATAAATAAATAAATAAATAAATAAATAAATAAATAAATAAATAAATAAATAAATAAATCGAATTTGATCGTCCATCCATTTGATCGTCCTATCTCCCTCGTTACTTTTGAAAAAATAAATGTGCCCAAAAATCATAACTTGTACTTTTTAATTTAGTAGTACTTCAGGATGGCAGGCCCAATGATTCAAAGAAAGCTATCTCGTCGATCAAATTTAGCAGGTGGAACAGCTTATTATAATGTGTACACGCTGTTTATCACCGGGTTCGCGGTCTGCATGGAAATTCATTGATTTAAATATAGGTGATTTCAGATACAATAAGGACAAGATTATCTGCGTTGCACACACACACACACACACACACACACACACACACACAGAGAGAGAGAGAAAGAGAGAGAGTAAACAGGCCCACATAAGCCACAATTGAACTCCGTTGATATCATCTTTGCAACAGTAGCATTAAAAGCTCCTTTGGTTTCCGGATTATTCAGTGAGGAGACAGAGACACAGCTAATGTTATTTTCAAACTTCATAATTAATAGCACCCTAATGCCTGAATTGGAATTTGTTCACATATTTTCCTGATACGATCATCAGGCCTCAGTGGCGTGGGTCACTTGTCACCAGCCACTTACTTGACTGAACTCGACTCTTTTACATTGCTATCATATCTGAAATATAATTCAGTGCTCCTTTAAACACCAACATACTTCTTTTAAAGAAGATCGTAAACTTGTTGACTACTACAACATTGTGGATTTCCGTAATGCACCCTTTGTAACAACAGTTTGTATTTATAATCATTCGAAACATAGGTGGCTGAGTGGGTGAGATGTTGATGAGGATTATATGGCACGTGGTAGTACTTGCAAATATATGAACCATTTCACCATTTGTTATATTCTTTTGTCTAGTACATATGTACAAAGATATATGCTCAATTGCTTTGCCACTGTTCTGTTTACTATTTTCATTGGTTTTTTGGTTATCTTTTTTTGTTAGACAGTGTTTCTAGTGCAGCTGCACTTGCAACATTATTGGTCTTATATTTAAGTGACTCGGACTACTGGTAGATAAAATGGAACAAATAATTATTTGACCCCAGACAATCGCAAGGGGAATCATCTCAACCTAATTCTCATCTCGTGTTGAAGGTCTTCATTGTCTTACGTTTGATTCAATCTGGCTTGGGTGGCTGGTTCATAAGTTTTGTCGATAATTTGACCAGAATTGTTATCGAAAATCTCCTATCGGATGCTAATCTGGCTCCATGGCTTTTCATCACACACGCACACAAATAGCTACGTAAGTCCCAAAACTTTCAAAGTTGAAACTTTCCTACAATCGCCAATGGCTGAAGAGATAGTGTAAATACAGCTTGGTTGAAATATTGTGAAATTGTCCTCCTGCGAGGGTACGTAAGTCCCGATACATTTAACGTACGTTCAAACGTGCCACTGTTTTTAAATAGTAGAATGTGTGCGGTTTTAATGTCCGGCTACATTTGTCTTCCATCACCAATGGCTGAAGTGATGGTGTAAGCCCAAGTAGGGTGCATGTAGGTAGCAAAGGTAATGAAAGTTCCCATGGTCCTTAGTATGGTGATCTACCTATCTATAGCCCGTGATTCATATTGTATTGCCTTTTTAATTGGAATGTTTAAGATATGCTCGCTATACAGCTTCTCTCTGATTTTCTACTATTTTTACTGTCCATCGTCGACAGGTTTTAATATTCCAAATGTTTTCACTTTTGTTACGGTTAGAAATTTCTCGTGACAAATGGTGTCAGAAATCCCCTCGGAAACAGCAAAATATAAATATACAGATTCACAAGAGAGCTTTCATGTTCAATAGAACTGAGTCAGTTCTAAAATAATGGGTTCCAAATATAATGTCAACTCACCGAAGTCCTGGTGTGAGAGTGAAAAACAGTTACGCAGAATGAAACACGGCGAGTGATCAGGCAGCGGTTGTGTAGGTCAAGCGTTGACGGAGATTGATGGCGTTACTCCATTAATCTATGTCTGTGTCCGTCCGACAACACGGCAACTAGCCTTTATATATAAAGTCAACATTTCCTGAAAGTTCGAGCACATACAACCATCGTCAGCAACGTAAAATTCTCTCGGGCAGCCTCGTGTTTACCATTTTTTTACCATGGGAGGTAACTCTGGAGAACTACCTTCAAGGCCTGCCGACAAAATACTAATACCACTGAACATTTATGATACGGAATGTGGCCAATGATAATAATTACTTAAATAATAATAATAATAATACAATTTACAGAAAATACAATAATATCGTATCACTTTTATTGTATAAATTGCTTTCATCAGGGCATGGCAGAGACAGTGCTCATGTCAGGTTTGTTAGTAACATTTTCACTCACACAAATACGTATTATACAGTTCCTTCACGTATTATATTATTTCATTTGGGATGCGAAATCTAAGCATGAACAAACTTTCGAAGAAATGCATTTTGTAAACGCAAAAAAAACCACTTCCCTTTATCATCATCCTTGCGTATAACGCATGCAATGCACGTGTGCTACACAGTAGGCCAATACTTTCACTGTTTCCATTATCAGACTTTGGACAGCAACATCAATATAAGACCACACAATCAACTTTAAAGATGGTCTCATCGTATACAGTGGTGTCACTATGACAGACCTTATACTACTTCATGCTATGCATGTTCACAGGGCAGTACTATAGGGACAACATGTTTAAAGTCGTTTGCTGGGCATATCGCGATCGGTGGTCATTTCGTCTTGCAGGATGACCTGGTACGTATCATCGTCTACAGCCCAGAACTTTCCCGGATCGGACACGTCTGGAACTTGACACCACTGTATGAACTTGGTCGTGCGCTTGGTGAAGAATGGAACAAACTCCACCAACTGGTCATTGGGATACACATAAGAAGCTTGCGTCCTCGTCTGAAATGGTCTGAACCTTTGTGGTGGAATCACACACTTCTGAATGAAAATCCTACACATGTAAATTACACGTCATAACCAGTCATCTTTCAAGAGTGATAACTGTACAAATATTTATAGTCATGATGAAGTGCAAGAGGTGATGCACTCTGGGAATATCCATTACTATCACATCAACATTTACTAACTCTCATGGTGTTCAGTCGTTCCCCTGTTTTATATGAGTGTGTTAGACTGTTCATGGACGTTGTCGACATTGCACTTGAGGCTCTAAAATGTATAAACAAACATGACTCCTGAGCGATGAATCCATACGACACATTGAAAAGGGCATGCCTAACACGATGGCTTTCTCGCATGTGTACGCCCAAGGTAGTTACAAAAAACAACCCGCAGCAATCCAGGGACTTTAGTTTCATTAAAACAGTCGTCAGTAAATAATACATTCATCTTATTGTGCACTTGTTCTATAACTGTGTTAATGTCCATGCTTTATGCAATCGATGAATGTTCAATCACGAAAGCGAATATGTCCCGTTTTCCCAGCTAAAGCATGTCTCACATTAGGTGTAAACACATTTGCGTGTTATTCACTGGACAGTTGAATCTGAAAATCTACATGCTTGTTTTTTTATCAACCATGACGTCATTGTCAGTATTCTTGAAACATATTTGTTTCCAATGTTGTGAGTGTTTGTCCTAAGTATCCAAGCACAGAATATGTGTATACATTTAGTGACTATCATTAAATGGTGGTTGAAAATTTAAATGTCCAAAAGTTGTACAGTTAAAACTTCGTCTTCTTTACCATTGTTAAAATGGTAGTGGGACGTCAGTTGCGATTGTCATACCACAAGCGAAGGATGCTTGAATACGTACAGGTTTTAATGAATTGCATGCATATTCAACACGAAATCAGTTTGAAACACTTCAATCAAGACTAATCATCTTCGACATGGAGAACACGTTCAATTTAATGAATCAGTCGAGACATCTGTGAGTCTTATAAGCCTCCAAAACGTTTCGTTTGTGTTCAGTAATCATGGTAACAGTCATGAGAGCAAAGTAAAATCGAATTGTTCTTATCTAATAAAGCTCGGGTTGATGAGATGTGAATACCGGAACAGATACAAGTCGTTGCGGCCAGTCTGTTTGAAACACGAACAGGTTCAGTTGAGACACAGCCGATTGCCAAATTAAAAAAAAATAAGATAAAATAAAATAAAATAAAAAATAACTCCAAAAAGCCAATACTTGATTGCAATGTATTCATTATCATATAACTACAGTGCCCCTCACTGTATGACAACAATCCCTCGTATGTACTACATTGCATAATATAGTATATGGAGGATATTAGGCTAAACTGAAAAAGTGAAATGTTTCTCGGTCATCCCGCACTTCGTAGCAATTTTGTTGCCATTTGCAAAATAAATAAATAAATAAATAAATAAATAAATAAATAAATAAATAAATAAATAAATAAATAAATAAATAAATAAATAAATAAATAAATAAATAAATAAATAAATAAATAAATAAATCGATTTTTGATCGTCCATCCATTTGATCGTCCTATCTCCCTCGTTACTTTTGAAAAAATAAATGTGCCCAAAAATCATAACTTGTACTTTTTATTTTAGTATTACTTGTTTTGCCGCACGTGGAACGCAAAGTCACAGAAGGGACGTGACGCTATAGCATTGTAAATGACGTCGCGTCGTCATGTCAAGGTGATATTTTGCTCTAGGGCATACTATGAAAAATATGAACTCCGATATTTTCGCCCTCATGGGTAATAAACCAACAATACTCACTGGTTTGATAACTACAATAGGATGTGCTATAAGTACAGTACTTCAGGATATAACTTCAATACATCAGAGTATCAGTACAATATACTAGCTTATACTATAATACCTCCTGCTAAACGGCAATTAGATTTGAATTTTACACCTGCATGTGTTTCGTTAAGTGAAGTCAGTAGTGCAACACGTTTGTCCATATGAATCTCGATAAAATCCTTGGAGCACTTCATTGCCCACAACTGCAATCTATTTCACAGGTCCTCGGGAGTGAGTTAATATTTAATATCACATCGGCAATATTTCAGCCATATCGTGACGGGAACATTTAACACTGAGATGGAATGTATGTGTAGTATGAAAACCTGTCGACAAAGGACAGCAAAACAACTAGAATATCACAGTTGGCATTAAAAGTACCGTGGAAAGTTAAAACTAGTATCACCATTTCGACAATACAATATGAAAAAGAGGCTATAGATCGCCAGCAACTGAAGGTTGATCACCAGATTAGGGGCACAGGCCCTCGTGTCCTTCGGAGGATTGAAGATTAAAACAAAATAATTTCAGATGACTCCGACTCTAAATTCTTCAGAATACAATAAATCATGACATTGTGCTGTGAAGCATTTCGAGTCAGTGGTCCTCTCATAACTTTTGGGATTTGGCTTTTGTTTTTAATCTTTAATCCCTGCAAAGATACAAGACTGTGTGGGCAATTTGGAATTTGGTTGAGGTTTGTTTATTAAAACAAACTATTTGGTAAGTGTCACAACTGCACTGCATCCGGAGGGAGATAGGATTGACCGTGGCATAGTCACAGGTGGTTACAAGACACAACCAGGACACAACAGTTAGTTACATGACACAACCAGGACACAACAGTTAGTTACATGACACAACCAGGACACAACAGTCAGATACATGACACAACCAGGACACAACAGTTAGTTACAGGACACAACAGTCAGATACATGACACAACAACCAGGACACAACAGTGAGTTACATGCCTCAACAAGGATACATCAGTCAGATACATGACACAACAACCAGGACACAACGGCTAGTTACATAACACAGCAACTAGGACACAACAGTTAGTTACACGAAAAAAGGACACAACATTTAGTTACATGACACAATCGGGACATTACAGTTAGTTACATGGCCAAGACACAAGGTTTAGTTACATGACACAACAACCAAGGCACAGCAGTTAGTTACATGAAACAACAACCAGGACAGAACGGTTACTTACATGACGGAACAGCCAGGACACAACAGCTACATACATGACACAACAGCCACGACACAACAGTTAGTTACATGAAACAGCAACAAGGACACAGCAGTTAGTTACACGAAACAAGGACACAACAGTTAGTTACATGAAAGAACAAACAGGACACAACAGTTAGAAACATGGCACAACCAGGACACAACAGTTAGATACATGACACAACAACCAGGACACAACAGTTAGATACATGACTCAACAACCAGGACACAGCAGTTAGTTACATGACACAACAACCAGGACACAACAATTAGTTACATGACACAACAACCAGGACACAACAATTAGTTACATGACAAAACAACCAGGACACAGCAGTTGAATACCAGTAATCCGTCTCTGGTAAAGGTTCCCGGTTTTAGTGACATAGTGATATAGTGTGAACTCTTTGGAACATCAAAGTGAGGGTTGAAGCAATTATATATATGAGGTATTCGAGTTTACACAATCATAGACTGTTAACCTTTCGTGTGTCTGCAAATATGTAGCTGGTCCAATGACACACCGTTCATAATGACATCTGTGGCGTATTTACACATTCTTGCGTTAATCATAGAAGTATGATGTTGACGTACATCTGAAATACTATTTACTTAACTTCGGTTTGGGTCATGGGCACACTATTAAAACCCATCTGTCCTGCTTGACAGCATCTACCATCACATCCAATCCATTTATACAGATAAGAGTTCCTAAAATACACAGCTAACTGTGATGCTAGAGCCGGAGGGCTGCCATTGTGGAATCGACAACGTCATTCCCAGAACTGATGGTCTCCTGGCTTTATGACTTGTCAGTTGTATGGGAATAGAAAGTTGTGGTTCCATTGTTCTGGTTCCGTTGTTTCAGACCTTGTAGTTTATGATCGAGAGGACGCCAGTGGTCATGATATCACACACCATGCATTGTTGTATGTAGTCATGACCGCATCATTTCACTTCACCTCAAGAGCAAATGTCCCCGTTCAACCATTTACGTGCCTCTAGTAGTTGTTCACATAACGATACTCGAGACAAGTATGTCGCCACTGACCCCGAATGGCGTGCGTTTGTGGCAGCTGCTTCAATCGCCAATTACCTTCTCTGCAGTCTGTCCTGTCTGTCAACAGTCAATGGCCACAAACAGATCAACGGTGAAACATGGACACCCACCAATATACTAATTGTCTGTATCCTTGAACATGAGGAGAGAGACTTCTGCTCAGGTGAACTCGGCCGAAGAGCATGAAGTTGTTTGGTCATATCATCGCTGATATCTAATCACCGTTCACTTGGATCAGCAAAATAGTAATTTAGAGAACATAACATACCGAATTAAACGCAAGGCCTGAAATATTTATAAACGGTTGCAACTGACGTCCAATGTCAGTGAAATAATGGTTTGCCTCTTGTTTTTCGTTTGTTTTTCTTGTTATATTTTTACATGAACTGCTGTATCAAGCCATTTGTGGAAGACTAGTCTGGTGACATATTTTGTCTGCTGACAATGTAACAGGATGTAACTTCCATGGCGTTGAAGTTAAACATACGTACAGAGTAATAAGAAAACACATTGATTGAAGGTGAATATCAGCAGTAAACATTTTAACATAGGGATGTAGCGGTTTCCCCCATTTATTTTTGCGAAAGGTTTCACTTCGTTCAGTACTTGACACACGTTTCTTCTCAGCAAATATATCAGCAAAGAATTCTCGACAATAATCGCAACAGCACACAACGCAATGAAAAGTTTTCATTCGAATTTTCTGAACCATCAGAACAATGAGGTGTAGTAAATAGGCACAGCTATATATAACGGCTGGCATTTTGATGGGGAAAGTGAAGTACCGGCAGTGCGTTTCAAACTGCTCTCAGGGTCAACGATAACACTTCATGCTGCTGAACCCAAACTGCTTTCAAAGTGCAGTTTTCAAAGTGCAGAGACTGGCATGCCGTGGCGAACGAACATCACACCTCGACGACTCTAATCAAAGTCTGTGAGCAACTGAATCCATCATGCAATTTCTGCCTGCTGAGATAATTCAACTGTTTCCTTTCAATTGCAAGCGGCCCATGTATTTGTACACATTCTGCAGTACATAGCGTGAGTTGTGTTGTGTTGCATATGTCATTTGTGTTTACAAAAGTCAAAAAAAATGGTAAATATTATGCAGTACATCTAAATTGCATGTATACCTTTTATAAAATTGGTGAATTACAAACATCATTGGCGCTATACCAGATTCTGTCAAATGGTAGTGTAGAATTTCTGTAGAGCGTATCAGATATTTCTGATATTATATTTTATGATGCAAATAATTTCAGTTATTATCCAACATCCCTTTGATTCTGAAGTGATTCGTAATGGTAATATTTACGACTTTATATGAACTATTGAATGTGTGTGTGTGAGAGAGGGAGAGAGAGAGAGAGTGAGTGAGAGAGAGAGAGAGAGACTGATTCGCATTCACACACACACACGCACGCACACACACACACAGATACACTCACTCACACACATAAATGCATTGTATTCACCCGAATTGATCAATACAAGTCTTTGTTGCTCACTTTAGGACGTCTAGCAAGCAATGGTACCATTGACCGATACAAGTCTTTGTTGCTCACTTTAGGACGTCTAGCAAGCAATGGTACCATTGATCAATACAAGTCTTTGTTGCTCACTTTAGGACGTCTAGCAAGCAATGGTACCATTGGCCGATACAAGTCTTTGTTGCTCACTTTAGGACGTCTAGCAAGCAATGGTACCATTGATCAATACAAGTCTTTGTTGCTCACTTTAGGACGTCTAGCAAGCAATGGTACCATTGGCCGATACAAGTCTTTGTTGCTCACTTTAGGATAGGAACTGTAGCACGCAATGGTACCATTGATCGATACGAGTCTTTGTTACTCACTTTAGGACGTCTAGCAAACAATGGTACCATTGGCCGATACAAGTCTTTGTTGCTCACTTTAGGACGTCTAGCAAGCAATGGTACCATTGATCAATACAAGTCTTTGTTGCTCACTTTAGGACGTCTAGCAAGCAATGGTACCATTGGCCGATACAAGTCTTTGTTGCTCACTTTAGGATAGGAACTGTAGCACGCAATGGTACCATTGATCGATACAAGTCTTTGTTACTCACTTTAGGACGTCTAGCAAGCAATGGTACCATTGATCAATACAAGTCTTTGTTGCTCACTTTAGGATAGGAACTGTAGCACGCAATGGTACCATTGATCGATACGAGTCTTTGTTACTCACTTTAGGACGTCTAGCAAGCAATGGTACCATTCGGACAAAAACGGATTCGAACATAAACCTTGTGTAGCATAAAATAATTCTCACTATTTATACCGCTGATAGGCTGTGAATTGAGATGAAATGGGGTTGTATTAATGGTCACTAAGCACGGATGTATTTGGTGCTAATCGACAGAAATAGCACGCCACTGTTGATAAGTATTCCCATTTAGACGTATCTAATAACCCCGCCAAGAATCTCTCAGTTTTAAGTGTATACCATGTCCCGAGGAATTACAGTAATCACTTTCGGAAGTATTGACTGCAACGTGATCGGGGATCGAAGGATGGCCTTCCATTCCTTGGCAAATACTGTGACCGCTAGGCTAAGGTTGCGGTTGAAGTGAGTGAGTGAGCGAGTGAGTGATGAGTGAGTGATGAGTGAGTGAGTGAGTGAGTGATGTGTGAGTGATGAGTGAGTGAGTGGGTGAGTACAGATCTAGAGTCACAACAAAGGAATAAAGTAGCTGTATCAGTGGTGTACCACAATCGGGTTTATAATTCCGACTGTCTTGACGTCAGGTACTCCAGGTAAGAAGTCAACAACCCATACTGAAGCATATAACGGGATCGGGCGGTTAGGCTCGATGACCTGGCTGATGCCACTGAATTGGGTAGATCCGTGATCGCATTCCTGAATACGCCTATCTGACATTCAAGATCACTCGTCATCATAACTGCGTGGTGCCGTTCCACAGAGATGGAAGAGTCCAAGACTTTCACCTCATCAAGCTGCGTCCAGAAAAGCTGTAACTGATTTCCCGTCAGTTCTTCTGCACTACACATACTAATCAATCTTAGAAAGAGGCACGGGTCAGATGTACCTATCATGTACGAGGTCATGTCTGAAGTGTGAACACGTTACACGTCTTTTATCACGAAACAGATCTATTGACCGACCGTCCAAGTAACCTATGAACACTCTAATTTAAAGGGAAGGTAATTGGGCAAGCTATATATAGATCATCGTGCAGACCATACTTCGCCAGGCAACCAAAAATGACTGTGGTATTAGAGGACAAAGTATACCCAAACGTTTATATGTTCAAGTGATTGAAGGTTTTGGATATCGACAAATGTCAGTGTTTCAATATGATCAGTCAAACTGACTGACCGACCGCGTAATCCCCCGCTAGCAAATCTTTACAACAAAGCCAAGTTTGGAGGATTTCAAAGAGTACGGCATATGTATCGGTTAGAAGTCATTGTGATGACAGCTGGTTGTCACACATCCCTAACAAGTTCGCCTTCCTCTCCGCGACCGATATAATCCTTTGCTTGATAGGATAAGCATTTTCCAAATGTGTCTAATTTTTCTGAGCAGAGTTTCCTTGAGGTAAACCATCTAACATTCGTGAACTGTCGCTAATACGCTTGGAGGCATAATAGTATTAGGGTTTACACAACGAGCCTGATACGTCCTGGTAACTACTGTACGTTTTATCTTGAAAAAAACATTAAATAAGAACAGCCAAGAGAGAACTGAAGAATTATGGCAATGTGATGAGCATTTTATTTGTAAGAACACACCATAAGTAACGCCACAGTGATGATACAGAGTGTCCGCAAATAATTACCGTGTTATGTATCAATACTTTGTTCATATGATGAAAGTTTTACTTGATAACTAGGGTAATTTGGCGTCAGTAATTACTCTGCTGGGAAAACTTTAAACCAGGCAATATAGGACGATAATTAACAGATGAATATAAAGGAGGACCAAGTTCTATGGGTGGTCAAATTCTTTATCTCAATGAGTGATATTTACTGGCACAACTCACCCTTTTACAACCAAACTCTACTCATACAAAACCTAGCAATACATAAACAGTTCAGTATCGAAGAAGATAATATATAAACCTATATTCCCGGCCCTGCAGCTACTAACATTTTAAGATGCGGGTTTTTGTGTTAATACTCAGTTACACTGTCTTGTATGACAACAAGAATACGACAAAAGAGGTTGTACAGAACATCCTCAAAGTATTGTTTACATCCGTCTTTAAAGGATCATCTTGACAAGCCTAGACAGATGCAGTTGATATTTCTATTTAATTCACCTAAATGTTAACATTATGCAGAGAAATCTGCTGGTTAGGGTTTTATTTCAGCTGCGTCAGCATTTCTAGCGACATTTGTATGAAAGTGAGGCATTAACGACGTAACCGGAAAGATGTATAAATTCTGATAATGTTCCAAGCAGTGCATCTGTATATTCAAGAGTGTCCAAAATAAGCTTTTTCGGAAAACTAATGCTCGTCCATGTGATTCTAGATTCAGTGTACCATGCTATCTTCCCATCAGGCCCACCCATCAGAAAAGAGGTTTGAGATGGCATTTAATCTGCATGTTGCATGAGTTGTTTGATCAGAACCAGCAGCTGAATAAAAGTGCGATCAGACCTATAATGTCTTTGGTATGCTGATACACCAAATGCATGATTTTACTCCAGCATTTACGACTGACTTGTGTGCAGATCCCTGCTACTGAACGGTCCAACCAAGCCCACGCGTCTGTTATTTTCAGTAATGCATTGATGGAAATTCTGATGCATGATATACTGTTATGAATTTGCAAGTAGTAAAAGAAGTAAAGATAATATACTGGGAGACTGAAAGGGTTTTCGTCGTGTAATATCAATAAACAGTCCTGCTTTTTAATTACACCCACTTCAAGAAACCTTTATGAAAAAAAACCCAAATTACTGCAGCACCTAGCTGTTCACGTACACAATATTTGCACATGTATAAGGTTTGCAGTTGGTTCCCCTAAGTCATTGGACAAATTCATCTTCTATGTGACCATATATGTATATATATAGTAAGAGCTTGAAATGAATCTAAACTGTTGATGGGCAGTATATTTTAGGATTTCACAAGACTGACAGCGTTTTTTGTTTCTTGACGTGAAATCTGTCTTTTGGGGCTGGGGGTGGAGTAGTCTCGTGGCTAAAGCATTTGCTCATTACGTCAAAGACCCCTCCCCTCCTCTCCCCGTGATACTGCTGCACGATTCTCAAAACTAACAATGTGGACACGCATCCGGTTGAAACAACTGACACATTTACAGGAATCATTATCTGAACATTTTTTTCAAATGTCTCTAACCATTTCAGGCTGGCATAATCAAATCAAATTACATGGTACAATGTATAGTTTTACTTGGCTAAGATTCTGAATTTTGCACTCTGGTTTACTGTAATGCTTAATAAAATGTAATGCGAAGGTAGTTCATACTGCATGCAGCTGCAGGATTGTTGATGCGGCGAAAATAACGTTCACTCGTCGACTGACAACAAAATTCATCTAACGTGACTAAAAAGACAATTAAAAGCGAGAAATCGGGCGGAAATGTAGGCATGCACTACTGGTACGGCGGTTCAGTTATTGTAAAGTGCAGATGTGCTTGGGGTCATGTGCATTAATAACAACTTGTAACACCATTCCAATTATCAAAATCTCGTCTTAAACATGGATTTATCAAAAAATACCTTGTCGAGGATATTCAGATGTTTCGTAAGCCTCTGGCATCAGAATATAAAGTAAGCATCATCCCTTATTCTCAAAGAAACAGAAACACTCTCAGCTAATAAGCACTTCATGATTAACAAGCAACAAGTAAAATGCTACATTAATTCAAATTTTCCTGTGCAAAATCTGCGGATGTGTTTTTGAAAGCTATTAGAAATGATTTCCAATAAATTCAGTTTTTGAAATACGAAAAAATAGCGTTAAGAAGGACGTCATTACCGCCAGTGAAGGCAATATGTCTTTTCTAAGTCAAAAACATAGCGTTACACCGAGTTTGCGTGAAACAGGCACGATTTTGGTTGTAAACGATGCAATTAGCTGAAAACATTTGTGGTAATCTATCCTGTTTTAGTTTTGAGCGTCGAACATTTACCAAAAAAGCTATTTACAAAAAACGCGGGTTCAGTTTCATAACTAGCAGTTAAGCCTTTGAAAAGTTTGACGACAAATATGTGTTGTAACCGCGAAGCATTATCCTAATTTCGATGTCCTAGTTTTCACATTACATTTCTATTTAAGAAAAGTATGCCAGATCATATTTATTTATGGCTTAAACGTCAAGTAACTATGAGTAATCTCCCCTTTTATCAGGTGCCTTATTACTTCCTGTTCTTCCTGAAAAGCAGGTGTGTCGGTATCCCTGCATTTGTTATGTTTTGTATGTATGTATAATTCTATGATTGGGTGTAACTGTGTTATACAAGATCACATCATACATTAGGGACCCGTGAAGGTCCCGGGGTAGAATAGGCCTTCAGCAACCCATGCTTGTCATAAAAGGCGGCAATGCTCGTCGTAAGAGGCGACTAACTAGATCGGGTGACTTGATCAGGCTCGATGACTTGGTTGACACATGGCATCGGTTCCCAGTTGCGCAAATCGATGCTCATGTTGTTGATCACTGTATTGTCTGTTCCAGACTCGATTGTTTACAGAACGCCACCATGCAGCTGGATTATTGCTGAGTACGGCGTAAAACTAAACTCACTCACTTACTCATACATTAGGTAACATTTGAGTTTTAATTTGTTGTGTTAGCGAGGGCAAATTGGGTGTTAGGACATCTTTGAATTTCACAAGTCAAAACTGTTATAAATATGATCGACTGCCACTAGTGTGGGTTTATGGCATAATTATGTTTCATAATGGCTGTTATTTATACATTCTTCAAAAAAGAGAAACGCGTACATTCTGAGAATATTGGCGTCGTGTAGCTTTCACCAAAACAATAGTTTCTATCCAAAATATCACAAAAAGTGGAAATTTTAACTGTTTATATTATGAATACTGGAATATGGATGCAACATATATAATAACATACAATGACGTGTAATTCTATTTGTGTTGGTGTATATGTTGTTAAATTCCCGCCGATTCTTCTTTAAACCCATCAGGTTGTCATGGTAACTGCGGATTTTATTTTACATTTTTCATTGAATTTTACAGATCAATCAGATCAATACATATATGTAATGAGAGTAGTAACCAATACCAACCCCTCTGACAAGACCATCCCCGAGTAGGCGACTATGCTTGTCGTAAGAGGCAACTAACGGGATCGGGTGGTCAGACTCGCTGACTTGGTCGGGACATGTCATCGGTTCCCAATTGCGCAAATCGATGCTCATGTTGTTGATCACTGTATTGTCTGTTCCAGACTCGATTATTTACAGAACGCCACCATGCAGCTGGAATATTTCTGAGGAGTACGGCGTAAAACTAAACTCACTCACTCACTCACTCACCATCTCCAAACCCCTTCATATATATGGAAGCCCAGTGGTGTCATTATGACTGAAGATTTTCATCTCTCTTATCGTAATTTCAAATATACGCCTCACAGTATGTTTTCTAAATTTGAGCAATGAGAAACGAATCAAGAATGTATCAGCTGTTCAGATAAAAACCGACAAAACGAGCCAGTGTCTGAAACGGTTCCATTAACGTGACATCATGGGCTTTCGCCCGTATGAATATAGACTACCCAAACGTTGAGTTTCTTATGATGGGGAATGACTACTTCTACTACAGTAAACTGTAGCCTAACGATGCATCATGTTACATTGTATGACACTGATTCCGGAGATACACGTGGGTTTATACTGGAGACAGTTTTATTTATTATACATATGTTCACTATTGTGTATTTATGTGCGGAATGTGAAAGTTAATCCAACAATGTATTTCGGGTCAATGGCCTCGGTTTTGGAATAACATGTCTGTCTGTATGTCTTTTATACTCGATTTCCACAGCTCATTCGAAAAATGAAAAAGCAGCCATGTCCATCTCATTATCATAGAGAATAGATGATTTCCATGAGATTCTTTTCTGCTTTCCGACTCCAGTGAGCAAGTATTTATGTGGTATCCTACGTTAGACATTGAGAGAAAAAATTGCATAAATGTCATTTGGTTCACTGATGCCGCAAATTTAAAAATATCTTCACGATGTTGCACCATTCCAGCTACGGATTCGAACCTGGGTTTTTGACCTGAGAAGTGGACATTTTCTCCATTAGGCTTGAAGTCTCTGGATGTTATAAAGCACTCAGACATTGCCCAAAGGACTATAGCTTATTGGATAGATCTTCAAAAGGTTTAAGAATATCATTTAATATGTTGTTACGTCACTATGGTAATATCATATCGTGACAGCAAACCTGGGCTCCACATAGAGATTGAAGGAATCGAACCGGTGTCACAATCGTCACTTACACGACTACCTACCGCGCCCCTAAAAATATGTTGCTGACCGCTTAAGCAACTGAGAATTTCGGATGTGGAGGCGGGAAATGTGACAAAATCTAATCGATATGGATTTGTCGAAACCAATTTGCGTGTCTTGTGACAAATATCACGCCAGTCCATTCATGCACAGCTGACAGTGGGAAGACGCATTTTCTGTCATTATATAGCGTCAACTGGACGTAAGAGAGACTGATATCACAGAGCGACTGCTTTTCATGAACACCAGCGTGATAGACAGTAAAATATTGAGAAGGACGTACATAATATCATCTAATGTGCTTGCACACATTTCAGTCAAAGCAACTTTTAATTATTAAGAACCATTGAGACTGACAAGTAATAGCTCTGAGACGGATGCCACCATCAAGATCTAATGCCTGTACGTCATTCAGCGTCTGACCTATGGTCATAGGGGTTAAGCAGACAAAGTAATAGGATATAAATATCTCATTTCATCGATGGATCCGTGCCGCATTTATTCGACAAAACGTTTACGACAGTTTTAGTTATTCATTTCACAGTCTATTCTGTCTCATTAACGGCCTTTTATGACTACGCCCCGTGAGACGTGTCTGAGAGATTTGACCACCAGACACGTTGCACCAGGAGCAGTTGTTTGCGACATGGCGACTAGAGTCACAGCGTTCTGATCCTTGTATTCACACCCTATTGCTGAGGCGTTTGTAGCATAGATACTTTTTTTCTTGAGCTTGCTACTTTTTTCCTTTCCTTGTTTTCGGGCATTTATCATTACTTTGATTATTAACTTGTTATGTTGTTAATCGATGCTCATGCTGTTGATCACTGGATCTTAACGATTAAAATAACGAGAACAACGGAGAAAATACTGGTTTTGAAAAAAAACATAACTTGAAGGCCCCTTGACGTAACGAGAGAAAATAAGAGACATTTCGACAAAATAAATCAGATAACAAGAAAATACCTCTGTCAGACCTTTGTCACCACGGCGAATAATTGGTTCGCTTGGTGATTGTCTTCGTGAACGAATTTCTTAGGTCGGTGCTCATGATACCATCTGCTGGTGTGCCTCGTCGAGATTCGATTATCTATATACTGCAGTCAAAGAACAGGAGCAGTGACGCGTACGGTGTTAAACGAACAATTACTAGTCCAACGTTAGATAAATGACCGCATATGATGTCTTTGTCACAAACTTCCCTTACAATCTTTCAAGTTGAGGAAATAGTGTGATCAAACATGTTCTTCCTCAAACGTGCCAGAAAAGTGAAAAACTCTTAGATAAAAGTGGAAAAGAATCTTCTAAAAAAATGTTCAGGCACATGTTTTTCTAATTTAATTAAACGATCGTCCATTTTGCTTTCAGGAAAAAACAACAACAAAACAAACGTCAACTCACAAGGAGTCATTTGAACATGGCATCTGTCAATTGTCCATTGAATGGATGACGCACAGAAACCACGCGCGGTCCTCAAGGATGTGACAGCAACAATCAAATGTCCATCGGAAATGTGTATGCCATGTTTACAAACGTGAATGTCACACAATCCGTCAGCACAATTACCGTGATCTTTCATGGCAGGAAAGAAAGAAGAAAGAAGTACAATTACAAGTCAAAAGTCAGTTAAATGATCGCACGTAATGTCTTTGGTGTGTTTGACAAGGATGAGCCTATCCAGAAGCATTTGACCTCATGATAAGAACACTTTCTAACAATAGTTTACATTTTTTTAAATGAATGTGTGAATGTGTCCGTAACCTAATTTCTCAAACTTCCCTTACTATGAAGTCATCGACACGTTGATACCTATATGAGAGTAATGAACATGAACCTTGAGGATCTTTCAATCTTTTAAGTTGAGGCAATAGCGTGATCAAACCTGTTCTTCCTTAAACGTGCCAGAGATGTGAAAACCTCTTGGATAAAGGTGAAAAAGCATCTTCCAAAAAATGTTCAGGCACATGTTTTTCTAATTTAATTAAACGATCGTCCATTTCGCTTTATGGAATAAAAACAAACATCAACTCACACAGCGTCATTTGAACATGGCATCTGTCAATTTTCCATTGGGCGGTGGGGTAGCCTAGTGGTTAAAGCGTTCGCTTGTCACGCCGAAGACCCGGGTTCGATTCCCTACATGGGTACAATGTGTGCACCCCATTTTCTGGTGTCCCCCGTCGTGATATTGCTGGAATATTGCTGAAAGCGTCGTAAAACTAAACTCACTCACGAACTCACTCACTCACTCAATTGTCCATTGAATGGATGACGCACAGAAACCACGCGCGGTCCTCAAGGATGTGTCAGCAACAATCAAATGTCCATCGGAAATGTGTATGCCATGTTTACAAACGTGAATGTCACACAATCCGTCAGCACAATTACCGTGATCTTTCACGGCAGGAGAGAAAGAAGAAAGAAGTACAAGAAACGAATCACTTGTACATATAGTTTCGCATTTCCCAAGAACACTTTCGTGAGTGTATAGCATGCATTGATGATTTACGTAACGGATACACAACGCCTCCAAGGTTTTGGTTGGGAAAGCAAGACCCAAGACCGTAGGGTGAGGAGAAGTCTTAGATTTCTACACCTAATGGTCGAGGGCTTATTTCCCCAAAAACATCCGGGTAGTAGTTCTTTATGGTACATATAAAGAGTTGATTTTTAAAAACCCATAGACCCGTGAAGGTCCCGGGGTAGAATAGGCCTTCAGCAACCCATGTTGCCATAAAAGGTGACTATGCTTGTCGTAAGAGGCGACTAACGGGATCGGGTGGTCAGACTCGCTGACTTGGTTGACACATGTCATCGGTTCCCCATTGCGCAGATCGATGCTCATGTTATTGATCACTGGATTGTCTGGTCCAGACTCGATTATTTACAGACCGTCGCCATATAGCTGGAATATTGCTTAGTGCTAAACTCACTCACTCACCTTAAAAACCCATAATATTGTAAACTAAATCATGGGAAAATGACTTTCTCGGTAGTTATCGGCATCGGCGGTATATCACGGAAAGGGTTATAGGCACGACCTATTGGATAGTAGCAGCGCGCATTTTTCTAACTGCACGTGTCAGTGAAAGACAAAGGTCTCGATAATTAAGGTTAATTGTAGATTGTGATCTCATTGTGAAGCCTTGCCACAAAGCCACCTTGTGTAACTGCATACAATCATGTGCACGATTTATGATTCATCTTCAGTATGTGGAAACTGTCTGGCGTTGGCACACAAGACATGAGACTTCATGACTTCTGACAAAAAAGAACTAAACTGAACAACGCGAGATAGTACACGCCTCTTGCTTTGACAGTATAAACCAGAAAACACGGCAAATGTATGTGCCAGTGGACACGTGTTCCTAAGGCAACACATTAGAGTTAATATTGATAGCAGATCCTTCCAGTGTTGTCGGAACCCCTAGTGCACAGCACACACCACTGCCCACTATAAAGAACCACCGAATCTATTGGCATGTGGCCAGATGAATACATGCAGACACCCAGTTGCCGTGCAGCTACGTGCAGTAAAT
This sequence comes from Haliotis asinina, assembly GCF_037392515.1. Lineage (NCBI taxonomy): Eukaryota > Metazoa > Mollusca > Gastropoda > Lepetellida > Haliotidae > Haliotis > Haliotis asinina. Next base: position 22,618,574 of record NC_090292.1, read on the forward strand.
GTGAACAAAGTACTGTGACTATGTGCCTCAGTCCACCCAGCTGTGAATGGGTACTTTCTAAGGATGGGAAGTCCACGAAAGTTAACTCGGCAGCAAGAGCTGTATGCTTCCTGTGGATTCGAGATTGATAGAACTACAGTCCGTTTGATTCCATTTGAGACCGATGAATTGCTCACTAACACAAAACCTAGTAATTGCAACAAAACCAAATTTTGCACAGCCACATGAAATCGACAGACCAGCTCTCTGATGATGTGTCTCATAATTTGGGACACCCGAATAGAAAAGTCCTTTAACAAACGATCATCATTTTCTTGTCACCTTTCGCTGTTTTGTACGAGGGGGGCCTCTTGCTGGTAGAACAGCCAGGTAATGAACAAGAGTGTGTTGTGAAGAAGGGGTCATCTCAAAAGCCGCAGTCTGGTTACCACTTGAGATGTTGAATGGGAGTCAGTGTTGCCACTTTCAGAAGACGCTGTTGTCCGGATCGGTGTCGCTGTCGTCAGAGTCTACCTGGATGGCGACTGGCTTAATGGTGGCATGGCCCAGTCCACTTTGTTCCCAATAGTGTCTTTCTGTTTCATTCTCAACTTTCTCAACGCACTTTTGCCATGTTTCCGGCATGATGTTTATTGGCTAATGAACACTCGTCTGTACATCCCGAAGTTTGAATGTTACAATTTGCCTGCCAACATCCGATTTCATGATTACCCAAATGGGTTCTAATGGGTTTAAATCGCAATGATAGGGTGGCAATCACAAAACTGAATGACCATGTTCTGTACGGTACTCATCAACCTTAAAGATAGGTGTGGTTTTATTTGATGTCATACAGATTGCTTTTTCTGGATCGATGTCCCCTTCTTACTGTTAGATGTTGGGGCCTTTGTATTAGGTACTTGAACGCTATGATATGGAGCGTTATCCATGACAATCAGACTTTTGGGGGCAGTGCTGGTACCTGTTGCTTTCGTACCCATTCTAAGAATACCATCCCGTTCATTTCGGTATGATAGTCTCGGCTGTCTTTAGATTTTGCCTTGAAGACTAGGGAGCAGCCAGGTAGGAATCGACGACTCTTGCAATCAGCATGGAGCACAATCAGTCGCTCTACCTTCCCAAGTGGTAATTTTCTGGCACAGGACTCTGGAGAGGAGCTAGCGAGCCATTGTGTCCCTGTGATATGGGAAACATTTACCCATGTTTCGTCCATATATACAGGGTCGTAACCCTCTGTACCTTTCTTTTCAATGGTGCGTAAGTACTGGTTACTTAGTCGAACAATATCAGACCTCTCGCACAATCCACGTCTATTTTCTGAGCCTACTTTTTTTCTAACGGAAACCAAATTTGTGAAGCAATTTCCATAACTGATATTTTGAAATGACCAAATAATGATTTGTCTCTATATGCTTTTTCAGAATACGCAGAGAGACAAAGGTATTTTGTTTATATAGAGACATAATGGCGTTTCTAACTAGCTGTTTTTGAAATGAATCGACTTTCTCACATCGTGTGGGTCTCAGTTATGTCCGTGCAGGTTGAATCGGTACAGTTTTTTAAGATAGTTTTTAACTTCCCTTCCGTCATCCCAACACCACGGGCAATTCGTAAACGATACTTAACCATATTGAGGCCTATCCCTTTCACCTTCGTTTTAAAAAAAGTTAAATACTTTGGAAATAATTGACTTAGCGTCGTGTGATAATCTCATTGTTTGAAGTACTGCAATCACACGAGTCAATTTCACACGTGCACCTTGCCCACCTGGCTGTTCTACCACCAAGAGGCCCCTCCCCCTCCTCCCCCCACCCTCCTCCCCGTACAAAACAGCGAAAGGTGACAAGAAAATGATGATCGTTTGTCAAAGAACATTTTTATTCGGGTGTCCCAAATTATGAGACACATCATCAGAGAGCTGACGAGGAGGCAATTCCTCTCTCACACATCTTCACTGATAGTCCTGTTAACAAGTGTCTGTGTGTAGGCCCGTGCATAGAGTCCAGGTCACAAATCACTGGCTCGTCACTGAGAGTCCTTGGGTGGGTGATCGCCTGACTCCTGGGAACTTCCAGAATTGCAGTCCTCGGCGACAAGGAAGCACACGTGACAATGTGGTATCGCCATAAGCAAGTGGATTCTTCCAAACCTTGCTTCTGATCACATGTCTGTCAATGGGTACCGGGTGGGATAAGTCAAATGTTATAATTGTCGTACCATAGTGTAATGGCCTTGAAAAGAATCGCAGAAAAGTCATAGTGTGCACGTGCAGGGTGTGTGTACACCCTTGGTCACAAATCACTTGAGCTGCGTTGGTCACGGGGAGTCCTGGGTAGGGCGTCCGTGTCTCACAGTTGACTCCTGGCGTTTCTTTCAGCTGTCAATCTATAGCCAGGTTTTATATTGTACTGTCCAAATAGTGCTATGAGTTAAAATTCCTATGCTAGTTTGTAATTGTAACTGTGGTATTCTGGTTGTTTTACTCTCCTCCGTCGACAGGTATATCACAACATACATATATTCTTTTATATGTCAAGCATGTTCTCGTCAAGATAAGGTGCTTTTATTTATTGTACAAATCTCAAATCAAGTCATTCACAAAAGTAACATGATTAATACACATCACTATGTTAAGTGTTCATTTGTCCTATGTTGTCTTAGTCTTGCCGTTGAATGCCACCTCTATACATCACCTTTCTTCTGCTTCCTGGAACCTTGTTTACAAGGATTTCCCTTAACTTCCTCTTTAATCTTAGCCTGGCAGCCAATTCTTTGGGATTTTCCCTTCTCTATTTATAGGACACATCAAAGACTTCCTTTGATGTGTTACTTATATCCTTATTGGCTATTGTGTCCTCTGACCTTACTTCCTTTGGCCACCTGTTTTCCTCCTCACTCCACTAGCAGTTGTTGAGCAGGAAACATTTTTTCCCTTTCACAGGTATTTTTTTATCGGTTCCCATCTGTCTCTTTACTCCATAATTGTCTATACAAAAGTGCAAAATGTTTTTGAAATAATAAAAGTAAAACAATAGAAGCAATATTTAATTGATAATTATATATATTACGTTAAAAGCATTTTTTATAAAATTAATGTAATTTTCCAACATGAGTCCACAGTGCAATATCTTTAACCTAGTTTTTCAATTAATAACAGGCCTCAGATAGTACTAAATATTTTGTTAACTGTGATATCTGAAACTATTAAATATTTAAAATTATTTACTTGATTAAATATTTTTGATTCCACTGGCTGTTGTTGAGCAGAAAACACATTTTCCCTTTACCAGGCTTAGCTCAACAAGAGCGTCATTCTACAGCAAATAAAGCATATAAACTCATCACCATTGTGTCCTGTCGCCTTCAGCAGCAGCCCAGAGCCGAACTAAGGAAATACGGCTACAGCTGCCATGTTATAGATGCTCACTCACTCACTCACTCACTCAAAAGATGTTTGTACATCTTTTGCAATTCAAGATTATAAAACTCGATATTTCGCCTCGTCGAACACTTGATTGAAGGACTCGTTAACATGCCGACATCGCCTGGCCAGAATAATCCCTGCGACATCACACAGGAAGAACCATTCAGTATTACGAAAAAAATAAAAACGTTGTGAACGGCGGAAGCTGCCTGTAGGTCGTTAGATATTTATCCTTTTGGCGAACAAATGACGTCATCCCGATTATTCGGTGATCCATTCATGTAACTTCCACGATTCTTTTATCTCACACGCTAGCAAAAACTCCATATGCGCCTATTACTTGGTCAGAACACAGTCACGACCGTTCAGTCGTTTGAACTGACATGATACATCTCCTACACATACACATGCTGGCTTACTCACGGCCGTATGTTTAACAAGTAGTGATACGAAAACTGGAACCGGTACAAGGTTCAGGTTCTGATCGACTTTCCCCAAACGGTGGTAAAAAACAGACGTAATTTATGACGATTCTATGATCTTAGTGCGTGCGTTCGTTGGTGATTAAGTGGTGATTAAGTGGTGATTAAGTGGGCTAATTGACTTTGAGATTACACTTGAGGTATTCTTCCACTGCAATGAGGCATTCCGAGGCAACATTTCAGATAACCCCTGTGAGCAGGAAGGAAAGGCTTGCAGAATATGGTATGCGTTTCACCTTTTATTTTGCGATGTTGTCTTTCGTGTTTTAAATAGGAATGGCATCTTATTATCGATAAGTGTTAACGCGGCTGAATCTATGAATGAGACAAAATGTCACAACACAGATCGTTCGCCTTACGCGTCCGTATGACTAAGCTAGGTCAAGGTAGCGCACGTGAGGCTAAATTGATACCTGTGTGAGTGAGTGAGTGAGTTTAGTTTTACATCGCACTCAGCGATCTTCCAGCGATATAGTCTGTAATAATCCAGTCTGGTCTGTATTTAGCAATCAAGTGATCGAGAGCATGAGCACCGATCTGCGCTACAGGGATGCGATATTACTCCTGGGCACAGGAGAAAAGAGTTTTTTCAAGCAGAAATTTGAAGGTATTGTAAACCTAGCCCAACCGAATGGAAGGCTTAGGGTGATGTTATGCCTGAAGTTTATCATTCAGAATCTACTTAAGTTTACTTCAATCGACTGAGGAGCAGATTTGTCAGAATGTTATCAAGTGCATTATTTATTCCTTAGAGGCACGGGGAGACGTGAATCTGCGCCATTCCACTTTCTCTTAGACAAGAAAGTTAGTTCGTGTTGGTTTGGGCGACGCAGATAAACCTTCATAAGCTATAGCATTTAAGATTCAATGTAAGAGCACTGTAATTGTAATCATCTTGTCTGTTTCGTTTTTTGAGAAACCCTTCCATTATTATGTGTAAAACTAGTCTGGTGACATCATTCTTTACTTGAAAATATTCTTGCTTTTTGGTCGACTTTATAAGAATAGCAGAATCTATCTCCATATTCCTGATACGGAAATACTTGGAAAGAATAACTGAGCGCACCATAGTTGAAAGTAGGCAAGACATATTGAAACACATACTGAAGATGTGTAGTGAATGTAAGAAAAGCTGATGTAAATACCCAGCAGAACACATCTCTAGCTAACTTATCGGAAGAGTATTTCAACTTTTCAACTTCAATCAGATGTTTCAGTCAATTCCCATGAACCACCCGGTGGTGTTTTAAGAGATACAGTTGTACAAACTAACTGATACTGATTGACATTCAAGTAGAGAAACACGTGTCTTGCTGTGCGTTACAAATTGTCTTCGGCAGCGGTAACTCTCCAAGTTGTTAAACCCTTGTGGCTGATTGACATGCCGAGGCAACCAAATATTCCAAATCTGCGCCAATCAAGCTATGTCTGTAAATGAACCCATTATGCTATATGGTTCTGATGTAATTGTCGAATCAGATATTTGTCAATTACAATCATCTCTTTTACTTCGAAACATATTTTTTGTGGTAAATAGTGTGCATATAGAATGAACGTGTTGAGAATGGTCACACTGTCTTGCAGACGCAGTTGGTATTTTACTATAGCAATACAATATTTTGTAGTACAATGACTATCTGTTTCTTATTCGATACGCTTCACACTTGCAATCATTGTTTTGTGTGTAGTAATTAAAATGCTAATAATGTTTCAGCTCAACATGGAAACGGGAATTTCTGTTTAGGTTGTACTGACTTTGTACCTTCCATCCAGAAGGTGCCCACATGATATGTCACGCGTACGCATTTCTAAATACAAATTCAGTTATTTAGTGCCATTAAATTCAATATGAAACGGAATGCTTTAAAATTGGTCAATTAATGTTTCAAATATCAGGACTGACTGAATTCATCAATGCACATGCAATTATTTGAAAACCATTACGAGACATCGTTCTTAATATTGAACAATTTCTTCTTCGAGTATGTGTAGTTCAAACGATAATAAGTCACTCTTGCTTGCTTTTATTCGACAAATTTGCGAAATTTGGTATTTCACATGACACGTGTACGCCACTAAATACTCGGTCTCTACTTCTCTGTTTCCTCAATACATAAGTTTCAAGACAGAGGTAAAAATAATGAATAACTGAATAGCATAAATGACACAAGGATAACTTCATCACTGCTCACGGAATGCAATTACACTTCCCCACGACGTCATTATTGTGTTGAGTTTCATGAAGCAAAACACAATAGTTTCTGAGGGTCTTTCTGTGGTTGCGAAATCAATACTTCTCCTTGACAATGTCTCATACGACTACACCGAAACGCTCGAAAACCTTTAAATTCAGAAAATCATCTCAGGAATGACAGCTGTCCAAAGAAGGACGACAAAGAATCTTTAATACCGTAAACCGATTTAAAACTGAGTCGGAACGGATCACCCATTTGTGTCCTTGTAAATACGCAACCGTAGCTATCAAACTAATAGGTAGCCTTAATGACTGTATTTGGAAATGCAAACATAAGAATAGACACTATTATGTCCTGAACACATATAGATGTAAATTAGGTATAATGCACAAAGATTCATTGTCGTACCTATATTGGTACCAATGTTACCAATATTACAGATTGGTGTAAGATTTATGTCTATATTTTTGGAGCTATGCATATTCCACGGACTTTCCCAAGCAACGTTGTTTCTGCATGGTGTCGGCTTCAAGTCAAGCTATGGCCATAGTTGCAAGGCATGACACTTATACGTTGTACGCGCGTGTGTGTGTGTTCGTGCGTGCGCGCTCGTGTGTATGGGTGGGTGTTTAGTGTTTTGGACCAAAGAGCATTCAAAATTATGCGTTTCATTTATACACTGTTTAGACGTCTCAGACAAGGGACTCTGTTCATAGTAGTACAACACAATATTAAAAGATTATAGTCAATGAAGCTTTGAATATCGATTCTGAGTCTCTTTTATAAATTAAAAAGAAAGAAAAAAAAATATTGTTCAGACGTAGCACCTTTCATTCTCTGGCCGAGTACTCCCTGCTGGCGCAGCTTGACAACAAAGTCAAGAGTTATGGAGTTCAAAGATTTCTGGAGAACATGTTTTTCAGTGTCACGGTGTTGACAGCTGTTCATCACACATTCACTGAGATTTTTTCACATTCCCCTTGAATTTCTGATTTCTGTAATTGACATAATCGTAAGATAATATTTTTTTTCAAAAGTAAAAAAATGTTACCCTAGTTTTCACGAGGGGAATTCCTTTGCGAGGGGAATTTCTTCGCTTGAAGGCATGCGTTATTTGGATTATACGCCCAGATCATTTACTAAAAGCGACAAAGTCGACGTCGGTTCTTTAATCCTGTGAACTATTAAATCGAAAAACCCAACCAAGCCCAGTCCACTGAAGATCTGTGACCATATAGTGAGTTTTGAAAGTCCAGTGACATATTTACAACACAAGGTATTCTCAAAACGGTAAGGGGACTTTTCTGTTAGGGTCCATGTAGGTAGCAAACGTACTCTAGGTCCCTATGATCCCTAGTATTGTTCTCGAATTTCAGATGTTGGCGATCTATAGCCAGGTTTTCTATTGTACCGTCCAAATAATGCTGTTAATTTTGAACTTCACATGCTAGGTTTAAATTGTGAAACTGATTTAAAACTGTTCTAGTTGATATACTGTCCTTTGTCGACAGGTTTTTCATAGTATGCATATATTCCTTGCTTTTTACCATGTCGTCACGATATGGTTGCAGTTTTGCCGACGTGACGTTAAATATTAACTCGCTCACCTTCAAAGGGGGTTAAAGTGTTGTAAAATTATTGCCCCCCTGAGAGGGTATGTAAGTCCCAGAACTTTCAAAGTAAATTTTTCACATACCAAGTTTTTAATCGTAGTATTTTTGTTATATTAAGTTTTGAGTAAATTGTCTTACAATCGGCAATGGCTGAGGGGATAGTGTAAATCCAGCTGGGCTCCATGCAGGTAGCAAAAGTATTGTAAGTCCCTACGGTCCCTAGTATGGTGATCTACCTTCAGTGGTTGGTGATATATAGCCAGTGTTTTATATTGTATTGTCTTCTCTGATTATTGTTTTAGTTTTACATGCTAGTTTTATGTTCATACCTGTGATAGTCTAGTAGTTTTACTGTCCATTGTCGACAGGTTTTACTCTTCCGGACGTTTTCATTTTATTAAGTGAGTTGTTCTCGATGTGCCTGCAATATTGCCGATGTGACGGTAAATATTGACTCACTCGCTCACTCACTCACTCACTCACTCACTCACTCACATGAAGTTTCACCCTTATGTAAAATGAGTCAGGGGAAATAGCCCCTAGTAGGTGAGATATTGCTGAGTGACGCTCAAATCTAACCGTCACTTTAGCCACAGGAGTGCTGCTTAAACGAAAATCACTCACACATGTGATATACGGTCCCTGAACAATATCCAGCACTGACCACGACTCAGTTTTTTTTAAACAAGTCGAGATAGAAGTGAAAAACACTTGAATGAATCCAAAAAATATTAGATATGACACGAAGTTTTTTGCGCCTGGTTTTACTTAAAAGACAGAAACGATATTTCCCCATGAGACTGTTAATGTGTAGATTGAATGTTTTCTCGGGATTGTTTGTGGTTGCAAAATCCGTACTGGGGTCCTGTCCTTGACAGCGACTCAAAAAACTATAACGAAGCGTTCACAAAACTTTAAGGTCACAAATCATCACATAAATGACGTTTGTGCAAAGACGAAAGAACATGTTTTTGAATACTTATAAATTTTACTTGGAAATGAAACTGCCCCGGTCTAGGAACTAATCACCCAATACGCACATAATGACAGTCCACAGGAGCATACTAACATCAGTCCGCCACCTCGTTAGTAAGGCAATTCCACGAAGGGTATTCAGATGTTTAACATACCAGTTTTGTAGACAAGTACCGCAATGGTGTGCAGTATACACAAGTTCTGTGTAAATGCAAACAAATAGAGAAACGTTGGAACATACTGCAAGACCATAGAGAACCAGTTGATATTGCACATGGAACCGTTGCTACTGCAGTAAGGACAGTAAATGTTGTTTCACGAACCAGAAATGACCAGTATAGTCTGGTTTGTTTTCGGTCCGTTTACCAAACACGTTGTAGTATCATGTATACTATCGCCAGAAAGATACGCATAGTTTGAACATTAAAATCTCAGAAATAAATTACGTACATTAAATGCAACACGAAGAAAAAGTAGGTTGATCTAGTTACCGCTCATCACGTACCACACGTATATTTTGTTCACTGTGTCAACGACTGTGCTTACCCCTTTGTAATACAAACCAATAATAACGTTTGAAACTATGATTTTTTCTTAACCCCCTGGATGCCACAGGGACATATATGTCCTTCCTCTACATACGTCACTTGGAAGTCCAATAAAATTCTAAATATACCACGCATATATAAATACTTCACAGTTTTGAATTCTGCGGAAAATTCCCAGTTTCTTGATACCATCCACTATTACCTCAGACCAAGCTAAAGTGCTTAAACTCGCCTTTCAAAATAGGCTTCATCGTAAATGTCGCCATTTTTCAAACTGTACAAAATCGAGATTCACAGCGTTATTAGCAGTATGTTTTGAAATGTGAAAATCGGATAATTACTGGAAGTAATGAATTTCAAAAATAGCATATTAATGATCACTGATATCAAGTTTTCATGTAACCAGGAATGATAATTCTGAAACGTCACCGATGTACCCAGAATCGGTTGGGATGTTTTCGAAAATACACTTACACGAACGCCGAAGTGCGCTTTCCGCCATATTGGATAGTGTTTACAAAATCACGTTTCGAGAAGGCCGGTATTGAGAAGCCTATTATATCATGTATACTTCATAGTTAGCTACGACAAATGTATCACTGAACTCCCCATGCATCTTAGAATCAAATTACAAATGGTCTTTGTCACCAGTACCAACTGTCTAGACAAAACGAAACGAAATATGCTTTGTTTGAAAACGAACGCTGTGCTCGAAAGACAGCGCTTGACTGAAATGTAAACAAAGAAAAATTCCAATTTTACACTGCGTAGCATTTTCGGAAATTTTCCAACATCCAGCTCTCTAATCATTGCTTACAATGGCTCAATACGCTTAGTATATTTAGGGGAAGAGTATCGTGGCAAAAAAATAGCAAATTGAAAATAGAAACAATGAAATAATTTGGTAATTCATAAGAAACTGTCAAACTTTTAGTGCAGCGTGACGCCATGACTGACGCAAAATCACGCAGAACGACAACAGTACTTATCGGCATTTCTGGCTTCTTCCGTCATTTACAATGTAAACGATAAGAACATATAACAATACACAGATAGTCAGAATAATTCTGATTACTTACATCTCACATTTATATACAAAAGATCCCTGAATCAAGCAAAAAGTCGTCGCAAAATCCTGTGTACCCTTCTCAGCGAAGCCGCCATTTTGAAAGAAATCGGTCATCGGTAGTGATGTCACACGTCAACATTGTTGCACATATTAGGCAATTTCTTTGAGGTGAAGGTCGGTTGAACAAGAGTAAACACAATGCCCATACCATTCCGATTGCACTTTTAGTATTGTGATGTATATTTTGCGCATCGTTCAGATATTTTTTCATGAAATTGATTTCAGTATCTACATATATCCATGTTCAACACCATATCATGTGTGGATATAAGGTATCCGTTTTTATTCTTTGAAAGCTTTGGATTGTTTGAATAATATTTACATGGGAAATTGACTCAGTAAGTGTATTACACCACATTTTAAGCCTCTACACAAGTGTTGGAAGATCACACGTAGCCATTACTGCAACATATGCTTTAGTTCCCGTCATGTGCAATATTCAATACGTTGGGACAAATATTGCAGTGTCATATGAACAGGTTAATAAACAGCGATTTACTTCCAACTTATAAGTAAAACGGATAATATTAATGAAAATGATTTGTACATTTTATCAAATGTAGGGCCACACATACTACTATTTAAAGGAATTGTCTTGTTCATTGTATTGGTTTGTGTCGTTTTTATAGACAAAACTAATGTGAATATTAATTGACCAGGTGCGAGTTTGTCAAAACGTTTCATGATTCATTATCATTGTTTTTCGATAATAAAGTCAATTCAAATGCGATTAAAATATATCTGATGGCAGAATGTCTAACTCAAACTCGGAAATTGTTAAAAATATATAAATCAGGTCAAGTCTTAATTTGGACAAGCCTTACGTCCATTTTCTAATACTTCTTTACTGAAAAAGCGGTCTCTTTGTACTTTTCATTGCATACTTATGAAGGGAATTGATTTCATAATCATGAGAAGAAAAGTCTTTTTCCTAAATGAATACTCAATGAATATTCAGGTGTTGTGAAATTTTCATTTACGTTAAATTGATGCTAGACAGGTGCGCGTGTTGCTCACAATAAGATATGTAGTAAAACCGTGTAATTGTTGATATAATCAGGACACTATTTCAGTGATAAAACCATTCATTTCATATTTTGGCTAAAAAGTGTTGAATTCTGACACAGAAGCCGAGATCTTTTACACATTGAGTAGAAATTAGGTTAGATATATAATAATCAGCAACCAGGGTAGTCTTTTTCCGACGTCACAAAATGCACAAAACATGCCGTGACGTCAACTAAAATGTCGCATTATCTTCAGTTATTTCATTACGTTTGAATATGTGGCTGTTACTCCGTTAATAATGATGGAAAATTAATAAAAATACATATACACAAACAGGAGAATATGGGAATCTAAGAACTAAAATATGTATCGGATAGGGACATCCAAATCGCTATTGCCTGCTTTTTTATGTAGTACACTTGCATCTTTTCTTACAAATTGTGAAACTACCAAAAGGTATCCTCTCACATTGGGAAAATTTGTATTGGAATAGTTTGGTTCACTGTGAACAAAACATAACGAAAATATACTGTCCATATCCACAGCAAATTCTCTCCATGTGATCGGAGTTACATTGACCTAATGTAAACCATAGCTGAGTTATGCCCCCTTACCTTTATACGTGCATGACCTCTCTGTCGACGTTTGACGTCATAGTAGAAAATCGATTTTTGACATTTATTGCAGGTCATTTTTGATTTTGTGAGTAGGACGTTATGCATTGGCACATACATCCATTTCATATACACTTATGTCGTTCAGATATCAAGCTGTATTTTCTTCGCTCACACTTTGGGTAAAGATGCCAAATTAAAAAAATCGTAGCAGAGTGCTTTTATTGGTGTACGATAAAAAACTGAGAAATTTACTGTTTTTGAACACACACAAAAGTTTTGAACAACTTTTAGCAGTGTCTATTTCTCAAACCCCTGAGGTAGTCGCAATTATATTTATACCAACGGATAGGAAATTAAATATTCTACATGTCTGTGCAATTTCATAGCCGTACGCAAATCCAGGACCACGCGAGCGCAAATCTCGCACAACGTTCACTTTTCAAACCTTATGAAAATGTGCGCCTGAAAAAAAACTCGGCATCCAGGGGGTTAAACAACTTTTATCCGAAGTTGACGAAAGTTCTTATATGTAAATGATCAGTTGGCAATTAAAATTCTGAGGATTCGCAATCTTGATTTCTCATCGGTATGTTTTCACTTCAAACAGACTGTCGTAATTGGCTTTCTAGCTCACACTTGCCTTTTCACTTGTGCTGACCCAGACATAAAGCACTTGAATGAGCTGTGGGTTGGGCCTGTATTCAGTCAGAGTCGGTGGAAAAGAACGAAATAATATCTGGTGGGCGAACAGTTTAAATTCAGCCTAGCAATGAAAACCCGGAAATAAATTGGACTCTGTCAAATTGGTTCAATGAAAATGTGTAACATCCACAAAACCGTCCATCTATCTCGAATATGTTGGATCCATCCCAAACAGGCACACTGTTTTAAGATTTGCGAAGTCTTAATATGTTAAGCAGTATTAGATACACTCCTAGTACGAGGCCGCGCAAGGCAACCTTTGAGATTGACCAATTAATCACAACTCAGGTCACTAAATCGCGAAAGTGGACATATCTTTTGAACTTTTGCCTCGAAAATGTTTTTACCGGAACGATTCCGAATGCTATTTTCCTTACGATCGCTACAACAGTGAGAGAACAGTCGCTGAAAATAGCGTTCTTGTAAATACTCAAGGATGTACGTTTTCGGAAATATTGTCTAATGGTAACCATGCCATCAGACAGCCCCAAGCGTATATACTGAAGGTCAAACATCAGTCCCACCAAATCCTAAACAGTAGCCGTTGTCTGATTGGTTCAGTCGGTTCGGCTTTTTCCCATTTGATTTGACGGTCAAAGGTCGCCCAAAGGGTACCTGACGCGACTTCCTACTAGGTGTTCATAGACTCAGTAGAGGAGCGTAACGAATATTAATAAGACTTAGACTGTGTTGTATGATGTCTGTTTCAATTCCCGTAAAACTACAATTGTTTTGTATGACAATGACACACTATGTTTGTGTGTGTGTGTGTGTGTGTGTGTGTGTGTAAACTGAGGATACTAAACGACCTCGCGTGTAATACCATTCTTATCAAACGCGTTAATGATTTGGTATCAAACGAGCGAAAGCGAGTTTGATACTAAATCTTTCACGAGTTTGATAAAAATGGCATTTCACAGTATCGAGTGTAGTATTCGGTTTATTACTAGCCTACATATGTTCATAGAAACTGCAGCGCAGTTGTCTACAGTGTGATGCCTCTCAGCTTTTCGAGAGTCACGCAATGCCTAGTACCATTGCGACATCGGCATTAGCATTGTGACGTCAAGCGGTATTACACTCGTGTAATATTTCCGTAAACATATTACACTGCAATATCTTCCAATTGCGCGTTATAATAAAGTTTATCATACAGTGGAGAGTGTTATCGATGCAATAAACCCTTCTAATAAATTTGGTATCCAAATCTAATATATATGCAAATTAGGTAAAACACGAGAACGACTTTCACAAAACTCCATACAATGTCATGCGAATCCCACAACGTAAACGCTGAATGATAACGTCGTCGGGAGTTTTCGTGGGCGAGTTTATAAACAAACATGGCTGTCCCCAATTCAACATTGGCGATTCTGTCAGAGTGGACGATGGAGATGCTGGAGGTATTACTGCAGTGATTAATTTTGGAAAAAGATGAACCTGAATACTTTGTTCAAATGGTAGGTACGGAATATGTGGCTCGGATGAAAGGCAATCGTCTGAGAAAAGTATCAATCAGAGAGTTCGATCAATCGAAGCAGACCTCACTTCAATGCCATGTATTCATACGCAAACAATATATTATCTTCAAACGTATTTTGTTCTACCTGTATACTATTTTAAGCATCACATTATATGATAAATAGATTACTGACCTCGCGTGTTTCCGTATCATTTATATCATATTATACACTGGCCCAAAAAAGAAACGCATAGGTGAAAATCCAATGTTATGAGAGATGATTTATTAACTTAAATTGCACAAAAAGTAATGGAACTTGAGCAATGATAATTCACACGGGTATTAACAAATGTGTGTCAAGACATATACAATCATTCACAGTGGTATTAAGCGTCTCTATTTTCCATGGCATAGTGAGAAAGTCAGTATCTGGTGTGACCACCACGGGCATCAATCACTGCTCTGCATCGCCTGGGCATTGACTGTATAAGACGTCGTATCCGCCTTTGTGGGATTCTTCTCCACTCATCTCGCAACGCATTCACCAACTGTAGACGTGTCTGTGGCTGCGGCTGTCGACGTCGTAACCGTTTACCCAATTGGTCCCATAAATGTTCAATTGGGTTCAAATCCGGCGATTTTGAGGGCCATGGAAGAACTGTAATGTTGTTGTTGGCAAGGAAATCCGTGGTAATGCGTGCTGTGTGCGGTCTTGCATTGTCGTGCTGGAAAATTTCCCTTCTAGCGTCAATTGTAGGAACAACATGACGGTTCAGAATTTCATCCCGGTAGCGTACAGCATTGAGATTCCCTTGCGCATGCACCAACTGTGTCCTGCCGTTCATAGATATGCCTCCCCACATCATTACACCTCCACCACCGTGTCTGTTGACCTCACGAACGCACTGTCGAGCATATCTCTCATTTCGACGTCTGTAAACACGCATCCTTCCATCATGTCTGTACAGCAGAAAACGTGACTCATCGCTGAACCAGATCCTCCTCCAATTCAAGAGGTTCCATGCCCGAACGTTCCTGCACCACTGAAGACGTGCACGACGGTGATGGGGATGCAGAACAGGTCCTGCATTAGGTCGCATAGGTCGAATTCCATGCTCTCTTAGGCGATTCCTGATGGTTTGTGGAGAGACTCTACGCAGCCCAGGAACGTGATCAGCGGTATACGTAGCAGTGACGGCCCGATTACACAGATGAAGCACCCGGATGTAGCGGTCTTGTGCTGGAGTTGTCACCCTTGGTCTCCCACTCCTTGGACGGTCTCTGGTCGAGTTGTGTTGCGTGTATCGTTGCCAGAGACGGGAAATCGTGCTCTGCCTCACATTCAGACGTCTGGCAACTGATGACTGACTTTCCGTAGCTTCCAGACGTCCAATGGCTCTATTTCTGTTTTCTTCATTTAACCTTGGCATTTTTCGCGTCGCATAGAAAGAAATGCGAAGAATGAATCGCAACAGGACCTGTCCCCTTTTATAGCCATCATAATCAAGATTGAGATCCTGCATTTGCACGTGCATAAAGCTTTCAGATTTTCCCACGTGCAGATTATACAAAGCGTTTTCAAGGTGCTGTGGTGTGGCGAATAATCACCAGAGGTTGTGTTTGTTTGTCTGTTTTGGTTGTATTGACTATAAAAACACTTAATATTTACCTTAATTGTCATTCCATTCCATATTTTCCGAAAAAATCTACTTTAAAAATGAGATTTCAGCTATGCGTTTCTTTTTTGGGTCAGTGTATTATACAATACAATTTTTATCCCTAGTAATATGATATTAATGGTACGGATCCACACGAGGTCAATAATCTCGAGGTCAATAATATTTATTTATTTATTCTTTCTTTTATGTTATGGCAACGTAGCTGTAACCACAGGGTGCCGTTGTTCAGAGTTGTTACCCCCTGGTTGTGCTCACATTCCTGATACAATTCAAGATCAGCCAGCTACAGAACTATAGGTTGCTTCAAGGAAACATCCAGTAGCGTTCTCCCATATGAAGCTAAAACGGAAGAAAGTCGGACAAAACTATTACTTATTTCACTTCAGCACCATACGTGTTAATCCATCACACTCTGGCAGAGGTCAAGAGTACTAATTATTCCGAGGTCACCTCTATATTCTGGAAACACATCTATTGACCGGTCATCCGAAATTATCATATGACTTTGCACTTCTAGCTCAAAGGACAATTAATTGGTCAAATTCTATATATGGACCAAACGCATTTCTTATAACAGGCCGTGTCCGGATTTCATAGACAGAGATACATACTGCAGTGTAAAGAGAAATGGCGATAATTTCTGTGGTGTTTTAGTAATGTGTCCGTCTCTATCTGAGGTTGAAATTGGTTCCAGTCTGACAGTGCCAGTTCCAGCTGTCGTACAGATGCTAGTGGCATCATTGGTATGGTAACTGTGATTAATGACAGATGGATATTCTCCATAGCAATGAAGTCAGGACCTTTGATCTCACGATATTCCCGCAATCAGTTAGATCTATGTGCTACTCAACTTTGCTTCATTAGTGGTAGTGACAATCTCAGAGCTGCAGTTGAAAGTAAGTCAAATTGTGGTGGTGACGTGTGACGATAAATAATAATATTACTGATAATAAAAGGGTATTAGTTGTGCACCATAGTCGACCCAGAGAATGTTCAACGTACTGCATATATGAGTGAGTGGGTGAATTAAAATTGAACGTCACATCAGCAATATTTCCGTCATTTCGCAACATTCAAAGAAGGACCGTGAACCGACTACAATGTCACAATATCTAGAAGCAAAACTAGCATATATCTGTAAACTAAGACGTCAACTTAGGACAATACAATATGAAAAAGGGACTGGAGATCGCCAGCAAATGAAAGGAGATCTACAACATATATAAAGAGTCATTAGAGATTATGAGGCAAATATGACAGATCGTCAACATGACCATGAGAATATCTGTCAGTTATAGATTGTAGACTACTTTTTAAAGACTTTTAAAATGCTTCAGCGTCCCTATTTGCATGGTTCCAAGGATGAATCAATTTTAGGGGAGGAGGAAGACTGTTCAGCAAATGTGAATGATTTCAAGCCTAAGCGTTTGAGAAGAACTTGAGTGACAGAGATGATCATGATTCTGGGAGCTGAGACAAGGGGCAGGCAAATATGTTGCCAACATATGAGAGAGGTATGGATGAGCTAGGCCGTGTCTGCAGCGGAAAACAAGAGTAAGGATCTTGACCTGAATTCTCGCTTCAACTGGCACTCAATGTAGACTGTGGAGGATTTGGGCTATGTGAGACTATATGGATGTTTTAGTGACAACTCTAACGGCGGTGTTTTCATGTTTTTGAAGTGTGAAGAGATCATTTCAGATTCCAAACAGTAGGACACTGCAATCGTCAACCCTGAAGAGAACAAGTGCTTGAGTGAGAACTTAAGCAGCATCAACTTAAGCCGCATCTGTAGTTACGAGACGGCAGATGTTACAGTAGAGTGGAGACCGAAGTAATCTACTCTGCAGAGATGGTTCGCATGTTGCTCCATGGTGAAACAAGGTCAAGATAAACACGAAGGTCATTTACACGGGATGAAAGTGGGATATCGGAGACGTCCGTAGAACGATCCTTTGCAGACGTTGCTATTTGTCAATCACCATAGTCTCAGTCGTGTCATCATTGAGCCTCAGCTCATATGTCATCCGCCACGAATTGTCTTCGTGCACTGACACATTCTTGATCTGGCTATTCGTACACCTTCTGGTTCGAAGGAATCCATCAACTACTAACGAAATGTAACAATGTTTCAAAGTGCGGGTGTAATTCCAGCTTGGACTGTAAAATTATAAACAGATGCGCAGAATGTAACTGGGTAGTCCCTTTGATTGCCAACAAGACCTTGATACAACGAACAAGCAAACAGATCTTTGTGTATATTTCCTTCTTGATTGCAGATCTTGATTTCAGTAAGTATGTACATTACGGGAAAAAATCCGTGGATATTCATATCCCGAACATTATCAGTAAATGTGCATCATCCCTGACAAAATGAGTAAATGCAAGTATTTACCGACGATACATATTTAATGTAACACATATAGATCAAAAGGTAACACGCGTCTTATGTACGAAGCCGTGACATGAATTCATAGACTGATATGCATAACACAGAGTAAATGGAAATGATGATCTTGGATGTGGTGATTTATGACCAATTCTGCCACTTAATTTTTAAAGTGGAAGCAAAAGCAAAAAATTGCGTAAACGAGAGCGCAGCATGTGAGAGAACCAGTCATCGACGGACTGTAAAATAACTACAGCATCACAAAAAGAGTTAAAGGCAGCTAGCATGTTTTTTTTTTCAAAAACAGAAAGTTTTACACAGTACCAAGTAAAAATGGGCTATCGATCACCAAAAACTGAGAGCGGATCCTGCCCCGCCAGTAGCACGGTCATAAATACATGGTAAGTCTAGTCATTTTTTCACCTGGAATAATTCAGGAACGTATGTTATAAGACAAACTTGAATAATTGCACCGACATAATTTTTGTGACCGATCCATCAAATGTGAAAATTTCTTTCACACATCTACCATAAGCATTCTTGAAAGCTTTACTGAGACAATGAATGCTGCAAACTTGATCAAACAACTTTTGAGCAAGGGTGTCACGAGGCTGTCTGAAATCTTGAGAAAAGAACAATCTACAATCAGGCCTCAGAACATAATGTGGTATTAAAGTACAAAATTGTATTCCAAGTTTTACCATAATCAAACCATTGAAGATTTGCTGCTGATATATATAGTTTTTGACAAATGTGATTAATCAGCGCAAGCTGCTGAAACTAACTGACCGAGTGATCTCCCGCTGGCAATTCTTTCCAACAAAGCCAAGAGTTGTATATTTCTGAAAAACAGGTTTCTGTTCAAAAGTGACGGCGTTGACAGCTCGTTATCACATATTTATTGAGGTTTTTGGTTTCATTCTTGATCGTTTGAAATGTGTTGTTTATATTGCCCTGTAATTGCTTTATCTCTCGAACCCTTAGTGAGTGAGTCCATATTTATCGTCACATCGGTAATATTTCACCCATACCGTCACAAGAACAACTACTAATTATGTTGTAGAACAATAAAATTAGAAACTAAAAAATGTTGGCGTATCCGGTAAAACCACTAGTATATCACAGATATCTATTTATTTAGCAATGAAATCTAAAACATGTTGACCAGAAATAACAAGACAATGTAAGACCGGGCTATAGAAGGTAAGACACCATACTAGGGACCATGGGTTCCTACATGAACCCTGAATTCACACTATCCATTCAGCTGTTAGCAATTGAGACGAATCTAGCCAGACATTAACAGAACACTTATCCTTCGATAAAAAAAGTTGTTGAGTTTAAAATTTTGAAATTTTCGGACCCCATCGAGAGTTAACAGTTCAGCTTGTCTATACTTGACGAAATTAGAGCAAGGTTTGTTGTAAAGTGAAACGACAGATATTTAAGTTCTTGTAAACTTCATGTATATATTCAAGAGTGGCCTTGAAACGATATTCCAGGGACCATAGCAGGACTACAGACTCAGTTTCTCATGCTATCTACTGATCAGATCTCCCAAAGGTCGAGTATTGGTTTTAATGTTGCAGGACCAGAACCAGCAAATGGACAGATGTATGCTCAGACAGAGAATGTCTTGGTCATCACGATGCATAAGTTCGTAGTTAGTTTTTGACATTTACGGCGATGAAGTGTGGTGCCCAGATCTTGGTAAGTTTGTTTTCTTTAGTAACTGCCTTGAAACAATGCCTACCCGCATACCCTATATTACTACCCTTATGATTATAGGTCGGCTGCAATGCCTCCAGAAGATATTTTTTACCATACATGAAGGTATTGGGGAAACGCAGTGATGGGGAATCGCAATGATGAATCAAGTTTCACCATGAACTTCAATAATGACGTCCTCGTGTTTGGCGGTGCTCACCAGCCCGGTGCCATGATTTCACATGATCGATATGGGAGTGTGTTCTGGTGTGAGATGGCATGACGATAACGTGCATAACTTGCAGGTCCGATCTTGACAGCTGTAAAGGGAGAGAGTCACTGGTGTGTGCTACCGTGACCACACACCACGTCACACATCCTGCCGTTTTCACGCTGCCATGGACAAGGATTCATTTTCTAAGATGTTAACGCCAGGGGTCGCGTCTCCCTTAACCATCTCCGGCAGCACCAAATCCAAACTCTTCCATTACCAGTGCAAGGGGCAGCAGTCCCATGTAACGACTTGGAAGAACGGGGCGTGGCAGTCCAAGAGGACTGGCAGTGGACTCCCAAATTTGACACTGGTCACCTCATTAGGACTATAAGACATCTATGTCATGCTTGTTAGGGAGCTAGTTGTGGGCCTACTCGTAATTACCCAGTTTGCATCATTTTGGTTACCACCAGTGGTAAACTTAGTAGTGTTTACAAGAGAATCTGCATGGCAATCAAAGTTGAAATCTGTTGAAATCTGGGGCTGTTGAAACCTGGGGCTGACTATCCATATTCCCACATGAACATTATTTCATAGTGACAAATAATCATACATCTCTTTTGTGTGTCTCGTCCTTTCAAAATCAACAGCTTTTTTGAAAGCAGTATATATATGAAAACCCAACTTGATGTACTGTGAATACATTATAGTATTGCTACAAGAGGCTGCAAGCCTATCTACAACGGATCGCTCTATAACCACAATATCTTATGGTATATTGAACAGTTACTACCAAATTTCATGGTGTGCCGAAAATATCTCATGGTATAAACATAACACGTTTTCGAATGAGCGCAGTAAATGAAATTATTGTGAAAACAAATTGAAGTTGAATTGTTCTTACTGAATAACGCTCAAATTGATGAGATTGGAATACAGGAAGAACTGTGACAGATTCAATCTTTTACTTGAACTCTTTTACTTGGTATCAGCACGACCTACAGCAAAAGTGGTCCCTTGATAATCAGTTATTGTCTCTGGACCTCTTGCCAGATGGCATGCAAATTGTATGGCACCGAATCTTTCTGTCAGTGACAATTTATTGGGACGCCAGTCGCTCTCGGTAATTGTTACACTTAGAAGGGAGCTGTCTGGAATGTTGTGTGCGTACCAGATTTGCATTTTTTACATAAGCTGTGGAACGTCAGCTGTTGTTAACCACGAATAGTGGGGGTTTCTGTCTTTTAGCTAACACATACACATGCAGACTTTTGGTTGTATAATTGATTTTTTCTCCGTGCCGATTGGTAATACCGTAATTAATGTTTTAATAATAATAACATGATTTAAGTAATATTTCAATAGTGCAAACAATGCAGTTCGTAGTAATTTCAAGAATTTGTTTAAAATCTGTTTGTATTTCGTTTCGTTTGCTAAACACTGTACTTTAATTTAAACATGTCGTCAAATAGCAGATGTACACAGTTGCCGATCTAATGGGTGAAGGGTTAAAGGACCACTAAACTCAATTTTTGGTACTCTTTTTATGACTGCATAAGAAAGACTTTTGGTTAGTCATAAACGAAACACCATTTTCTTTTTTAAAAAAAAGTTGTGGTTAATTATTACCAAGCGCTTAAAAGTTGCTAAAAAGCCGTCTGCTAATCTCTCGCCCGCAAACGAAACCGCAGACAGGTTACGTAACTCTGTCGCCAGTGCCCTACAGTGACGACATAGAAGGAACGGTTTCTAGTTAAATGTATAGAAAATGTGTAGGAAGCTTGTCATTTTGCTAATTTCTCGACGTTACCAAAGACATGCCGAATTGTTGTGTTGCCGTCAATTGTTCCTTGGGGTCGGGTGATGGTGTCACTATGCACAGATTTCCACCAGATTCTGTAGTTTGCGCTTAAATTGGTTGTTACTGTGTGCGAAGTGACCTTTGTGGAAGCCTGTGGTATATACTAAATCGGATGGTTCGCCCCCTACCACGCTCCCAGGATAAAAAATGGAGTTCAAGTTTCACCAATTTTATAAAATCAAGACTGCTTACTACACATTGATGACCAAAAGGATTTTGCATGGATATAACGCTTTCTTCCACAAAACGAGGTTGTGGTCGAAGTGACAATATTATTGTAAGCAATCTCATATTGACCCCTTATATTGGCCGATTCCAAGAGTGAAATTGTTATGTTATAAGCAATGTCATGTAAACTCCTAATGTCCATCAAGAAAATACATATTTTACGACCAGTAGAAAGTAATTTTGATTTTGTAAGTCGGTGAAAACAAATTTAAATAGCATTCATCCTCAGACAGGGCGCCTCCATTTTTGAAAATCGTGAAGTCACGGGCTAAAGTCCGTTAGAATTATTGAGATTATGATTTGTTCTCATCAAGTTAGAAAATCAAAACTACTTTTTACTAGTAGTTAAATATGCATTTGAATCATGGCCAAAAGGATTTTGCATGACACAACTTTTAACATAAGGACTTCTTCCAAGAAAGCAAGTTGGGGGTCGAAGTGACATTTATATTGCAAGCAATGTTATATTGACCTCCACCTCACTTCCAAGAGTGAAATTGTAATGTTATAAGCAATGTCATGTAAAATCCTAATGTCCATCAATAAAATACATATTTTACTTTCAGTAGAAAGTAATTGTCCTTTTGTCAGTTGGTGAAAACAAACTTAAATAGCATTCATCACAAGACCGGGTGCCGCCATTTTTGAAAATCGTGAAGTCAAATCCATTTGAATTAATGAGATTATGTATGGTTTGTTCTCATCAAGTTAGAAAATCAAAACTACATAAATATATATTTGAATCATTACCAAAAGGAGTTTGCATGACACAACCTGTAGCATAACCTAAGCGCGGTCGGTCTCGAAGTGAAAATAGTGCGTGATAAATTTCTTCACTTGCTAAATTTACTTGGTTTGTAACTTTCACTCATCAGTATGTAGTCACTTGTCAATAAACGTCTTTATACTTGGTTTCATAATCCTAATTACTTTATAATAATACTTGTATGCATTTTGAAACTTAATAAAAAGAAGCGATTTGCGAATGTATAACAGGAATGTAATATGTAGACATTTCATAGTTTGCCTATATGAATCATAATTCGCACCCACGCCCTAGTGTATGTCGTCTGCATCATTACACTTAACGACGAAAACAATGATTCTGTTGAAAGCTTCGACAACGTATTGAAAACAAAAATGCAAATATTAAATTTAACGTTATAGGAGCAATGTCAGGCTATTACCTTGTTCGAGGAATGTATCCATCAATATCCACAAAAACAAGTGATATATAATTCATCTGCAGATTTCCCAAGTGATGTGTCTTTTAACAGTCTAATATACGAAAACGTGATGTATCGTTTCAAGTTTTTCACATTGCTGTATAGTTTCATTGTTTACCGAAGATAGCACACATGGCAACTAATTGCATAATGTGCGTCATTCTTTTTAAAAAAGTTATTTAGTTAGCCAATAATGAGCAATCAATCAATGTATTGGCGGTTAATCCTTTGAAAGAAGGGCGTTGTTTTACATAGACACAGACACGACAGAGTGTGTTCAGTAAAGATTATTAAATGTACATACATAAACACTACCTTTTGACAAATCCCCCATTTAAATCCCCATAAAACTAATTAATCAATCAGCGTGTTATCGGTTAATCCCTTGATCGCTCCAGACAAAAGAAATGCCAAATGAGTTTTTTGTCGGGTAATCTAAGTGGCGTTACCACTAATTATACCTGTCATAAATTCATTAACTGAGAATCAGGTGAATGGTGACAAATAACGTGCAGGTTTATGCCACCTAACACGGATTACAACCTAGCGACACCAAGTGATTTTGACAGAATCGTCTATGAAAACAAGGGTTGTAACTCGAAAACTAGGCAAAGCAGGAGACAAAACTAAGTGACAGTAGATTGTGAGAACATATAGCTTTCATTTTTCACAACAGCTGTCGCGATTTCAGGTTGGCACAAACCTGTAAACGAAACAGTTCAACCCCTGAAATGTAGATGAATACTGCACAGACCCTCATTTCTATAGCCACTATTACGTCACGGAGACGCTCTGCTCTGATGGGTTGAAATTTCGTTTGCGGCTGAGAATTTTGCACTGTTGACAAAAGGTCGATTTAAGGTAATTAAAGATCCAAATGAGCATTTTTAATGACGGGGTTTCATTTATAACGATGTCAGCAAGTTATTTTGCGTTTGTACCCTATTAGAGTATATGTGACCTTTAAGGGATCTAAGAATATATCGCAACGAGCTGAATACGATTCGAGAATTTAATTTCTCGCGCTCTATAGCTCACGTTGGTGCGAAATAGGAGTTCACGGAGAGGGTGGTCGGTAGGGCGGATGTCCAGTGGCTGTCGTGAGATATTTCATTCACAATGGAAATCCCACAGATAAAAGGTATATAAAAACAAACAACCATCAATATTATTTACCCAAGATCGTTAATACCGATTCAGTTCACAGTCAATTGCTTATATACAAAAATCACAAGCACTATAACTTTTCGGTATATTCACAATAAATTATGATATACAATGAAAGCTGTCCAGTCAGGCAACTTGTTAATACCAGCATAAACTCACAGTCCCACCCGTGGCTTGCACATTTATCATTAGCTCTACAATCCAGTACGCTGTCTGAACCAGACTATTTCTTCAGACCCGATGACTGCCGGTTTAGACAACTTCCACAGTAGATGCAATGCTTTATGCTATACATAACTACTATCTCTAATGTCAAACCATCAATACCTGTAATAAAAGTATATAGCAAGTATCATCTTATAACTAATATACCTGATGTATGTAAATAATACCTTTTGTTTAGCTACAATACATCATGGTATAATTACTTTGATACCTACAGTAACAACAACACCTTATGACATGACTTAAATATCTTACGGTGCAATTACATTACCTAGAATCATACCTACATCATTTCAGTTTACACATATAATACCTCGTTGTATGAGCCTAAATTATATATAACGTGAACAACATAAGTTATAATTTATTTACAACATCATATATCAGAATGTCATAATGTAACTGACAACGAACAAAACCCACAACGAAGAGAACCACCACTGGACACCGCTGCATGTATTTATAGAAAGTGATACAGTTGATGTTTTTGATGCCAGATGATGAGGAATACGAATACCGGGGTCAAAGAAAAGAGTTGTTGGAGGAGGATAACTGTGATATGAAAAGAGGCGAACAGACCGGGAAAGTAAAGACGGTGCTAGAGAAGCGCTGTTAAGGTTTTGATATGACACTAAATTCTTCTTGAAGCGTTCAACTAATGGGTATGTTGCGACACGATTACCACATTGATTTCTTCATTAATCTGTACAATATTATATTCCAAATCTGTATGTTTTCTCGCGAGCGTAGCATTCCCATGTTCATTCATGTCCTATGTATCATTGGCCAAGGTATCATGGTAGAACCGCTGTACATGGTCTGTCAAACTGAATGGATGGGCGTTGATTCAAATGACACCTTGCACGTGTTCTTAGGGAACTTTTTTATACAAGTATGCGTGACCACGTGGATTGTCCTACATTACAGTGACACAAGAATGGATAGGATATCCTGGGCAAAACATAATATATAAGAAAATTACCTGACTATAAAAACAATTGAGATTATCAATATCAACACAGCGCATACCGTGTTTTCTAACCATGTTGGCGATCTATAGCCTGTTTTTGTATTGTTTTGTTCATACAATGAGTGAGTGAGGGAGTGAAGGAGTTTAGTTTTATGCCGCTTTTAGCAATATTCCAGCAATATCACGACGGGGGACACCAGAAAATGGGCTTCACACATTCTGCCCATGTGGGGAACCGAACCCGGGTCTTCGGCGTGATGAGAGAACGCTTTAACCACTAGTCTACCCCACCGCCCCTTCTTATAATCATATTTGTTTTAGCTTTCCACGTTAGATTTAAATCGTTTTACCCGAACGCGAGCAGGTTTTAATTTATTTTCTGCAGCTACTTAAGTTAGTATCAACGCAACTGCCTCCAGGAAAAAAACACAGGAACATTCCTTGACAACGCGTCCGGAAAATTGCCAGGTGTTAGAACAGGATAAAAATACAATAGATTAATATTATATACAGTAGACGCTGTCTAGACCTGCACTCATTGGGACTGAAGAATTAATCAGGTTTAGACAATGTGCTGGATTGTAAAGCTGATGATAAATAAATGTACGAACTACGGATGGGACTGAGATTTTATGCCAAATGTGCCGGATTTACAGATGCCGTTTTTTGCAGCTTCCACAGTATGTTAACTGAAAACTTCAACGAGTGTAAGGCAATCGCCCATCATATGGTAACTAAACAAATGACACGCCACTTACACATTTTAATCCATTGTAATCCAAAAGTGACGTTTATTGTCAACTCATTGTATGTTTCACGGCGATTCGCGGCACCGAGGTTTGACATTGAAATATGTCTTTAGCATCAGTTAGTATTTTTCAAACAATGCTTTCCCGGGCGGACACCTGCTTTACGGGGAATCTCATATCAGTGTATCTGGTAGTTGTCATACTAACTCATTCTATGTGCGGCATGTACAATTTGTGAATAGAATATGGAATATCACGTTACGTTTTCCGCCAATACATTTGGTAATTTGCAGGTAACTTGGGATTCTTCTGTTGAAGTGTTACTCGAGAACTAGGACGTTACACACAACAAAAACACAACTCCTAAACTAAGTGTAGTTGATGTGAAATACTTAATAAAGTTGATAGGCAATCGTAAACTGAACATATGACATATTTGTCTGTGATTTGAAATTATTCGACGTAGATTGTCTGGCTCCACGTTGGATTACGTAACACGACCATGCTACATATTTGTTGAAATAGCAAACACAGATGATGTATGTCCTAATCAGAGCCGACTCCTACGTAGATACAATGTCTGAAGCCCATTTCTGGTGCTCCAAGCCATGATATTGCTGGAATAATGCTAAAAGCAGCTTGAAACGAAACTCAGTCTGTTTTCTCATATAAGTTCTAAACTATTGACTAGTTAATACTATCTTTGCTAAAAATCAAATAGGATGTGCCGTTTTAAAATATAATCTGCATGCTTCAGGTTACCAGATACAGTTTACTGAGAATACCGTGTTCAGGCATTTTGTCATCGGTTGTTTGGAATGAGATGAAAGAAGAGAATAAGTCATTGCCCACCATCCACCACATGCGACATAGATCAAAGTGGCCCAGTAATATCTATCCGGCACTACCGGCCAAGAGATTAGAAGTTCGCGTGTCAAAGAAGGGAAAACCGCACTAGTGTTGCAGGATCATTCATGATGTACATTAAGTCAGTTTTATATCTTTGTGCAATTTTGTACCTTTTATATCTGAAGAGAAGTCTCGGATGGTGCGCGACACAGCCTGATCACCCATAGACACACAAACACATACACACACGCGCGCGCGCACACGCACGCACGCACGCGCGCACGCACGCACACACGCAAGCACGCACACACGTGGCTGTAATACTGTTGCTTATATCTAGGTTTTTGAGATGCATGTAGAAGTTGTTTTTCGGGTATAAGACAAAATGTTATGGCTGTCAACTTCTTCTTTATTGTTTGAACAGCATAGTGTATACTTACAACTTACATCTGCTAAAATATATTGAAAAGAGGGGATTAAGTTTAATAATCAATATCAATATTTCATACAGAGCTTAAGATTAGCTCTGAAAGTTATGAAGTATCACTAAATATTTCTTCACTGGATTAAATAAACTGAAAATCTCCCCCAAGTATCTGGTGATAAAGTAAGAAATATCCGAGCCTTCCCGAGGATATTTTTGCCTTTATCAAAGAGAGTTGATATAATTGATATCATTTATCATCCATTAGTTTTCAGTGAAAAATGTACATCTCTGAACAGCATTGTGACGTCATTAAGTTCATAACGTCATGGCATTGTCAAGGCATTGTGGAAAACCTACTGCCAAAGAGATATCTCTTAGAAGATATCGCCTATTCTCACACAAGCGTTATCTCCTGTGGTAAGCAGTTTTGGATGATAATAGTTTATCCTGCAGAACCCTTTAAAAATTATTACTTTCCACAAACACTTAGTACAATCTGATTTTAAAATGTCCATCCGAAACTTTACGAGCGTCTCCCACTTTCTGTTAACGGTACCACAACTATCTTCCAAGACGCCAGCATGGACAGTTGTCCTTTGTCTGGCAGTAGATTCACTCAACACGTACCATTAGCACTTCAACAAGATCCATTCTGTTAAAACATCTGTACTTTGGTTTTGTGACCTCGTGGGTAGATATACATTGATAGACTGTCGATGTTAAGCTGGAAAATTACATCAACTGACAGCCTAGAAATGCGCATTTATCAGTTCAATCGGAAAATCAGTCTGTGTTGAAGGTCATCACTTGCTTCGGTTCAGATTCAATCAGCTACAGTTGGAGGGGCAGCATTAGGCATTGGCGTGAAAATGATCAGCCCTGCAAAGAACTTAACATTTGCCAGACGCTGATCTGGTTTGTCGGATCAAGGTGCCAACACACAAGTTAACAGTACATTTGAGTGAGTGAGTGAGTGAGTGAATTAATGTTTATCGTTACATCGGCAATATTGCAGCCATATCGCGACGAGAACAAATAATAATGAGATTGCACATGAAGAATACTAGAAACTAACACCCTGTTGACAAAGAACAGTAAAATCATCAGTATATATCACCTATATACTTTTAAGACTGTTAGTAATTCAATATAAACAATTTAACTACAGAGGATAATACAGTATAAAAATGGGCCATAGACTGCCAACAACTGAAAGTAGATCACCACATTGGGGACCATGGGCACTTACATTACTTTTGGTACCTGTATGGACCCTAGTTGGATTTACACCATCCCCTCTGCCATTGGTTTTATCAGAGAATTAGCCATACATTAAAATGAGAAAAATACTATGATAAAAAGCACTGCAATTGAATTAGAATAAAGAGCTATGCTAAAGTAACACCACTAGATTGCAGTTAGTGTGAACAAAATCAAATTCTGAGTATGATAAGAATCAATATGACCGTCGTCCTTGTTATGGTTATGTACCTCCAGTTGTTGGCGATCTACATGACTGTATAGACAGGTTTTATATTGTTTCGTTCAAATAGTGCTCCTAGTGTTAACTTTCCACGCTAGATTTAACCATAACTGTGATATTTTAGTTGTATAACTGTCCCTTGATGACAGGTTTCTGTAATATACACATATATATTTCAGTTCAATATCAAACGTGTTCTCGTCAGGAAATGGCTGAAATACTAGTATTGCCGATGTGACGTTAAATATTAACTCCGATCAAGGCCTCGGATACATAAGTTAACAGAATTAATTAGTATAAAACTGTGTATTAAAATGATACATGTGTGTCTAACACAATCACATGATCAGCACTGTCAGTAACATAACATTTGACAGACGCTGATTAAGTTTCTCAGATCAAGTGTGTGTATGTGTGAGTTAATATTTAACGTCACATCTGCAATCTCTCAGCCATATCGTCACGAGAAACATTTAACGCTGAGATGGAATATATGTATATTGTAAAAAACCTGCCAGTCAAGGATGTAAAACAATTAGAACATCACAAAAAGAATTAAAACAAGCTTGGAAATTATATCATTACACAATTTCTGTATGAAAAAGTAGCACGTACGAAATAAAGAAGTTCCTATCCATAAGCATTGTTTGTTTCCTGCTTAGGGGAGCATTCGGGAATATCCTAGCAGTTTGTACAGTCAAGTGATCATCACCACGATCGTAGATCTAGGCAGTTGTGATACGATGACGCGAGTTTACCAAGTAAGCTAGTCCGACAAGTAGATCCGTTTAGACGATACAGATTGGTTGCTGAAGACTAAATTCTAACCCGGGTGTTTACAGGTAGCAAGCAAACGTATGAGGTGTCGAGGCTCACCTGTTTGGTTTGTTGGTTGTATTTCAGTGATGATGCGGTCAGTGTCGTTCATGACGCTGTGTTTGAGTTAGGTTTCGTGCCCCTCATAGCACCATTCCAGCAATATCACATCAGGGGGACTCCCGAAATGGTCAGCATACATTGAGGCGGTGAATATGATAGCTGGACTACTTTATTTTTGAGCAAACTGTTAGTATGATAATGTGGCTGTCCACGCTGTTGATCAATCAAAAGTCAGTAAAGAAAGGAAATAAATTAGATGTTACATGGCACAATTTCTTGCCAAGACGCGGTTGCTCTCTCTCTCTTTCTCTCTCTCTCTTACACACACACACCACATACACACACACGCACGTACGCGCACATACACACACACGTAGACTGTGGACTTGTCTTACAGAGGCGCTTGTCGGTGAGGTATGCATGTCCATAAACGCTATCAGATACATCATCACAAGTCGAACTTGACTTCTGTCAGATTTCGGTTCAGGTAAATGAGTCACAAACTCATGGACATAAGTATCTAGATTTGTCGGACACAAGTTAGAAATTTGAAATAAATATTGCTTGGTCCATTTAAGGATAATTTTAATCATAATCTTTTCCACAGTGACTTTAAACGCAATTTACGTCAAATGATCAGATCAGGCCCCAATTTCTCAAAACAGACTTAAGCCTTTACTCAAATTTCAAACAGTGTCTGACACTTTGAAACAGCTGAATTTTAAATCATCTCACGTGAACAAAACCTAAACAGCTCAAATAACCAGTTGTCTACTTTGCGTGAGTACAATTCAGCCGATTCTGGGAAATGCATTTTCGCAAATTTGAGTAAACACTCTTAACCTAAGTCAAAAGTAAAGCTTAAGTTTACCTCGAGAAATCGGGGGAAGAAGAGTGCAGTTGTTTCATGGATATTAAACCATTTATTGCTGGAAATTTTAGATAAGCCAACAAAAGTATCGCTGTAGACACAGCCAAATGTTTTTGTAATGTATCTTCTGCTGCCAACAGCACGAGTCTCG
The DNA here is from genome assembly GCF_037392515.1 of Haliotis asinina. Lineage (NCBI taxonomy): Eukaryota > Metazoa > Mollusca > Gastropoda > Lepetellida > Haliotidae > Haliotis > Haliotis asinina. The sequence goes on from NC_090292.1 coordinate 22,649,804, forward strand.
TAAGGATTCGAATATTTTATTGTCACTTAAAGTTAAAGATATCTGATATGTGGATTGTCCCATTTCTACATACACAATAATAAATGCCACAACAAGGATGCCCTGTCCATGCCGTAAAAAATATTAATGATTGTATTCCACATATATGAAATTACTTGGCATTCATTGCTCTACATCTGTCTCTGATCGCATGACATGACTTTATACTGTACGTTATACCTACATCAATTTACAACAGGTATTACAATTCCATAATTATCCTTTTATGACACGGCAGCACTCTGAGTTGATATTATGTAATACTGTAAAAGGCATTATGTTCCAGACATATGAAATGATTTCGCTTGCATTGCTGTCCTATGTCTTCATCTCGTTTTGTGTCTCAAATCTCGACATAGAGCCCAATCTTCAAGGCGACCTAATCGATGATTTGTGTTTCTTCACTTGGGTTTATAAAAACCTATAATTTTTGGGGGGTATGAACCCCTGCACCTATCGTGCTAGTGTCCCCAGTCTGGGGATCTTCCTTTAGTTGTTGGTGATCTTCAGTTTGTCTTTTCTTTTATTGTCTATATTTCAAGTGTAACTGTTTGTCAACTTTTACAGCATAAGAGTTTGTCAATGTATAAGTGTTTGTCAACTTTTACAGCATAAGTGTATGTCAGTTTTAACAGCATAAGTGTTTGTCAACTTTTACAGCATAACTAGAGTTTGTCAACTGTTACAGTTCCACGTCAGTTTTAATTCCCATTCTGTCATAATCTATTTATGTTACTGCTGTTCGTTGGCAGTGTCTAATCGTGTCTATTATGAATGTATAACTTTCAAGTGACGATCTGACTGAAATATTGACAATGTGACTATGAATATTAACTAATTCAATCAATCACTATCGTGTTAGTGGCTGTATCCTTGAAGGGGGTTAAAGTACTGTGTAAAAATTGTCCTCTTGGGAGGTAAGTCCCAAAACATATAAAATAAATTACAACTTTACACTGCTTTTAATCGTAGTATATGTGTAGTTTTTATGTAAGGCTAGATCTGTCTAAAGAGCTAGCAACTGAAGGGATGGTGTAAATCCAGATGGGATTCATGCAAAGGGCAACCGTACATTACGTTCCCACAGAATGGTGGTCTACTTTCAGTTGTTGGCGATATATAGCCCATTTTTCATACTGTCTTGTCTGAATTTGAAATCCAGTTTTAGAGATACGTGCTAGATTTGTCTCTAAAGTACTGTGATATTCTAGTTGGTTTTACTATCCTTCGTTGACAGGTTTTTCTACTTTACATGTATTTATCGTGACTTTACAAATTGTTTTAGTCACGATACAGCTGAAATACTACCGATATGACTTTTAATTTTAACTCATTCGATCTTATCGTCTTTCTAGGTTAATCGACTCTATTCAGTTCAGATATATTGCAAAAAGCGAGAAAACAAGCGCACTTACAAACGTACTTGGGAAGGATTTTCAAGCACTTTCTCCAATACATTTGGATATACGAAATCATAAGTGCAAGGGAAATTTGTCAGAAAACTGAAACTAAAAACCGGTGGAAGAAACAGACATATCCGTTCACTCGTCCATTCAATATTAAAATGTCCATTGTGCAGCAAACACAGTAGGGAGCTGGGCTTTAGTCACCATAAATGCACTTACCGTTTTATTGGTTATAAGGGCCAATGGTAGTTCACGCATCATTCGCTCATCTCGGTTCGATTCCCGACAAGGGTTCACGAAAGAGAAACTTACATCAAGTGTCCCTTCCCTCGTTTTTCTTAAAACATTGATGAGAGTGGTGGGACATCGAATGCAGACACACTGACGACGTTACAAAGGCTGTTATTTCCCGTGATGTTTTTCGTTAGTTTTCCGCCGATGCCTCAAAACATATTTCACTCTGTTTTCCTGAGACAATTACTTGTTGTTCCTGAGGGCGTGCATTAAGTCATCATGTTCGCATAGAACTATATGAGGCGCTTCCCGTAAAACCGTTAATTATACCCCACCCACTCACAGAATGTTCTTGGATCAAACTGTTTGCAATATACCCAAAAGGGCAATCATTCTGAATGCTTTCCTCCGGGACTTTGCGGCAGTGGTGTTGGAAATCTGATCTCAGTGATTCACTCTTTTATTCGTCAGTCATATTATCCTCATTAGTGATAGCTAGTGATGCTGAAACACCGACTCCGATAGCAACATTTTATTGCGAGGGATCTTTTGCAACATATTATTGCGATATCGAAAGGATATTGCAACGGAGCAGTGGGGTAGCCTAATGGTTAAAGCGTTCGCTCGTCACCCTGAAAACCCTTGTTCAATTCCCCACATGGATACTATGGGTGAAACCCATTTCAGCGCTAGTGATGTGATAATACTGGAATATTGCTAAAAGCCTCCTTAAACTAAACTCACTATCTCTACTGCAGTGCACTATTGCGATGCCGATAGTCTATTGCGACCAACTATTGAGATGCCGATAGTCTATTGCGACCGGCTACTGCGATGCCGATAGTCTATTGCAACCAACTACTGCGATGCCGATAGTCTGTAGCAACAACTATTGCGATGCCGATAGTCTATTGCAACCAACTATTGCGATGCCGATAGTCTATTGCAACCGGCTGTTGCGATGCCGATAGTCTATTGCAACCAGCTATTGCAATGCCGATAGTCTATTGCAACCAACTATTGCGATGCCGATAGTCTGTTGCAACCGGCTGTTGCGATGCCGATAATCTATTGCAACCAACTACTGCGATGCCGATAGTCTATTGCAACCAACTATTGCAATGCCGATAGTCTATTGCAACCAACTATTGCGATGCGGATAGTCTATTGCAACCAACTATTGCGATGCCGATAGTCTATTGCAACCAACTATTGCGATGCCGATAGTCTATTGCAACCAACTATTGCGATGCCGATAGTCTGACAAGAAACTAGAAACCAAGACGAAGTAAACAGTCATGCATGTTTAAGAGGTTACAGGAGCGGATATCTCTTAATCAAAGTGAATAACCCTAGTACTTTGAGTATTTTGCGCTCCGCATTTACTAACGAGTGTCAATTACTAAACTTTCGATATCCACACATACCACTGATTCATCGAAAATTTTTCAGATCTGCAAAAACTGTCAGATACTAAAAATTGCACTCGATTGATAGTTCGATGCATCGTTACAGCCCTAGTCGTCACTCTTGTCGGTGCGCGTTAATTGAAAAAAAACCCAAACCAACCAACAAGCCAAGACTGGTAACTGGCTTACCATTCAGCATCTATATCTTAGGGATACAAATCTTATCAAAGAATTTATCTGAATAGTTTATAAATTAAGGTCAAAGGAATTTGTTTAAGCAGACATTTGAGAAATTTCGCTTCGGTTTTAAATTCAACGCCAAGGCGTAATTTCGCAAGTTGTTCAACACAGCTTTCGTTCATCATTTCATGTCCTCTGCTTCAGACGACACCACCCTGAAAAGCACCAGCGTTGGCTGTGTTAAGTATTTCGTTGTAAACACTTCGTTTACCTCCATGATTTTTGTGATAATGAAGCCAGCACCTGGCCTTGTCCATTAAGCATTCCTGATCCAGTTAGAAGGATGACTGACTTCACTAAGGTAATACAAATACATTTAAGCGTCCGTATATCTATCTCACAATTGGTATCATGTAACAGGATAAGATAGACCCCAATAACGGATTCTGTCCTTGATAATTTCATACTTCGAAGAACGGATATATTCTGACATACATGATTGGGCTGTTTAAAAGGACTATATTTTTAATCCCGGTTTTTTAATAATCTGACATTTCCTATACAATCAATTTAAAATGTTATCTCACTTTTGTCAGTCAGCATTATATTCGTTAAACATTTAAGTCGTGACTTTACATACATGAAGATATACCTTACAGATTTATAACCTTTGAGTGAGTGAACTGGATGAAACGTGTGGTCACTTTGACACATATTTTAGGCTAATACAGGAAATACATCATCATTTTATTTTATCAAGTCTGTCGCCAAAGGACAGTACACCAACTGATATATTACAGTTAGAGGTTTAAAACTAGCATGTAGCGTAAACATTATGCGTTATTTAGGACAGTGCAGCATACAAATAGGCAACAACATTTCAGCACATCTTGTTACAACGCCGGTATGTATATAAAAAACGCGACATAAACATGCTTCTGAAGCAATATCCAAATCTTGAGTGTAAATCATTTTTGTTTTTAAATTTTAAGCTAATTACAAAAGTATAATTCTGTCAGTAATTCTGTTCAGCTGTTTTACGAAGTTAACCCTTCGGAATCCAAATATGTGTAAGTTTGTTAGAATCCCATTCAAGTCAAAGTGTCTTTCCGATGTCAAGTTTTTCCTCTCTGTGATGGATCAAAATCATTCAAGAGGTTCTTCTGATCTGATGGCTGACGTATAAGCATTTTCCATGTCACTTAATCGAATTACCATCTGAACACTTTTCCCACATCCGCTTATTGGTTGCTGTTATCGGATGTTCTCATGCAAAATCGTCTCAAACATGTTTAGGAAATACACGTAACTAGTTATTTAAGCTGATAGTGTAAAGATGTCATCAGCATTTAAGTGAAACAAATCGGTTAACGAACGACATGCAGTGACCTTACATCCAGTACTGGTGTAACAACCTCTATCGTCGAGCTGTGAATAGGCTCATCGATAGGAACTCTTGACCTAGGTTAGGTTCTTCACAGTAATTATTACAGATCATTCGACATGATGAAATATTGCGGCGACCCCAAGGTTACCCCCTGACTTATAATCCCACTTATTTTTCCGGCAAGATGGAGTAGGCGAAGGTTAAGGTTAAGAGTGGATTCATCACGTGTGACTGTTGAGCTGAATATCGGTTGAACCTCCGTTGGTGATTCCACCAAAGGCGAATCTTCGACCATCAATGTAGTCACATTCACACAGAGAATTTCTAGGGTCAAAATGGGTGAATACTTAATCAGTCAATCTCAGTTTTGAGATATATGGACACAAGATATCATGGGAGCCTGCCTTTTATCCTGTCTAAACAGGTAACCTTCTCAGCCAGTGTAACATGTCTTTTATACTTGGGATAATACTTTACTTATTAAAGTACAAATTCTAGTACTTTTGTGAGTGGAATTGTATCAGGGATTCTAACCCTCAGAGTCAGGGACCTAATCGCCAACATACAAAGTCAGCTGCCTACCCCGTTCCACGACTGAAGTCCGAACGGGTTAGGCGGCTGACTTTGTCTGCTGGTGATAAGGTGCTTGACTCGGAGGGGATGGGTTGGAATCCCATCCTACTCAACTCAAAGACGTACGAGAATGTGTGCCGGCGATTAGGTGCCTGACTCTGAAGGGATGGGTTACAATCCCGGATGAGTCTCAACTCAAAAAGTACTAGAATTTGTACTTCAGTAAGAAAGGGTAATCCCAAATATGACACAAGTTACATTTGGCCACTTTCTGAATGGCATTGTGTAATCATACTCAGCCAGTGGCATTGTCAAAGTGCAATTTTGCACCAGTAACGTCTCATAGCATTAGTGATACAGATAGCTCTGTGGCTAATGCCTTTGAAACAAAGGTCCATATCATTTACCAGACGTCAATTATGACCAAAGCGGATTTGCAAAAAACTTGCACGTGCAGGTAAACTTTTTTCTACCCAAATGTAATTACGTTTGAATAACAGCATTCTCCATTTCCTGTCAAAATATCATCGTTGTTTCCATTTCTTTTGTGTTGGAATAGAAGTGGAGGCTGATTGTATTGGAACAATTTGCTCCTCGGGTGTTGTTAGTCATTCTGTTGCCATAGAGTCTATCCAGAGGAAGCCACTGAATAGGGGGAGTAGTTTGTCACAGACGCGCCACTATGCCAAGTGTCATTGCATTCATTAATATCAAGCGTATAAACTGTATGGTGGTCACGTCCTACAGGAACACCTTGTATAGCAGTCATCTTAACGAGTGAGTGAGTTCCTATTTAACGTCACATCGGCAATGTCGCAGCCATATCGTCACGAGAACATACTTGGCATAGAAAAAGAATGTATGTATATTTTGAAAAAAAAATGAAATTATTATGAAATCAGCCTTACTCTTCGTACGTCAAGATCATTTCTATTGTTTGACCATGAAGTAAGAGTGAGTGAGTGTGTTAATATTAACGTCACATCGTCAATAGCTCAGCCATATTGTGACATAAATAAATAATATATAAATAAATGATAAATAATGATAACATTTTAAAGAATAAAACTTGTCGACTACGGAGAGTATAACTACTAGATTATCACAAACATGAATATAACATTAGCATGATAGAATAAAACATTGTAATCAAAGCAGACAATTAAATATAAAACACGGGTTATAGATCGCTAACGACTGAAAGCAGACCACCATACTAGGAACCATAGTGACTCACATTACTTTTGCTACCTGCATGGACCGTAGCTGGACTTACACAATCCCTTCTCCCGCTGGCGATTGTAGGAAAATATGCCCGATAGGTAAAAAAACACAAACAGTACGATTAAAATTTGATAATTTTATATATGACTTCGAAAGTGTGGGGACGTACGTACCTTCTCTGGAGGATAACAATTTTACAGTACTTTATCCCCGTTTGAGCGTATAACCACTAACAATCTAAGTTACTAATCTAAATTACCAATATTTAAAATATACATATTTACAAAACATATTCATCAGAATTCATCTAATAAATCATTTTGTTTACATAGCCAAAAAATGAAATAAATGAAAATGAACGGAATTAACATTGAAATATTTATCCCTTGGTGGAATATGAGGTAAGAGGAAAGTGGGAAGTAAAGCAGGTCACAGTGAGGACAGATCCAGAAACAGCACCGCCATTACAGGTTCAAAGCACTGCCGTTTATGAGGAGACATCTGTGCCGTGTGTCTATAAAGCCTTACTAAGTCTTGTTTAGACTTCGCAGCATTTACATGCCTCATTTTCCTCAAGAGAGGGTATGTATGCCCCGGAATATTTAAAGGAAATTTAAATTTACAAGCTCTCTTGAAAGTAGTATGCTTGTCATTTCAATTTGTAGTAAATATGACTAGAAAGGCAGAGCTGCAACGTCTTGTTTTGTAATTGTGAGATTCTAGTTGTTCTACTGTCCTCTGGCGACAGGCTCTATATTACACATCCGTTCCATTTCAATGCCATATCTGTTCTTATCACGATATGACTGAAATATTGGCGATGTGACGTTAAATATTAACTCACTCACTCATTCACTTACATGCCAGCAGTTTCGAGACGTATTGGGAACATTTTACAACCTCATGAAATCTCCATATGCAATAATTGCTGTAGTCTCCAATCGATAAATGCCCCAAACGTTCTTAACATTCTCACGGTTCCTGCAATAAGTGCGCAAAAATCAATAAAGCCCTCATTTCATCAGCTTGATGCTAAGCTCTTGGCAAATCCCCATGCCAATAGTACTACAAGACCATATTGAGAACAGACAAAAACAAAACCCACAAAAAAGTCTTCGGGGATGCGTATTCATTCCCAAAGCAACGTAAATCTTGACTGATCAGGTATCTGTCATCTGTCCGCCAATTATATAACAACTGTCTCTTTGAAGACGTGATATCGGACCAAGTATGGACACATGTATTAATTAGCTTTCACACAGTAATATACTCAGTACAACACTTAAGTTCATAACATAGTGTGAAAGAACAAAAGCGACTGCCATTGTAACACGCTTGTAAAGACATGCTGTTTTGTCATTCACAATTGTTGACAAAGGATTAATCAACACTTCTTTCGAAATCTCTTCAGCAATTCTCTCATAATTATTCCTTCATTTTATCTAAAATTAATGAGCAATATATATTCGCTTTCATGAAGATTAATCTGAGACATTAGTATAAGGAATTTGTATTGTATTGCAAATATTGTTTGTGCAAGGGATCGCATATAATTATGTGTTTCCTCGTTTAATGACATCGTAACCATAAAAATAGGATACTTTCCCCATTTTCGATTGAAATTAAAGATGAATGTCTCAATCAACGTGCACTCAATGTAAATACTTGCTCTGTGATTAGAAACTACACCACAAACACTCCCAAAGAGCATAATTAGAATGCATTTGGTTAACCAAAGTTACATATAATGAATGGCTTGAGTACATCGAATCTATTTTCTAGGTTCATTTTATCACTGTAATTGGTCCACTATTTTTTTAACCAAATGAGCAGTTTGCATTAAATGTATTTTCTTTACAAGCGATACACACAAAAATAACTCACTTCCTGGCCATCACTAAAATGCGGGTTAATGCCTGAAAGAAGATTAATGAGTCCTCAGAGTACAGCAATGTCACATGAAGGCTGGGTAGAAGTCAAAGCGAAAATCACTCCCAGTGGTAACGGATAACTGAACCAACACTGCGACATAGCCAGCCTCTACCCTTCCATTAAGCAATAAATATCCATGACATTTTACTGGTGGGTAATATACATATTAGGTGATCTTATGGCATGACATCGTATGGAACGGTAAAGCATACCGTGCACTCAACGCAAACGTTTCTTAAATTCTAGACATTCAGAATAAGGTCAACGATTTTGTTATTTTTACATCCCATACCCCTGTTTGTAAATCATTAACAAATCGTGATGACACCATTTACCACGATATACTATGGCTTCATAAACATAGGACCTATGAAGGTCCGGGGTAGAATAGGCCTTCAGCAACCCATGCTTGCCATAAAAGGCGACTAACGTGATTGGGTGGCCAGGCTCGCTGACTTGGTTGGCACATGTCATCGGTTCCCAGTTGCGCAGATCGATGCTCATGCTGTTGATCACTGGATTGTCTGGTCCAGACTCGATTTTTGACAGCCCGCCACCATATACAAAATACACCCAGTCAATATTAGACAGTCTTCGTTGTAATCGATCTTAGCACCCAGAATACATATTACAATCGCCATGCATGATTGTGATCTTTGTTCGGGTGTAAATCAAGGTCCGAATGTCTTAAACATCATCTACGGAAAAAGAGGAGGGCACACAATACCAAAGGAATAGTCGATGAAGGCACAAAACACACGGTGAGGTTCCTGGTAGTCATACTGATGCACACATGTCCTGGTCTCCACGTAATTTTCTCTTGTATTTTCTTCTACCCACGGCCGCCCATTCATTTTACGCATGCTAAGTACAAATGCCTTGGTTTTGAATGTAATGTAAGAACAGATGTTACGTGTTAGTTGAATCAACGACCATCCATTAACTGTGACAGACCAAGAACAAAGGTTCCACCATAATGGCATGGCCAATGATATATAAGTCGATGAAAGAACTATGTAGTGCTTCGCGTAGGATACAGTTTCCATGGACTTTATAAGTAAAAGGTAATTGGAAACAACATACAAACATTTTACTGCCACTTCGTTACGTGAACGTCGTTCCCCCATGTTCCGTCTAACTTGTCGCTATTGACCATCAGGGTCAGATATGTCACCAGTGTTAACAATTATTGTTCCCACAGAACAAATCGATACTGTACTATACGTATCTTTTTCAGGTCATTAACCACTGACCTTCAAGAACGTAAAGCGTCACATCCTGAACTGAACCACAGTAATTGCCAATGGTTGGAACGACTGTGCTGTTCCTGGTGTTCTTGTTAAGTCTCCTTTGACTCGGCAACATCTGATCCCAAGTCCGCTGGATACAGATAAATATATACTGGATCGCTTTGATCAATACTTTATGCTGACTCATTGTCTCATGTTCTTTCTTTTAAGCACTGCAAACAACTTATGAAACATTAGGTATATTAGGTGGCGAACATTTGGCAGCTTGACACAACCAAACAAAAATTACTTAAAAATATACATACATATACTCTAGGGAGTGCAAATGCACGAATCACTCATTGATATCGTTATAAATGAAACGCCGTCATTAAAGCTGCTCATTTTGATCTTTAATTACCTTAAAACCACCTTTGTGGCAACAGTGTACAATTCTCAGCCGCAAACGAAATTTCAGCCCATCAGAGCAGAGCGTCTCCGTGACGTAATTGTAGGTATAGATATGAGGGTCTATGCAGAGGTAAACTATTTCGTTTACAGGTTTGTACAAACCTGAAATCGCGACAGCTGTTGTCAAAAATGAAAGCTATATGCTCTCACAATCTACTATCTTTTAGTTTGGTCTCCTACTTTTTCTAGTTTCCGAGTTACAACCCTTGTTTTCATAGACGATTCTGTCAAAATCACTTGGTGTCGCTAGGTTGTAATCCGTGTTACGTGGTATTAACCTACACGTAATTTGTCATCATTCACGTGATGTTCAGTTAATGAATTTATAACAGGTATAATTAGTGGTAACGGCACTTAGATAACAAAGGACCTCATTTGGCATGTCTTGTGTCTGGATAAAGGATTAACCGATAACACGCAGATTGATTAATTACTTTTGTGTGGATTTGTCAAAAGGTAGTGTTTAGGTATGTATATTTACTAATCTATACTGAATACACTCTGTCGTGTCTGTGTCTATGCAAAAACAACACCCTTCTTTCAAAGGATAAACCGCCAGTACATTGACTAATTGCTCATTACTGGCTAACGAAATTACTTTTTTTAAAAGCATGACGCACATTATGCAATTAGTTGCCAGGTGTGCTCTATTGGGTGACCAATGAGACTATACAGCAGTGTGAAAAACCTGAAACGATACATCACTTGGAAAATCTGCAGATGAATTATATATCACTCGTTTTTGTGTGGATATTGACGGATACATTCAAGGTAATACTTCCAGTTGCGACATTCACAGACACTTGGCCCAATATTGCAGAATGAATCCCGGTAGCAATTAATTATAGAACATATGTGTTTGTCTCCATAACTCCATGTTGTCCAGAAGCGTAACCCCGCCCAATCGCGAATGTAAACACAATTTGCACATTGTAGTGTCTTATATTTCATGGTATGTACACCGATTATAGGATGAATATCAAAACAATTATTCAAAATCTATAGCTAATTACACCTCATTTCACCTATTGGCATTGTTGAATCGCGGTTTACAAATACAGAGGAAAAAATCGTTTCCAGTCTTTGCCAAACGTGCGCTGTCCCTACATTTTAGGGCAAAGTTGTTTCCGTTAAACACCTGGATTTTTTTCTCACCTTGGCTTACTGTTAATTTAAACATTTAAACATTTAATTTAAAACATATCTTCATAGATAATATATTTGTAATGTCACTTCAGTACTGGATTGAAAACATGAAGGATGCAGATTCTAAAAGATTCAAAGAAGCTGCCATTGAGACCATGCTTTTTGAAAAGCAAGTATGTAAATTTCATCTTCAGTGATCCCAGGATTCACGTGAGAACCGTCTATGTACGTTCCTGTTTGTGAAGACATACAATTGGTGCATCACATAAACACACTTGACGCACTCAAACCCCTTAACACCTTATCTGCGAGAAGTGGGAAGCTGAAGCACCGGGCGAAATTCAATTACTTCATCACGACGAGAATTGCTTACTAAAATGAATTAAGTAATCACAATCTTAGAATGATAAGGATGGCACTTAAGCTATCATTTCCACTTGTAACTGACTTCATTAATACGTTTCTGGTTGGATGTATTTCCAAAATAGGTCTTCCTTCTAAAGTGTGACGTTTTCAATACATCCATTATTGTGCTTGTCGATGTATTTTGAGATGAGACATGCTACAATTCCCATGATTGCAAATAATTCTGATGATGTTCACGTGGAAGGTATCAAGACAGACACCATGATTTGTCATAATTCTAGCAATTTGGCAAGTATACTCATGGAAACAAATAAAGGAACACATGAAAGTACAAGTGATCCTTTATTCTTTCCTCGTTTTTTTTACAAGATATGTGTTGCATTGTGAGTGAAATTATGGAAAGAAATACAGGAACACTTGTACTTTCATGCGTTCCCTTACTTGTTTCTATGAGCATATTTTTATTTTGCATGATCCCCGTGGAAGAACTCCTCATAAGGTATTCCTTTCTTTCAAGTAAATAGTAAAAAAATGTTCAGCGATGAATTAGTTGTCTATTTTAAATGAAGTAGACATCAACGCCAACAGATTATGTGTCGCTATCCAATGCCATCGGACGGTTTGTCACTACCCAACACCCTCAGGTTATGTGTTGCTATCCAACGCAATCAGTTTATGTGTCGCTATCCAACGCCATCAGGTTATGTGTCGCTATCCAACACCATCATATTATGTGTTGCTATCTAATGTCATCAGATTATGTGTCGCTATCCAACGCCATCAGATTATGTGTCGCTATCCAACGCCATCAGATTATATGTCGCTATCCAACGCCATCAGATTATGTGTCGCTATCCAACGCCATCAGATTATGTGTCGCTATCTAATGTCATCAGATTATGTGTTGCCATTTAATGTTATCAGATTATATGTCGCTATCCAGTACCATCAGATTATGTGTATCCACTGCCATCAGATTATGTGTCGCTATCCAACGCCATCAGATTATGTGTTGCTATCTTACCGAATCAGATTATGTGTAGCTATCCATCGCATCAGATTATGTGTAGCTATCCAACACCATCAGATTATGTGTAGCTATCCAACACCATCAGATTTGTGTCGCTGTTCAATGCCATCAGATGTTGTGCCGCTATCCAACGCCATCAGATTATGTGTCGCTATCTGATGCACTAATTATTGTGGAACAATATTGATGGGAACAGTAAACGCTAACGTAAGAGATTGAACTTTTAAGTTTTAAGCCGTACTCAGCAATGCTCAAGGGATGTGCAAATAATTGGGTCTGGACGAGACAATCCAGTGATCAACATGTACGAATTTTGGATCTGATGACATGTGTCAACCAAGACAGCGAGCCTTACCATCCTATCCTGTTAGTCGTCTCTTACAAGACTCATTTACATGGATACTAACTCGGACCTTCAGCGGTCAGTATAAGCTTGAAGGTGACTTGCTAGGTTAATTCCAGTCAGGTGACCAGCGTGTAGCGAGTACGCTACAAAGTATAACAATATCACAAGGATGGCGTTTGCCATTGTACACGTGTTTTCCATGTGCTGATGAAATGCTTCTCTTCTCTAGGTAATGTGTTTGCTGTATCACGGGATAGTTTTCTTTGTTTTCCTATGTACTCCTGTGTGAAGTCCATCATGTTAGATGTCTACGTCATGTTTGAGTCGAAGTACTTCTTCCACCATGGACTCTCTGAATGAGCCACATATGTCACTGCAAGAAACTTCGATCCCTTGACAACCAAGGCTTCGAAAAACTCTACGAGTCCATAACGTCATAGAAGTCATTTTACGAAAGACGTTGCTTTGAGAAAATACCACAACAAAACATTGTAGTAATTTTACACTGTATTTTAGTCTGTCTTAACGCCGATTACGAAATAATATAAACAGTATAAATACGAAAAGAAAACATTGTAGTAATTTTACACTGTATTTTAGTCTGTCTTAACATCGATTACGAAATAATATAAACAGTATAAATACGAAAAGAAAACATTGTAGTAATTTTACACTGTATTTTAGTCTGTCTTAACGCCGATTACGAAATAATATAAACAGTATAAATACGAAAAGAAAACATTGTAGTAATTTTACACTGTATTTAGGTCTTTCTTAACGCCGATTACGAAATAATATAAACAGTATAAATACGAAAAGAAAACATTGTAGTAATTTTACACTGTATTTTAGTCTGTCTTAACGCGTATTACATACTCGAAATAAGGTTTGTTGCCGTTTGAAGCAGATCAGTGTAGTTAAGGTGTGGTAGTGGTATGGAATGAGTTGAGTTCAGACAAGTGGTTGGTTGTTTTAAGACCCGCGCCATCGAGGCATGATGTTTTGCCAAGCCACTCAGCCAGTCAACCATATATTTTTAGTCTCTTCAAAGAACAATACTATGGTCATGTGACCTGAGATTACAATACTTACATACTTTTGCCACTGCAAATCGTGTGTGCACAAGGCGAGAGATCATGCCAGTTTTGAATGTTCTAGTGTAATCCAACTATCTTAAAAATCAATGTATTTCCATGCAGACCACGAACCTAGTGGTAAACAGCATCTTCACAAAGCAATAGATTATGCCACTAGTTCATGCCACACGAGTAAGAGCTTTCTAGCAGTCAGTGGACATGTCAGTCTGAAAGGCACCCTAGACTGATTAACGATAACGTGTGCCTGTTGATTTCCATTTAGTAATGACTCCATTTCCGTTCCCTGTCAATATGCCTTTCTTTGTTTCTGCCATTTGTAAACAGGTACATGTAATTTCAATATCACGGATATTCCCAAAATGTAAGAGTTATTCCCGTTGGTTCTCTTATTCCTATTCCTGTCTCCTGTTCATTTAGTAAGACTGTCCAGATACTGAGAGACCACAAATCACTTTAGAGTTGTAGATGCCTTTGACGAAGATATACCTGATGCATGGTAATACACTTAAAATATAGAAGACTTTGAAACACTGTTTGGGAAGCATAGTTTGGACTGCATATCTGTTACATCAACTCAAAACAAAACTAATAGAACACACACATTACATATGGCCATCATATTATCAAGATTCGGCAGACAATCTAATGGTAGCACTGGAACATTTGTCAGCATATTGATCGTCTACTTATTCTGTCGTCACATCTCATATTTTGATTTTGAATTTTATTTAGTTTTCCAAGATTAATGCCGTTTCAACTTGCATAAATGTTGTTGAATTTCTCTCAGAAATAGTGTTGTTGGTGAGTGAGTGTGTGTTTAGTGTTACGTCACACTCAGCAATATTTCAGCTATATGACGGCGGTCTGTAAATAATCGAGTCTGGACTAGACAATCCAGTGAACAACTGCATGAGCATCGATTTGCGCAATTGGGAACCGATGACATGTGTCATCAGCGAGCCTGACCACCCGATCCCGTTAGTCGACAAGCATTGTCACCTTTTATAGTGTTATAGGGGAGGTGTACTTTATTCACTTCTCCTCAAAAACTATTATTATGGAATTCATTTAGCTTACACATGTGCTTTATAGGGACTCTAGATGTGTGAATCTATTTTGATTCTGTATTTTATTCATGTATTTTTTTCAGTTTTAATGCCGTTTGAACATACATAAGTTTTGTTGAATTTCTCCGTGAAAATGGTGTTATGGGGGAGGTGTACGTTATTCACTTCTCCTCAAAATCCACTGTATGGAATTCAATTAGATTACACATGTGCTTGATAAGGACTCTAATAGTATGCATCGCATATTTTCATTTTGCATTTTATTTAGTTTTTCCAATTTCAATGCCGTTTCAACTTACATAATTTTCACTGAATTTCTCTAAGAAAATAGTGTTGGGGGGATGACGTTTACCCACTTCTCCAGAAAAGCTGCTCAACAGTACTGAACTTCTACGTGTGTTACATTAGGATTCGAAAGGTGTGCATCTTGTTTATCGTGTCACCTTGCTTATCCAATTTCTTAATTTTGTCACTTCTACAGATGTTTGAACTTAGTTGAAGTTGGTTCTATTCATCCTGTTCGTCTCATGCAACAGAGAATGAATTATATCCACTTCCCCTCAAAAACCACTGCACAAAACTCGTTTAGCTTAGATATGTCTTTTTAGAGACTCTAAAGGTGTGCATCTCATATTTTGTTTTTGTATTTTATATTTTCTTTTATGTTCCGAGACATTCAAACTTTGAAACATAAATTGTGTGGACGTTCTCTCTGACGATAGTGAAATAAGGGTTAAAGGCTATCCATTTCTCACCAAAAACTGCTCAACAGAATTGATTAAGGTTATAAACTCAGCAAAAATAAAAACTTGACACTCATTTTTTTTCAAATTGTGTTTTCTTGAAAGAGGTCTTGTTGTGATTATAATTATGGGTTAAAGAACAAGTTCAAATGTTCCCTCTTTCCCAGTGTCAGAAGATTTGATGATTAGAGTATCTGTTCTTTAGCAACATGAATGCAAATGTCGAGTCAATGTGGAGTAGTATTTCTTCTACAAGAAAGGTGAAATTAATGGTCATAGAAAAGTGATATTTTGATAGATTACCATACAATGGGTTATGGCCACCTGGATATACCTGTTTTTAATTACATGCAAACTGTGTTTGGTTATTTGAATGAATTTCTCTTGTTAAGAAACATCCACAGAAATGTCATTGTACACTTTGCATATATGCCAACGGATCTCACGGGACAGTCAAGCGATCCAGAGCATGATCATCTCTCAACGCATTTGGGATTCGATGACATTTCGTTGAGGTTAATTTAATACATGTTGCTTTCACGCCATTGTAAGTGTTGTCCTGTACATCCCTACTTATGTAAGACAGGCCGAAGGAAACGTACAGAAACAAAAAGAGAAAAGGAAAAACAATATGCACTGACATCGGTTGAACTTCCTGGTACAAATTTGTAATACTGGTACCTTGTTGGTAATGCTGGCAATATTGGTACAGTTAAGCTGTTTTGCAAGGTCAGCAAATATAGGGATTTCACAACAACTCATATAAGCTCAGCAGACGGATAAATCAAGATAACTTTCCAAAGGTGAAAGACTTTAAATCACATTATTCTCAACTCTGTTCCTCACTAACGACAATCAAACCCCCCAAATTACTACAGAGAGTAATCGTACACTATATCGAATATTTCCCATCGTTTTGTGTAAAGCCGATGAGAAATAACGGGCTCGGGTAATTATCCGGTAACGGAAGAGCCAGACCTTTGAAACAGGAACTGACAGGAGAAAACCAAGGACATATAGATGAGCTGGTTCCTGCTACATGTCTATATGCTAGCAATATAAAGCGACATCAGTCACGGAAAGAACACTCACATGCACACTCGCGTGCTCGCTCAAACAAACATATAATACGAGCACGTGTTGGTTTACGAAGATAACAAAACACTTCATGGCGATACAGTGAACGAATATCACTAGAGCCCAAAAATAGCGAATTTCATTGTTTTTTTTATTATGGAAATGCGCTAAAATTATTTAGTTTGTTCTCGAATTTGGTTAAACAAAGACTAAAAGAATAGACAAACAGAAAACAAAAACAGAAATAAATAAATAAATAAATAAATAAATAAATAAATAAATAAATAAATAAATAAATAAATAAATAAATAAATAAATAAATAAATAAAACAGAATACAAACAGTAATAACAAAACAAAACCAAGAAACAACAGCAATAAAGAAAGCATTTACGTAGAAACATGATACACAAGGTGTAGAATTCATGCAACAAAGTAAAAGAACATACGACAGCTGCGCAGGCTTTCTCTTTCAGTGAGAAAATCAGGCATGGTTTTGTAATCCTTTGATCTTTAGCATGTTGCTGTGTGCAATAAAAGGAATCTCAGCTGCACACCACTCAGTCGTAAGTGCTGTAGTTAAACAATGTAGTTTATGTATCATGATGGCCAACATCGGTCTGGTCATATGCCATTTAAATCAAGTAGAGGATAACCCCATGTTAATATTTATCTTGTTGTTATAATACAGATTAGAATACGTATAGCATTATTTACACTAGAGCCTATATTTTCGAAACTATGTTGGCGATAAGACATACATTAACAGTAACTGACGGTTTCGTGTAAAGAGAGCTGCGACAATCCAGACCTAGGTTTTGAGAAGATATATGTCAGCTTATCAGGTAGGCATGATTACCATTCATGCACGTTCGTCCAGTGATGTCTCAACCCATAGTTAGTACTCAACATTGTGCACTTAAAAGACTCCACGCATCCACTCGTATATGGTCTGATGGTGGCCACATGAACACGTGCACTCACCTAGTTGCGGATACAGCCACATGCAGTAAACCTGGACAAAGCACTGCGGCTACTTAGTGTTACGCTTACGCGGCTCTGTTCGGACACCGCAAAAGCAACAGTCGTACTCAGCTCATAACAATGAGATGGGATAAAGAGCATTGTATCTTAAATCTCGTAACTGGCGCCAACGGTGTATTACTCTTCTTTCTGAAAAAGTGGCAAGGATAATCCGGTTTTTGTACCATTCACATTTAACACATAGTACTTATTGAGCCTTGCATTCGCAGTTAATACCTAAGGATGATACAAGAAGCACACACCATTCCACCCAATCAGTCATAAATATACTCTTCAAAGAAAAAATATGACAAGCTGTTTTGGAGTATATTTATATATTTATAAGTGATACAAACATGACATTGTAGGTCAGTTACAGTGAAATTATCATTTAACCGAATTCCAACATATAATTATCCAGAAAATGATTGGCCAAACCACAGATGTCTTTTAGAGGGTTATTAAAGGCACTTGGTCAGAGTAAAATCTAAGTTGCTGGTGTGACTCTCATGAACATCGATAACAACTTGACAGTGGTGACCCAAGGAAGGAGACGTTGAATGCTGTCTTGAGAAATGTGTTGGTACTCTTGAAGTACTGTGTGAAGTTCAAGTAGTGTCTAAGGTAGACATTAAGCGTCGATCAAAGGTACCCCATAGATGTTAAGTGGGAGACAAATCGAGATGATCGCGAGGGCAAAGGTAGCACGTGGACATTGTTGTGCTGGCAAACACGTGCAACGTTAGGTCGAGCATTGTCCTGATAGAAAGATCCACCGCTGACGTTGATGAGGAAAACGACGTCACGTTGAATGTGGTCTTCTGGCAAAACAATCTGGCTTCCCGTAGCAAACTGCACACTGTCTGGTCGGAGATTCAGCGCTGTCCAAGTCATTGGATTGTTGTGTATGATGCGGCCGTGGGTTTGATACAAAGTTGTGCGATCCTGAGCGGCTGTGTCCTGACCGGGGTCTGTCATTAACACTCCCAGTATTGTTGTATGCCGATGGCGTTGTGTCGATGAGTTTCTGTTATCATTTTCATTCTCTTGTCGTCTGTAGTAGCTTAAAGCAATACATACAGTGTACTATTAATGTGACATATATAAAGCTTATAGTCAAAGGCGTAGATGTCATTCATGTAGAACGCGTTGATTGTAACGTTACGTCGGCAACGTACACTCCTCATGCTGGCATTCAAATATGTTCCTAATTTTAAGGGTATCCATGGGAATATTATAAAATACCTGTTTTGAGTAATAATATGGACAATTTATATCATTACATCACTTTAACGAGCACTTAACTGACTGATTGGTATCAACAGCACTTTGGGCGAGAATTTGTATTGGCAATATACGTATCATTTATAAACACGTGTAGCTGGCTAACGACGAGTAAACTTTACACCCATAACCACACATGTTCCTTAGTGGTACGGCCCTTGAAGATACGGCCCAGAAAATGTCTTCAACAACCAGTGCCACATGGCCACGAAAGGCGACTGTGTTTGTCGTAAAAGCCGACTAACGGGATCTGGTGGTTCCGCTCGCGGACTTTGTTGACATATGTCATCGGTTCCCACTTGTGCAGATCGATGCTCATTCTGTTGTTCACAGCAATGAGTGGCCGAGACTTGATTACAGTCCGCCGCTGGAATATTACTGAGTACAGCGTATAACTAAAATCACTCACTCACTTCTTGGAGGTACCACGATCAGCAAAGTCTAGTGCGTTTCCCGACAATAGCTGACACAAAGGGCAACAGTTGATGTCTTTCACTATGGTAGTGCAATATGTAGAAGCGTACAAGGATAATATCTAAGGCGTTTTGTGATCATGGGCGTGTTTCGCGTGTTACTGATACGTTGGATGAATTGTGTCATGTTCAAAGGAAAATATACGTGGAATACTGTTCATAAATGCTCACAGTGTTTAGTCATAATCTGTTTTTTAAATCCTCTATTAACAGATGATAATGCAACTCCATCTCTTGACTTTGTTGTAAAGAACTGACTATGGGGATTACTATGTCAGTAAGTTCGACTGACAACACTTTGTGGAGGAATCGATATCCAAACCACCAAGGACTTGAATACATGAAGTCTTTATATATACTTTTGTATTGGCGTACCACGGTATTTCGGGCTGCCTGATTGTGGAGTATTTGTGACAAAGAAGTATCTGTTCTATGATCTATATTTAAAGCGTGTCCAATCACCTGTTAGAAGAGCAATGTCATAGGTTAATTACTTGGACACCGGGTCAATAGGTCGGTTTCTAGATACAGAAGTGTAGCGTTCATACTTCATGTATGACCTCGTATATGATTGGTACATTTGACTTGTGACACAATGTGATTGATTAGTAGGGATAGTGCCGAGGAACGTGTAAGAAAATCAATTATAATTTTGATCGACGGAGCTGGATCTGCGAGAAAGTATGTGGTGAAGGTCGTGGATATTTACACTTTTATGGAACAGTAACACGTGGGTCTTGTGGTGACAGACCTTGAATTTGAACCCATTATGAAGTCGGTCCAACTCTGAAATACGAAGTCAAATGCCTGGTGCCGCCCTGCAAACACATAAATGGATGTCTTTTCATTCGTTGAAGTAAAGGCAGGACTCAATTCCTCTTCCGAGTCATTTCTTATACATGGTAAGCCATTCATACGAGTTGCACCTCTGACTTGATATAACGTTTAAAACAACCTCCCCTAAAACAGTCTCCCCTAAAACAGGGAAGATATGAAATACGAAAAAAAGTTCTGCTTTTAAGCACTTTCATTTGAACGATACACACACAGAGGAAATGAGTTAACAAACTGAAAACGGCACACTTGGCATTAAATGAAATATACTCCAGCAAATACTTGAATCAGTTGTTAGAAACTAGTATGAATGGCCTTCGGGGATTCTTCAAGGTATTGTTCCACGCAGTGATGCCAACCATAACTTCATAATGCAATCAACTGGTGTTATGTTGATCTATAAAAATGTAACATTTGTCTGCCGACGGGTATGTGGTGTACGTTTTCACTTTAGGAAAATTGTAGACAGAAATACATGTGACCAGTTATAGTGAAGTTCCACGTATCGCAAATGCTCATGTGACACGATATTTTAATTTCTTGGAATGAGCGTGAAGCGATTCCTATCGGCGTAATACCATTACTGAACCCATGT
Organism: Haliotis asinina; assembly: GCF_037392515.1. NCBI lineage: Eukaryota > Metazoa > Mollusca > Gastropoda > Lepetellida > Haliotidae > Haliotis > Haliotis asinina. The sequence goes on from NC_090292.1 coordinate 22,670,968, forward strand.
GCCAGTGCGTTTCCAAACACTTCCCTGCAATTTTATCCTGTTTATATATTTTATTTATATTTTTGGATAAAACGAGTAGAAATAACATAACTTTCTCGGATACGGTGAAATGGCATAATGGTCAAAAGCGTAAGTGTTGGCATCTTTGGCACAGGCTTGGTCTTGGAAAGTCTTGGATGGTTCCATCTTTCTGGGTGGCAGTACATGAGATTGCTGGTGACTGACCTTGAATTATAGACAAGTTGATTCCGAGATTCGAACCCGTTATTAAGTGGTGACAACTGTGAACGCACACACACACATAAATAAGCATACAATGTCGTTTTGTCACATATTGAATTTAAAAAATAAAACTTCACATTAAACAGTTACAATACAATTAAACACTGTATCACAGAGTCTGTGGAACAGTCAATGTCGTACGTAGCATCAAAATATACGAAATGGTTGGACGGTTGTCGCTTCACTGGAAGTTAGACCTGAAGACTGAACCGATCTGACAGTATACACTATCGTATTGACAACGAACACATATGCATTGTAGTTAGTTAACTAATCTATTTTAGATTTTCCACGTTTTCATTCATATATCCATTGGTTTACATTTCCAAATGCAGCCATTAAGAAAAATTTGAAAATTTGAAAAATTTGAAAATTTGAAAAATTTGAATATCGTGCGTTTATACAGCTACACTAGCGATGTGGCGGATCGATACCTTTAAGTTCCTGGGGATCATTATAATTGGCAGTACATTTATCCCCAAGACACAATGATTAGTTCCTAGTTAGGAACAATTTCATTTCAGGGTTAACGTAAAAATACGTTTCTCTGTATTTAGTTTTTTGTACAACTGATACTCAAGTGAAACTCTGGTGGATTTGACGTTTTATGAAGGTATCCTGCCATTCCTGTGTCTCTCTGCTAATGAGTCTCGTACATTGATTAATCAAGCCCCAAACCTTGAGAAACTAATCAATTTTGCACTACGGAACGTTACACTACACTAGATTGTAGAGAAATGTAATAATTATTGTATTATTTGAAATGATAGCAAGGAAGAATTTATCAGAGTTGTGTGTATTTTACCTCTGCCTTGCCTTTTATGCTTGAATGAATCTTTATCGTAAAACAGTTGTAACGATTATTTTGTTGATGCATCAACAGTTTAACAACTAAGTTACGTGTAGTCCGTCGCTCCAGTTACTGCACACACGAAGAATTTAGAACGAGGAGCAAGTGAAGAATCTCTTACACTCTGTGTATTTCAATTAATTGCTTTCATGTGATGATGGGTTTGGTCATCCCCGATATCTGGAATATCCCGCCAGTTTTCACGCATTCCATTTCTATTTATTATATTAATGACAGCAAATAATGTACTCTGTAGTTAGAAACATGTACGGATATTGTATCATGTGGATTCTTCAAGACGCAGTGCTCAAATTCAACTTAATCGGTACAAAAAACTCCTGTATTGATACTTATTAGAAACAGATTATTAGTATCCTTATATTTTATTTTAGTTGACACAGAAGAATTATTGTGAGGACGTAAATGTGAGGTGTATGTTTTTTCAGTGAATGTGGAGAGAAAACGTAGCAGGGGAGGAAAAAAACCGGAAAAAAAGTAACTGAAAATAGTAACCGGCAAAAACTATTTTGCATAAATACTTATATAAAAAGTTAATTGGGATTAGGATGAGCCTTTCTCATCTTACTAAAGTTGTTGTTACTTGTTTCTATTGAGGAGCTTCTCACCTACTCACCGTACTTGATCGTACTTGATGCAGGAAAATTAGGTTCTATAAGAACATTTAGTTTGAACTGAAAACATTACCTATGGACGCAAAAGAATGGTCTTTGTTATGCTCTATTACACCAAACAACTGCAAAAGTGTTCATTTTGTCCTGTTACTTTGTTCCTAACATTGTTTTAAGTGATCACCTTATTCACAGTCGAACTTTAAGATAGCCCTCGTGATTGGAAAAAAATGGTTTCAGGATGTCGGCAGAAAAAAATATTATAATGGATTAAGTTATAGACAGTTGATTGCTGTCGAGGCAGGATGTTCCTTTGCCACAGAATCGTCGACAAAGAGTTAGCAACTTGAAGTGTTTTCGAGATTTCGTGCAATACACGGCAAGTAATTCGTGAGTGCTAGTCGGTTTCAATTATGTCTCTTAGCTATACCTCAACGTCTCACAACAATCGATTGAGAACATCTGATTGTGTTGCAAAGGAATCTCGTTTCTTGTACAGAAATCGAAATGCTTTTTGTCATATGTCATAACAGGAAATGTGCGTCAAATACTGGTTCTTTGGTGGAAATTTAGAACGAACAAGACCATCCTCGTCGTTCCTTTGCTAAACCTAGTTTTTCCATTGACCCAACTAAGAGTACAAAAACAAATATGAAAAACCCTTTTCATCCCTGGGTTTCTGTGCTTGTTGCCGATTTTCACCGATAATGCGTTCCTTTATTCTACTAGCATATATAAAGGGTCCGCACCAGTGAACACCCAGCAGCATCATACTCCACTAAGACACCCCGACAAAAAAATGAAATCTTAACAAGTGTCAATGCTAGTCTTCCACAGATGAAATTATACAAAAGTTTATGAGAAAAAATATCTAACATGATGTAAAACTTTATAATACTCTGTCTTTTGATGTCAGTTGAGGTATTTTGTAGAGATTTCGTGTAGTCCGGGTTCGCACTTCATTTGAACAGATTAAAGTGAAATCTAACCCATCAGCCACTAAAAGAACGACTCTGGGGAAAAAAGAGCAATGGTGCAGATTTACTTCTCCTCATTGTTGTAAGGTAAGATTTTTTAGCAGTTAGCCGCTAAATAATGCATGCGGTTTGGTATTGTCAAAACCGAAAACAGCCCCCCTGTCGGTACAAATGTGACGTGAAAAATGAAAGTCAGACGGGATATCTCCCTAACCCTTTCCTGCTGCTCGGCCGTGTTTAGAACGTTTCCTGCTTGAACAATCCTATCTCCTCCGATGCGCAGAGATCTCCTCTTGCATAAGGAGACGGACACGTAGTATACTCTTTTATAAAGTAGGGGAACTTCATCTTTTTTATTTACGATTTAAAATATTGAGGAGATTTATCGTAGTCAATCAATGTTGATATGATATTACTGAATGTTTTGAGAGTACATCATCATCTGCATTTCCTTACAACCATTATTGAATGTACCATAGAATGTAGTCAGTTTTGAAGAATGATTGGTGTATGTCACGTAGTTTGCAGATATACGATTTCCATTTTAATAGCATATATAAAGGGTCCGCACCAGTGAACACCCAGCAGCATCATACTCCACTAAGACACCCCGACAAAAAAATGAAATCTTAACAAGTGTCAATGCTAGTCTTCCACAGATGAAATTATACAAAAGTTTATGAGAAAAAATATCTAACATGATGTAAAACTTTATAATACTCTGTCTTTTGATGTCAGTTGAGGTATTTTGTAGAGATTTCGTGTAGTCCGGGTTCGCACTTCATTTGAACAGATTAAAGTGAAATCTAACCCATCAGCCACTAAAAGAACGACTCTGGGGAAAAAAGAGCAATGGTGCAGATTTACTTCTCCTCATTGTTGTAAGGTAAGATTTTTTAGCAGTTAGCCGCTAAATAATGCATGCGGTTTGGTATTGTCAAAACCGAAAACAGCCCCCCTGTCGGTACAAATGTGACGTGAAAAATGAAAGTCAGACGGGATATCCCCCTAACCCTTTCCTGCTGCTCGGCCGTGTTTAGAACGTTTCCTGCTTGAACAATCCTATCTCCTCCGATGCGCAGAGATCTCCTCTTGCATAAGGAGACGGACACGTAGTATACTCTTTTATAAAGTAGGGGAACTTCATCTTTTTTATTTACGATTTAAAATATTGAGGAGATTTATCGTAGTCAATCAATGTTGATTTGATATTACTGAATGTTTTGAGAGTACATCATCATCTGCATTTCCTTACAACCATTATTGAATGTACCATAGAATGTAGTCAGTTTTGAAGAATGATTGGTGTATGTCACGTAGTTTGCAGATATACGATTTCCATTTTAATACCTACTAGAAACAAACACTAACAAATGTCTGATGCAAGATGTGTGTCAAAATTAATGTTTTAAGTGATTCCTTGAAAACAAACCCCGTTAAAATCAGGAAAGGGACCCCATGAACGTGTATGGGGCTACTGTGTTGTGCACGTGCATATCATGCGTTGTGCTTAGGGGTAGTAATAGAGGGAAATGGTGGTGCGTTCATAAGATGTCTGTCATTGAAACGTTTGTTAACGTTTACACTTTCTATCCAAAGTTCATCACCCCTACATTTTTTAAGTGTATATGTTACTGTATGTCCATGTATACCCATTGCTCTGTAGTTGAACATTTTTCTATGAGTAATACGACCATATATTGAGACCGATACTGACGTTTACTGAACCAGCACTAGACACAAACTGTTCTACGAACGTCATCTCTGTATCCACGCTTCCTGCACCGTGATATATACAGAAACAAGAGGCAGGTACGAATATCTGCAATAGGTAATATACACTATGTTTGATGAAGTTACATGGTGCTTATTGTTGTGTTCATGGCTATTGCTCGTATGTAGCGGTGGGGATTGGTTGATTGATGGTGTTCAGCTTAAGAGGAAACCATTTCCTCTGTGTGTCTCTCTGTGTATGATTGCGTGTATGGTGTATGTGTGATTCTGTGTGTAGCTGTGTGTGTATCATTGCTTTATGATGTGTATACGGTACATTATTTGCAGAGAAAATAGAGTTTAACACTTATTAAATACGTAATCAAAAACGGTCTTCGGCTATTATCCGCATTTGTTTTACAATGCATCAAGACCAAGATTTTTTAAAGCATTTACATTACATAATGCACCAACAGCTCAATGCTCTTTAGTGTGGTGATCTACCTTCAGTTGTTGGCAGTCTATAGCCCACTTTTATATTGTATTGTCCTCTATAGTTAACTTGTTTTAGATTTAATTACTAATCTTAAATGAATATCTGTGATATACACTTGTGGTTTTAGTTTCTTAAATTCTTGAAATACAATGCCATTATTACTTGTTCTGTCACGATATGGCTGCAATATTGCCGATGTGACGATAAATATTACCTCACTCACTCAACACTCTTATAGCAGAACTTGGTTACTGTCCACAAAGTCAACCATTCAATTCATTGAGTCTTACGCAACTACCATCAAATATGTTTAGAGCTTAAGTGAGATAATCGCCAGCTGTGACAGCGGTAGGCATTCCATTTGGTGATTGCATTGTCATTGAAATCTTGTGGGTAAACGCACTCTTGGAATAACGTGAACTTTAAGATTAAGCTACTGTTTGCATTCAGAATGACTGGCTGTTTTCACAGGTTACTGGTTTGTGTTGTATGAATTTTAGATGTTCATTAAAAGAACAGTCGCAGTAGTAGTTCATATGGAAACAGGAAAGTCATTTTGTGCCTACAAGTGAATGCTCGTCTAAATTGTCAAGCGTTCAATGCAATCATGATTGTTCCTGTCTATGTAAGCTAGCAGATTATTACTCCTAGGCCAAATGCAGAGATATCATGAAAATCAGGTAATATGATACACCCAGCCTTATCACCCATACTGCATATCTTGACCATGTTGAACACCAGTGCTTGTCACCACACATTAGACAATGTGATCAATTCTCAAGCAGTTTGTTTATGAACATGTGGACACTGTTTCAACAGTGGACTAAACCCAGCTAGTTTTTAGTAACCTGATATCTCCTGTAGCTAGTTCCACATCAACAAAAAGTTTTGGCGGGTGGGAGGTGTCATACTAATTACTGACTAACAGGTTTACTGCTGCTGAGAGATCCTAAAACATAGGGACTTTTCTAACATTTGGCCTAGGACTATTACGTTAATCATTTTAATATTTGTGAATGTTTGTAGAGGTCGGGGAAAGGGAAGAGAGCTGCTGATCATTCAAGAGTCGTTGGTGCTCAACTAGGTGGTGATGTTTGATTCGATTTATTTACACAAAGGTACCATGATTATTTCTCCAAATGGCAATACGCCGATAATGAATGTTACTGAAATGGACGTTTGCATGCATAATTCCAGTGCTGAAGGCGTCTTTAGAGTAACCATGTTTACAAACAAATGCTATAATTTGGATAATGCGTCTTATTGGTATGTCCACATGGTAGTCTTTGTTTGGAAGAAGTACCACCATGGACACTCGGTGTGAAGCACATAATCTCCAGCCAAGATATTCTAACCCTACGTCATTGATTCAGATGAGTTATATTTCAATTCAGGGAGGGACTTAAAGGAGTAGAGACAAGTGATTGATTTCTATCAAGAAATACCAAGTAGGTCTCCTTTTTGAGTAAGAACGAATTCATAAAGCGATTTTATTCATGGAGTTTGAACGATGCGATAGGTAGGTTCCAATTCGTAAATTGCAGCTGTGCTACTCTCCTCTTGTCTTTAAATTAGTAAATGTCCATGCAGACCACGAACCCGATGCTTGAACGGGTTTCCTTGGAATGATATGACGTGCAAGCATGAAAGGGATCATCAAGTTTAGCGACGCCTTATGCATGTTCATTTCGACTTGGTAAAGACTTCATTTCCGTTCCCTGTTAAAATGCTTGTCACGTTAGTGTTATTTGCAAACATTTACATGCACTCTCTGTACAATAGACTCTCCTTAATAGACTGAGTGCAGACTTTAAAAAGACGTGGAGTTACGTTCCCTTTGTTTAGCGCCATTTAGAACTGATTATTTAACAGCTTATGCACTGAGGTTAGTTGACGAATACCTCAACGGCAATCCCGAAGCTCCAAAGTCCTATTAAGCACCTACCAGCCTCCTTGATAATTAACTACGAACTCCTACCTCATGAATGCACGCACAAAAGTCATATAGTCATCTTGTATTATTGTCGAATAATTACCGTATTTTTAGGCAAAGCCGATTAGACGTACCGGATGTAGGTAATTATCCGGGAACTAAAGCACCAGACATTTGAAGCCAAGCATTTACAATAAACGAGGACACCTCGACAGGGATCTGTCTGGCAGGGCGGCTCAATAGACTAGCGCTATAAAACCGACATTCGTCAAGGCTAGGAGACTCATTCACTCACACACACGACCAACACTGGCAAGTTTACGACGCTTACACTTGATGCTGCACTAAACATACAGCAAGAAACATTGTTGATACTCGAATGTACTAAATGTATTGTTAATCCTCAAATTTCGTGCAGTGATACATGATGGCGAATTAGTTATAACCAACCAGCAGATGAAGCAGTCTTATATACAGTTTGTGGTCACTCCTGACAGACATCACGTCGGCCAAAACGAAACAAAAGCGCAACCCATCATGTGAAATCCCTACATAGTGTCTCGACGCTGCCCTGCAATGACTATCCACAGCGTAAATTCTACGTTCGAAAATATGACGCGTTTTCAGGAACTAGGCCTTAATAATAGATTAAGTAACTGTAAATACTAGCTCACCGAAAACAGCTCTCAAAGGACAGGACACAATTTACTGATATAAGACACAAAGTATTACGAAGTATTGGACCTGCATATAATGACACAAGGCAAAAACAACTGTTGCAGTGCCGGCAAATAACATATGACAAAGCGTAGACTTTCTGCTTCGAGATACAGATTACTGTCAAGAAACATCCCCAAATCACTCGTTGCTGCTATGAGAGGTCCTTTGTATAATTACAACGATCAAAGTTTCTCACTACTCAGTCATCAATGCCGAAATCGAGGAAGTAAAAGCGATGTTCATGGGAAAACCCTACACAAATTACATCATCAAAAGTCAGTCAAAAGGAGAAACATGGTCGCACAGAGGAGTGAGTGAGTGAGTGAGTGTGTAACCTCACATCGGCAATATCTCAGCCATATCGTGACGAGAACATTTAACATATAAATGAAATATATGCATATGGTAAAATCTGCCAACGAAGGACTGTAGAACAATTAGAATTTCACAATTTGAATTAAAACTAGCATGGAAGTTAAAAGAAATATCACTATTTAGACAAGGCAATATAAAAACAGACTATAGATCGCCAACAACAGAAGGTAGATCACCACACTAGGGACCATGGGGACTTACAGAACCTTTGCTACCTACATGGACTCCAGTTGGATTTACACCAACCCTTCAGCTGGTGGCGATTGTAGGAAAGGTTAGCAAAAATTAAAACAACAATAATTCGACGTTTAAAAAGTCTGGAAAGTTCACATAGACCTGAAAGTTTCTGGACTTACAAGAGAACAGTCTGCTAGATAGCTTCTTACAAACTGTAAATAGCCAGTATGGCATTGTTGGCTGGAGGTGAACTTCTCCACACATCGGGTAGATAAATTCAAAATATAGTGTTACTTATATCTGTGACCCATCTAATTACTCTTTGTTCCAAATTGTATAATTTAACTTTGTTCCCATCATTTGCATACTACCCCAACACTATCCTAGCTATGACGACAAAGCGTTGTCTTCCCTTGGTTCATGTATTGAGACAAAATGCGCTAACACTTTTGTGCACATTTTATCATCACGATGTCGTTATATGTTCATTTGTCTTCAAGGGACTCAATTTCTGAATGAACAAGAGCTTTTCGATTTTGAACATTCTCAGACTTAAGGAGCCCGCTTTTGCCGCATTTAGTTAATGATCTTTTGGTATTAAGCCCCTACTGCAAATCCATATAATGTATGCCTTCAAGCGAAATTTCATGAATGTTCGGTGGTTTGGCTCAAAGGAATCGCACGCAAGAAAACTAAGGCAATATGTGGAGACTTTTGGAAAAGGCTTATTTTATCAATCAAAGGATTGTGTCAATTACATAGATCAAACGGTATAGGAGGACAGGAAAATACAGCTGTCAACGGCGTGACTTCAACAGACACATGTTCCTCAGAAGTTTTTGAAATCCTCAACTCTTGACTTGTTGCGGAGATATGCCCGAGGGAGATTACGTTGTCAATGAGAGCAGCTTATTCCGAATAATCACATGCGTCAGAATCGATAGTCAAGCCTTCAATGACTGGAGTATATTCAGCCTTTGGCTATAAAACACTATTTTAACATTTTTTACATTAGCACTATTTTCAACAGTGTACGGTGCCTATGATTTCCTTACATCATATAATTACAGTCTGTGATTTGTTTGGTGCAGCACATACACGTACAATGTCACACCTTGCAATGATAAGTATGGTTTGATTTGAAAGAAGTTTTGTACACCACACAGTACAACGGTGCGTGCCTGGAACATGCTTGGCTCCAAAATATATAAATTAGTGTATAGACCATGTTAAACCGCATTTTCCGTTTTTCTCTTTGTTTGTTTAGTTATTTTCCAGTATTTAAACATTTGTTTATATTTATAAATACATTAGTTAAAGGGAATCTACAGTCCCATATTTTCAAAACCGACAGATAAAAAAGTTTAACCTCATCCTGTGATACAGCTGTAAAAATGAGGTGGCGGACTGGTCCCTTCCAGCTCCTAAGGGTTGTCATGATTAGCTATGTATCTGTTACCACGACATAACTGGGCCAATAGTGCCTACAGGATGTTCAGCTTGACCTGAGCTACTCTACATATGCATGGCCCGGGAGGTCAAATGGCTCAAACGTCTGGTCGAGTTAACTTCATTATATAGGGGAGCTTGCTGCCTAAAAGCCCGAATAGGAAACATTAAACCTTCTGTAGCTAATTGTTTAAACAAAGTTCGGACATTGCTGACGATGTCTCGACACTGAGATGTCAAACGGCGACCTTGTCTCGGCTGTTCGGACATGTTGACAATCACCTGACAAAGGCGCACCCCTTCACAATAACAGACCCAACCAGATGTGACACGGTCACGAAATGTATTAGTATTCACTTGATCAGGTCAAATCGAACAACCTGTAGTTAAGAGCAATCTCATTTCGTAGTAACCATAAATAGTATGTTAATGTGTCATCCTTCTTTGTACAGCTGCCATTCATGCGATGTCCTCTGAGTCGTTGTCATGGAGATGCCGAAGCTGCTTACTGATTTATAAACCACAAGAAGACCTGAAAAAAAACCTATCCCGTTTAGCACTATGAAACTGATCACAATATATGGATCGGGGAAATGTAATTTCATTGTTTGAAGTAAAAGCAGGCAAGACTTTCTCCTGGTGCCATTTCTTATTTTCAGTGATCACTTGATATGTCTTTCAAAACTGTCTTGAAATTTATGCCTGAAGGAGACTTTGTCCTTAAAGACTCGTGTCTGTGTATTTTCAGGTGTTTACGTATCGACAGATGTGTTAAGTACAGACACGAGTGATAATAACTCGCGTTCGTTTAAACTGCACACCCATACAAAGAAAACTGTTCCAGAACTGAGAGGTAGGAAGTGGTTTTCAAGTAATCGTATGCAGTTGCATTGAGGAATTCGTCCTTCAGCTCCGATATTTGAAATATAGGCCTCTTTAAAGTTTTCCCTTTATAGTGTTTACATAAAAGACAACAATAACTGGATTTTTTGCTGGAAATTTGGACGCATGACCTATCATGTGGATCCGGAAATTTCTTGTTTTCAAGCTGAACTGAAACATTATCGGTATAATTAGGAATGAACTGTATTGTAAAAAACATCAATTTAGTACGCAATGTTAACCTCTACATTGTTTCAGCATCACGGCAACACGTTCCTCAACACCTTCACTGTGTATTCACATTATTTATGTGTTCAAGTGCAAGCAACTGAAAAATGTGTTCAAGTACAAGAGGGTGTTTACAAGGGAAAAACTACTTCAATCAGCGATCTCATTCGAAAGATTTAGCATAATGGATTCAATTACAGACACAGGTTGATTGGAGTCGAATTGAAATGTTTGGATGCCACCGCATGTCAATCTGTCACAGGCGTTAGCAGCTTGACGTGTTATTGTTGCCCTCTGGAAGCAGTTTGTAACGCACAGCTAGTCATGAGTCCTTCCGCTTGAATGTCGGTTTGTTCATACGACTGTGTCTCACCGCAGCGTTTGGAGATGTCCACGGAATCGAATGAAAACATTTGATTATGTTGAAATGAAACCACGATACTGGTACAATAATGGATGATTTTTTTCCAATCTTTCAGCATTAAATTTGTGTCAAGCGATGATTCATCAGTGACAAATAAACAAAGCAGTACTCATTTTCCTTTCGTGACGTGTTCTCCGTTGGTTCAGCTAAACTTTACTAAAACAACCGTGTTCCAAATCTATTTCCCATTTTCACCCATTTTCCCTAAGTACATTTAATGTCCGCGCCAGTGGACATCCAGCTAGGTACTGCTACACTGAGAAATTCAGCAAAAAATAAGACTATTTTCATGTAAAGAATGACGTCAGCACGCTAGTGTTCAGCAGAAAGAATAATGCCACAGTCAGTAGCACACAGAACTAACAAGATGTAAGCCACTATCACATTCTGACGTTAGACATCGAGTGCAATATTTTGCAAAAATAGTTCTCTTCGTCAGGGACCCGTCAGGATCCCGGGGTAGAATAGGCCTTCAGCAACCCATGCTTGCCATAAAAGGCAAATATCCTTGTCGTAAGAGGCGACTAATGGGATCGGGTGGTCAGGCTCGCTGACTTGGTTAAAACATGTTCCCAGTCGCCCAGATCGATGTTCATGTTGTTGATCACTGGATTGTCTGGTCCAGACTCGTTTATTTACAGACCGCCGCCATATAGCTGGAATATTGCTAATTGTAGCGTAAAACTAAACTCACTCACTCAGTCTCTTCGTCAAGCCTGGTGCCTCATTTGAACATATTAGACTCAACCCAACCCAACATAACAGTTTTACGTCTACAAATCGCATCAGTATGACACATTTTTGTTCAGTCGATAAATAATGCATGCCTTTTTGGTGACAAAACTTTTCCACTGGCGATATAGGTTAAGCTTGATATGAATGATGAAGATCCGACATAATACCACCTTAATTCTTTCATATCGCTTGGCCTGGCTTACAATAGCAACCGTTTCTTCAGCAGCAATGAGGCATAAGGATGCAAAGTGATACAATGCTGGAAGTTCACCATGTATAAACGTTGAATTGCATGTGTACATTTGATGTTGACTAACACGCGGGACCATCATTTGAGAACCGTGAGCACCCAGTAGACACACACTGCGTTACATACGACGCCTTTTTTATGCCTCATGTAATGTCAAATAAACAGCTGTCTTGTCTAGTGGCCGGTAAATAATGGAGTCTGGGACACAGACCACTGGCACCATTGGTGTAGTGAGGTAAAATGGTGCGTAACGTTGCGTTCAAGACAATAGGTTTTATATGGCGACTCGGGTGTAGTAACCGCTGATCTCTGATTTGTTAGGATTTTATTCAAAGCTGTACTCATCAATATTCTGGTAATCTGTAAATAATCGAATTGGATACGTCGCCACATGGGTGTGCTACTGTAGCCACAAGAGTGAAACCTCAGCTGAACGAAGACTTCTTTAACCCCTAGTCAGAATTGCCCGTCGTCAGAATTGCCGGTCGTCACAACTGCGGGTCGTCAGAATTGTCCGTCGTCAGAATTGCCACGGTTATCCAGTAAACATAATGTTTTTGTAATATGCAAAGCATACAAACTGTAGATAAACCTTAGTCACTAGAGTGAAACGTTAGCCACAGAAAGGTCATGGTAGTCACATGAGGGACAACGCAGACACATGAGCAGTACTTGAGTCAGGAGAGTGAAACTTTAGACACGAGTGCAAACAAATCGTCATGCGATTAGGGCATAAGAATAGCAATTGAGAGACACAGGGAGCAGACATGACTTACGCAAGAAGAATAAGATCTTTTAAATTCGTTTGTCTTAGGAGCAGAGATAGGATACGGAATTATAATACTTCCACGCTTAAGGTTCAGTTACAGTACAGCCAGTCAGGGGCATTGTGGTAGACAAGTGGTAAATGCGCCACGCCGAATACCTGGGTTCGATTCTCCCATGACTACAATATGCGAAGCCCCTTCCTGGTATTATTATTACCCTTCGTGTTTGCTGCGTCATAACTTATTACCACTCAGATAATGACGTTTCGATTATTTATATATTACCAGAATATTGATGAGTACGGCTTTGAATAAAATCAAAGAATGCTCGATATTAAATTAATATTTTTCACAAGATGAATAACGATCTTGCACCTGACAACCTATGTGACCTTGTCCCTAAATTTGTCTCTGAAAACAGTCATTATAATATTCGTAATAAGTCTAAGTTACAAACAATATATAGATAGGACTAAAATATATGAAATGTCATTTTGACCTGACGCAATTGAAATTTTGAATTCTTTACCTGATGATTTATTTTTCGCTAACTCGAAAGTGTCTGAAATACATAAACGAATTAAAACGGTGGGTGATTCAGTTTTACGCGGCAGTATTCCAGCCATATGGTGGCGGTCTGTAAATCATCGAGTCTGGATCCGACAGTCCAGTGATCAACAGCATGAGCATCGTCAACCAACATAAATCAGCAAGCATGACCATCCAATCCTGTTAGTCGTAAATACGACAAGCATAATGGACTTTAATGGCAAGCATGGGTTGCTGAAGGTCAATTCTAGCCGGGACCTTCAGGGGCCATTTAAAACGGTGAGTTGTCGTCGTTACATCTGGTTTCTTTTCGGGTAGGGTTTGTAAACCAATACACTCACATGTCCTTATGGTGGCGGTGGTGTTGGTGGTGTTGGTGGTGTTGGGGGTTAGGGGGGCTGGTGTGTGTGTGTGTGTGTGTGCGTTAGGGTTCTGCATATGTCATCCTCAGGTGAAACATTAACGGATTAGTTCAGCAACTGTAACATGCCGGGATTCCGGGTGTAACATGACGGATGTGGCGAAAAGAAGTTATTATGCAACAGAAGACGTTAATACAACAGATAGTATTCAGGATTAAGCAGGTTGGTTTGAAGCCAGTTGATGAACGTTGTTGTACACATAAGAGAACAATGATCTTGATGGGAAGCAAGCAAGGAGTGATGTAAGTAAGGAGTGATGTAGGTAAGGAGTGATGTAAGTAAGGAGTGATGTACTAACAAAGCTGATAAAGATACTGTTGGGAAGCCAGGAGTGATGTAAGTAAAGAGTGATGTAAGTAAGGAGTGATGTAAATAAGGAGTGATGTAAGTAAGGAGTGATGTAAGTAAGGAGTGATGTACTAACAAAGCTGATAAAGATACTGTTGGGAAGCCAGGAGTGACATGATGAACACCAGGGATAATGTACAATGGTTGGGTTGCCGTGTTACGTGAAAATTACTTCAGCAAGTGATGACAAGTCTTGGGGAGGAAATACGCTTCTTTATATTCTTTATATGGACAGCTTCAAGTAGCATGTCTTTGAAGGACATTTAGAAGTGAAATACATAAGAATGAAGATTTTATGGATATCAACTTCTTTACTATGAGAACACAACGTTTCGGATTCATGATTACATGAGGGTATACAAACACAAGTTGATAAGGATGTACACGGGTAGATTGGCTATACATTGGCATCGATGCAACCATCGATGCCGGACCCAGCTGTGAACACCCTAACCCGAGAGTATGCATCTACCAGATCCCTTGCAACTGTGGCGACCTATACTTTGGAGAAACGCTGAGAGCAATCAACACCAGAATGAAGGAACACCAGACCTCCGTCAGCAAACTCGACCAGAAATCGGCCATCTCTGAACACATTCTCAAGAACCCTGGACATTCATTTCGATGGGAGTACACTAGGATACTATCTACCAACAACAACAACTGGCGCCAAAGGAAACTGCAGGAGGCCATCTATATTCGGAGACAGAAACCAGCAATCAACCGTGACCAAGGAGTGTACCTACCAAGTGCCTGTGACTTATTGATAAATTAATCTCATCTATCTGTGTACATTCTATCTATGTAACTCATTAGTGTTTACACTACAGTGTGCCAATATATAGCCAATCTACCCGTGTACATCCTTATCAACTTGTGTTTGTATACCCTCATATAACCATGTACATCATCCTTAATCTCCAATCATGTGCTATGTAAACATCATCCAATCATGGGGGGCGGTGGGGTAGCCTAGTGGTTAAAGCGTTCGCTCGTCACGCCGAAGACCCGGGTTCGATTCCCCACATGGGTACAACGTGTGAGGCCCATTTTCTGGTGTCCCCCGCCGTGATATCGCTGGAATATTGCTAAAAGCGGCGTAAAACCAAACTCACTCACTCATCCAATCATGCGTAATGTATCAACATTGGCTTCCATCCTTATCCCCAATCATGTACATTGTCCTGATCCCTATCTGTGTTATGTAAACATATCGTATCATCTGTAATGTATTACCTTTGGCTTCCATCATTGTTATCGTAACTGTCGGCTGCCTATCAGTGCTTGTTTATACTGGCTTCCAGCTTTCGTTAATTCATTCCACTTGTTACTTTGTTATTGGTTTACCTGTACATATAAATATAGCTCTGTACCCCATTCTCAATCATCTGATGAACGAGTAAGCATTAACTCCGAAACGTTATGTTCTCATAATAAAGAAGTTGATATCCATAAAATTGTCCTTCTTAACTTCAAGTAGTTTGCGTCTTTTGAAGTCAGCCTTGTTATTTTCTCCGAACAATAGGTGAATACTTTCTTTCGCTCTTCAGTTTAATTTTTTTTGTTAGTCAGTAGAACCATCTTCCTGTGTCACTTTAGGTCAGCGCAAGGGACTTTCCACAGAATGAACGTGAAACTTCAGTCGAGCAGGTGATTGTATACAATTACACAAGATGGCTTTGTGACAAGTCTTCACAATGAGGAGATCACAATCTGCAATTAACCTCAATTAAGGTCAGTCACTAAGGAGGATATGATTTGACAAAACAACCAGTCCTTTTTTATACGATTATTAAGCTCACTCACCTGGCTTTGAAAAGGGCGAATAATTAGATCTTGGGGTTATTATGCATTTCTTTGATTTTCTAATTGCATATACAAACTGAGCCGTTAAGGTCTTCTTGGGGCCCGGAGTGATAACGCTGTCTTTCTGACTGTCTTGATATAATGTTGGATAAAATACATTAGTGTCGCAGTTCTGACAAAAGAACATACTTTGAAAAGAAAACAGGTGCTATTTTATTTCATAGCATTTTTACGACAACTCTTTCTTAATGTTATAGAAGGATATTTTTTTAAATAAACGAAATGCTGTCTCAAATATAACATAGAGCACATTTGGGCGAGTGAATTATTTAGTTTACAACGCGTTTAGTAGTATTCGAGCAACACTTAAATATGATGAGTGAGTTTAGTTTTAGGCCGCTTTCAGCAATATTCAGCACTATTGTAGCTACATGACAACGGTCTGTGAATAATGTTTTCTGAAGCAGACATTCCGGTGGTCAACAGAAAGAGCATCGATGTTCACACTCAACTACTGCCGTAAGAACACGGATCCTTTCTCCGAAAGATTGTATGATGATCACGCTTGTAAACACGGCATACACATTTGATCCTTTGATCCAACATTTGATCGTTGCTGTCACGTCATTGGGAATATGCACCATTCAAAGAGCAGATGGCAGATGTCGTATTTAAATGACACCTTGTGAGTCATATTCCTGAAAGAAAAAGGCGTAATCGTTTAATTAAATTAGAAAATAATTGACCGAACAGTATTTGAAAGATGCTTTCCACATTTTTAACAGACATTTTGTCAAAGGTTTTAAATACAAAATTTAGAGCTATTATAATTTCGTTATATACGTCTGATTCTCAAACGCAATACTTCTATCTCCATTCTACCATAACCGTGTTGTGCAGATTTTATTGTGCACAATTTGTTGGAAAATAAGAAGTATATAAGGTGATTACATACCTCTGAATGACTTTGATTAACCAATCACAATCCAGCATTTACGTTCTGATTGTAATCGAGGTTTATTTACTACAGTCGAATTATTCCGATACATAAGAAGACTGTTCCACCTGAAGTCCAGCACCAATCGGGATGAATCCTAATTGATTTGAAGCTCATTCGCGACATCCTGTCAGGATTTGAAGAGACTTATCTTTACAGAATTCTTAGAATGCAGTAAGAATGTGTAGAATACAGTAAGAATGTGTAGAATACAGTAAGAATGTGTAGAATACAGTAAGAATGTGTAGAATGCAGGTAGAAATGCGGTTCGACTGGATCTAAAATGTCATATTCTCCACTTCCAGTGCACTCGAAAGTTCGAAACATTCGGGCATGTTATAAACAAAATGACAGAAATGGTTAGAATGCATTCAGAATGCAGTAACAAGTTTTAAACTTCAGGTCGAACTTCCAGGAATTTCCAGAAATTTTCAAGTCGACAGGATTCCGGCTCATTCCACCTAGGGTGTGAAGGCGGAATAAAGCTTTCTGGAAATGACTTTCATATAGGCCTTAACTCATCATTGACCATTTAACAAATTACAGCCACATTCTAAAAGTCATTTAAAATTTACAAAGTGTACTGATCATTAGATCAACTGCTTCTGAATGTGTTCATCCTTTTGACAGACCCTATAGACATTGCACGGCCATTAAACTAATGTTCTGACTAATTGTCTATTTAACACCGCACACATCGTGCTCCTGTTCTTTGACTGCAGCATATGGATGATCGGGTCTTGACAAGGCATACCAGCGGGTGATATCATGAGCACCGACCTAGGAAATTCGGGAAGGACGACAATCACGAAGTGGGCGAGACTTCCTCTATACGTATTGGTATACTCTTGCGGTCTGATTTCTTTTCTTGAAATGTCTCGTATTTTCTCGTTGCGTTATTTTCTTGTTCGATGACTCAACAGCATTTCAACAGACAAAGTAATGAGCAATGAGGAAACGCTAACCCCCCCCCCCCCCCAAATAAATAAATAAATAAATAAATAAATAAATAAATAAATAAATAAATAAATAAATAAAATCGAAAGAATCGAGCACAATGGTACTTTGAGAAAGAAAAATTAAGCCGAATCAAGGAAGTAATGCTACGAAAGTACCTACATAAGGCTTTCTTTTGAATGATCAGATGTTTCCATGTCCTTAACATCTGATCTGTGGATAAATGCGTCTGGTGGTGAAGTCTCTCAGACACGATATCATGTAGGGCGTATCTATAACTGTCATTTAAGAGATACAAAAGCGTGTGATATGAATACCAGAAACTCGTTTTGTCGATTAGATACAGCTCAGATTTATCTTTGGAATGGGATACTTTATCTCCTGTTATTTTGTCTTCTTGACTCCGATCATGACTGTGGGCCAGGCGCTGAGTTACACACAAGCATAAGCTGTAGACGTCGACATCCGTCTGCGAGCTATTACTTGCCAGTCACAGTGATACTTAATGCATAAAATTTCCTTGACTGAAATGTGTGCAAGCATTTGATGATGTTATTTACAATCCTCTCAGTGTGTTACTGTCTATCGTACGATTGTTCATGCAAGGCACTTGTTCTCTCAGTCTCTCCATAGCTCATGTGACGCTTTACAACGACAAAGGATGCATACATCTTTCCACTGTGAGCCGAATGAATGGACTGGCGTGAGCTTTGGAGCAAGACACTGCAAATGGTTTCGATAAATGCTTATCGATCAGATTCTGTCATTTATCCTTCGTCCGCGTCCTAAATTCTCCGTCGACGAAATGGTCTGCATCAGGTTTTAATGGTGGGATAATGGTGATTTATCGGGAATTAGCAGTATTTAGTGTGAGTGAGTGAGTGACTTTAGATTTACTCTGCTTTCAGCATTATTCCAGCTATATGGCGGTGGTTTGTAAAATCGAGTCTGGACCAGACAATTCATTGATCAGCAGCATGAGCATCGGTCTGCGCAATTGGGAACCGATGACCACACGATCGCGTTAGTCTCCTGTTACGGCAAGTATAATCGCCTTTTACGACATTGTCAAGCATGGTTTGCTGATGGCCTATTCTACCTTGGACCTTCACGGGTCAGCAGGATTTAGGAACAAAAATAGGATTGCACAAATGCAACAGAACTAAATCAGGTGTCCATGTCTATGTGTTATTGCAACACAACGGTAAGTGCTGTGTGACAGGCGAATATACATATGATAGTTACTATGACTATGAATGAGTGATTTATTGCTAATCCTTATCGTTGAAACGCTCTCATGTTATCTCTGTTACTTGATAATGCCCTCAAACTACATGAGGATGGGTCAAGCCCGTTGTTATCTATAGGCGACGTCAAAAGGAGCTCATCTCTTGGTGTTCAGTCACCATGGGTTAAATATTGACGGTACGTCTGGCTCACATTCGTCACACGTACCTGTCGTTATGCACTTTCTTGATGATGTCAACCTTAACAATAGTACCATAAATTGCAACATGCACCAACGAAAATATCGACTGGAGTGAGTGAGTTATCATTTAACGTCACGTCGGCAATATTGCAGCCATATTGTGACGAGAACATATGTGACATAAAACGGAATATATAATCATATTATGAAGAACCTGTCGACGAAGGACAGTAAAACCACTAGACTATCACAGTTAGTATTTAAAACTAGCGTAGAAACTTAAAAGCTAATATTATCACTATTTGGACAGTACAATATAAAAACAGGCCATAGATCGCCAACAACCGAAGGTAGATCACCATACTAGGGACCATGGGGACTTACAGTACCTCAGCTACCTGCATGGTTCCTAGTTGGATTTACACCATCCACTCAGCTGCTGGCGACTGTATGCAAGATTAGCCACAATTTAAAATTACACATATTCTACGACTGAAAACGTGGAACATTAAATCTGACTTCAACTGTTTGGGACTTACGTACCCTCTTAGGAGGACAATAATTTCACGGTACTTCAACCCCCTTCGAGGATACAGCCACTAACAATCTTAGTTGCTAGTTCAACTTCCAATCATAAAATATTTATCTATTTACAAGTCATGTAACAGGTCTAATTCCTTTAAAAACGCAATGATTAAATGATAACTAACATTACTAAAAAGATCCTTCATATTTCTTGATTTGAAATACTTATCCCTTGTGATGGAATATTCCACACAGTCAAGCAAGACATGCTTGACTGTGATTCTTTCATCACAAGGGATACAAAAAGGAGGATCCTCACCTTTAAGCACATATTCATGTGTATATCTAGTGTGGCCAATACGACATCGTCGCATAATGACCTCTTCAAATCTGGACTGACAACCCAAGTAGGTGTAACCAATATACGGTTTTATTTCATGTAATTTGTTGATACCTACTTGGGTGTCCCACCTCTTCTGCATCAGATCATGGATGTAAGACCTAATGATTGCTTTATAATCAGTGTATGGAATAAGAAGTGGTGTCACAGATTTGTTGAGTGCTGCTTTGGCAGCAAGGTCAGTCAGCGTGTTCCCAGAAATGCCAACGTGGCTGGGTAACCAACAGAAGACGATGTCGCACTGGCCAGTAGCAAGATCATTATACAATTCAATAATTTCAATTAAAAGTGGATGTTTACAAGAAATATTTTTAATCGCCTGAAGGCAAGAAAGAGAGTCTGAATAGATAATATATTGTTTATGTTTAGGGTGTCTTTGAATATATTTGACAGCCGTTAATATGGCTTTTGCTTCTGCAGTAAAAATAGAACTGTTATCTGGAATTCTAGAAGATATTGTTCTGGATCCAATGACAGTGGCACAAGCTACTGCACCACCGTCCTTGGAACCATCTGTAAATAAGGGTTTGTAATGACTGTATTTACTTTTTAATTGATTATATTCTTGTTTATATTGTAATTCATTAGTTTCGGATTTTTTAAAGGAAGATAATGTTAGGTCGACTTGTGGTCTAACTAACTGCCAAGGAGGAGAAGAAAGAAGACGGAAAGGAGCTATGTTTTCCAGCTTAATGCCGGCCGAAGAAAGAAATGGTTTAATTCTGTGTCCGAGAGGTGGAACAAGAGAAGACTTCTTGTCGTACAAATCCTGATAAAGTGGATTGAACACACAGTTATATGCAGGGTTAGATTCATTAGAGGATAATTTAGTAATGTACTGTAAGGATAATTTTATACGACGTTGTGTAAGAGATGGTTCATCGGCCTCAACGTAAAGACTGTCAACGGGTGAAGTTCGGAAAGATCCAAGACAAAGTCTCAAACCTTGGTGATGGACAGAATCAAGAAGTTTAAGGTTGCTTTTACAGGCTCCACCATATACGATGGAGCCGTAATCAAGTTTCGAACGGATCAGTGATCGATAAACTTGTAGGAGGGTAGCTTGGTCTCCTCCCCACTTACAATTAGAAATGACTTTCAACAAGTCAAGTGCCTTCTGGCATTTAGTCTTAAGGGATTTGATATGGGGACGAAACGTTAAATGTGAGTCAAAAATCAATCCCAAGAACTTGGTCTCTTTAACAACTTTAATAGCAGTGCCATTTAGAAATAATTCAGGGTCTTTATGTGGTTTATATCGTCTACAGAAGTGTATACAATTAGTTTTCGATTTAGAAAATTTGAAACCGTTTTCAAGACACCATTTATTAATTTTATTTAAGCATAACTGCAGTTGCCTCTCAATAGTACGCATATTTTTACCACGACAGGAAATATTAAAATCATCCACAAAAAGTGATCCGTCAATCGAATCATTTAAAACTTTGGATAAACTGTTGATTTTAATGCTAAATAAAGTAACAGACAAAACACTCCCTTGTGGAACACCCTGGTCCTGATTATAATGTTCAGACAGGGTAGAACCCACGCGGACTTGAAATTGCCGGTCTTGTAAAAACTGTGATATAAAAAGAGGTAAACAGCCTTTCAAACCAAAATCATGCAAATCCTGTAAAATACCATGCTTCCAGGTCGTATCATAAGCTTTCACAAGATCAAAGAAAATTGATACAGCATGTTGTTTATTAACTATAGCATGTTTAGCAAAGGATTCTAAACGTACCAAGTGATCAATGGTACTACGATTTTTCCTGAAACCACATTGAATATTTGTTATAATGTTATTGGTTTCAAGATACCAAGTTAATCTATTATTCACCATACGTTCCATGGTTTTACAGACACAACTCGTTAGAGATATTGGTCTGTAATTAGACGGATCAGTATGATCCCGGCCAGGCTTTGGAATAGGGACAACAATGGCATTACGCCATGAAGTTGGGAAATGCCCCGACGTCCATATTTGATCAAAAATTCCTAAAAGGACTTCTAAACATGATTCGGGCAAATGCTTTAGGAGTTGATAGTGAATATTATCGGTTCCTGTAGCTGTATCATGAGCTTGCTCAAGGGCAGTATGGAGCTCATGCAACGAAAATAATTCGTTATAGTCTTCACCATTGTCTGAGTTAAAATTGATTCTTTTCTTTTCCTCTTGTTTCTGATACTTTTGGAACTCAGGGACATAATTTGATGAAGATGAATGTTTGGCTAAAGTTGCGCCAAGTTTATTTGCTATGTCAGTTTTATTAGTTAATATGGCATCCCCGTCCTTCAGATGATGCACAGTAGATTTGGAACCCTTGCCCTTTATTCTTTGGACCATATTCCACACCTTTGACATTGGTGTACGTGAATTTATTTTGGAAACATAATTTCGCCAAGACTGACGTTTACCTTGTTTAAAAGCACGTCTAGCCTTTGCGTTAGTAATTTTGACTTTGTCTAGATTATGAACTGTAGGATGTTTGCGAAAATATTTTTCGGCTTTCTTCCTACATTTTCTGGCCTGTTTACACTCGTCAGTAAACCATGGTTTACGAATATGTGGAATTGCAGAGGACATAGGAATTGTTTTGTCTGCAATGGCATTTAGTATATCCGAAAAAGACTGTATTGGATCTTCACTGTTCTTAAAAAGATCATGCTTCAAGTGTTCAGCACACAGTGTCTGATATAATGACCAATCAGCCCTAGCAAAGTTCCGTCTTGATACAGGAGGATCATCACCAGGGTTGATGGCTTTCAGCATGGTGGGGAAGTGATCACTCCCACATAGGTCATCATGGACCAGCCATTCAAATTCATTGTATAAGTTGGAATCAGCTAGTGATAAATCCAGGGAAGAGTATTTTCCCGTAGCTGGATGTAAATAAGTAGCAGAGTCATCATTGAAACTACACAAATTATTATCGGAAATGAATTCCTCAAGGATTTTGCCTTTATTATTAGTATGGTCACTTCCCCATAATGGATTGTGTCCGTTGAGGTCCCCCATAATAATACATGGTTTGGGGAGCTGATCATATAGACTTTGAAGATCTGACTGACAAATATTGGAAGATGGAGGGATATACAAACTGCACAATGTCAAAGCAATGTGTAAAGTCAAGCGAACAGCAACTGCTTGAAGGTTTGTTTTTAGAGTAACAGGGCTATGTATTACGCTCTGATGAACGAGAATAGAAGAGCCTCCAGTAGCCCGATCTCCCGGAGGAGAAAAAGAATGATAAGCGCTGTACTGTCTCAAATTCAAGGTATCTGTATTTTTAAGATATGTCTCTTGGAGACACAGCGTAGATGGCTGAAAGTCCTGTATCAGCAATTGTACCTCGTTGAAATTAGTTTTAGTCCTCTACAATTCCATTGCAATAGATTGGACTGGTTCATGGTGGCTCAATTGGTGATCTTCCACGCGAATGTGTGGAGGGTAAATTCCTCCTGCTGTCCTGTGAGGACAGAGTAATATCCATCTCCAGAGGCCCAAAAGAGTTTTCTACAGGAACTTCTGAAGATGAAGGGATGATGGGAATTGATTTCCTATTTAATTTTTTTCCTTCCTGTTTTTGACTGTCAGTCTGTTTATCATACGATTGTGATTTGGGCTCAGACTGTCTCTCAGTCTGTGATCCAGATGTAGATTGAGTTACTGGGGAAGATGGTTTTGCAACTGAGGATAAGGTAATGGGTTTTGCAGACT
Source organism: Haliotis asinina (assembly GCF_037392515.1). Classification (NCBI taxonomy): domain Eukaryota; kingdom Metazoa; phylum Mollusca; class Gastropoda; order Lepetellida; family Haliotidae; genus Haliotis; species Haliotis asinina. The sequence goes on from NC_090292.1 coordinate 22,695,009, forward strand.
TAACCCATGTCAAGTCTGTCTGACAACTTACAGGAGATGTCATTACAGCGTGAGTGACGGCAGCAGAGTAGGTCTTATTTAATGGAGGTGTGGTTTCAGCTGTCAACAGTTTTTTTGCGTCAAAGTATGAAATATTCCTTTCACATTTAAGTTTCATTATTTTGGACTCCTTTTGCCAAACAGTGCAAGATTTTGATGTAGCAGCATGAGATCCCGAACAGTTTGCGCATTTGAACTCATTGTTGCAGTCTGTATTATCATGTTGTTCACCACAACGATGACATACAGCCGAACCACGACAAGAACTAACCCCATGACCGAACTTCTGACATTTAAAGCAGCGAAGCGGGCTGGGGACATACACGTCCACTCCAATATTGAAATACCCTGCTTTGATTGACGGTGGTAAGGATGCACGAGCAAACGTCAAGAGATATGTATTGGTATTGACACTGATTCCTTCTTTCTTGACGGTGTACCGTTTTACAGCTGTGACTCCCTGATCATGAAGTTCAGTTACTATGTCTTGTTCTGACATGTCAGACAGGCAGCGAGCCCTGTCCCGAACAATGCCCCGGCAGGAATTTAATGTTTTGTGCACGGACACAGCAACCTCAATATTGGCAAATGTTTTGATAGATAATAGATTTAGAGATTGCTGTCTCCGTGCACATTCCACCAGAAGTGAACCACTACGAAGACGGGTGACATTGCGAACCTCTCCACAAATACCTGAAACAGCCTTAGAAATGGCAAAGGGGTTTAATTTAATAGGAAGATTGTCTGTTGCCTCAATCACTAAGAAATGTGCCCAGTTATCGGCATTGGAAGAAACACTTCTTGTTGATTCATCAATATTTTCAATTCGTCAAATTCTTTTTTTCATTTCGCCAAGAACCAGATGATTGGGGATCCATGATTGAAGGAAAAAATTCAGCATCCCTACTCCCCACCCACCATGGGGTGTCAACAAGGACGATGTCAAATAGCATCGGATCTCCAAGATGCCGACACCAGGGATACAGGGGTGCTATACTCCGGCAACTATGACACAAATAGCAACATTTGTATACCAAATAAATTGCCAGGGTGGTTCTGCCCGTGACAAATGATTGGACACATATTGAACTTGGAGGTCAACATTGCCAGATTGGCTCATGAGCCACCGTCTTCTGGCATAGGACTCTAGGCATTAAATATGTTAATATTTTGGAAATGAAAACTCGAAATGGCCAAGACCCAATAAGTAGTTGAGTGTGCAAAAAACTTTTACTATGCACAGGGCATGGCGTGACCAGCCGATTGATAGAACCGGGCCAGTTCGATCACCCGTCTAGGCGAAGTCAGGGCCAAAGTGGTGTGTTAGGTAACAGGAACATGGCTTCAAGCTCCTATTGCCCTCAACCACCAGGATCCCTTCCTCCGCCGACACAGGGCCGCAACCCACGGCAAACGGGTTGGTGGACCAAATATCCCCCCGGGTCCACTACGGGGGTGTCGGCGAGCTCTTGGCGTTACCCAGCACCCACCACGAGGAGGTGGCTCGCCACGGGTGCCAATATCGACTGGATCTCTGAAGCTGTTGATCATTGAAGCAAATTGTTGGCGGTAGTATGGACATCGGTCAAGGTGTAATGTCGTCACTCTCAGTAGTGACATCACCTGTTTTTGTTTTTTTTATGGCGTTTCTATAACTGTAAAAAGTGTGTCAGTGACCTCTGTTTTTTGTTGTTTGCAGTAAATGCTTCAAACCGATATGGTTGCTTGTTTTTATTTTATTAGAGATTATATCCATTTTAGCCATAATAACTGTCACGATATTTTTCAGGGAATTACCATTTGCAGAAGTCCTCGGTGTTTTCAACTGCTCTCCTTCGTTGGGCTGAAAATGAGAGACCTCGGGTGTCTGTAAAGGGCAATTATTTTTATTAAAAAATGAAATTGTACACATTTGATAATCTTCGTCGTCCCTAATACAATTCAAGCATATTAAGTAAACATGTCTTCATGGTGTAAGCCGTTTAATCACCCTCACTTCAGTAGTTATTTAAGCTCTCCCAGGGCAAAGCCATTGCACAGTTTATTCAAAGAACTACCTTATAAGGGTCATTAACCTGTACATAAGCACTGATTTGGCCAGAATACCAAATCACCCCATATGTCTGTTATTTGTTGACAGACTGTATGTTGATAGCACTGCTGACATGAGTCGTTCAAGTGGTACTGGACTCCGCTCGTGAGAGTCTGTACATAATCATGCCTCGGGTCATTGGGTCACTCTAGCCAATAACTCAAGTCCAAGATCATCAGTTTTCTTTAACATTTATCAGGTCACATTTTCAGTGCACACTCCGTAATATTCCAGCTATATAAGAGTAAATAGTCGAGTCTGGACTAGACAGCACAATGGCCAACAAAATGAGCATCGATGTACGATATTAGTATAACATGAAATGTGACAGCTAATTTGACCACCCGATTCCGTTAGTCGCCTCTTGCGACATGCATGGATAACCAAGAACCAATTCTAAACCGGATGTTCACGGGTATTGTTTTAAAGACCATGTCAAGGGAAACGATGCATCGTGCTTCAAGAAGTCTGTCAAGGAACAGACACAGCAGACAGCACCTAATTTTCTGACCATGTTTGTATATTCTAAGGTCAAAATCATGACCACAAGAAAGGTTTCTGTTTTCCAAAATAGAATAGGGGAGTCGAGAAAAGTGAAGTGAAATGGGCCTTAACCTCGTACTTGAAAATATTTCGCTCACATGGCGACATTTCTTGTATTAGCCCAGAGGCTGTTCTTATAATGCTACCTCACTGACACACCATGACTCAGTTAAGCACGAATATTCCACTACAAAAAAATCATGACTCACTCCGAGCCGACCTGTCCTTGTTGTACCCATTAATGCCCATTAATCCAGCCAGACAGGATGCAACAAGTACCATTTCTTAACATCTTTTAGTATGACGCGAACTGGGAAAAAACCCCGCCACCTTCATCTGTTCTAAACACTACACCGCGGTGGCGGCTCGATTTAATACTATGATGGACTTTGATTCCCTACATTGGTGCATCAATCCATCGCGGTATATATATAGTATGTGCAGCAGTCATCCAAAAGCCACCACACATACACTATGTCCATCTCCATGCGCGCAACAACCAATTTCCTCTTCCAAATACCAGGAACACTATTTTACGAACGCTTCTTTCTCTTGTTTCGCCAAAAATACGCCTTGATTATCTTCCATTTTTAAATAAAACAATAACCTCTGCTTAGCTGTTTCTAGAGACCTGTTGCGGCAAATGTTTCTCGTAGGAGGCAACGAAATGGAACGGACGGTCAGGTTTAGTGCATACAACATTTAGGACTATGCTCACGACATCAAACAGTGGGTTCAGAATCGATAAATTCCACATGAATCGGAGTATTGACGAGTACACAGTATAACAACAATCAGACATTTTCGATGTCTAATTTAACGACCAACTTTGGTAGAAAATAAATAAAAACATCAATTCTGAAATCAGCCCTTATAATAGGAACAGACACCGAAAAATATCTGATTAATGAATGTGGTTTTATTTCAATGTTAATGGAATACCTGTTATAAAAACAATGCAAGGTGATTATCCAGCTTTACTTTATTTTATTCAAAAGAACATGTCAGGTCATTTTTATATAAAGCAGACCCGTGTAGATCCGGGGTAGAACATGTCTTCAACAAACCCATGCTTGCCACAAAAGGCGACTATGCTTGGTAGACACATACGAGGGGACGTCAATAAGTTTTGAGCCTTGCATAGAAAAAAACAAAAAAATTGGTATAAACCACACTTATTTTTCAACATAGTCCCCTTGTGAGTCAAGACACTTGTTCCATCTTTTCTGCAAGGCGCTGATGCCATCTCTGTAGAAGGCGCCATTTCGGTCCTCAAACCAAGCCTCAGTAGCAGCATTAAGCTCATTATCATCCTGAAATCTGCGACCACGCAAGTGTTTCTTGAGATTTGGGAACAGATGGTAATCACTTGGTGCCAGGTCTGGAGAGTAGGGGGGATGCGGCAAGATTTCGTACCTGCATTCCTGGACAGCAGCGGCTGCAACGCGAGAGGTGTGTACTGGAGCATTGTCTTGATGTAGAAGAATACCACGTCTGATCTTGCCCCGGCGCTTCTCCGTGATCGACTGTTGCACTTGCCTCAACAAGTTAGCGTAATATTCCCCATTCGTTGTTCTTCCTTTTGGTAAGTAATCTATGTGGATGACGCCTTTGCTATCCTAGGAGACTGTCGCCATTACCTTCTGCACTGATTTGGAGGCTTTGAACTTTTTGGTCCTGGTAGAAGTGACATGTTTCCATTCCATGGATTCTTGTTTGCTCTCAGGATCATAGTGGTGGATCCAGGTTTCATCACAGGTTACTAGCCTAGAGTGAAAATCTTCTGGATTCTTGTTGTATCTGGTTAGCATGGAGTTGCTTATGGTGACCCTTGTTTGCTTCATTTCATCTGTAAGCATTCTTGGCACCCATCTTGAGCACACCTTAGACATGACGAGATGTTCATGAAGAATTGTTTCGGATGGATCCGTGTGAAATGCCTGTGCTCTCCTCTAACTCGTTCCAGCACAAGTCTATGCACTCTGTCAATGTTTTCCTGACTAGTGCTTGTTGTTGGGCGACCTGGACTGGGGTCATCTTCAAGACTCTCTCTACCATGCTTAAATTCATTTCAAGAACTAAAAACTTAACTACTGCTCTCTACTCAATGTTATTCATTTTCACTGCCGTGAGGGGGTCTCTTTCTGTCAATGTGAGCTGTTCAATAACTTCTGAGAGTAGGATACCAAAACTAATATATCACATCAGCGACACCCCAAGGTTCAATGTCGTACCATAGGCTGTGACACCTGGGTATGAAAAATGCTCAAGGCTCAAAACTTATTGACATCCCCTCGTATCATCGGTTCCCCACTGCGTAGATCGATGCCTTTGCTGTTGATCACTGGATTGTCTGGTTCAGATGCGAAAATTTACAGACCTCCGCCATATACATGGACTACTGCTAAGTGCGGCGTAAAACTAAACTCACTCAGGTCTTTGAGGGCATTTAGAAGTGAAATACATAAAATGAAGATTTTTTTATGGATGATGATGAAGGAGTAAGCATAAATCCGAAACGTTGTGTTCTCATATAAAGAAGTTGATATCCATAAAAATCTTCATTCTTAAACTCACTCACATATAACCGTCTATAAAATACCATGCTCCTGATAAGAATCTAAATCCATTGCCAACAAACGTGTGTACAGCACAGAACTTGACGGAATACATTCATCATGATGGAACACATACACGTGTCCGTAGTACGGTGATCTACCATAAGTTGTTGGCGACCTATAGCCCATTTTTATACTGTCTTGTCTGCATTTGAACTCAAGTTTAGAGATAGACACTACTTTTACTTTTTTAATTGCTGTGATATGCTAGTTGGTTTTTTCTGTCCTTCGACTGATTTTTATAATTTACATGTATTTCTGGTGGATTTACACCTTGTTTTAGTCACCATATGTCTGACACATTGCCGATGTGACTTGAAATATTAACTCACTCATTCGTTTTGGATATTGTCACTATGGATACGTTGATGTACGTGTGTGTTTTATAGAGTATTGGTTCAGATATCCACTGTATATTAATGACAATCTACAAAAATCTAGAGTAAATCTAAAATTTGATAGATCAAGAGTGGGTGAGTGAGCTAATATTTAACGTCGCATCTGCAAAATTGCAGCCATGTCATGACGAGAACATTCTTAATTCTTGACACAAACAAGAACTATATGTACATGTATATTATAAAAACAAACTGTCGACGAAGGCCAGTAAAACACCCAGAATATCACAACTGTAATGAATACTAGCGTGGAAAGTTATAACTTATAGCACTATTTGGACAGTGCAATATAAAACCTGGCTATAGATCGCCAACAACTGAAGGTAGAACACCATATTAGGAACCATGGGAACTTACGGCACAGGCAAGACTTGGATATACACACATTTATTTGATTTGTCAGAAGACCATACTAATGCATCAACAGCCGGAGATTCAAAGAATAATTTGTAAAATCTACCTACAGAAAAGGAAGGACCCTTGTTGTTCCAAAATAATATCAAAGGGAAAGCATTGTATTCTGAACGGAAAGCGTTAATTGGGATAAGCAGTCACTATTTACGTTCAAGCTAATGATGTTTTTGTGACAGTGGTGTATTATAATATCCACATCACCGTCCTTGATTACTACAGGAAACAAAAATATGTTTTCATCGGTAGATGAACTCTGAGACATATAGAACATATGCGGCAATGACAAGGTCATGCACAAACTGTTGTGTGTTTATCTGTGCTGTCGTTTAATGCTTCGCTGTATCCTAGCAATGGGGCGAGGGTATGCAAGATGAGGCAGTGGTGTAGCCCAAAGTTTTAAAGCGTCCGCTTGCCTGTCAGAATGGTCTCATAAACTGTTTTACAGGCATTTCAGAAGTTGCTGAGCTAAAGGTGAAGGAACTAATTTTATGGATGATCAGCTTCTTCATTTCCACAATGGCGACGTTTCGATATGGATTCTTATACCGTTGTCATGCTTTGCTTTAGAATGGTCTGATCCCCACCTCGGCGTGAAGCCAAATTCTGGTGTCCACCGTTACAGTGTGGCACACTTACTCTCTTCTTAAACACAACCACATTCATAAAACCTAGTCCTTCTGCAAGCACTAGGAATTGTGAAACTCAGCCACTTTGAGGAAATGCCACGCTTGACACAAGGCATAAAGGAATCAGGTTATCGGTATGAATTCTTCCGATGTGATGATTGCAAGGCACTTTAATGCACATCCATCCACTCGCAACCGACTGAAGTGTCCGCAACCTGGTGAGAGTATGTCTTGCAGTACGCAGTGGACACACACAATATTGCTTGCAAGTGGCCCCTCCTTTGTTTGATGGCATTGTTGCGTCACAAATGATGTTGTTGACTTGACATTTTTGGATGAATGCACATGTTGTGGCCAAATTCAATTAATTATTCATACAGAGAATCATTTTACGTTTCCTTAAGTTCCAAATTTATGCCATTCACATTTCACAAAGTCTTAGTACGAGGGAGAAACAGTCGTGCAGAATGTAACACAGTGAACTGTCTGACGGCGGCTAGGACGATCGAGCGTTGACATAGGCAGAAAGATATAAACTCAAGCGAATTAATGTGAATATGTCTCTCCCAATACGGCAACTAGTTTTTTCTATATATATTCAGTCGTTTCTCGAAAGTACGAGCACCTACGGCCATCGCCAACACCGTAGAATGCCATCAAAACAGTCTCCCGGAAGTAAACAAACAGGAAGTCAAGGGCAGATAATTCCCGGACAAGCTTGCTGCGACAATCCTAAAAATGCAGACCATCTATTACACGAAATGTGACCCATCATAATTATTATTTAATCAACGAAAAAATGTACAGAAAATACACACTCGTAACAATGTGAAGATCGTTCTTTCATTTGTCGTCACCTGGCCATACACAGATGCATATTCGTAAAGGCATTGAATATACCATGACAAAACTTCATCCACAACAAGGCGTAAATCTAACCCGCATTGAGAAAGTCATAACTCCTGCAATTACCTTCTAACCATTCGGAAGGCCCGTTAGAACTTGGAATCCCTACGATACAGAACAATGGTAAAATAATGAACATAGATTCACACATCGCTTCCAACAAGTCACTTGTGTTTAAAGAGTCACGAAAGAAACCCTATAGTCTTTATACTACACTGGAATGGTCTTGAGTCCATTTCCCTAAAATGGGCACACGTGATGCTTCCAACTAAGCTCTTGTGTCTAAAGAGTACAAAACTATAGCGTTACATTCATAAGAAGACTGGTCTTCCATTAGCTTTCCCTGACCAACACATCATTATATAGTTGCACGCATTCGAAGATCCTTTGAACATACCATGACAAAACTTCGTCTTCAACGAGGACGTAATGTAACTGGTACTGAGAAAGTCAAAATTACTGTAATTAATATCTGGAACGTTCTGAAGCATTCCAAAGCAATTTCTCTTTTGAAGCTTGTGAATGTATCAAAACCCTATCTCCATTGTAACCTATCAGTACAAATGATGACAGGGCATCTTATAAATGTTCTTTGTACGGCTAAGATGAATTAACTCCATTTACAGTTACTGCTGTAGGCGACTGTCTGATTAGGTAATTGTTTAAGATGATATTCACCTATTATTTAAATGGTGTTTAATGCCTTTGTTATTGTGTTACTCAGTCACTTTGGCGTCAGAATGTTCGGTTTATCATTTGGGGATTAATGTTCCGAATGTATAAGAGAAATCGGGACAGAAGTTTTGTATTTAAAACAATATTCATGCATTATCACAGCGGATGACACCAGGAATGGTGTTCATTCATTGCATCCATATGGGGAGTGGAAACCGAATGTTCGTCGGGACGAGCGAACGCCTTAACCACGAGGCTAACTTATTTCCTCACTATACAAATGGACGTTTATTACTAAGTAAGTGGCAGTTGCAAGATGTAGGCGACAAAAACAAAATTCCAGCTTTTTCACCAGAAAATGATATCATAGGTTAAAAATCTGCCAGTGTTGCAAATATGTGTTGGTTTCATGGACAAACACAAAGCAATCATGACTAGGAAAAAAATGACATACGCTTTCAGTCTACTTACAAAAAATGTCAGATTATGAGTACGTTAAATAAAACTGGTGACGGTATCGCTTTCCCCAACTAAATAACTATGTTAATGTTTTAAAGTATCTATTACTAATGGGTCACATATTTAACAAAGTTGAACAGATGAAGAACTGCAAGGAAGGCGTGCAAAGTTGTTGTTTTCGCAATGGTTGCCTGAGGTTAAGATGACCAGCTGAATCATCTTTGCAAGCTGAGGCAACATTATCACCAATCCAATGGTGATAGTGTTCTTTTTCACAGGGTGAGTGCTTCATTTTACTCATTTCGTGAAACTTGAACATGCCATTTTAAACGTTTGAGATATCAATTTCACATTTCAGAGACGTTGAAAGCTGATGATAACTCAAAAAATGTTCTGTAACCCTTTTCATCGAATTGTAACTTTCAGAAAACAATTCACTTCAAGGTTCGCAGGTGATGCAGGTGCGTAGATGGGTGGGAGGAGAAGACAAGAAATAGGCACTTTTCTCATTGTTTTCAGATGCTGAATGTGGCATGACTCTTTTGAAATCCCAACGGTAATAGGAAAGAGCGTCTAAGCTTGGTGAAGACTTTCATTGTTGCTATAAACATGTCAGATTTCCCAAACATGAATACTAAATATCTACGTCAATTATTTCACGAACCTGTTAACGGTCTACTGGTGTCAACGTTCAGTGTCATATTGAGGCCAATTGCTGAACTGTACAATTGGATTTGGTTTGTGCCTTGGTCGTCTGTGCAGTCATAAATGGTGTGTAGCCGAGCCGGCGGGCCGTATATTTAGCCTTCAAATATGACTGTGTGATTGTGTATTCAAATCCCATTTGAAGAGAGACGACTGACAGAACGGGTTGATAAACGGGTTGCCGTTGGTCGGGGTGTTGTTTAACACCGCTTTCAGTGATATTCCGGCCTATAAATAATCCAATCAGTGATTAACAGCATGAGCATCGATCCACCCAACAGGGACCAAGTCAGCGAACTAAACTATCAAACGCTTTCAGTTGCATTTTACGACAAGACTGTCTATTAAAGATTAGTGGTGACTGTTCCGTGAACGTAATAGCAATGTAATGGTGTCGGCACACATGAATCCAGTGTTCAATAGTATGATTATTACGGTATCTTGGTCCTCTGTGCAGTCACATCTTAATTGTAGCCCTACTGGTAGGCTACATACATACCTACCATTATCATACACTATTGGCCTTGGGGGTACAGCCACCGACAACCATGGCCATTTATTCATTCGAAAGAAAATAACAAATTCATTACAGTACTTAAACAAAACTTGATCGTTTGATGCAATATCTATTACAATGCCATGAATTCAATGTTTAGGAATGCATGGAAATCTTGATATCGATATAATTTAATATTTTAAATATATTATAATATATTTAATCACGAGTTGAATAGGAGATAAGAATAAGAACAACATTCAATGTCGATGTCATGTCTTTTGAAGAAATTGATTGGTTAATTGAATAGCAACCTGACTGCGCAGAGACCAGTCTGTAACATCAGCACCAGGGATCGAGTGCGTCACGATATGGCTGTAATATTACAGATGTGACAATAAATTCTATAACAGTGTTAATTTGAGGCTCACCCTCATCGTCACCCTGGCAACTGTAAACTGAAGTGAACCGCCATGTTATTACCATGTATGTCAGTTATCGTTTCATTTGGAAATCACGATTCTGAATGTTTCAAATAAATTATCACGTTGAAGTATTTACATCATATTGACCCTCATTTACTGTATTTACTCTAATAGTCGACATTGATAAAATTGTAATAGTTGTCACTGTTCAGTCAAGTATTCGAGTTATCCTTATTCTTAAAGTAAAAGTTAATGACTAATGGTTTAGGTTCGTCAGTGAATTATAACTAGTCATTTATAGGTATTGCGTCATAACATCTATGATGTTGATTACTTGTCTTACCTCGTTATTCTCGAATATTCAGGGACTGCAACTGGTTTACCTGATTCATTGATTGTTCTGTTTATTGGATTCATTGATTGATCTGTATCGATTGATTGGTTTATTGAGTTATTGATTGTCTAAAGAATAAAGATTCCTGCTTTGCCTGAGATCCCTCTCTGTTTGTTTTTGAAGGCGTGGAGATCCCGAGCTTAATTCCCCCAATACACAAGTTCTAGGGTTTAAAACAATCACACACAAACACTGTTTTAATTCTAACTCACTTACTCACTCAGGAAGTGTAAGCGAAAAATGTCACAATCGCAAAACCCTCAAAGTTGTGAAACTGACATGGAAACAAAGTCGCTAGGGATTGTGATAAAACATGGAGGCCGACAGTACAAGAACCAGAATTTTTCCATGCTCTCAAAATGAAAAGATGATACCAGGTCATCGATGCGTATCTTGGATTCTGTGTCATGGCTAAAATGTGATGTGAAACCACATACCAGTTGATCATGACATGACACCACCGAAACAGAATGACACACTGAGATGTGTTACAGTGACTCCCGGCCTGTTTACAGCTTTCAAAAATCAGTTCTCATTTAATTATTGATTTTCCCGAAATGAAATTATATGGAACATGTTTGTGAATACTTTTTTTTGCATAAAGATCAGATGTAAATGGCTGAGGTGACGGCATAAATCAAACTACAGTCAAACTACGAAAAGATACCAATGAAACACAGTCTAAAAGAAATACAATGGACATAAAACATTCAACCAACGCGGTGCAAACAATATACCGACTCTTGAACAAATGACATAATTTGTGTCACAAAAAACCTTAACAAAACAATGTTGTTTAAGAAATCGTTTTTTATGCATGTTCCCACTATGCACGTGCGTTATTTTTTTTTTTTGAGCTGGCGAGATGACAACCCAGCTAAACAGGGCAGTGCGCTGAATGAACTTTTTAATTGCATATTTGGACCTCTCCCAAACATCCCTCCCTCTGTCAATTCCATTTTTGGAGAAATCATAGGCTTTTCTGAATCACAGACTTTACGTCGAGAGACAAGATTCTCTCACTTTTGTTTCAGTCAGTGCATTGCGCTTTTCCTTCATATGAGCTGTAGGGTCCATACAGGAATCAGGAGTATCGGAAGTCCTTAGTATGGTGATCAACCGTAAGCTGTTATTATGTGTCGCAAAAGGTAACAATTGTTTTCATGCTGGTTTGTCTTGTCAAGGTAAATAACATACTAAATTTACATCTATGTATGTGATATACTGTTGTGTTATTGTTGTGTGCGGAGTTCAACAAAACCAAACGGAAAATGTGTGAAGCATATTCGGGCAAATGTGTGAAATGGCCAGTGGACCATGGCTAGTAAAAAAAGGTCGGGGCAGTATATCTACACAGAAACTGGTCTATATATATATATATATATATATAAAATTCTCTCCAATCATGCTCTCTCTTTCTCCCTTAAATTAAAATACTTTTAAATCAAGAAATATTATAACCAGATAGAAACGTTCATGATATTAGCAGCTTGTCTTCGGGCTACCGAATCATTTTGTGGGCTAATAACTTTCTGGCCTCCAGGGCCCGCGTGGATAACAACATTTGGAAACTATTTCGCACTCTGGCTGCTCGTGTCATTCGTCATGATATTCCTGTTATATTGCTTGAAATCAACATAAAGTCATGCTAACTCGATTTCATGACCTTAGCAACACTTCCGCATCACTTTCAGTCAACCAAGAAATCATTAAGTCCCAGATGTTCAATGCAGTTTGTAGCCTCGAATGTCATTCATCTACATACAGGTAACAGTAATGAAACAGAATAAAATATTTCATCAAGGCATCTTACACTAGAAAACTTCCAACAAAAGGTATGACTGCAGATAACAAGAAGCAGATCACCGTTTTATTATGTAGCATTATGTGAAGACTATATATGTCCAGGCTGACTGTAATCACCCTTCAGTCTGGTATTGAGGAATATCAACATCACAGCAAGCAAACGGCAAGACGACTCTACAGTGATAGCTATCGGAGGTTCATGATATAGTAATTCAGATGAAAGCTAGTTGACAGATATTTTTTTCTAATCTTATCCTGATTATATAACTATTTGAGAACAATTTACTACCAACTAACAGGAAAGTACAATCTTTTGTGAACAGCTTGTGAAAAATTGCTGCTGACCCGTGACAATTCGGGTAAGAATTTTAGTTGATCACTGGATTGTCTGGTTAAGACGCGATTATATACAGACTGGTGTCACAGCAGTATGAAAGAAGAATCAACCAAGCATTGTTTGGATTGAGCTAACACATTAACCAAACCAAAACAAAAGAAACAAAGAAAAAAACACAAAACAAAAATCAAAAACAAAACAAAAAAGAAACAAACAAAAAACAAGGCAAAAAACGACTGGGAAACTGTTTCTTTCTCTCACTTCCCAAACATTCCTTCTCCTATCACTCCCACGGTGCGTCATATTGGCAATATCTCAGCCATACTGTGACGAAAACGATTCATATTATTAAGAAGGAACATACCTGTTAAAGCAAAACCTGATAAAACTAGCATGAAAATCTGGAACAATGTAATTAAAGACGACAATACGACATAAAACACGGGCTATAAGTCGCTAACAACTGAAGGTAGATCACCATGCTAGGGGTCAAGGGGACTTACAGTAATTTAACTACCTCCATACCTACATGGATTTACACCATCCCTCCAGCTGCTGGCGATTTTGGTGAGTTTACGCCAATATTGGTAACAAATATATTTCGATTAAAGGTATGTTAGAGTTACAATTGACTTTGAATTGGAGGGACTTACCTACCCTGCCAGGAAGACAATAATTTTACAACACCTCAGCCCCCTTTGAGGATACAGCCACAGTAACTAATCTAAAATACATCTGTCTGCAGAACAAATTAATCAACATGTATCCATGAAATCAATTTCTTTTAAGCAAACAACAATTAAAATGAGAACTAACAGTGGTAAAAAGATCTTTAACAGTTTTTTTGACTGTTTTGATCTTTAACATTTATTCCTTGTGACTCTCTCATCACAAGGAATACAAAACGGAGGATCCTAACCTTTTAACAGGTATGCATGTGTATATCTAATGTGGATGTGTATATCTGGTATGCATGTGTATATCTGGTATGCATGTGTATATTTTGTGTGGCTAATACGTCATCGTCACATGATGACCTCTTCAAATCTCAACTGACAACACAAGTAGGTAAAACCAATGTGAGGTTTTGTTGCATGTAATTTATTTATACTTACTAGAGAGTCCCAGACGGATGTAAGTTCTAATACTGGCTCTGAAATCAAAGTATGGGATACAACTGGTGTCACAGATTTGTTGAGTGTTGCCGTGGCAGCAGGATCGGCTATTGTGTTCCAAGAACCAACAGTAGACGATGTCGTATTGCCCAGTAGCAAGATCATTATAGAGTTCAATAATCTAACTAACACAAGTAAAATAAAGTTAACATTGCAAACAAACTTGGAGAAACTTTGGCAATCCTCAGTTTTTATGCAAACAACGACTTGCACTGCGCTATATCACTAAATTGCGTTGAAATACATCTGTGTATTCAACCCTCTACATGGAAACCTTTTCCCTGAAGTGCCAAATCTGGTTCCACCACTTGAAATCAGGGTTCAACCCCACATATCTGCAACTAAAATAGATCTCGTTATCACAGTACCTTACCTGCTTCTAACTTTGCCACCCTTGCAGATGGTGAACCCACAAATCGATCTTACCCTCACCAAACTAAAAAAAGTCAAAAACAAACCCTTTGGTGTTGAAACAGGAATACAACCAGCTACATTCCAATTATAACACCCACAGATCCATTTCCACATATGTTAGAGTCACTGGATCCAAGACTGCCTCCTCTACACTCCCAGACTCCATATTCACCGTTGAGGCCAAAGCTATCCTTACCACTTTGGCCTGTACTAAACACCCGAACCACTCGAAAAACGTCATCCATTTTACAGATTCCCTCTCCTGCCTTCAAGGACTTCAAAGTGGTACGTCAAGCCACCCTATATTCTCAAACATTTTAGAACTTTACATTGATCTTTCTACTAGCCAATGTGACATTGTCCTCTGCTGGTTGCATGGCCACGTCGGCACAGGTAACACAGAGGCCGATGCTGCAGCTAAAGCAGCGCTTAACAAGCCCTTTTCTCCACTGGTGATTCCGTACAATTATTTCAAACCCACTGTCAAAAGTCATTTTCGTGACTTATTGTAAATTACCTGAGGAAAGTTGGCCTGCATCATAAATTGTAGTTTTGAAAAGAGAATAACAAATTACATGCTTTCCTATTTCTTGTCATGACATTTGCAATTTTTAAATTAGAGTGAAATGAAAATATATGGTGTTTTTCAAAACAAAACTCTTTTGGACCATGGATTTAGAATGGTAACAAATGCAAGCTTGACCTCGTCACTATATGGCTGCAATAATGCCGATGTGACGCAAAGCCAAACTCAACTCATTCGGAAGACAAAATATTAATTACAGGACATAAACACACACAAACAGTTGATGTATTTTAAAATTTCCAGTACTGTATGGTTAGATGTGATGGAAGCTTGATATCGATACAATTTGATTTACTCACGAGTCAAATAGATTTCTTTATGAACAATGTTGAAGATTGGTGTCATAGCTTTTGAAAAAAACTAAATGATTGGTTAATTGAATAAACAGACAGCCTGACTTCCCAGAAACCTATTTGTAACAAGAGTCAACTCAACTCGTTGGCACCAGGCAGTGAAGGCGAAGCAACGCACACCACAAAACCTCAAGGTTGTGAAATTACCGTGGAACCAAATTTGCTAGGAATTGAAAATAATATATAAAAAAAACCTCCGCAAATTACAAAGCCGGGATTTCTAGAACCAGTGCGCGAATTTGCCTTGACTGAAATTCGGCATGAAACCACACGCCAGGTTAACATGAAACATGATTGTACTTGCAATCATGTACTACTTACAAAAAGTTAAGTTATCAAGAATTTTGCTGGTTAAGTTCTTATTCAATTATTTACTCTCTTGAAACAGGATATCGTTTGATCTCACACAAGCAACAACTCGAAATATTGAAAAATTGAAACACAATTTTGACTGATCTACACACACACACACATGCAAGCACACGCACACGCACACGCATACACCTATCCACACACGCACACATATACACATATGTATTGGTCACCTTCATGACAAGTAAGCATCTGCAATGTGACAGGTCTCCAATTACAAATGTATTGTTAGCACTGACCTTTAGCGTCCTCTTTGCTAAGTGGATTTGGGAACTTAACTTACATAATAATGTCGCAGGGTTTATAACACGGCCACTGGACTGGTGTTATACGATTTTATTCTGCCATTTGCCTATTATTGTGGAAACATTTGGCTTGCAATAATACAACTGCATTTAGTGAAAATGCATGGAGAGCTGTCACTGCCATAATGGTGTGTGCCATGCAGCTTTTATACCACCTCAGGGCACGAATGCAGCGTGTGCCTGAGTCCGTGATGTACCGGCTGGCTGCCAGCCGAATTGTATAGTAAACTGTTAAGGACAATACTGTGGATTTGTGATGGGTGCTGTGCAATATGAAAAGTTCAACCTGTGACACATAAACACGCTTCAAGACACGGAAGACCCGTTTGAATGTGGAATCCCCACGGTGCAGAACAGAATCAAAATAATAAACTTAAATTCATATGCATTGGGGCACTTCCAACAATTCCCTTGTGTTTAGAGAGTCACGAAAGAACTAGTACTCCTACTGCATTTACATCGTTCTCGACGTGTAAGGATTAAGATTTCCCACTTAGAAACATGTTTCCAACAAAGTACTTAATTTTGAAGAGTTAGAAAACTACAGCATTGCATTCATAATCTGAAGATTGGTCTTTCATTTGCCTTCCCCTGGCCAACACAGCATCAGATTCTTCTATGCATTTGGAGATCTTTTGAACATACCATAAAAAAATTCAAACCATTTAATCTAACTGGCATTGAGGAAGTCATAATTCCTGTAAGTACCTTCTTAGAACGTCCTAAAGCATCCTAAAGCAATTTTGTTTGAAGCTTCTGAACGTATCAAGCCCTTTCTCTTCTGACACCTATCATCACCACTAACGCCAGGGCATCTTGTAAATGTTGTTTGTACGAATAAGATGAGTGTAACACGGTTTACAGTTACTGCCGTAGGCGACGTTTTCATTAGATAACGTTAAAAGTGGCTATCACGCTCTCATTTAGATGATGGTTTGTAAATGTGTTACTCAGTCGAGTTGGCGTCAGAAATTCTGGCGCATCATTTGGGGATGAATGGTTCAAATATATAAAGAGAAATGTGGACAGGGGCTTCTAGTTTTATATTCGAAGCAAAATTCCAGTTCTATCACTGCGGATGACACCAGAAATGGGCTTCACACATTGTACCCGTGTGGAGAATCAAAGCTGGGTCTTCGGTGTGATTGGAGAACGCCTTAACCACTGGGCTTCCCAACCGCATCACTAACAGAGAGGACATAATTACTATGTGTTGGGCAGTTACAAGATGTCAGGCAAGTTAACTACTGGGTGTCATGTCGAGGTTTTAAGGAGCGCTTAGTGGCATGTTGTGAAAGTGAACAGTGATCTGTAAATAACCAATGCTTGATAAAAAACGGCAAAGCTTTGTTGAGAACATCAGCATTACGGAAACGATGACATGAAACAGGTAAGTTCCCGTTCATCAACGATCCGTGGTGATCTTCAATAACCTGTGCGTCATCGCAGATCAATGTTAATGCTAATTTTCTCTGGATTGTTTGGTCCAGACTTGATTATTTACAGACCACTGCAACATAGCTAGGATAATGCTAACAGCGGCTTAAAACTAATCTCACTCTCCCACTCACTTATCACTACATGAAAATTAGGTGACATTAATTAGAGATACACTATAAAATTGTCTCAATTTATTTATGGGTTTCTCAAGGATTGAGTAATTACCAGGGATGTATAGCAGACTCTAAACAGCGTATCTATGATATTTACTCTCAGATGTGGGAAAATGATACACATTTTTTGAGTGAAACTAGATTATTTTTGCAAATTTAAGATTGTTTAAATTTAATACGCATCCTCCCGTTTCCAAAGGTCATGTGTTTTCAATCGTCAAATACAGTGGGATAATCCACCTGCATGTCAACATGGCCACTCCCAACAACCGGTTGGACATCAATATACTGTGTATCAAATGTTCATATCTCAGCAACAGTGAACAAAAACAACAATTTTAACTCGTGCATCATTAATGCAGAATCTACCTAAAATCAAATTCCTAAAAGTCCCAAATGTTTACTCCAAAATTAATGGTTTTCCTGTTTAGTTTACAAGCGTTCTTGCAGGTCACGTTACTAGTCATGTGACCACGCTGACAGATATAATTTTATGGCACGCCAAATTCGCAAGATTGATTACGCTAAATCGACAATGAATTGCAAAATTCATTTCTAAACAAAAAACAGTGCCGTTTAATTTATTTTCTTTAGAAAGGACAGTAACTGGCAATGCAATCAAAAGGCTGTAGGTAAAGCTCACAAGACTGTAGATGACGGGGTGGGAGTGTAGGGGTGTAGGGAATGCTTGGTCTTTCCATAGCATTTATTTTACTCTACACGATAAATTAAAAGGGAAATCTACTTCCGCTGGTGTTATGTTCTCAGCTACAGTTAAAATTGTTATAAAAGTAAATCTGAGAGGGAAAATGTTTATTATCTCTGCAGTGTGAAATGTTTGTATAGTACAAGTGTTTACTAACAAAGGACCTACCCTGTTGTTACAACATCGCTAAAAATATACAGCCAAGAAAAGGATCTATAACAATGTGAGACTGCTTCCATAGCAATGACGGATTAACGGGAAAAAACGCATAAAATGCGTTGGAATGCAACAGTGTTTGAAAAGAAATATCTTGTCTAAAGTTAGGCTGAATGATTGTATTCATATTGTATTGTATTATTGTATTGAATATTGTATTCATTTTTCCATTATTTGATCGCAACCCAGTACGTCGGCATACCTAGTAGTTATTGATGTAATGAAATATAGAATTGCTCTTGCACTGTTCAGATTGAGTGCACATACTCTGATTGAAAAGGGCAGATGGACTACACCTAAAACACCATTACAAGATCGCAAGATGTGTCTCTTTCGTGTGAATGATCTTGAATATGAAAACCACATCTTGTTCATTTGTCCAAAATATTAAAGCACAAGAAATCGTTACCTACCAAAGCTTGCCATTGCCAGACCATGTACTGTAAATTTTGTGAACATGTTACAAACAAGTAATAATGTACAGCAACTGATTAGTATTGTTAATGTGTCTATCATATCTTTAAAATGGAAACGGCGATGGATATGTTATAATTATTTACTCTTGGGTTCCCATCCCTTACTTCTCTGTTAAATTATTGTATATCAAGTTATGTACATCCATGGATATGGACCTGAGGCCTTCGTACTAGAAATAAATACTTGACTTGCCTACTACCCGCGACTGACCAATTTTGTAACATTTGTTTTGGGCCCATGACCTGAATAAACCATCTGTCTGTCATGAAACTTAACACACTGTTCCCATGTGGGGAATGGAACCAAGGTCTTCGGCAAATGTTTTAACCACTAGGCTACCCCCAACAGCCCCTACGACAGACAATGATCAGAGAATACACAGCGTGAGCCGATTTTCCCTTCGCGAATGGCCACAAAAAACTATTAACAGCAGCAACAACCTTTGTTTCATTTTTCAGGACATCAGTTTATGGCGAAACATTCTCACGAACAGGATAGAAACGAGATTGAAAAAATTATACTTTGTTATTTTTAGAGATAGATTATGATCCTTTCGCTCATCAATAGGTGCCATGATACCAACGAGTAAGTGAGTTAGTTGTGTTTTATGCCACTTTTAGCAAAATTCCAGCAATATCACCGCGGGGACTCCTGAAATGGGCTTGACACATTTTTCCCAAGCCGAGAATTGAACTAAGGTTTTCAGCGAGGTACAAGAGAAATGAACAAACAGGTCACGGGATGAGTGGACTTGCCCTTCGCGATCAGCCATAAAACTACAAACAGCAGCATTTTTGGGGCAGAATGTCAACCTTATAAAGACATGGACTCACGAACCAACTGAAAAGTATGTTTAAAAAAGTACGGCTTAGTTCTATTTTAAGAAAGATTTGCATCCTTTCACACATCATTAGGCGTCATTAGATGACATGCCCGATTTTGCTAACGTAATACTGACAAAATCTTTGGAGAGGTATAGTTTTTTTTTTCCTTTTTTGTTTTAAATCAGGCTGTTCAATCTAGTTTATATCACATTGAGGAATATTGGAACAGCGTATCGATCACGATCAGAAGAAATAGGGAGCGTAGAGATACAAAGGGTTTTTACTCAAGTCATTTAAAACTCTATCTCTCCCCTTTTCCCTTCCATCTGACATACATCTTTATTGGATCCGAAACGTTTTACCCTCCTCTTTCATTCCCACATGAATCCTCACATATACAGAGACAGAGCATATTCGTTTATGTTATTTAAAACGCTGTCTGTCTATGGTTTATGCATGTTGCCTTATTACCGACTATCAAAAATGTAACATGGTGGAAGGATAACATGACAGTCGCAGGTACAATGAAAAGGTACATCTATTCCACTCAAAAGAGCATAGCGGGTTATATAATATGCAGATGCTCTTAGTATTAAAACATGTGTCAGTTGTATTGAATTCAAAAGAGAGTGTTTGATTTTTAACGGTGACTAAAACTCTGTCAATAACAAATATACGTTGAGTGACGTGGGCGGATGAACCCTGTCTGGAGCACAAGTATCTTACACTATTTCGACCCCTATTGAGGGCACAGCCATTCACAATTATTCGGAAAACATGCCCTATAAACAACAGGACACAAACACACTGAGTCAGTGTGTTTTAAAATTCGAAGTATTCAATGTATAGGCGTGAATGGAAACTTGATATCATCAAAACCTGATTCAAGCACAACTCATACTGGAGATCGACGTCATGAGTTTTGAAGAAATTAGTTGAATGAATACACAGACAACCTGACAGCACTAAATCCATTTTGTACCAAACTCAACTCTCAACTCGTCGACAGCAGTGCAAGTCACACCAAAAAACCTCAAGGTTGTGACATAAATTTCCATGGAAACAAATCTGCTTGGAATTAAAAAAAAACATACGGGGATTAGAAAGCAAGTATTTCTAGAACCAGAACGTGTTCTTGGTGGACTAGATTTGGTATGAAGCCACACACCAGTTTATCATGAAACGACACCACTGCAATATCAGT
The DNA here is from genome assembly GCF_037392515.1 of Haliotis asinina. Taxonomy (NCBI): domain Eukaryota; kingdom Metazoa; phylum Mollusca; class Gastropoda; order Lepetellida; family Haliotidae; genus Haliotis; species Haliotis asinina. Next base: position 22,716,187 of record NC_090292.1, read on the forward strand.
GACACCGTACTTTGTGCTACAGCGACTCCTAGGCTATGTACAACTTTCACACTTTCAGGCACACCAACACGGATATACACATGTGTTGGTCACCTTCACGACAAGGAAGCATCTGCAATGTGTCAGGTCTCCAATTACAAACGTATTGCTAGCACTGACCTTCAACGTTGCTAAGTGGATTTGGTTGCTTGAAAAACTGACTTCACGTCACGGAAGACCAGTTTCAGCTTGGAATCCCCACATAATTTCACATACATGGGCATGCCTGCCCCTTCCACTGAGTCACTTGTGTTTAAAGTGTCACGAAAGAGACCCTGTTATCTTTATACCATAGTCGAGGTGTATTGAGTAACATTCATGCATGTTCACACGTGCTTTATCCAAGAAGCCACTTGTGTTTAAAGTGTCACGAAAGAAACCCCATAACAATACTCGAGGTGTATTGAGTAATATTCATGCATGGGCACACGTGCTTCATCGAACAAGCCACTTGTGTTTAAACAGTGCAAACAGTATAGCGGTACATTCATAATGTAAATATCTGCCCTTTACTTGTGTTCCTGTCACCAACACAACATTATATTCCTACATGCATTTGAAGATCTTTTAAACAAACCATGAAAAAAATTCACCCTCAACAAGGAGTTAATCTAACCGGCATTGAGAAATTCAAAATTCCTGTAATTACCTTCTCAACGTCCCGAAGCATCCAAAAGCATTTTTTCTTTTAAAGCTTGTGAACGTATCAAACTTTTTGTCCTTTGAAAACTATCATTGCTATGGATGACACTGCATCTTGTATATGTTATTTGGACAAGTAAAAATGAATGTAACTTTTCGAGTTACTACCGTAGGCAACTTTCTGATTTGGTAAATGTTGAAAATGATTATCACTCTCTCATTCAAATGATGTTTTACGCCTTTGTAAATGTGTTACTCAGTCACGCTGGCGTCAGAATGTCTGGTTTATCATTTGGGGATGAAAGTGTTGAGTTGTAAGAGAAACTGAGACAGAGACTTACAGTTTTAAATATACAGCAATAGTACAGTTTTATCGATATCACGCCGGATCACACAAGGAATGGGCTTCAGATATTGTACTCATGTTAGGAATTAAAACCGAGCGAATGCACCCCATCGTGTAACTGAGAGAATGAACGTTTATTACTAGGTATTGGGTATTTCCACGATGAAGGTGACCCTCATCTTGTCAAGGAAGTTAAGCATTGGGTGTCATGTCATGGTTTCGGAGCCTGAGGAGCCCTTAACTGTATTTCAGCAATATGACCAGCAATCTGTAAATAACCAAATATGGACGAACAATTCACATATTTATTCACACTTTATGAAAACGTTGACATGAAACGGGTGAATTCCCGTTCATCAGCCACCTATGAAGATCTGGGTTCGTATGGGACTTGTGTAAACCATGCTTGTCGGAAGTGACGATTAATGGGATCAGGTGATCAGACTCTCTGACGTGGTTGACACAGTTGTGAAGATCGATGTTCATGCTGTTGATCACTGAATTGCCTGATCTAGATTCCATTATTTACAGACCACCGACATATAGCCGGAATTTTGCTGAATACGGCGTTTAACAACAATCAATCAATCACTCAAAGCAAAGACGGTATACACTGTTATGATAATGTTATGTTTATTACATGTACGACATCAAGAAATCATTCTAACATAACATACCATATATAGTGTTTCAGACGTATTTTTTCACAAAGCAATTTTTGCGACGGTGTATAGACTAAAATGCTGCCGTAATTTGAAAATCTGATTGTGTTGGAAATATTTGTTGAATTCATGGAATACAAAAAGACAAGTCGTGAGCAGGAAAATAATGACACATCCTTTTAGTCAAGTTGCAATTTCCAAACAGCAAATGCCAGATTATAGGAAAGTTGAAATACGACTGACGGTATCGCTTTCACTCAGTAAGTAACGTTATAAGTGTTTTAAAGTATCTATTACTAATGGTTCACACATTTAACAAAGGTGAACAGATGAAGAAGTGCGAGAAAGGCGTTGTACAGAGTTGATCTCTTCGTAATGGTTGCCTCAGGTTAAGATGACCAGTTGAATCATCTTTGCCAGCTGAGGCAACTTTATCACCAATTAGATAGTGACAATGTTCTTTTTCACAGTGTGAGTGCTTTATTTTACTCATTTCTTGAAACTTGAACATGCCAATCTGAACATTTCAGATATCAAATTCACATTTCAGGATGGCACGTTTTTATGATGACTCTTGTTTTGTAACAGTGTTGATGAACTTGCAATTTCATTCCCTCCCACGTCCGCTATATGCAATTCTAGAGATGGATGAGGGGAGGAGATAAGTAAGGGGCAATGTTCTCATCTTTTGCAGCTGTTGAATATTTGCTTGTCACGATTCCATTCAAATTCCAATATTGGTAATAGGAAATCGCGTCTAAGCTTGATGAAGAATTTCATTGTTGCTATAAACCTGTCAAATTTCCCAAACATGAATGTTAAAGATCCACTTCAACTATTTCATGAACCTATTAACGATCTACTGTGGCAACATTCGGTATCAAGTGATGAACTATATATTTGATTAGGATTTTGCCTTGGTCGTCTGAATATTTAGCCTTCAATTATGAGTAACTGAGTATTTATATCCCTTTTGATGGCAATGAGGACTGGTCTTATCTGCGTCATGAATCTCAGGGTTTTCACTTAGCGGTTCGTATTCAATAGTTTTCAGCTTACAATAACATACGACTGACGGAAAGGGCTGGTAAAAGGGTTGGCGTTGGTTGGGATGTTGTTTAACGCCGCACTCAGTGATATTACAGCTATATCGCGACAGCCTGTAAATAATCCAGTCAGTGATTAACAGCACGAACATTGATCTACCCAACATTGATACGATGTCATGTGGCAACCAAGTCAGCGTACCTGACTATCCAGCCCTTTTAGTAGCTTTTTACGACAAACATGGGTTGCTGGGATTCTAATCCAGTGTAACAATGTGTGATACAGTAATGAGTTCAGAACGTGATGCCGGCTTACAGTTAACAGGTCTTTTAATGCTTGATAATGCGAGCCTTTTGTATGTTGGAACTTCACAGAGTCTAAACAAGACCTGCGCATTGCAACAATGAGTAAATAGTTCGTGAGTTTCGTTTTATGCCTTTTTTGCATGAACTCCAGGAATTTACAGCTTGGAAAAACAGAAATTGGTTTGACACATTGTTAAGATGTGGGGAATCGAAAACGAGTCATGACGAGCGAACGCTACCCCACAGCCCTTACAACAAACAATGAACAAACAATGAACATAAAGGCATGACAGAACTGGATGCTTTCGAACGTCAACAGGTGTCATTAAATCACAAACCCGGTTTTTCTAATGTAGACACCCAAGATGTCTTTCAGGTTCTGAAAGGTGAAGGTCACGGGGTAGAATAGACCTTCAGCAACCCATGCTTGCCATAAGAGGCGACTCAGCTTGTCGTAAGAGGCGACTAACGGGATCGGGTGGTCAGGCTCGCTGACTTGGTTGACACATGTCATCGGTTCCGAATTGCGCAGATTGATGGTCATGTTGTTGATAACTGGATTGTCTGGTCCAGACTCGATTATTTACAGACCGCCGCCGTATAGCTGTAATACTGCTGAGTGCGGCGTAAAACTAAACTCACTCACTCAGTCTTTCAGGTTCTCATAGTAACGAAGTATGTGCTACTATAGCCGTTTATGTTGTCTTATCTTTAGATCAGTCTGTACAATTTAATGCAGATCTCATTGTAGAATTATCGAAACAAATGTCAAATCCCAAATGTCCTATTACACAAGTCGGACAAGACAGGCTGTCAAATGTTTAGGCATGTCTCTTGAACACCGAGCAGAAACAAAGTAGGATGATTCTGCCAGGTACAGCGTGCACACTGTACCACTTGACTGTTGAGAAATGCATGGAAGCTTGATACCGGTATGGTGTGATTTGAGCCCGACGCGGAAAGGAGATTTTTAACGAACATTATTGAATACCGTTACCATGTCTTTTGAAGAAAATGAATTGAAGTGACGTACATCCTGGCAGCATAGAACCAATTTCTTAAACAAATGTCTCCACTCAACAAGGCAATAAAGGAGCAAAAATCCTACACGAAAAAGCTCTAAAAGTTGTGGAATTGCCATTGAAACAAATCGGTTTGGTGTGAAAATAAACATGCGCACATTACAAAGCTGACATTTCCAGGACTAGAACTTATACTTTACCATGTTCTGAAAATAATAGGATGACACAAGATGGTCGATATATGAAACCACATACCGGTTTATGATGACAATTCACCACTGCAACAACATGACACCTTTCAGTGTGCTACAGTGACTCGCGGCCAATGTACAACATGAGTACCAAAACAAGCATGAGACTCAAGGAATTTGAAAGTGACAGTTCTTAATTAATTATTGATTTTCCTGAACGAAATATTATGGGGATATCGTTTGATCTCACACAAACAATATCTCCTGCGGAACACAAACTTGGATGATCAACACATTTGATGGTCAACTTCATGAGAAGTAAGCATTTTCAATGTGTCAGTTCTTCAATTACAAATGTATTGTTAGCCCTGCCTTTCAGCCTCCTCTTTTCTATGTGGACTTAGTCGCTTTTATATCTCCCGATCTTTGACTACAAAGGTCGACCAAACGATACATGTTTTGTACCTTCATCTCTTATTACTTCTCTTGCATTTCTACTATTTGTACCGACTGGGGAAATTTATGAACCTAAAGGACTTATGCCAAGTGGCATATTCTAACCTCAAGGATGTCTCCATTTGATTTAAACCCGTAAAGATCAGTGTTAGAATTGTCTCCATTAACCGAGGTATGTGGCAAGAGGCGACTAACGGAATCGGGTGGTCAGGCTTACTGACTTGGCTGACACGTGTCACGGCTTCCCAATTACTGTAGATGCTCGCTCTATCTGGATGGTCCAAACTCGATTATTTACAGCCCGTTGCCCTATAAATGGAATATTGTTGAGCGTGATGTAAGACTAAATTTACCCACTCCGTTCGATTTGGCCGCATTCATGATCACTTGTGTTTGGGATGCAAATGTACTTTTTTTGTTTTCATTATCTATTTCGTTGATTGATATTTCGATGAAATCGGTCCACCCGTTGCGCTGTCTCTCGTTTGACAGATCAACAAAATAGGACACTTGGCTGGAGCAGAAGTGTTGAGGAAGGACATATATACAACATGGGTGGCTCTGGTAACTGAATTCATGTGAAAGTAGATTTCGTTTTTCTTCAGGTTAATCACTGATACACGCTCCGTGTACTGTCAGTACATAATTTGCTATAGGCGTGCTCTTGGTCAGCTCATTACTTAGGAGATAAACGTACTGTGCTGGAAAATCAGATAAGTGTTATGCAGAATTAATAATCTCTAAATGTCATTCGGAACCGAACGCGTAGCAATGCAAAACATTGTCGTCCTTGAACACGTCTTTATAAATATTTGCATTTTATAGAAATTAATAAACCCAAAAAAACCAAATGTGACTACTTTCTTTTGTGCGTCAGTCTATATGACAGAGATCATGAAGATCATAAGCATTGGCGATATGGTGACGCACACCAACCGTTCATCCCGGCAGTCTCATCTTACAAGCATAGACTGCTGAATGCCAAATACAACCAGGATCTTCATGTGGCAACTGGTTCAGAGAAAGCTCAGAGACTTCCGATGCTAGAAGATAAAGACCAGGTCTAACGTTCCTCGAGCTAGATAGGAATACTCAATAACCCAGGAATAGTTGAATGTTAATCGCGCCGTCCTCCGCTAGGGCAACAAATCAGCCGTTATAACTGCACCGATAACAACACCATCGCCCTAATCGGATCATATAGTTTATCACTTCATGCTGACCTCATCTGTCACAGTAATAGCCCCCGGAAGGAGCACATTTTGATATCCTAAATAGCCTCCCTGAATAGATGCTATATGTCAAGGGATTCTGGTATTCCTCGAATGGAGTGTGTCGAGGAATGACATGGTCAGACGTTGTCGTATTATTTCCAGTATTGGAATTAAAAGAATTCTGTCTACCCAGAACCGATTATTTAAGAAAGAAAAACAACAACAACAACAAAAACGGTTTAGGTTGAATCTCTTTTTTTTAAATTAGTCGCACTACCTCTGCGATTAATGTAATCCATTTATGCAATACTGACATGGCAATATTACTACAGAAGTAAGTTCAGATACTTACATCCAGATGACGCTAGATACGTTCGATTACGTGCAGTGGAGAGACAAGAATAGTACTCACGTCAATGCATTATGGCGTAATGCAAATTGTGTACATTATCATCTGATGGAGTACTGTCGGCTGCTATGCTATTTCATTAAAGTATCTTTCTTTATTCTTTTATGTCGGTTTGCAGACCATGGGCCCATAAGATAAAAAAATATGTTTCCGTATAATAAGAGAAACTGTACAACGAAATTCAAGTATTTTATATATATTAATTTTTTCGTGTAATGTACTTAAATATATATATCCGTAAAGGGACGGACATAATCTCACGGGGCAAATACTTCTAGGAGTTACTTTCTTTTATATAATGTTCAACTTTGAAAAGTACATTACACGAAAAAATTAAAAAAAATATGTTGTTTATCACAATCAATTAGCCTATTTTTAGCACTATATATAAAGTGAGAAATATCAACAACGCCCTGGCTGCACCAAACAAGACTAAACTCATAGGTCCTTAATAAATATTTAACACGAGTAGCCCATGTTGTTCTACCAGCTCAATCGTATTTCCTCATAAGTAATTAACATCGTATTGCATGACGATCCTCGGACACCATCAATAATTTACACTAACAGTTATACATCTGAAATAATGATCAACATGTATATTTAATCTAGCACAATCTTATAAAACTCCATTTCTAGAAACCTGTTCACCTACACCAGGAATATATTTGCCAAAGTAAATGTGAAAGATTTCAACCGATTCCACTCCTCAAACCCCCATATCATATACACCAAGTTTAACCTTACTATCGAACAACTTGAACATTAACTTTACAGGTATGCTTGGATATTTTAGAAAAAAAAGACTTTTAAGCAAAGAAAACCTTATTAGCTTTATAAACAAAGGCATGAGAGCAGTTTGGGCAATGCCCAAGACAATCTACTAGCAAACAGAACATCAGGATAACTATTCTATGTTTACGTCTTAACCGGAATACGACTATAAAAGCACTTTCCATATAAACGAAGAAATCCAAAATACGAGATGTTTGCACCAACTGAGCTGCCTATGCAATCAAGTGTTGCAAAGGCGGTGCGAAACCTTGTTACGTTCTCTCCTCCAGCAATTAGCAAACTGCGATTGTTAGTGGCTGTGCCTTCAAAGGGTGTTAAAGTATCGTACAATTATTGTCCCCACTGAGGTACGTAAGTCCCACAGCCTTAAACGTAAAAACTTCACGTACCAAGGTTTTAAATATAGTATTTGTTATTTTAGATTTTGGCTAAATTATCTTACTGTCGCCAGCAGCTGAGGGGATGGTGTAAATCTAGCTAGGCTCCATGCAGGTAGCAAAAGTAATGTAAGTCCCTATGGTCCCCAGTGTGGTGATCTATAGCCCGTGTTTTATATTGTATTGTCTTCTCTGATTACAGTGTTTTAGTTTTCATGCTAGTTTTATCTTCATATCTGTGATAGTCTAGTGTTTTTACTGTCCATTGTCGACTGGTTTTACCATTCCAGATATTTTCATCATTTTAAATGAATTGTTCTCGTCACGATATAGCTGCAATATTGCCGTTGTGACGGGAAATACTAACTCACACACTCCTCACGCTGAAGGACCAGTGCTCCGTTGTTCCAAACAACCTTATCTCTAAAGATCAACCTCATCTCTAAGATTACAGCCTTAGACCTTTACTAAGGTTAGCCTCCCGTTGTACGAAACAACCTCAGCCAAGTTTAACCTTAAGGTAAGGTGGAGAACTTAGGTTGGTCCGACCCAACCTTAAGGTTACGGCTAAAGATGGTGATGGTAACTCTAACCTTAGTGTTTAAGTTTGATCCTAGCTCAGGTTGTTTTGAGCTAAACAACGTTGTGGCTCAACAACGGAACACAGGTTCTCTTCCAGGAATGGGTTCAGTCATTCTCTTCCCACAGACGTTACTCCTGACATATATTCCTCTGTCACCTCTGTTCTAATACGACTCTTTCAAGTCGAACGTGTTCAAGATTCGTGATTGGTTGCTATCAGTGTTAGCAATCAGCGACGTTGTCTCAAAAGTGATAATTCGCATGCGTATACTTCAGGAAAACTAGAACCTATTCCCCAGCACAATGCGCAAACGTTTCATCTAGACGGAACACAGTCGGGTAGTAGCGTATCCAACCCCCATGTTAACATCGTACAAGCTAGCCATTAATCGACTTAAGAGTAACATAAACTAAAACATCTTATCGATTGATTCCTGCTCTCTATATTGCCCTGGTTTCTGTTTTTCAGTTACATACTATCCCTCGCACGAACTGATCAACTAACTCGTATTCCATGTAAGTCGATGGAACACGCGATCGCATTGGATAGAAAGAATTTAAGGGAGATAATTCGTGTTGCGATTTTTTGCCGCTAGGGGATTTTACGAGAAACAGGAAATATGACCGTATCAGAACAAAAGTTATACAGAAAGATATGACAGGAGTAACCTCTGTGAGAAGGGAATGGGGTTTAGTGTGTGAGTCGCGTTTCTGGTGTCCACCACCATGACATTTGATGGAGTACTGGTAAACGATGGAGAAAATCTAAATTCACTCACTGTTGTGCCAGTTGTGACAGTCAGAGCACACAACTGTAATCCTTTAACCTATGAATACTAGTATTTGATATAATCTGTGCATATTTATATGTATCTAAAGTTTCTAAAAATATTCATATTTATGCAATAGTGAATAGCGTCAAATCCTCCATTTCATGTTGTAGTATGTCTTACAAGGGTGTCTAGATAAGCAGTAACGGTTGCTCACCAATCTCGATTCACTTTCATGAGTAATAAAATGTTTAAACCACAGTTGGAGCGGTGTTCAAGGAGGGTAGACAGCAATACTAGAGGAGTGATTATACTGGGGTGATTGACTGATTGAAACATATTTCTCAGGGCAACCACTTTGTCCAGAAAATGCAAAGCGTTTAAATATTATTATATAATAAGTTATAGCCAGACTTAAAGAGATGCTATATTCCGCTTCTCAACGGAAACTGTTGAGACTGTGGTTATTACATGTGTCAGTACACGTTACTTCCAGCTTAAACTTGTACGTTTTCCAGATACTGAAACTGACAGAATTATACAACGCCGTGGCAAAAACGTGGTAGGCAACCATATATCATATTATTAGGAAACTACGACACAGGAAAAACATGACACCTTAAACCGTGGGGCAATAACTACTTCCTGTACGACTTTCAGAAATAGCATCTTAACAGGATATATGACAACTTATACAAAAAAATAATCGCAGCATATTTAAGTCAATCCAGACACGGTGCACCCCATCGTACTGAAATGTTTTTTTTACGTGCATTTCATCGCATATGTTACCATCAAGTGTACCAAGAGGGGAAGAAACACACTTTTTAAGGCACTATTCAGAAAAGCCAATTCAGATACGCGTCTCTCAAATGTGCAACGTGAACGTCAGAAAGTGGAGTTGTATGGACAATGGGGGTGCATCCGTCAGACTGTTTATGATTTACAGACTCGACGGCAATAAACTGGCACCACTACTGATTGCCGAAGAAGACGAGTGACGTCACAGGCAGGGCACCGCCAAAACATCTGTAGCCGTGTTTTGAAGGTTACATGAACCAGGAATGAACTGTTTAGGGGTCGATTGACTGAACAAACCATTCCAAACCTTATTCGAGTATCGTTGTGTTCGAAGGCCATATCGCAAATCTATTATTTACGCAACTACATAGACGTCAGCCTATGTTGTGTGCCCGAGGGCACCTTCCATGGAATCAGAGAAACTAGAATCGAGTTGTCAAGATTTACCCTCAAATTCACTGATGGTAGGATGAGTGACGCCGTGAATACTATCCTCCATGTTATGTACAGGAACCTGACAGATCCGGGAGCGGAACTGGTGTGATTTAGGGTGCATTGTTTGGTATTGCCTATTCCCGCGTTCTGGTTATCCGTGGGGACATTAATGCTGCAAGTTACCGTGACCAGGTGCTAGCTCCCGAACTTACTCAATTCTAGGCAGCACATGCTCCAGTTCTGCAATTTTAATACGACAATGCCACACCCATACAGCTATCTTGACCAGGAACCACCTGCAGAACGCAGAACGCAGAAATCAGCGTTCTAGACTGCCCGTTGTGGTCACCTGATCTCAGTCGGATCTGGTGTGTTCTTAGTAGATGTCTGCGCACTACAAACCAAACAAAGAAAATGTACCAGGGTACTGGTGCAACTTTCCAGGAGCAATGCCTCGACTCCCAGATAATGTGCTTACATGCATCAGACTGTCCGCGAGGACGCGTTGCTTGGTAGTTTTAAACGTACGGGATGGTCATACCCGCTTCTGAACTTTTAAAGCATCAGATGTCATGTTATTTGACAGTTTGTTTATGCCTTTTATTGATAAACTCTGTAACCACAAGGAACTGATTTTGGACATTGTGATTATTCTCAGTGCATCTTATTGACCTTACCAAATGAATGATAGCTAAAACTAGTGTCTTCCTGAGAGGGTACGTACGTCCCAATGAGTCAAAGGTCAAAGGATTTTAAAACGTAGTATTCAAGTTATTTTAATTTTGGCTAACATTTCTTACACTCGCCAGCGGCTGAGGGGGTGATGTAAATTCAGCTAGGGTCCATGCATTTAGCAAAGGCACTGTAAGTCCCCATGGTCCCTAGTATATCGATTTACCTTCAGTTGTTGACGATCTATGGCCTTTCCTTTATGCATTTTAATATATCATTGTGTTTTGGGGTGACTGATTCAAGACCAGTACTTTGTAAGGACAACCACCAGGCCCAGCTTTTCATCTTATTGTATGTCTATTAAACTGACAGTGTTTAAATATCATATGTTATAGCCCAAGGTAAAGAGGTGCTATATTCTGCTTGATTTGCAGCATAGATTATGTCAGCGGAAACTGTCCAGACCAGGGCTATTACATGTGTGGTGATGGGCAAGGATTTATGGGTCAAGACAGATCGACCACTTTTGATCTAGCTTGTGGCAATCAATCTATGTGTTCCATTCCTGGAATGATTTTCTGTATGAAGTCTGTATTTGTGGGAGGCATTTGCTATATTTCTGTTTATCCGCCCCTGATACCGACACAAATAGTTCCACTGTAATCAAAATACCAGGTCAGATGAGGCTTCACCTCACAGTACGACGCACAATGGTCAGTATGTGTCGGCCGTTCACACGCTGAGAATGTTCATTATGAACATTCGTTTCTATTTAGGACGGACGAAAACTAGCGGAAGGTCGATATTGGCAGCAGAAATGAATGTTAAGTTTAATACTTAAAAAAGACTACTCATAAAACAGACCCTAAAAGTGGATAAAAAATCGTAGCTGAAGGCTGGGTAAGACTCATTTGAATACATTTTCTTTAGAAATACTGCATTCAATACGGAAATGAAGTTTTAACAAGACAATCAATTTTACTGAAATAACTAACACGAGCGTTTAGTCTCCGTTTATAATCCACGTGTCAAGGACACCAGAACCGGCGATCTGTAACACATCTGCACTTGCGATGTATATTTTATTTCCTATCGACTTGTACCCCAAAACTGTTTTCATTTTGCTGCTATCACCTATTTTATAATACATATTTTCTGTGACCGTGCAGTTATTACAATGTCCATCGACGACAGGGTTATTGTTTATATGCATCCAGTATGTAGAGTTGATATCCTGTTACACTATGGTTGAACCATTGCGTGACGTCAAGTTTCAAAGTAAAGTCATCAACTGCATGCTGATGATGTAAATCATGAATCGTGTTTGTAAACAAATGAGTATAATTGGTTTACAAATTGTTGTTTTTTTCTTTTCTTTTTATGGTCTTTCATTATTATTTTATATATTGTATTTTGTGGTTGTTGTTTCTTCAGCTACCATGCTTGTCATAAGATAAAAGCAATCGTTTGGTTAGGCTTGTTGACTTGGATGACACATGTCATCTTGTCCCAGTTGAGTAGATCGAAGCTCATGCTGTTGTTCACAGTCGTTTATTTACAGAAAGCCACCTTACACCTGAAAAATTGCCGAGTAAGGCTTTGAGCAGGATACAAATTCACAAAACTAATCACGAAACGCTATTTACTTTTCGTGTACTCGGAATCCCCAGGCGACTAGCTACTGAAGTCTTGCTTGGCCATATTTTCTTTCCGTCAATGAATAATTCAGTGCAAAAACAATGACCGTCCAATTATTATTTACTTATTGTTTTGTGTAAAAACATTAAATTGTTTGAAAAGTTTCCATAAATATGTTTTCCGTATAAAAGGCACGATCGCAATGGGCTGAAGTGATGGTGTAAATATAGCTTGGGTCCATACAAGAAGCAAACGTACCGTAAGGCCCCATGGTTCTTAGTATGGTGATCTTCCTTGAGTTGTTGATTTGTACCTACTTCTATACCTTACATTATTGGTTTTACACTTTCCCTGACAAAATATACATGAAGAAATTTGAGCAATAATTGATGTCTGAGCATAACTCGAAGATGTCCATGAAGGGGTAGAGTATGTGAAATAATTGCCTCTACACATGGTAGCTATGACAACATGGTTCTAAGAATGGTGATCTTCCTTGAGTTGTTGATTAGTACCTACTTCTATATCTTGCATTATTGTATACTGGTTGTAAACCTGTATCTGTATCTTATATCCCCGATGTACGTGTCATGCATGTTATACATTCTTTGGTCACAATTTGGCTGAAATACTGCGGATAGGACTGACGTCACTCACGCAAGGTAAAATGGCTTCACTTTGGAGATACAGCTAACACAAACCTATGTAAGTGGTACACAGCCCATTCGATGAACATGCAGTATTACAACAAAGTGTATCAACAAGAGACAAAACGTTGAATCTCATGTAGGTGGAAGAGCGACTGAATTGTTCAAGCGGAGTTCAATTCAACACATGGGTAGAATGTGTGAACCCCATGTCTGATGTTTCCCGCTCAAGATGGGCCGGGAACATTGCTCTGACCGGCGTAAAACTCACTTCTACCAGATGATGTTCCTCAAAGGGTTCTAATATAATGTTGGCTTGAAATGCTAGGGGAAAATGTCAATCGTTGTAAACTTATCCTGATTTCTAAGAGACAAGCTTTTTTAATTCAGAAGCGATAAAGAAAACACCTCTTTCAGAAAACGTTCAGCATTTAAGTGGATGAGCTTTAATCCCTTGAAAGCAGCTCAAACTTCAAATAGTGAAAACATGAGAAAACACGTCAACACGAACTGTCAAGGTTCATTAAATTTCACAATGACTGTGGTATACAACATCATTTCCAACATCGGCAAATCCGAACTCAGAGACTAGAATAGTCCAAAGAATCGAGACTCGCCACACAGTTAACGTGTAACAATACTGGAATTTCAAATCAGAGCGAAATCGTCCTTGACCTTCGTTGTTGTAACAGCTGTGCTTTTCTCCCATGCAAATATTCGTCTCAGTTCAAATCGGAATACTTTCCCTGACAAAATATATGTGAAGAAATTTGAGCAATAATTGATGTCTGAGCATAACTCGAAGATGTCCATGAAGGGGTAGAGTCTGTGAAATAATTGCCGCATTCCTCTGTACCTGGTGGCTATGGCAACATGGACGATTACCGAAACGATGACTGAGGGGAACAAGGTCACAACGTAGACAAATGATATCGTCACCAGCATTAACGTTGTTTTATGCGTTTTAGCAACGTTCCGTCTTGATCTCGGGAGAGCGTAGTCTTCAGGCCGTCGCAGTTTCTTCACACGGTATATCCGATAGAGCACAAGGATGTTGCATGTGAGCACTATGACGACTGGGAGGATGAAGATAAGCGTGAACTGGTAGAGGTAGACGTGAAGCGATGTGTACACGGTGAGGTAGTCGGTGAAGGCCACGCACTTGTCGTCTATCTTGCCCACCATGAAGAACCGGAACACCTGAGAAAAAAAGAACAGTCAGTGAATAGAACTGTCCATTGCAGAAACTCCCATGAATTATATCAATGAAAACTATTGCTTCAAACCGAGAAATATGGTCTGAATTCCTGGGCACGTAAAGAACAGTAGTAAAAGTACGATATCAAAGACCCACATCACTTGAATACCAAAGCAAACAAACTCTTTCCAATTTTTACCGGCCATTGTTACTGGAGTATACAAGCAGGCAGCAAACAGTACATTGATATTCAACAGACGTACGTAATATGTACATACATGCACTCAGGATCATTAGTTAGTACAGATCTACGAGTACGTGTATTCTGGTGAAGTGTAACGTTTACCAGAATTTAAAAATAAAACAAGTTGATACCATTTGATAAATGGAGATATTTGGTATCATCACGATACTTAATAACTTCTTCTTTTTCATAATATTAACATTAGACAAATAGTTTCTAGAAGCATATTTAATATGTTTTGTTTGACTCGTAGAATGAATTCCTTTGTATGATGATTATTATTTTCACCTTTATTTCCAAACGAAACATTTTCAAACGTAAAGTTTACAGATCGTTGAACATTATGAAGTCATTCTGTCACTCCGTTCGAAAGTTTCTTTACATGCTTACGTGTTAAAAAGAGATGTACTGTAGTGTCAAGATCTTTTTTGACAAAAGGAGCAAAGTGGTGAATCTACACCGCGTTCACAATAACCACCAGCGCGGTAGCCCAATGCTAGGTAAAACATCCCAGGGCTAGTAAATATAGAATGGGGGTAGCCCAGTTTTGCTTGTGCAAATTTTCAGTCTGCGAACAATTCTCTTCATGACATTTTAACTGTAAAAAATTATAATCATTTTGGAATTTTTGCTTTCAAGCCGACAATTCTGAACTTAGTGAAACTAACAGAAATCCTCACCAGTTTCTAAGGCCCGTCGTGATAAGTGTCAGTGTTTAGAAATCAAGATAGTAGACGCATCCATCATCATTTGCAAATGGCGCCATGTAGATAAGCATACGGAAACGACAGACAGATATGAAGGCATTGTCACAAGGCAATGGTCCCGTTAATGCTAAACAAAGGTGAAGAAGAAACTTTAAGAGAATCACATCACATGGAGAATATTAAACATCGAATCGTGAGAGAATTTTTTCGAAACGATCTGTTGCGTTCAATTGGCTGATGTTCACGTTGTTGTGCTGGGTAAAATATGAAATATTTGGATATGAAAGATAGAAAAGTGGCCATTTCGTTATAGGATGAACTAATTTGAAGAAAGGAACGATCGTTTCCCATAAGCATTGAAAAATGTCATGAGGCTGCTGTTGCGTACGGGGCATCACGCAGTAAGCCAGAATTTACCGTAAAATAAAAAAAAAACTGCTTTCAAAACCTGAAACCTCATTTGGAGGTATGCCATGCAGCTGTAAAAACACAGTAAACCTGTGTCAGTAACTACAACTGAACTTGATGAACATGCTTCTACTCCTCTTGAGCATGTTGAAGAGGCTGAACAGAGGGACCCGGAGTTGCACAAAACGTGTTGACAATTGGGACAGTTGTTTTGATTCAAAGTGATGATCTCATTAAACTTGGTCAGTACCAAAGTGGACTGTCACTATTTGAATAGTCATAATCCTGAATTTTTTGCTGAAGCATATATTATGATCATCACGATTTGTAACGTTAATGTTCAACTTTGAACGTTATGAAAGAAACAATAAGTGACTACTAGTACTTTTGAGAGTTTTGTATCCTTATGTAGTACGACTATTAACTTTTCATTCAATTAAAAACATCTTAGGCCGATTTGCTAGTGGTTCTGATTTTGGTAACTACTTTAATTTTGTAATTTGATACATAGCATCATACCTAATATTTCAATGCAAAGATTAAACAAGTACGATACAAAAGGATCTCTTTGGCGACACCCACATTCAGTCGTAAAAGGTTATGTAGCAAAACCAAATGACAATAACCCTATATTCCATATAAAAACGATATTATAATATCAAATAACTTCGAATGTTCTTTCCACGTCTACCGATAAAAGTAGTCCTCGTATATGATAGGTATCTGTGAGTTCAATTAGAACATAAACCATTGTAGTAACTTGAACTATGAATCTCTCTTTAATAAAGCCTTTTTTTGGTTTTCACTTAAAATACTTGGCAGAACTCTTTTTTCCAAAATCTATTAGCTTTTGCTGCTATCCCAAGTGTTCAGTAGTAATATTGGGCGCCAATGTGTAATGAATTTCATAGGCTTATTCCCCTTAGGGACATACGTTATAAGACCTCGCTTTTGAGTGTTCGACAAGTTGCCTCTATTATATCCGTAAATTAGAGATTTTTTAGCAGAAATTAACCCAGAGCTGGAAGACGTTTAGAAATTCCACAGTAAAGCCATCGGGAACAGGAACTGTTTCCAATATTTCATTGTCCTTAATGCTACTGACAGTTCAGATATTCTTCAGGACTCTCATATTCTGCTTTTCTTAATCTAGGTACATCAGCATCCTTGAAATAGTCAATCAACTTTATATAACTATTGTTTCGAACTTTATGTAATTTTAAATGAAAGAATGTATTTGGGCGTAGCAGTTCTTGTCATTGAATTGCCATTAGTTAGAATATACTTTCATGGCTAGGACTTTGAGTGAAAAGTTGTTCTAAGATAGAACCATTACAATAGGTATCTCGTATTAATGCAGTACCCGCACAGTCTAAAAGTATAACATTCACGGCAAACTGCCATTTACACTAAATAGGCATAGGAGCATGACACCCACCCACCCCCAAGGAGAAAATGCGGGTAACACGAGAACGCCGTATATGGCACCGTCTTCAAACTACATCAGCTAAGTTAATTTAGCCATGACTAAAACTGCCCTGTGACGGTATGAGCTGCCTATGTATTGTGACACAGTTCATAAGTAAAACTGCATGATACTGAATTCAGGGCTATACATCTTCATCAGTTCTTTGCTAGTTGCCAGAGAAGTACAGCTATAGCTGTTTCTAGAGTAAAAACCTTCTTACGCATTCAAACGCTAGCACAAGCATATTTGCGTGACGAAATCTTTTCTCTTGTTCAGAAACAAACACGCTAATGCCGTAGAGAGCGGCCTAAAGCTTTGCACTATATTTTGATTTGCTTAAGTATATAGATATTACATTATTGCAACCTCAGTGACGAATTCAAAGGAATGGTCGAACGGTCGTCACTGTCAGCCATATGTCGCTTCTTAGATTAATGTTGTATGTGTCGATAATAAATTAAAGATACCTTGTCTCGATCGTTAAACATTTGTAAGTGTTGATATTGCGATTTCGACCCTTTGTGCTCACGTGTTGAACTACTATGAGTAGTATTGAGGATTGGTAGCTTCAGACTAGACATAAACGTATGCAAAGGTACGTCACATGCTCATCAAGAGTGTATATCAAGGATGGGAAAGCCACGACACAAGGAAAGGAGTTGAGGTTGATAAGACGATATGCCGTTGAGCCAAATTGAGCCATCCAATGATCGCGGGATAAATAGCGATATGTCCAAGCAGCAGTTGCGTGTTTTACATATTATATATATATATATATTTATCGCCACTTTTATACACAGATATATTGATCCAATTTTTGTATATAAGTCGATAATGACGTATTGTATGGTTATCATAGGGGGCATGTGCTGACATACATTCGCCAGTGTCTTCAGGCAACACAGTTCAAAAAACATTCAGCTTGGAAGTGCTTACATTCCTGTTCCAAGCATATATCTAAGTCTTGATAGAAACATAACGCGACAGCAGCTCAAAAAGTCAACATTTCTGTCAGATTATGAACATAAATATGTAAGCGAGCAACACAAAAGCTGCCTCATGACGGATTTTATGGTATCCATCCCTGAAACAGAGGTGTAAAGCCCATTCTGATATCTTACGTCGCGACATTGCTTGAATATTGCCAAAGGCAATACCCATTGAATCACTGAAGTAGATCAAGGCAGATTAAAGACAAGTGATGAACAGTTGTACCATTCCAATCACATTTGTTGTTCTAATTCATCGATAAATGTCACAGTTTGTCACTTAATATCTGCACCACAGCCTACACTTTAAAGCGTGCTTTGGCGACATCGATAGTCTGGCTTCGATTTTTTCCAACGGATGTCTGGAACCCATTCAGTGATATTGCTTGTATACTATTATTATTATTATTCCCCTCTCCAATTTAACTGAGACAGTGGTGGAACGGTTGTCGAGCTGGCTAAAGCGCCATGCTAGTCAGGATGAGGTGTAGGGATCATGAGCGCAACCCTGTGCTCTTAAGTCCGTAGGAAGAAGACCAGAGGGTACAGCAACGTGCTGTGAACTTGGACAAAGTACTGTGACTATGAGTCCCGGTCCACCCAGCTGTGTGTGGGTACCTCGTTAGGATGTGAAAGCCACAACACGATTTGAATTTGATAAGACGATGTGCCGTTGAGCCTAATTGAGCCATCCAAGGATCGAGTGAAAAATAGCAGCGAAATGACCAAGCACTAGTTGCGCTATTTAAAAAAAAATATTATTACTCGTCCGTTGTAATATTTTACGGCAATATTGCATTAGTATAATATCGTTTGACGTATGACGTCAAAATGCTAATGTCGATGTCGCAATTCTACAAGCCCTTGCTTGACTCGCGGAAAGCTGAGAGTGATCACACTGTAGGGAATTTCGCCGCAGTTTCTGTCAGTTAATGTTGGCGAGTAATAAACAGAATACTAAACTCGCTTCCGTGAAATATCATTTTTATTTAACTCGTTAAAGACTTGGTATCAAACGAGCTTTCGCTTTCGCTTTCGCTTTCGCTTTCGCTCGTTTGATACCAAATCATTAACTCGTTTGATAAAAATGGTATTACACGAAAGCGAGTTTAGTATTCTGTTTACTAGTTTAGACGCCTGGTTGGAATATCCCAATGGCAGCTCTATGATGTCCGTATAAGGACAGAGCAGAGATTTCTAGGCCAGGCTCACTGATGACATGCAATCGTAGCCAGATAGATTGGGAACATGTATTGCGTATCCAACCAACAGCGAAACACAGGCTGATTGCATGGAGATACACAGTCTTTTCACCATAGAGGTCATTTGGGGCTCCTGAATGTGTGATTACACTGGCGTCATGTCATCTGGTCAGGCGACTCACAATTCCAGTTCCATAAAGAAGATTGAGGATACATACAGTAACTGGAGCAATTGGACAACGAATGATTGTAACAGAGTTATTTATTATTTCTTCCAATCACAAATTCTCTGGGACAGGATGATACAAGGTGATCGATGTGTATCCGTCACCCAATGTCATGACAAACCATAAGCCACGTAAAACCATATACCATCTTATCACGAAACTACTCCACTGTAATAACACCATGATACTTTACATTGTGATGCAATGATTGCTCCCTTGTCATGTGCAACGTTCAGAAAGTCGGATTTACATAACAGTCAATGATCGTTTTGATTTTCTTATTTAATTACTGATTTTTTTTGTTAATGATTCATTTGAAACATGTTGATATACCAGTATATGTTTTGTGAATGGATCAACAGTACAATCTCTGAAGGCTGAATGATGGTGAAAATGCAGCTGGGGTCCCCTCAGGTAGCAAAAGTACTGTAGGTAACCATGGTCCCTAGTACGGTTGTCTGCCTTCGGTTGTTGGCGATCTGTAGCCCGTGTTTTATATCGTATTGTCTTCTTTTATTACAATGTTTTAATTTTTCATGCTAGTTTTAGTTTATATCTGTAATATTCTAGTATTTTTACTTTCCATCGTCGACAGGTTTTACCCTTCAACATAATTTTCATTTATTATATAAATTGTTTTCATCACGGTATGGCGGCTGAGATATGCTGATGTGACGTTAAATAATAACTCACTCACTCACTCACGCAGGAAACGAAAGTACCTTAAGTCTCCATGATCTTCAGTGTCATGATCGTCTTGCACTTTTTGGCGACATATAGTCTGTTATATGTGGTACTGTCCATATAGTTTTAGCATTACATCCTTATTTTTCCCTTAGCACAACTCGAAAACCATTTCATATCTTTCAACCGATCTTGGCAGATATATGAGACAGATCTTGAAATGGTGAATTTGCTGATTACAGATATACGACATTTATATTTTTCATGATTTTCATGATTTGGAATTAGTCAAGCTGGACTTTAACCTTAAGTGAGATATGATATATGACATGACATGTCACGACATGATGTAGGATATTTATGTAGCTCACATATCCACGCACTAGTACATGCTCAAGGCACTGGTATTGTTTCCCTCGATCACTGGATGTCAATCTCAACAGCACATTGTATTATGAATCTCAAATCCCTGGGGACTACGTAATTCATGCTGCCACTAGGTGCATCACGTTTTATTGTGACTCTCCCATCCTTACGAGGTACCCATTCACAGCATGGAGGGCTGCGACACATAGTCACAGTACCTTGTCCTAGTGTTTGCTCAATGCTGTACCCGCAGCTAGGTGTTGCCATGTGGCCACCATCTCGCCTTGATGGAAACAAAATTGAAAACATTAAGCAATTCTCTGTTCTTATTAACCTTCTTGCTACCTTTCTTAATCCAGAAAATTCTGGACTGGCAACATTCCAAGCCATCTGGTAAGTTCTGAGAGTTACCAGATCAGTTGTCTGGATGAAAGATGCAGCACATCTCACAGGCCTATGGGCGGTCGCCCACACGTGACTCCCCACCCCACCCCACCCCCGTCTACCCCTATCCATGCAGCGCCTTGTTGTGGCCCGATATTGAGCTTGACTTCAGTGACATTTCCAGGGAGGCACATGTTCTATTTGACTTTTGGTAATGTGTAAATATACTTTTGACAACAGTTCTCTGTCACTGATCATCAAACCAAACCTTCACCATTTCATGAACTGTATGTATGGACGTTTGATGCGCAATTGAAAAAAAAATAATTTCAATGATATTTGTTTCCGTTTTGATTTAATGTCTAACCAAAGAGGTGTATGCTTTCTTTTGAGCATTAGTTTAGTTGGATCACTTGTCTGGCGCCTCATACAGCTTGCCCACCACGCCCCCTATATTCTACAGTTACGCTTGTATCAAGAATGCCGCAGTGGCTCAGAATACTCTAAGTGGTTCCTGTAGAAACGCGAATTGATTAATTATTTTGTTTCGTTAAATCTGTGTAAAAAATAGATTGTTAAGGATTAAATATGCAACAGGCGATCATTCAAGTTGACAGAATAATGTTCAGGCAGATGCTCGTGGACCTCTGACTCCCGAACATTAATAACTCATACTTAGACTGTCAACCTATTTCACAGCGAAGACAAATCATACACTGTGCATGTAATTATTACTTATTAGAACCAGAAAACGGAAGGGCCAACCAATCTGCGCTGAGTTTATACAATAGCTCTCTTGCCCTCCGGTATTCATTCTGTACACGTTAATAATCCGATCATGCCAATCTGTTTAATCATTGTCTTCGGAAGAAAATGTCCATGCTAACCTCAACCTGTGACGTGACGCATGAAGGTGGCTCGTTGCAATTTTACATAACAGATTTAATGTATGATGGTTAGGTTGTTTGGGAGGCGGAACTTGATTACTAGATGAACGTGTGGTGCTGAGGATGATGTGTGTTCTTGAGCATTTACATGCCGCCCTGGGTCTTCTTTCACGAAGCAACCTTTACGAAGGTTAACCTTAACCAGCGTTGCACGCTCGATCCTGCCAGACTGTCCGGGATGGTATGTTTGGCGACCGGACGGTCAGTTTTAGAAGGGTTGCGCGCCCGATGGTCTTGGACGAACCTGATTTGGAGGATAATGACTGATACTAGACCTGCAATTTCCTTTCTCTTAATATTAACCTTCACATTCTTTGATATGACTGCAATACTGCCGACGTGACGTTAAATATTAACTCACTCATTCACCCATGCACTGTTGTTCCCTGTAAATATGCGGGTTCGAACTGCTCATCAGCAGTCCATCCCTCGGGTATTAAGATATGATCCGGGCTGGGTTGGTCTTCAGCAACCCGTGCTTGGCATAAGAACGAGGAGAAAAGTCCCAATGACGTGGTTGAAACGCCATCCTACCTCAGTTGCTCATGATGTTGATCAATGGTTTGCTTGCCCAGATTTGTGTACTTACACAAGGTGATACATAGCTAAAATAGTGTGCGGCGTTAAACAAACAACCAAACTAGATTTTGAGAAAAATAATAAGTCAGTGCTATTAACCACCCACGTCTGTGTTCAACGAGCAGTATATATGGACCCTCCTCCATCAAACAATTGTGAGGCGCAGAACCGGACGATATCGATTAACAAGACGAATTTGTTACTTGTCGTGTTGAAAAACATCGGAACAAGAATACAGAAGCCCATTTATCATCGTCGGTTGAATGTTTTCACGATTTCAAAACTGATCGGTTATTCCAAACAAAACGGAAAACCCCTCTTACTTTTTTGCGGAAGATCATCCACCGGGAAAATGTCCTATCTGGTCGACAGAACACAGATGAGCGTTATTTATTTCACAGCCCATATAATACAGCCCGACAGAAGAAAGTATACATTTGAAAAGTGCATTACAAAAGAGAAATAAACGTTAGTTGTCCGAAACATTCACAAGACACAGTAAATGTAACTACAACAGTATCAACCATAGAACTAGCGAATCGTCATTACCTGCTTCTTTTAGCCAAAATATACACCTGGAAATTAATCAAGCAACACCCCAATTTTTTCTATTGGAGCAACTTTGAAGTGTTCTGACAATCAAAATATGCCGGGTTGATATAGTTTGACACTTTTTTATTCAACAGACGATCTCTGACAAACAACTTAAAGGGAAAAAGTATCAAGACTTTGCTTTATTGCAACGAAATCCAAATTCTTAAAACTGTCTTAAATTCATGAAAAAATGGACACAATTTACTATTCATCCACAGACGTTGTTGTCAGGTGTATTAACACAAATGTCACATGGAAAGAAAGAACAGTCATCTGAGAGTCTGCACACCGACTTTCATCAATATCTAGTGTGTCCTCCCTGCGCACGCACCACCGATTCCAGACGCCTCCTCATTCCTTGGATGAGTCTCCGGATCTGATTCTGGGGGATCCTGTTCCACTCCTCATGCAGGGCAGCCGTCAATTCGTTGAGATTATGGACTGGTGGGTCTCTCTGCCTCACACGACGGCCAATAAAGTCCCACAAATGTTCAATGGGGTTGAGGTCAGGGCTCATGGCAGGCCATGGAATTCTGTCAATTGCATTTTGCCGCAAAAAATCATTTACAGCATGCGCCCTGTGAGGTCTAGCATTGTCGTCCATAAATATGGGTCTCGTTGCCAGAGGATGGTTCTCAAAATGAGGTACCACAGCCCTGTCAAGAACCTCCTGTTGGTAACGAACACCGTTAAGGTTGCCACGGATGGTAATGATATCCAACTTGCAGTTCATGGAAATGCACCCCCATACCATAACGGAACCTCCCCCAAAGGCCACAGTCTCCTGGATGTTCCGTGGAGCCATTGCTGTGTTCCTCTGCCTCCAGACCCGAGTACGACCGTCCACCATGTGCAGCAAGAACCGGCTCTCATCTGAGAAATGGACCTTCCTCCAAGAGGCAATGTTCCAGTGCAAACGGTCATTACACCAGGCCAGTCGGGCTGCCTTATGGGCTGGAGACAGTCTGGGTCGCTTGATTGGCCTCCTTGCCCGGTATCCTGCAGCTTTCAGACGATTCCGAACAGTCCTGTTCGAGATGGGTCTCCCTGGAAGCCACTCCTGTCTCAACCGAGAGCTCGAGTCGAAGGACCTGCGCCGTACAAGTCTCAGTAAAGCTCTGTCCTCCCGGACTGTGGTCTTCCTGGGTTTTCCTGGTCTAGGCAGGTCTTTAACTTCATTAGTGGCCCGGTATTTTTTCAAAAGTTTTGAAATTATGGAATGATGTCGTCCGATTTGAGTCCCGATTTGTCTTAGAGACATACCAGCATTCCTCATGCCGATTATTTGCCAACGAGTGGCCTCTGATAATTTCCTACGTGCCATGACATTGAAATGAATGAAAAACCGAATGCAATCGACAACCTGCGCTTGTAAACACCCCAGGGAAAAAGTGCATTTTTCGAAAGTTGAGGTTAAAGCAATGCACGTGCGCTGTGCAAGCTTCACGCGCGTCATATCAACCCATGAAAAGCTCATGCTGTATGTCAATACATCAAAATTGAATAATCAATCATCAAAATTACTTCGTTAAACTTTGTTAAGTTTTTATGTGTCTTTGAATTTGGTGTTGCTTAATTAATTTCCATATGTATATATTAGTCAGAGGCTGCCCTTGAGTCAGTGTGAATATTGTCCCCATCCGGCTATTTGAAAAGTTTGATTTTCGAAATATTATTTACGGTGATTGGTCGAAAACGAAATGGAAATTTTGGAATTGTGTGCGAGTAGATTTTTGCAGCTTTTAACTTTATTCCATTAGTCTCTGAGCGGGTGACGCTAAAATATGACCAGGTATGACGAGTGAACGCGTTAACCAGAAAGTTGCCCTACCGCTCCTTGGAATCCGATCTTACACTTCGACGAAATTAGCTACGGGCACGCTATGCCATGCAGGCATCTGTGACAGCAACTTCCATTTGGCTTTCATCAGTGTATAAACAGCAATTCGATGACACCAGAAAACGATTTCACCAGTTTTGTTCCGTAGTGTCCTCTTAACTTCATTATGCATATTCGCTGTATCAAATAAAAACGAAATATTTGGTCTGCTGCCAAAACTCCTTTCTTGACTTCAGTGTCTACGAATCTCTGCGCTTGACATAGCAGTGGTCAGTGAGACTTAAAAACCGGATTCTTTTGACCTCATGTTCAACTCGTCATCAATCCTTCGTCGACAGGTTTTATGATAGACACATGTATACCATTTCAGTGTTAAATGTTCTCGACTCGATGTTGTTGAAATGTTGCCGCTTTGATATTAAATATTAACTTACTCACCCGTCATCATCAATGTATTGTTAGATGTGTTTGGTCGTTCAAACACTGAAAAACTGAAGTCAGATCCACATCTGTGATATCTGTAACACAAGCACAGAGTCGACTGTTCTGTGTTCAGCAGCCACGAACAGATGGAGTTCGTTCTATTGCATTGAGGCTTCACATTCATACTTCCCTTCAGCTGACAGATAATACTCCTGACCATGAAGAACTGAAAACACGCAGATGTGCCCAGAGGTGGTGAAGGGGAAATTCTATGAGTCCAGTAATTCTACGCTGACACACTTATAACAACACGAGGGATAGCAACGTAGAAAAAATGGGTGGTTTATCCTCGGAGTACAAGTATGTGAGGTTGGGCAGATGACACTTCTAGAGGAAGGCGACGTAGTCAGGATGACACATTAAGTGGTCAGCGGGATGGATTAGCTGGTCACTGTTCGTCCCTTCTTGTCTCTGGAGTGCCTTCTGGTCTTTCCGTTCTCTGCTGTTATCTTGCCTGCATTTAGAGGGTTATGAACCGCCGAGAATCTGCTTCGGTCAGCGATTCTCGTGGAGATATTCTGCACTGCTGATTACTTTGGTAGAGCTTGACGCATATTTCGCAAGAGTTCACTTCAAATAGCAGTACACTCGAAACTGTTCTGTAACCCACCTGTCAATGCATAACGGATCTCATGTCTTCATTCCTCCCAGCTTTCAAATAGTCGGTACCCGAGAAAATATATCTTCAGCAAAACATGCCTCTCGGAAAAGGCGATCTCCGGAATCGAGAGGTCAGACTCGCTAACGTGGAGTAAGAAAAAACACACACTGAAATTTGAAATTTTTGACGGAAACCTGAAATAGCGGGACAATACTCAAAGCTAATAGAAAATAATCAAAGTAACGAGAAAATGCTCGAGGTAACAAGATAATTCTCGAAATTAATACTTTTTCTTTTATAGAAACTAACGAGACAATACTCAAAGCACCTAAAATTTATCGAACTAACGGGAAGAGCACCTAGAAAATACACGCAAGCTCCAATTAATCAGTCGAAGCAGCGAGAAAATACGCTGACTAGTTATGTCTTCCCAGATGAAAACGTGACTTTGTCGGGCATGTTTCTTGCACGGATTGGGAAGGGCAGCCTCTACAAAAATGCGTTTCCTGCCCAAATGATACGACCATGGGAAATTGAAGTGTTTGTTCAGATCACACAGTGGCAAATGGAAACCAAGGAGTTCCTGTCCTACACTTCGTTAACTGGAAAAGCCCTAACTATGCTGAGAGACACGAAGTCATTCACCTTGCGAGCCACAAAATAGCTTTTTTGATCGGCTAAGCTCTGCTCCCTTATGGACAGGGGGTATTTATCCTGATTCTTCTGTTTACAATCAGCGCTACTGAGACAGGTCGACAGGCTTCACAAAGCTGTTTACAAGTCATTACTCCAATGGTAATTTGAATGGCTACCTTAGTAATTGTATCATGTGGACGCGTAACCAGTGTGAACATTGGCTTTCACACGATAGAGTATTATCATCGTGGTTCTTCATTGAAGGACGCAGTTCAGTTATGATTGTGGGTCTTCCTGGCATTCACGATTTCCTCTCCGTAAATTAACCATCGGGAAGCCATGGTAATTCAATGACGTCAAGTAACGATGCTAATGGCTGGTCTTGATATTGTTGTTTTAAAAAGAAACTCAACCTCAACAAGTCAGTTCAAATTAATGGTTTCGACGTCGAACACTCAATAAACGTTCCCTTTGGGCACACGAGGCGTTTATCGACAAATAAGAATACACGTGGAACAGACTAGACGTGACTTGAGTCTATGTTTGCTCCTTTTTCTTTGCTACGTATACTCACGCCCATCAACAGTAGATGCCAGTGGAGAAAGCGTTTGATCGTCAAGTTTTAGATATGGGTTCGATTCCGAACTTGGTAGAAAATGTGAAAACCCTTTCTTGCGTTCCCCTTCCTGGGACATTGCTAAAAGCGGCGTAAAATCATATTCAATTACTCATCAACAGCATGTCCTCAGGGTGGACACAACGCGTGATGATTTTCACACCCGTGATAACTTCTACAGACGTTTAACGCATACCCTCAAATACATTTAAACGGTTCCCTTACAGAAATAACCTAGGAAGGTTACTTTTAGGGAGAATAGTAGATCGATAAACATCCACAACAGGTAAAGTCGGTAAGTCCTTCTTAATTTTGGGTTCGTTTTTTGATTCACTTTTGTGGTGTTTTGGATTACTGTTTATTTTCGAGCTTCGAATACGTACAAATCCGACGCCAGCCGATCGCATTTCAGTTTTTGAAATGAAGAGGGAGTGTAAGCATAGCTGGCTCTAGATGGTAGTGGTGGTTTGGTGAGAGTGTGAGTGATTGAAGATTGATTCTTACCCGGATCTTCACCGGTATAACAGTATTCACTTACTTACCTGAGTATATGTAAGAAGCATTACAAGGGCCAGGATAACGATCAATGCGCCATGCTGCGTGCACAGAAAAGCCTTCCGCAAAGGAAAGTAGACCGCTACGACCCTCTCCATCGCCATACACACAATAAGCCACGAAGACATTAAGTAGCACATGTGTTCATAGAAGTTATGGATGCTACAGGCGGTGTCAGAGAATCCAGCGTATAGCCCTGAATCCCCTGCGTACTCCCGGAGTTCATGAACAAGAAGGATCTCCCTGTTGATCAGAGTGAGGCTGTCAAACACAGCTAAGGCACACAGGAAGTGACTGTAGGACTTATGTCGCCATGATCTGGTTTTCATGACCACGAAAGAGAGGCTGTTTCCGCCGAAACCTATGGCCACTATAATAGGCGTAAGGATCTGCTTCAACCACCATGCCCATCTGTCGTTTGGTTCGGATGCCACAGACCAGGGTGATGCTAGAAAAGTGGAAAATAAAAAATAAAATTAAGTATATAAGAATTACTAGATGGTTAAGAACAGTTGGACGTTTAGTTCAAATAACAATAAACAATTACTGATGCATGTAAACACAAAAAACATGCTTCAGTGTGGAATACACTCTGTATGATGGAAGAAGTCCATTTGTAACTGTCCAGAAAAATGCGTGCATACAAAGTCTCAGTAGTCTAATGGTTAAAGCGTTCGCTCGCCGAGTCAATGGCCCGGGTTAGATTCCCCACATGGGTACAATATGTGAAGTCCATTTCTGGTGCCCACTCACCCCAACCCTCGCCGTCATGGTGTTGGAATATTGCCAAAAGCAGCGTAAAACTAAACTCACTCACTCGCTCAAAATGCAAATAGATGACAGGTATTCCACGCCGACAGATAAAAAAATCAGTTAATGCTATATAGAAACAACTTGGAAATGAAAAAAAAACAATCCTTCACAATGCCGATATTTCGACTCAGCGTGAACTACGTTAATCTCAAGCACTTCATTCATTACTTATAAAACATCTTTCAGCGTTAAACAAACCAAAATGGGACTTTTTTAATAACATAACTCTTCATTTAATTATTGCATTTTTAAAAGAATTTGATTTGTTGAATGAGATGGAAATAGGTAAAGATTTTCTTTGGAAGTTTGTTTTAGTAATTTCGATTGTGAGTAGCTGTAAAATCAAATGATGTTAAAGTATTGTGAAACTATTGTCCTCCTGTGAGTTTACGTCCCAATACATTCCAAGTAAATTAAAACGACCCATGTTTCAATCGTAGAATACGCGTCTTTTTAATTGATTGTATGGCTAGACTTATTCGCTGTAAAGCTTGACATCCCAACCCATTTTACAAATGCCCAGATATCAAACACTTTCATCATGAAACAGCTTTCTCTCAAATGAGTTCAACACATACACAAACAGAAAAAAAAACCCAAAAAACCCAAACAAACAAACAAACCCCCCCAAACAACACATATTCTTCATGTAACACCAAATGTGCTCAAAACATACATACCTATCAAACATCGTCAAAGTTAAACATTGAAATACCGAACTCGTTCAAAAAATACACATATACTTTCAACGTTAAACACTTACATCCAAAACGCGTTAAAAATCTAACATCTTCAAAACCATACGTCGTCAAATGTCTCAAACACCTTCACGAAATACACATATTAATTTTAATGTACATTGTGGTCTTACCACGGTACCTTACGGTATGTATTGCTGTACAAGGCTTTTAGCCTTCGGTTCGGTCCGTTTTAGTTCGATTTTGAGATATGATCATGACGCATAGAAGTGATAAGAGCCGAACCTAACATTGTTTAATAACATGGCAAAAATATAAGCGTAATCGTTTCCAGTTCCAATGAACAAAATTCTAACATGGCTCGGGTGGATGTACGCCCCTCGTAACCAGTGAACAACTTCAAATGTTTTCCATAAACTACGTGCATCATGCGTGATGTAATGTTAAAGAAGTACTACCACAAAGTACCGAATGAGTTGATTGTACATTTATGTGAGGAAGGATAAACAATTTTATGCTATTTCATTTTAAGCGATAAGCACAGATGGCTTCAATGCCGTAATTCTCAATAGAATCTTCAAAACAAATACCATGAACGGTTTATACAAATTCACACTAATTGAATCACCGCTATTGAAACAGAATCAATCATTCAACTGCTAATTAAATGCTAATAAGTAAAAAAATGTTACAAGATCTATTAGAATACATTGAAAATAGAACTGACACCCATTTGAAACTAAACGCCAAAACCGTTATTGCCGATTTCAAAAAGTGAAGATATGATGTACCGAATTTCATTTCCATATTAACAAGAAAATTCATAAAAGTTAAAAACGATAAAGCAAACATTGTACCTTCTCTCGCTGGTCAGAAACCGATAAAACCCCAATAACTATAAATTACCAATTACATAAAAATTAATACATACACTTGGCTTTAAACATGACCGTAATTTGGCTAATTATATACCACAAATATGCCGATCTGTTATGCCCACGGTTCCCAGACCAAATGGAAATAACGCGATAAAATAATCCTTAAAGAGCGCATTTGGGTAGTCAGCCAAGACGCCACAAGTAGCTATGAACAAGGATGACTTTGGGTTAGGTGATTCACTGAATCATTGGTATGTCTGATCCAGATTTGATTATGTACAGACCGCGGTCATGTAGCTGACATTGGTGAGAGCGGCTTTAGAAACAAACTACACAAACGACCTTCAAGATACTGAACAGTGTGAACAATAGGTTTGCTCTTAAACAAGATTCGCTGAGAGCGTTTTGGCTACACATGCCTCTGAGAAAGTAAAGCGTTTCCTGCGCAGATCAGAAATGTTCAACAACATGGTTCAGGTGTTAGGAATGTGAACATGAAAAAAGATGTCAAAAGCGTGGTTTGATGGTGCATCATCAGATATCCTGGGCACACAGCGCAGATAAGTTAGGTTTTTGCCGCATTTAGCAGTACTCCATAAATATCACGGCTGGGAACACGGCTTCAAATAATGTACTTGGGGATTCGAAACAGCGTGTTCTACAAGACGACCAAATGGTTTAACCACTTGACTGTCACTCAGACCCTACACAGCAGGGATCACGCCATCTAGGACTGACTTTGAACACCAACATCTAATCAGCTCGTTCTTTTTGTATTTTATACTGTTACTGTAAAGCATCACACTGACATGTTTCGTAATATATTTTCTTAATCTTATCCCGGCCCTGTCCTCATGTACTCATTGTAAAACATTGCAAAAATCTGAAAATTCATGAAAAAAAGATTTTCGTAATCCAGCTGCAATAATTCGGTTTGGTTCCCAAAATATATCATCGGAAAAAGGCATGTGTGCTTCGGTTTGCAATAGTCAATATCGCTTGGCCTTTTTAGGACAATCCAAATTAGGTATCCTTAATTAGCTTTCAGCAACATTTCTTTCTTTCATAAACACAGGTATTTTTAGTATTGTATGTAGACAGCATCTCCGCTTAAGGTCGTGATTTATGTACAGGAGTATATTTGTGTATGGGGCACAAAGTCGATGTTCACGTGTTTGGTGGAAACATGATAATCAATTACGTGTGTTTTTCCTGTAGACAACACGCAAAGGTCGTCCTGCATTTTTTGACAGTCAATAACGCTCATGTAATGCTAGTCTGGTCCAGACTGGACTTTTACAGACCGTAGACAACGTATCTGGAATGTTACTAAGCAACCATCCAAAGAAACAAACAAGCAATCCAGCAACCAACAACATGAGCCTCGTTCTATGCAGTTGGGGAACGCAATAAGCTGTCACACCGATATTGGCACTGTTAATAACGAAAACAAACAAATATTCCAGTGATCAACAGCATGAACAGCGGTGTCGCAAGTGGGAAAATAATATGCGGTCACAGCAATATTGAAACTGTTAATGAAAGTGATATACCATCCCCCATTTATTGGAATTAGTTAGGTCTATGAAATATAAGGAATGTGCCAAAATTCTGTTCGTATTTTAAATACCATAACAGTTACGAAAGATAAAGCAATGATACTTTTGTCCTTCAGTATATCCGCAGAAACGACAGCATGCACTTTCAGGTTAATGTGTGCTCCAGTGATTCCCAACTTGACGGCATCTGTGATAAACTGGCGTAGCTAATCCTGCTCTCCAAGCCAGGATCAGATCTATTTCCAATCGCTGCTCCGCCTCGCATGCTGGTAATCTAATAAGACAGATAGTTAGTCGTATTTTATGTCAGCGATTGTGTGATTTGGACGTTGTTCGGGATTGATTAGACTCATGTATTCAGTACTGAAGCTGTAGACGTCTAGTAAGACACGATCATGATCTGGTAGTCCTCTGGTCGAAATCTCTGGGAATATTTCGGTCTTAGTTGATTGCAAGTGTGGCCTATCGCAATAACAGACACAGTGCGCTACATTCCTGAGTATCATTAGAGATATTTTTATCTCCCTGCTGCCTAATAATTGAACTAGGACTACCTAATCACCTTCTTGGCGTATGTGATAAGGAATAGGTGCAGTGGAATATTGGCAAAATATTTAATGGATTGGGGCTGAGATTTTTGTCAGAGACTGAATAGTTTGACGATGGTGTGCTATCAATCAATTCATCATCAGCCAGAACACCTCATTTCTGCGCCTCTCATGATAAGCATGTTGTTTGGAGTCAGTTTTACCAGGCAACTCCCTGGATTAAAATGGGTAGTCGCTAAGACTGACTAATATGATTGATAATCGGAAAAGTCAATTGGAATCATTATTATTTATTATCGATATGAGTGAGTGAATTGCATATGATTGTAACTTTCAACACATCTAAGGCGTGAAATTCTTTATCACTTAAGGAAAGTTTAATTGTTTTTAAGACCTGTCTGTTACGATATTCACCTATATTATCTACCTAATACTACCTGTTTTCAAAATAACGGGTAGTCGTTTGGACGGAATAATAAATATATAATCGGATATGTTGAAAGGAATCATTACTAATTCTTATCGATATGAGAGAGTGAGTGAATTTGTTTCATGCTGTTTTTAGCAATATTTGAGTAATATCACGGTGGAGGATATCTGAAATGGGCTTCACGTATTGTACCCATGTTGAGAATCGAAACTGGACCTTCTGCGTGGCGAGTGGATGCTCTGTGAATACCGTGCCACCGAAAATATCTAAATGAACTAATGTGATGAGATAGTTGTTAAATCTTCCAGGATAATGCATTAATGTAGGTCTTTCTTCACGGGCTGGTCCTAAGTACGTTCGTTTTGTTTATACTCCATGCATACTCATGTAACCAATCTTCACTGATGTGTTGATTTCTTTCGGATTTTTATTGTTGCTCAAAGTTACTTCTCCGATATTTATCGACAATCTATCGATATTCACTTGACCTTGATCTACCTCTGTGATATATATTGATAGCCAGCTCTAGTAGAGGTAGAACAGGAATTAAACGGATCTGCTGCCCTCATTACTTAAGGCAACTGATAGATTAAGGTTCCAT
This sequence comes from Haliotis asinina, assembly GCF_037392515.1. NCBI lineage: Eukaryota > Metazoa > Mollusca > Gastropoda > Lepetellida > Haliotidae > Haliotis > Haliotis asinina. The sequence goes on from NC_090292.1 coordinate 22,749,492, forward strand.
TCTCTATAGTAAATATCATATAAATCAAATATTCGAGCCTTCGAGAAAATTACTATGTTTGTCTGATTGAAAACTAGATGATATAAGAACTGCTTCGATAATGCTGCCCCCAGGTTTCTTCAGGAGCACTGAAAACGGTTGCGGCTTCAACGATAATGCTCTACGGTTGCACTTTAGTCGAAGACGTGCTAAGCCCTGGATGCCTTTATCCTTTTAACACGAAGCTTGCACTAGCACTTCTCTCTTTGAGTAAATTGAACCCAAAAAACAAACTTCATTCTTGGCGAAATGAATTTTTCTGAAAATAGGGAACACAAGGTAGATAATACAGTTGATAACCACAATGGCCAGGTCTAACGTGACACGTCAGGATACTTCAGCTGTGCACCGGGTGCACGCAGGACGCTCCTCTTTGGAAAGCGACTCTTCTCACGGACGCAGGTCTTATGTAAACATGAATTCTCACGTCACGCCATACAAGTGCTGCAAGTTAAATCAGCATGTCTGTGACGTCTTAATTGAGGTATTTCTGCCTATACCTCCATAAAATATAGAAATATGGCGTTAATAAGTTTAAAATTTAAATTCATTTATAAGTATCATTTTCTTCTGAAACAAGAAACTGGAATTCAGTTTAACCAGAGTTGTTTGTGATGTATATTCTCACTTTGACACGAGAAAATTCGGATCGACTGAAAAGTTAAGTCATTGTCTGATTAGGTTTTGAGACTCATGTTTCGGTATGTGTGGGCGTTTGGCGTGCCATGACATGCAGTATTCGACAAACTTAAGTACGAGTGTGCGCCAAGGGGTATCCCAGGGGTATCCCGGGTGAAACCTATTCCCAGCAACCTGTTTGTGAGTGAGTCGAGTTTTAAGCCACACAGCTATATGGCGCCGGTCTGTAAATAATCGAGTCTGAACCAGACAATCCAGTAATCAACAGCATAATCATCGATCTGCACAATTGGGAAGCGATGGCATGTGTCAACCAGCGAGCCTGACCACTCGATCCTTTTAGTAGCCTCTGACGACAAGCATGGTCGCCTTTTATGGCAAGCATGCATGGGTTGCTGAAGACCTATTCTACCCCGGACTTTTACGGGTCTGCAGCCTGTTTGTAATACGAGGCATACAAGGTGCCAAAGAATCAGTTGGCCGGGCAAGATGAACTGATTGACAGCACATCATCTTCAAAACATCCCCTCTCTGACAGAAATCTCAACTCCAGACCATTAAATATTTTGCCAGTGTTTCTATTACAGGTGTTCCTTATCACATACGCCCAGAAGGAGATTACATATTCCTAGTTCAATTATTAGGCAATATGGAGATAAAAGAAAATACCTCTAATGGCACTCACGAATCTAGCGCACTGTACGTATTATTGCGACAGACGACATTTTGCTGTCATGTCCTCCCCTACGCAATTGCCACCTCACAAAGAGTAAGGCCGAAATATTCTCAAAGATTTCGACCGGTGGACTATCAGAACCTTACTTTTTTCAAGTGTATGTTTACAGCTTCATTACTTAATACATGGCTCTAATCAATCCCTAACAACGTCGCAACTGCGATGACACAGAATACTAACTATCTGGCTTATTAGATTACCAGCATGTGAGGCGGAGTAATGATTGGGAATAGATCTGATCCTGGCTTGGAGAGCAGGATTAGCTACGCCAGTTTATCACATATACCGTCAAGTTGGGAATCACTGGGGGACACATTAACCTGAAAGTGCATGCTGCCGCTTCTGTGGCTATACTGACGGAAATAAGTAACTGTACTCCACCAATTTGTTACTGTTATGGATTAGAATGGGAACAAACTATTTGATCATTCGTTAGTTATGTTCACAGACAAAATCAATGCCATAAAAAGAATAGTAGCTGGGAGTTTATGTGGTCTCGTGATGTTATCAGTCTTGGCGTGTCAACTTAATACGTTTCCCAATGTTCATGCCGTTGAACACCAGAGTTTTCGTTTGTTTGATATCAATATTAGTGTGACCACTAACTTCTTTTCGCAGTTATGGATGCTCAAGATGCTTGTCACTGGATTGCTTATGTGTTTGTTGATCTCTACATACACGGCGGCAGTTTGTAAACAATCGAACCTGGGCCAGACTAGCATTACCTTATCTTTAGTGACTGTGCGTGAGTTTAGTTGTACGCCGCACTTAGCAATATTCCAGCTATATGACGGCGGTCTATTGATGGGGAGTCTGCCCCAGAGAGTCCAGTGATCAACAACATGAGTATCGATATTTATGTGTCAACCAAGTCAGCAAGCCTGACCACCCAATCCCGTTAGTCGCCTCAAGCATAGCCGCCTTTTATGGCCAGTATTGGTGGTTGGAGAACTCTTCTATCCCGACCTTCATGGGTTACACAGCAAATCATAATCTCAACACTCATGTGACGAAAACGTGACACCGAGATAAATAAATAACACTCACTGATTTGATTGTTACTTCAGTGCAACGAACATGGATCATCAAAGATCAGTGAAGATCACGTTGTGTTGTTGTTTTTTTTTTGTTTTTTTTTTTCATCATTAACTGCACGTCTATGATAGTATCGATATTCAACACAGCGGCCAACTGATAATATTTTAGTGGGTAACTAAACATGGGTTTAACGCCGGGATTTGAAACACAGGTTGCTAACCAGTCCAGATTCTAGTACCGTTTTCTTGATTTGAGTCCCTTCCGGGGCAAACCACCTGCACGCAAGGTCCACCGCCTAACCGTCACAAAGGTACAAAGGCTGTAACGAGGTCTCGAAGTACCAATTGATTGCAAAGGTTAAGTCTCCAGTAGCAAAATAATCGACGGAAGAAACAAATTGTCGGTTGTGTGTGTGTGACTATGGATAGTTTTGTAAGCCTAAATAAAAAACTGAAATGTTCCTCGGGCATCTTTTGTTTGTGTGCGTAACGACATTTTTAGTATTTTTACAAAACAAAGAAGAAAAAAATTACTTTAATTTGCCGTTAGTCCATCCATTACTCGACTATAAGAATGAGGCTGTATGAACGAGTGTGACTGAATCGACAACTGATTAACACGTGCAAAAGCTTTCCAAGCTGTATTTCAGAAGGGAAAAAAATAGAAATCTGTTCCTCCCTCGTCCCCTCTACCAAAAATTGAAAAACGTTACCGCCCTCGTCACGTTTTGAAAAAATTGTACCCAAGAAACATTTATTTTTTTTCAGCCCAATTGACTTTATGTTTATAAATATTCAAATCTATTTTCTATGTTTTCGTAGTTTGGGTGCAGAGTTGCAGAAAAAATGAGTTTGTGTTTTAACTGTTTACTTGACCTGGGTTTCAGGTTTCTTGTCAGTTATTAATAGGGACTGAAACTTTTACATTTTATATAAGCTATATATTCATTTGGGAATTGAATTATAATCGATCTACAACGGGATACGACGTCAACAAGTCAGCGAACCTGACCACCCGATCCCGTTTACTACAAAAATACACTGCTGAAGACTACCAACCCGAAATCAAGATGACGTAGTACCGAGGTTAACTCTATAGAAAATGCATGGTCGAATGTCCACCGAGAACAGATCCGTTCTGACAGTCAATGGGGACAACACGCGTGGGAGAAGCTCTGACTTATAATCAGACAGTTCAAGGAGAGAGAAAAATAGTTGTTCGCAATAGATTTACGCCATCACAATAAAATGTTGCAAGAGACTATCGCAATCATATTTGTTGCTTCCTCCTCAATAGTCACCCTTAAATGCCAAACAAAGTTCGCATTCTAGAATACCACTCCGACTCCTATGTTTGTGGAAGCCGAGTGGGTTTTGCTGCTGACTTTGTGTACTGGCGATTAGGTGACTGACTAACAGTGTATGGGTTCGAATCTTGGATGGGTCTGAACCCCAAAAGTACTTTCTACGAAAATAAACCCCGAATTGATGATATGTTACATTTAACCACTTCCTAAATGACATTGTGTATGCGTGTGGCATGATACTGCTTTTTGCTACACTCCGGCTTCACCATGTTCTCACTATGTGAGGCATCGAACACGGGACGTGCGCTGAAGAAGCGGACGTTTTAGTCACAAGGCTACTCCATCACAGAAATGTTGACGACAAGAGGATGAATTTCATGCCCACTTCATATCATCCCCGTGACACTACAGATTCCACAATGGCGCGAATATTGATTTCCGGACGGCTAAAAGCTCCCACTGGGAATTCGAAGTAGTTTATGAAATAACTTGGGCATCATGTAGGCTATTGTCATGATTTGTTTTTCGAAGGTCGCTCCATATTTCTTAGCTTGCTTGCTTGCTTGTTGGTTAACGGCTCACTCAGCAAAATGTTAAGCTCACCTGAACTAAACAAGTGAACAAATATTGGTGGTGGTTGTTTTTGAACGTCGCGCCCAGCAATATTACAGCTGTGTCGGCGGTCTGTAATTGATAACGTGGACCAGACAATCCAATGATCAACAACAAGAACATCGATCTACAACGTGATACGATGACTTGTGTCAACAAGTCAGCGAACCTGACCACCCGGTCCCGTCAGTCGCCTTTTACGACAAGCATACCCGCCTTTTACGACAAGCATGGCCGCCTTTTACGACAAGCATACTTGCCTTTTACGACAGCAATACACTGCTGAAGACTAACCCTAACCTGAAATCAAAATGGCGTTGTACTGACGTTAACGCTATAGAATATGCATTGTCGAATGTCCACCGAGAACAGATCCGTACCGACAGTCAATGGGGACAACAGGTATGGGATAGGCATATTCTGGCCTGACGTTGTAATGACGTCATATTCGGACCTGACGTTGTACTGACGTCATATTCGGACCTGACGTTGTACTGACGTCATATTCGGACCTGATTCCCGCACCGGCACTCAGACTTCTGCGATAGTGATAAAAGAGTGCCTGAGTTTAGTTTTAGGTCGTACTCAACAATGTGTCAACCAAGTCAGCGAGCCTGACCACCGGATCCCGTTACCAGCCTCTTACGACAAGCATAGTCGAGAGAGACAGAGATGGTGGAAACTACAGACTGTTGGTGCATCGAAAATATGTGCGGTCATCGATAGTTTCATTATTAACTTCCCCTGATAAATGCGCAAGGCAAAATACGGAATGTTTGGGTGCAGACCTGCAGCTTCATTGAGTATATGTTTTACTTGGTAGGCATTTTAAGTGTCTTGCCAGGTATGAAAAGAAGCAGAAACCACTAAGTCTTTATATTGTTTTCATTTCAGATAACCTACAAGTATCAATTCTCATTTTGAGAATTGACTTCAAGGGTGAGGCGAGAAAATAGACTGGAATCTGGAAATCGTTATTTCACCCTCAATAGTCACCATTGGTTTTTGGTTGAGTGTGTGAGTGTTTGAGTGGGTGAAAAATGGTGAAACAGAAACTATGCGAGCTTTTCCCCAAAGATGTTGACGCCAGATGTTTTTTTTCAAAATGTGCTTATTTCAAATTTCAACCACGTTACATTTGACTTACAAACCGATATATGTTCATGACATACAAATCTAGTTTTTTTCCAAATCGTTTTGATTCCAGTGACCATTGTTCGAAGTAGTTTCCAAATTGTGCTAGCCAGCCAGAATAGCTCTGCCAGAAAGTTCCTTGTCCACACAATAGTTCAGTAGCCCGAAAACTGAATGTAGAATCTAAGCAAAAGATTAGAAAAAAGATCAGGATAACTTATTTTTTGGACTGACAGGGTTTTGCCATGAAACTGAAATAAAACAAGAATATTATATCTGAACATGTTGGAGAATGTGAAATATACTGGGGGACAAAATAAGGTATCACATGTAAGCACAAGTGTTCCCTTACTTTTTTCATGTTTCTCCACAAGCCTTGTGATACAAAATGTGTGAAGAAACCTACAAAAAATAAAACGAATATGGATCCTTTCACGTGATACCTTTTTTCTTTTTCTCAATATATTTCAAGAAATGACCAGGTACGCTAATGACTACAGATATCTATTGGCCCGAGCGGATTTTTACGTGCCATGGGCCAGCGGGCTAGTGGCTATTTTTCTGATCTCCGTGTCCCTGTGACGCTGTCGTGAAGGAACTGTTTACAGAGATACAAACAATATTTTAATGAAGGTTGTTTTTACATCTTTTCATGGCAATATCTTTAAATTCTCATTTCCAAATTCAACAATGAAGAGAACGAGTGGGCTACAAAACAAGCTAACATTTTTTTAATGTGTTTTTGTAATTGAGGGAAGCATATGTGGGAATTTAAAATTTGCATCACTTGAAAGTTTGTGTTTTTACTTGGATTTTCTTTTCAGATGTGTGTTTCTACTTGAATGAAGAATTTGCTGAAACATTCAGTTTGCATCACTTGAAAGTGTATTTGTATTAACCAATAATTTAGATCGATGCGCTTTGCTTCAAACTATTTTCTGAAGTGATGAAAGAACGCGCTGACATCGCCTTTGAGTGTACAGTGGTGAAGGTATTATCACATCGGTTCATGCCTTTCTATAATGGCGACAGAAGATGCTGATGAGAACTCTTTTTTCTTTCACGTCAGAATGAATATTGAGTGTTTCATTGAGTATGTTGTTCAATAGTTTTCTAGACAGTTAGACGGCAGTTCATCGGTCCGCTTCCGAGCCAAGCGGACCATATAATGACGAAACCAGTTTTATGCCGACAATGTCGTTTTCTAGCTATGTTGTTATGCTTTGGCTTAGTTTCTACATACAGATTTCGGACTGGCAATTTTTTGTGGGCTAGGAACATTCAGCCATAGCTAGCCCCACCTCGCTGGCACATATTGGACACCGTTTCTTACAGTGAGGATGGGGTGTTGTTTAACGTTGGTTTTGTTTTAAAGGTGTTTCATAATTTTAATTAAAGGTATAAAAGGTGGAGGTTTTAAAGGTATTTCTTAATTTCTAAATTTAGTCTTACAAAACCCCAAATAATAAGTATAAAAAACAAAACAGTCAAATTAATTAACTGCTGTAGTTTGGCAAAGACATCTGATGAGATATTGAAAAGAACACAAAATAACGATAGTGAAAGAGAGTGAATGAGTTAAAATTTAACATCGTGTCGGCAATATTGCAGCTATATAGTGACGAGAAATGCTGTAGATACACAATAAATATTAGTAGTTAAAGAGTTAGTCAGCGACTGACTGTAAAATAACTAGTGTATCACAAAACAGAGTTAAAACTAGCTAGCATGTATTTTTAAAAGCAAACAGCTATAATGCTACAACTCTCAACGTAGAAGTTGAAATCTGACTTCGAATATTTTCGACTTGCGTACCCTCTCAGGAGGACAATACTTTTACAGTACTTAAGCCTCCCTTGACGATACCGCCACTAACAACCGAAGTTATTAATTGAAACTTTAAAAAAATAAAATAAAAATAAAAAAAGATAAGTCAATGAATTTAACCAAAGAGAATGGAAATGATTGATATATTAATGTTTTAGGATATAGAGCATTGATTCCTAACTATTGAATATGGTTTGACATAAGATAAATTGTCAACAAAACATTTAAGATTTCTGAAGATTAGACTTGACCAAAAATCGATATCTACAGGAGCCTAATACAAGTGCGTTGTAGCCTACAGACTGTTTAAATCACACAATTGTTTAACACACAGCTGTCTTATCCCAATACATCATATAACCATTTCTTGATTTTTTTCTGAGTTTTAAGCGACCAAAAACAACAATTAAAAATATATGTGTGTACTTTCTCATGGCCAGCTTAACATTTTTCAAATTCAACCACGTGAAACTGCCAACGACAATTGTAAACATGTATGTGAAACACTTGATAGAAAGTCTAATTACAATCAATGCTTACCGGATTCATTAAAGGTGAAGTTGACCGCCATGGCTAAATCCAATGAGTTCGTGTTATCCGCTGCAAAGAGCGAGGGAATCCTCATCGACTCCGTGTTTCCACTCCGCGGTGAACGAATCCCACTGATGAGCGCTTCATTGTCGTCTCTGGCTCAGTACTGTTATGGCTGTTCGCTTGGCGACGGGCGTGTCCGGTCGCCCAACCCGCTCTCTCGATTTATCTTACTTGTGAGATATATATTGTGGTTTGTCGAATGCTGTGTTGATCGGCGCGCTGGTTGGTTTCCATTGTTTACTTTTGTCGAAGGCAATTCGAGGAAGCGAGTATAGTTTTACGCTGCTTTTAGCAGTATGTCAGCAATATCACGGTGGAGCACACCAGAAATGGGCTTCACGCATGCGGGGGAATTAAATCACGGTCTTCGCCGTGACCACAGAATGTTTTAGCAGTTTCGTCAAATATTTGTTTTAAAACGTGAATTGTGATGAATCTTTGTTGTAAAGGATGACCTTCCTGCAGATTGGCGGCCTCGTTACTAGCCAGGAATCGAGCCCAGGCTGGACGCCAAAGTGATATAAGTCATTTAAAAGTAAATCCACCAACACCTCAAACATACACATAGTAACAACCGGGATTCGAACCTTCAGCCATTTTCTCCTTGACTTCTTTGGGTGGCAGTTGCTGTGCATTAGCAATGCTTGCCTTGTCTGACTTAATGGCTTTACCATCAGTGCGAAAGTGGAACAATTCCAATTTTATTTTATAAACATTATTTCTATGTATATTTTAGCCAAGCACACACATACGATCAGTGCAATATTGGAACAATAGAAATTTATTTTTCAAAACAGATTTTTTTTTATTTTTAGGCAAACCACAGACACGGTCAATGCGACAACGGAACAATTGAAATTTTATACTTAAACAAAACCAAAGCACACATACAAACACACGATAAATGCAATGGTGTAACAAGTCATCTTTTTAAAACAAAACTTGTATTATTTTTAGCAAACCTCATGGAACGATTGAAATTCATTTCTAAGGCAAACACACACGCGCATGCATCCACTCACCACCCCTAACCCGCCCACTCACACACCACACACCCCCAACCACCCACACGCACGCACGCACACATAGAGCTGTCGTTGTTGGTAAAATTCGTAAACAGCTTGTCCAGATTTACCCCAACGGTTTGCATAGTTGCATGAAACATCCCGAGGACTGTAATTAAAGACGTATCCGTGATGAAATAATCTCATCATGGGTACTCACACGAGGTTGAGACAATAATAATGCACGACATCTCGGATATACCGGCGACGGCACGCAAAGTTGAGACGAGTACAAGTAATGCCAGTGCTGGTTTGAAAGGACAACGTAATATGACTGAGCGTCTATTTGTAGCGTCGTGTCCGACTGACGAGTCTTAACGAGACAGCGGGGAATTGGTACAGGATATATTTATCATACTGGACACAATATTGATAGCTGACTAAGACCAGTTACACCAGCCAGTCGTAGTTCACTATCATTAAACCTCTGATGATCCTGGTTAGAATTGGTCCTCAGTAGCTCATGTTTGTCATAAGAGGCGGCATTCTGAGGCGGGTGGCCAGGCTCGCTGACAGAGGTGACACATGCCATTGCAACCCACTTGTGTAGATCGATCTGTTGACTACTTGCTTGTCTGGATGGATACTTTAAACAAGAAACAATACCCTATGACTGACATCATGAGCATCGATCTGCGCAATAGGGATATGATGACGTATGTCCACCAAGTCAGCAAGCCTGACCACCCGATCCTGTTAGTCGCACGGGTTGCTGAAGATGTCGTTCAACCACAATCACCTCGGGTCTTGTGTCATTAATTCTTTACTCAATATCAAAGTCGATCGTTCAATTGTGAAAGTAAAGCACGTCCATCGCAAAAGCCCGAACCAACAAACACAGTGGCCACTAAAGCAAAATAAGGACTACATGCAGAATCACAGGGTCAATGCAAATTAGCAACATTCGCACTGCGATGTCAAGTATCTCCAGCTGAAAGAGTTAATTCCCAACCATCACCCATGCACACATGCTGTCAACTTCAGAAGATGTAGTGTACAGGGTCTCGAAAATCACCAAAACTTAGCAAGCTCTTCAGCAGCACCTGCAAAGGACACTGTGGCTAAAAATGCACGATGTTATTATTGATAATCAGCGACTACCATCACATTCATTTGGGCTGTCAATAAAAAGAAAACAATCTGATTATAAAAGCGGCAACCCCGCTTACATATTCATGAGAAATCTCGTTTCAGTCAATTGTACGTTTTCAACTGTAATGAAACCCTGAGGACTAGCCTTGAACAGATTTAAGCACGAGGCGTTAGAAGGTTTCAAGCCGGTTTATCATCAGAATTTACGTCATGTATATCACCCAAGAGAGGCAAACGCCAAAGTTGTACTTGAGTCGATTGTCGATATGAGGAGGGAACAAGCAGGAACGAGATGACTAATCCGAATGTATTGACGGTGTAGTGACAGGGTTTGGCGTGGTAAGAAAGAGCTGACTATACTGGTCGTTGGAGTGAGTGAGTGAGTTTAGTTTTACACCGCACTCAGCAATATTCCAGCTATATGGCGGTGGTCTGTAAATAATCGCGTGTGGAACAGAAAATCCAGTGATCAACAACATGAGCATCGATCTGTGCAATTGGGAACCGATGACATGTGCCAACCAAGTCAGCGAGCCTGACCACACGATCCCGTTAGTCGCCTCTTACGACAAGCATGGTCGCCTTTTATGGCAAGCATGGGTTGATGAAGGCCTATTCTTCCCCGGACATTCACGGGTCTCAAACGACTTGTGACAATCAAATTCGACCGTTTTAGCATACAGGAAGGCGGATGTTCCAGCCGATAAACTGACCTTAAAATGGATGTGTTGGTTTCATCATAATTAAAAAGTCAGCTCTGTACAAGAAAGGGAGAAGCTTTGGCATGTGATCAAGTGCCAAAGAAAACGCTTTGGAACTCCTCTTGTGTTGTGGTAATAGGGAAGATCCGGGTTAGAATTGGCCTTCATCAACCCAAAAAGTCGGAGTTGTACAATAAAGAAGATCATGCTTGAAAACATCTATACCGAAACGTCGCAGTTGTACAACAAAGAAGATCATGCTTGAAAACATCTATACCGAAACGGCGCAGTTGTACAAAAGAGAAGATCATGCTTGAAAACATCTATACCGAAACGGCGCAGTTGTACAAAAGAGAAGATCATGCTTGAAAACATCTATACCGAAACGTCGCAGTTGTACAATAAAGAAGATCATGCTTGAAAACACAAATACCGAAACGTCGCAGTTGTACAATAAAGAAAATCATGCTTGAAAACACTTATACCGAAAGGGCGCAGATCGTACAATACAGAAGCTGATTATCCAGCGACTTCTGGAATGCCTCTCACGCTGCCCATGCTGGTTGTAAAATGATCTGATGGTCAGTGTCGCGGATTTGGTTGATACACGTCATCGCATCCCCACTGCGTAATTAAAACCCGTGGAGTTTGCAATAATTGGGCTTTCGTAATACTAGAACTATTTAACTTATTCAAAATGGAGCTTGAACTAATTCTACACTAGGTTATCTAACCTGCTAATTGACTTCAGATGAAAACAACTTATACATCTTTTCCAACATTTGAAAGTATTATATTTCGAAGTATTTTAGTTTTGAAAACACGGTGAAGTAAATGCTACCGGTGACCCCTGTCGCATCCATTCAGCAAATGGCTCCTACTTCTCAGCAGCTATTTCAGCTCATTATACCTCAAATCGTGCACATTTTGTAGTAATATGACAACATCATGTCTCTTCGTTGCCCTCGGGCACATCTATTTGAGTGCTCGTTGCTGTACAACTCCACGATAATCGTAGGCACTGCAGAGATCTCCTGCCATTAGCATACACACAGGAACAGTTCACAAGAAGATTGGGGAGGCTTACCAATCACCTTTTAGAGGATCTCTTCAATGCTGCAACTTCCTTTAATAGTTTGCTTGAGGCTCTCTGAGTATTTGAAAAGACTTGACCTTACATTACTTTCAAATAGGTAATTCATAGCACAGATTGTGAATTGCGTGTGCCTGCACTATTGATACATAATGTGTGTGTGTGTGTGTGTGTGTGTGTGTGTGTGTGTGTGTGTGTGTGTGTGTGTGTGTGTGTGTGTGTGTGTGTGTGTGTGTGTGTGTGTTTGTTTTAAATCCCGGAGAGAATAATCGGCCACAACTTCAAGTGAAGGTTGTAAAGACGACGTATGCGGTGCGGTGGAGTAGCCTAGAGGTGAAAGCGTTCGTGTTCGATTCCTCATATGGGTGCAGTATGTGAAGTTCATTTCTGTTGTCCACCACCGTACTATTTTCTACAATACTGCGAAATGCGGAATGAAGCTAAAGTCGCCTACAAGGTATATCACACGAAAGCAAAGGGCTGTTGACTCACTCACATACTCACTCACTAACTCACGCAATGACATTTTGACATAAGCGATTCTCAGACACTGGAAGAAGAAGACCCCTGTCGTGCGATTGTTAAAGCGGGGTGCACGGTCACACATCAAAAGACAGTATTCTTTTGTGTTTAATTAACAGTAATCTACAATGCGGCGCAAAACTAAACTCACTCACGCACTGGAGTAACCTACTCTATATATCAAAATATTTTTGGTTGTTATAATCTAACAATATTCAGCAAATGTTCGGTGCAAATACAGTTGGTTAACTGTGAAGTGGGTCCGTTACATTCCTAGTTAATGCAACGATTCTCCAATATTATCTTATATTACCTGCATGCTAATGAAGTAATGTAGCATCATCTCCAGTGCAGCTTTTGCATCACCTAAACATATCTCTGAAATGATTAGAAGCATAAGGATCGTATAGATGCTCATATCAAGACAGTGCCCTTGAACTATTGTCAGTATTAAATATGAAAATTCATAGATAACGAAATCGTCCACATGGACAATGGAAAGAAAGGATGTAAAATCGGATCGGATGATCAGATTCCTGAAGTTTCGGATCCCCTACTTTTTGTAAGAGCATATTTCAGCTATAGGAAAGACGTTTTGTGGACTTGAGCTCTTGTATGTAATAGTTAATGAAACAATAATTTGCCACCTGCACAGGAGACGTTAGATCAAGCTGAACGTGGTTAGACAGTGTGAAACGAGCTCCTTCTCAACGCCGACTCTCTCGCAGGTGTCGGTAACGTTTTACAACGACTGCATCGTCGACTTCCCATGGGGTATAGACATCTACATTATTCCGTCATCTTCTGTGGCATGTCACAATGACCTGACTGTATGTCCTAGATATTCGTCTTACACAACACGTTGTCCTTGCACCATTTGGGGAATGCATACATCCTGACAAGGGGCCGTGTTGGAGACACAGGTACCGGCAGTACCTGAAGTCTCCAGTTTGGTATTCATTTACAATAAGTTGACATTTAACTTGCCACTGGAATTTTTTCAGCCCTATAGCAACTGTGGCTGTGCAATATAACTGCTTTAAAGGGATATACCGCTTCACACATGACTACGATTAATATTGCGATGCTCTGATCGAAAACAGGCATTCGGAAAACTTCGTAACACTCGGAGATATTATATTTCCGTTCGGAAATCTAATATTTCCGTTCGGAAATCTAATATTCCCGTTTTTCAAATTATTCCTTTAGTTGTTTCATTTTTTACAATTATTATTTACATAATTTTGTCATGATTAAATGGGTTTCTTATGAAATAGAAAAAATGTTTAGTGAGTTAATATTTAATGTCACATCGGCAATATTTCAGCCATTTAATACTGAAATGCAATATATGTCTACTATAAGAACCTGTAGGTGAAGGACAGTAAAACAACTAGAATAAATCAGTTATCATTAAAATTATCTAGCTACAACACGATTTATCCTCGTGCCCTATGCTTGTCAATCAAAGGTAGAACAAAGTGTGTTGAAACTGGACTAACCTATGGTGTTCCGGTAACTTTAACTTACAGGCAAAACGACCAAGCAGCTGGAAATCTTAACTCTTCGCATAGAAACACTCATTTCCTGAACTGTCAAATAATTCCTTCTCATATGCCAAAGGTCCCATAGCGACACCAAGTTAGGTTAAGAACTGGTCCCCAACAACCATAGATAGAAATTTGTAGGGACGTAATGAACGGGACCATACACGATTATTTTGAGCAGGCAGCCTCCATTGTCATTTAGCTGGAACATTGTTTAGCCTGACTGACATGGGTTATTATTGACTCACAGGTGATATTTCTTGTGGGCTTAGTACACGTCATCCTCGACATCTCCAGGATATACGTCCCGACAAGTCTCTACTATACCCTGGACGCATCCACGGCTCAGCCCGATAAATTTATTACCTCCCTTGGGTGGCTTTTTATTCACTCAGGTGTCTACGTTGGGAAGTTGAGCGAACCAATCACAACTCGCTTTCGCTCTTTAAATTATCTAACCGATTAAACTTGGCAAAGCAAACCATGCAGAGGTTCAGTGAAAGAGGTAGAAGGGGGTTTGCACATACACAGGTATTTTTTTAAAAGTTTCGGACCTAAAAATATGTCTGTATGATTTCCCCAAAATCTGAGTCGCACTGCGAGCAAACTTTCGCGACCTTTTTTGACACTGGCAAGCTCGGTTATAACGACGGCCTAGCTGACTGGCTACTGTGAGAATGCGAAGCCAGCAAAGGGAGGTAATACAATTATCGGGCCGACCCGTAGATGCGTCCAGGGTATAGTGTAGACTTATCGGAGGATGAGTACACGTGCACTTAGTTTGTGTCTTCTGTCTTCGTTTGTGCTGACTGTGGTTGCCCGTGTCGTCTATGTTGGCGTGTAGTCCTGTGAGTAGAGCCCAGGTCACGAGTTAGTTGCAATTAAGCAAATTTGAAGCCGGAGAGTCCTTGGATGGGTGACTGTGTTTGGCGGCTTACAATTGACGAGAGTTTATAAGACTTCAGCATTGACCCACAACCAAACGCATATGATATATGTGTTCTCACCTTGGGTACGCGATGTTGAGAATGTCTCCTGTTCACCCATCAGAATCCTATTACGTTTTAGAGCCTCAAAGACAGCTTGGGTTAATAATGATTGGATTCTGATTATTTCGAATTCGTCCAGTACTAGTGAGCAACTAGTCAGAGGGATATTAGGCGTTGTATAATTTCATTATTATGAATGCTCACAGAAAAGAAAACTATGGGAACGCATGAATTGATTGCCATTGTAATATATTTCAAGAGGTAAGAAAAAGGTATGAAAATGTTTGTCTCTAGTGATCATTTACAGTACCGGGTACGTACCCCGTGTTCTTGGCATCGTCGTATGCATGTGAGTTGCATGAGTTGATGAACGGTACATATGGGGACTCGATGCCAATATTCTTGTAGAGCCCTGAAGAGTTACGTTGTTAGGCTGCTCAGATGGTTACACGATGCCATTTAGAAAGTGGTTAAATGCAACATATGTCATATTTGGGATTTCACTTTCTGGGTAAAGTACAAATTTTAGTATTTTTTTTTGGTTGACTCCCATCCGACTTTTACTCAGAAAGTGAAATCCTAAATATGACATATGTTGCATTTGACCACTTTCTAAATGGCATCGTGTAATCGTAGCTTTCGGCCGTGGGAGCCGTGCCAATTTACACTCATCAGAGGGGTACACAAAGTACGCAGTCTAGACTACCAGTTGTCCGACTTTCATTTGTGGAAGTCGCGGTGGCTGAGCGGATTAGGCAACTGACTTTTTGTGCTGGCGATTAGGTGCCTGACTCTGAGGGTGCGGGTTCGAATCCTGGATAGGACTCAACCAAAAAAAAAGTACTAGAATTTGTATTCTACTCAGAAAATGAAATCCCAAATATGACATATGTTGCCCAGATGGTTCAAGAACTTTACGACCAAGAACATCCCATAGATCTCCTAACTCTAGGATGTTTGAAGCCCCAAGTCTGACCCTACAAATATGGGCGATACGAAGGCGGGCATTGTCTTGTGGGAAGCATTCTTCCTGCCGTACATGCAAATGAGATGACAATCAGATTATAAATCATGATAGCGTACACCTGCCATTCACCCATCAACGAAAATATATTCTGTCCCGCCCCATACCATCACAGAACCTCCTCCATAACGATCATGCTTTAGTGATGCAGGCACTGAAAGGTTCACCTGCACGTCTCCAGACCTGGAATTGTCCGTGTTTGTTGTCTGATATCTACCTCATCGCTAAAAACAGTAACACGTAAGGTTCTTCCACCATGGTTGCGTGCCCTCTGCAATCTTAAGCGATTTTCTACTCAGTCATGTTGAATCGTTGATTCCAACCTCAGGACCACGACTCTTGAGACCAGCTAATTTAAGCCGATTGCGAACAAATTCCATCGTATGTCTTTAGCTTGAATTCTGCATTCATTTTGGAGAGAGATTAAACTTGTCGCGTAAGGCATTAAGGCGTGGGCTGCAATCATTCCGAGAGGCAGCTTTGGATTTCCGTCCTCGACCACGGCTCCTTTTGACATCCCCAGTCACACGCTGGGGGGATTTGAAGCATCCCAAGGTCCTGGGCACATGATTTTGTATCTGTTGATCCCTACCTTTGCTCTGCTGTTAAACAGAGGCATGTTCCTGGTTGTCAGTCGATTGAAATAATGCAAGAGAATAAACCTTTTATATCCTAATTTGATACTGGTAACTTTGTGTACACTTTCCGTTTTATTCATGCGATTCGTTATATTTTGTGTTGTTTGTTTGTTTGTTGGAGTTTTTTTCTTTTCTTTTTTTTTCCTCATTTCTTTCTTACGAAATACGAAATGTAATCGCAAATGATCCCTAGGAATAGACTTGTGTTCGGGATATGTGTTTGTAGCTATTTGTAACCAGACTGAATATTATTTTCATAATTTACAGGTTTTTTTTATGTTGGTGGGGTTTTTTTTGGCCGCTTCGTTATATGCTTGTTGTATATGCTTGGTGTAGAATTTGTCTTCATTGTATATGATTGTAGGGGACAGCGTTTTCTATGTAAATGTGGTGGATCATGTCCACCGTGTATATTGTTACAAGAGTAACACTGTATTTTCTGTAAATTGTATTATTGATTAAGTGAGCATTATTATTGGATCACAACTTTTAGAGTTTTGAGTGATTGTTTTATATATTCATTGCTATTAGTATTTTAGCAGCAGGCGTTTAAGGTAGTTCTCAAGAGTTACCTCCCTTTGAGAATGTTTTGATTGAAGTAAACAGGATAGACTACGAGTAGGTTCTCAGTTCATGGCGATGGTCATAATGGTTCAAATTTTCAGGAATCAGTGATTTTGTATTTAAAGGCTGGCTATTGTGTTGACCATCTACACACACGGATAGCTGGAGTATATCAAACTGTCAGCGCTAGACCTACATGACCGCTGCCTGACCGCTCGTCATGTCACATTCAGTATTACTGTTTCTCACTGTCAAACCAAGACTATGGTGAGTTGATATTGCGGCCAGTTACTTTAGATTTGACTCAGCGGCATTGTATACGCATGCCAATAATGTTTGTCACCTCCATCAATTTTGTTTAATGGACTGGGAGTGACAACCATTATTGGCATGCGTATACATGAAACCTCTATTGTGAATCTTTGTATCTTGCCTTTGTTTTTGCTCTATAAATTTTTGGGGACTTCTCAGTGTTAGATTTTTTGCTGGCTCTGAGGGGATTCCTTACACCTTTTGTCACGGCAAATTTTTAACCGTAACAGTATGCCTGTGGTGGACCGTTTCATCAATGTATGTGACTGTCGTAGGGCGTGTTGACTGTGTGTATGATAGAGGTAGACAGTATGATCTATGTAGACGATAGTGGTAGGCTGAATCCCCTGTGTGTAACATTGTGATATGCTTTATCCTCCGTAGATAGCCTTGTTCGGTCATGTTACATTATACAGAGGGTAATGTCCCATTAAGTCTCCTTTCCTGGAAAATAATGGAACCGGGACCCCGGAGGGATCGAGGCATATTATATGTTAAGGAATCGGGAGTGTCAAGAACTTAACCTACTTAAATTACATTCAAAGTATTAGGAATATTCCTGTTATCCAAATTAAATGTCAAAATGATGTCTTCAGTTTGAAACTCCTACACGTCGCTCCATTCCTGAAAAGAAATATGGCGAGCAGACAATGGGATGGCGTCACAAACGTAGTTTAAGTCTCTTTACATCGTTTCCGCACAAACGTGCCAAGTACACACGGTTGTTTTATCCTGGAGGCACGTATGCGCATAATCAAACACAAACTTTCAAACGATGCCAGCATGTTTTCTCCTGATAATTGAAAAAGAAGACATTAATAATTATTTCTGTCAAGAGACGGATATGAACTTGTACTCCATCTGCAAACTGCACTTAATTTATTCGAAACGGTGCCACTTGAGTGACATGTCACGTCAAAGGTAACGTCAGTTAGTCGCCCTTGACACGTGTTACACTGACTTTATATGAGCTTTGATATTCAATTTAACTTGGTGTCTCCACAGTGAGTCACAAACGCCTCAGAGGTCATTCTGCCAGCCTATGCTACCCTCTTATTCACAATTATAGGATAAATATTCGTTGAATCTCTAGAGAGCGGTCCAACATCTACAAGATAAGTATTCGTTGAATTCTTAGAAGCGAGCGGCATATATGAAGAAAGCACTAGTACTCAATATTCCAGATAGATAGATAGATAGATAGATAGATAGATAGATAGATAGATAGATAGATAGATAGGGGCAAAAGAAACTTATCCCTGATGTTGTGGCTCATAAGAGGAACACCAAGACTCTCTATTAACATGATCCCAGAGATGCTCTATCGGATTCATATCCGGAGATTGTGCTGGTCAGGGAAATACGTTAAAATATTGTTGAGGTAGTCTTGTACGGGCTTGGCAGATCAACTCCCTCGACTGGTGACGGACAAATGGTAACACAATTGATCTCGAGACTTCTTCTCTCTACCTTTGGGCAGAATAATTTCTCTCTGTCGGTTTGAGCACACTGTAACCTGCGCTGACAGTGTTGACGGGTCAGTGCGGGTCCACTGACAGTGTTGACGGGTCAGTGCGGGTCCACTGACAGTCTTGACGGGTCAGTTCGGGTCCACTGACAGTGTTGACGGGTCCACTAAAGTGAAAGTTAGCTTTGATGTCAGCCATACGGAGTCGTCGTGTCTGGTCTGTCTGTCGGTAACGGCTCAACAAGTTTCTGATAGTTGCTTGGCTGAAGACTCCTGCAATGTGACGTTGTGAAGCCCCCATTTCTGCCAAGCCAATGGCTCTGTCACGTCCGGCTAGTACAAGGGTAAGGCATTTTTGTGATGTTCGTTTTGATACTGAATGGTTGCACTGCTCCACACCCGTATATATGCAGCAATTGTTCACGGGTATTTTAATTTTGTTGGTTTATGTTTTATTTTGTCATGCAAGCACGAAAGTCGCTTAACTTGCGCCATGTTAGTCGACCACAGCATGTTTTGTTGCGAATGTTTTCCGCAGACATTTCTCTCCCTACTCCCTCTCTGTCTTTATGCGTGTGTATTCGTGTTTTAATGACATAAGAATACATCTATGTATATCTATGTGCGTTTCCTTGTTTCCCTGTATTTTTTCCCAGATTTCTTCCCAAAGGTATGGTGTGAGTGAACATCTTGAATTACATAAGGAACACCTTATATTTTCAAGTATTCCTCTATTCATTTCCACGAGTATATATAATTGACTTCTGTAACGCTTGCTTTTCAGCATATCTGTTACCCAACTACACTATTCCACCGTAGCCCGCTACTGAGAGAAATACGACTATCTCATCAAATAGTTTTTTTTAGTGGGTCGCTAAGTACATTGTCTGTCACCCACTTGATGCCAATGAGAAGGCGAATCCAGTGGCCCTGAGCTGGCATAGAAAATGTTATCGACTTTGCTTTCTTGCGCAGGGCAAAGACTTAGGGTACAGAGTATGATTGATAACAGTTTTGGGATATATAACCTGCAAGATCCGCTCTCTAAGAATGACTTAGAACTGTCAACGTAAGTCAATGTGAGGATTTTTCAACTGTATGTATTCCTTACTGGGTTGACAGTATATCTAAAGCGAAGAGAATACCGAGCGGGCAGTAGTACATATAGTAGTTTCCGAAATGATAACACGACACGGATCTTCTCCTACATGTTTCAATCGTGTATCTTCAGGGAGAAGTTATCATTTCGGAAACTACTTGCTATATATGTACTATTGTACGCTCGGTTCTCATTGCTTTATATGTATATATGTCACAACTATTGTAAAATACAGGCGTAAATATTATTTTATCGAAAGACATATTAATCATTTCACTTACATAAGGAAAACAATCAGGGCAGCCTACTCACTGGAATATGTAGTTCAAGAAAACACGTCAAAGGAAACAAAAGTCAACCGAGAAGCTCTTGGCGTGTATCTGACGTCTGTGCAGGATATCGAGGAAGTGGTGTCATCGGAGCTGAGCCGACCACAGCTGATACCTGACACCTACACTATCGGTGCTGTAATGCCTAAAGCGTCTCACTGCCAGACTTCTAGACTTACAAGGACGGTACTGAAACCGCGTGTATATTATCGTTGATAAATTGGTGTTTCAGGCGATTTGTTGAAAAGTGATGTCGGGTTGAAATTTGATTATTATTTTGCTCCTGAGTTTCGAAATGAAATGCGAAATGTTAAATACACTCTTCTAGATAAGAAACTTAACATGAAAAAATTTAACCACAAACCAATTCATTCTGAATCCCAACATTGGATGAATGGTTGCTGGCGACAAAACGGTTGAAAAAACAAACAAGTGTAGCATTGCTTTCACGTCATTAGCCAATCGCTAAAACACACCCTACATGAAATCCACGTGCATCGTGAAATTGTGTATCAGCGTGGTCTTATGGCTTAGAAAGCCACATCAGTGGTTCTCTGCATGTATTGCTGTCCGCCACTATAGACTACAAGAGAATGTAAAGACTGACAGAATCTCAACAACACAAACCGTCGGCATCAAACGACATCACAGCATGAGGTGGCAGGCACGTCAACGTGTCATGACAGACCATCTCAAATCTGTGGACCGATACAACAATACTGGGAGTGTTAATGACAGATCCAGGTAGAACCACCGTCGCCCAGGAATGCTACATCCGGTGACACATGATCCTTCAAATATCACGGCCGCAATCCAAATCCCTAGACTGCGCCAAATCGCATACTAGACAGTTACCAGTTGGGAAGTCAGTTACTATGGGAAGTCAGACGTTTTGTCTTAAGTCCACTTCAACGTCACGTCGTTCACGTTGTAAGCGTCAGTGGTTGAATGTTGGAGCATGACAATGGTACGTGGCACGTGTTTCTCATGACTTCCTCCTGCAAAGCAATGTTCAGTTATAACCATGGCCTTCGCGATCACATTAGTTGTCCCTGAGTAAACACCTGTGAAATGCTCTTGATCGACAAGTGCACTAACGCAGTCAGCCACCTAGGACACTTCAGGAAGTCATAGAGCACTTCAGAAAAACTGTCAAAACATTCCCCTAGACAGTATTCGGCATCTCCTTTCTTCTGTAGGTCACTACTGCCGAGGTGTTTATCGATGTTCGTGGTGGCCACACCAGATTTCACTCTAACCACGTGGCTTTAATAACAACATGTTAAGTTTCTTTTTTGAGTATATATGTACAACGCTGTCATCATATGGCTACGCACATACAATACACAAAACAATCATCAAACATAAAACACACCCGTTATACACAACAAAGTCATCACACATGCACGACACTGATCACTTGCACAACGCTCTCCTCGCGCATACAAGGCACCAATCACTAACACTCCACTCTCGGCACACATACAAGGCAGCAAGAACTTACACGGCACTCGCCACACATACAAAATACTAAAGACACACACAACACTCTCGTATCTTGTACATGACAAGAATCACATACACAACACTTCCATCCTACGTTTGTGCATTCAGTGCTGATTTCACAATCTCTCACTCTCCCTCTCTCCCTCTCAACACCAAGTAAAACAAGTGCATTGAGTTAGCGCGCCATCTTTCTGATATTTAAGAAAGGTGATTTAAATGGGAATCAGTAAAAACGAAATAAACTTCGTTATTGTAATCAGTGTAAGGTCTTGGGAACATGCGTTATTTCCGGTTAACAGGGATTTTACCATGATGTTTTTGAATTCTGCAAGCTGATTTTTCCGCCGAGGGCATTCGCATTTTCCTTAGATTTTTCTGATTGCAATCACTGAATACAAAAATTCCCTGAGTACATTCCTTCTCAGTTTCCACTAGGAGAAAATGTCAAGTACTGATGATGACTTTATATCAAAACCACATAGCAACATACCTTAAGGGAGTTTCCTGATTGATAATAACCAAACATTGTGTAGTACATAGTTTCAGGCCGAAGCTCCACGAAGAGAAATTATTATAAAAATGGTTTAAGTTACTAAAGCTGAACATTTGGGACTGCATTTGCAATTTTGTTGCGAGATATAACCTACATTACTATGGGCTTACAGAGCGTATTGAACAGATGTTTATGTTGTTTTCTTGCTATGACTGTAGATCATTTCCAACAAATATTCTCGATGAAAGTGGATACTTCTACTATAGTCAGATCTCTTGAACAAAAACAAACAAATACGCGGCCATAAGTCATAAAATTGCAATATCAAGCATATAAAAGTTATGTTAGACATATCGACTAATAATATTCTTTTTAGAGGTAGCCTGTATGTTCTACACATATTACTGTACCTAGTGACTTGTAAGCGACTGTTCAGCTAGTGATACTGAAGACGTATTTCAGATAAATCGTTATTAATGTTACACAATATTGTTTGAGGTTCGGTGGTGAAATGCGTTCCATTTCTTTCAGAAGTAGAAATAATATAATAGCAATAAATCCGTAATCTTGGTTACTTAAACCGGCTACTCAATTTGCCGTTCAACGATTGATCTGACAAACTCAAAGTAATATACGCTTCTGGTTCAAACACGCTTTAGTAATTTGTAGGTGGTGTATTTTTAACGACTGTTGGTACAATGAATTTGTTTTTCAGTCTTGTTCATGACAGGTCGTTCAGTGCCTTCACTGACTTCACGGAACTTGCATAAGGTCCCTACTTTTAAATAATTGTATCGACTAATGGATTTACATGATTACACGATTTATCTCACACATTCATAATAATATATGAATCTGCCACTAGCAATGTTTGAAGTTCAAACTAATTTGATAATTATCTGTAAATTGCCAAATTTATTAGACACACAGGGTCATGAATGTGTTCAAGATGATTCTTGAATGACATATAGAAGAAGAGTGCATAAGAATGCGTGATATAATATCTAACATATTTAACATTGAAATGGAACATGTGTGTAATATAGCAGACATTACATATAATATAAAAACCTGCCGTCGAAGGACAGTAAAAACCACTATTTGGATTGTCTAACATAACAACTGGCTATAGATCGGCAACAACTAAAGTAGACCAGCATGCAGGGACCATGGAGACTTACTTTATCTTAGCTACCTACATGGGCACTAGTCTGATATATGTTAAGTCTTGTGGCGATTGTGGTCAATTTGGGGGACATGCTTGACCGTGATTTTATCACCACAAGCTACGGGATGCAGAATGGAGGATCCTCACTTTCAATATGTATCCGTGAGTATATCTAGTATGACCAATATGACATTGTCGTATGACTACCTCTTTAAATCTGGACTGAGAACGCAAGTAGTTATAACTAACACAGAGTTCCAATATTCATGTAATTTATTGATACTTACCTGGGTGAGCACTGCCCAAGCAGCAAATACAACCTTTGTGTTCCTAGAAATGCCAACGTGGCTGGGTAACAAGACTATGTCGAATTGGGACAGTAGCAAGAGCGTTATACAATGCAATAATTTCGGTTAAAATTGGGCGTTTTCAAGAAGGATTTCTAACAGACTGAAGGCATGGAAGAGAGTCAGAGAAGATTATGTACTGTTTATATGTATGGTGTTTAGTAATATACTTAAGAGCTGTTAATTTGGCATTACCCTCTGTTGTGAAAATCGAGTTGTTAGTGGGCAGTCGAGAAAATATTGTTTTGGATACAATGACAGTGGCACAAGCAACTGCGCCACCATCCTTGGACCCATCTGTAAATAAGGACTTGCACGTGTTATAATTGTTTTTATATTTTTCTTCTAATTTAGTATATTCCTGTTCATACTGCATTTTGTTATTTGTTTGTTTCCGATTTTTTAAATGTTGTCAGAGTTATGTCAGTCTCTGGTCGACCTATCTACCAAGGTGGAAGAGAAAGAAGACGGGAAAGAGATATATTTTCTAGCTCAATGACGTCAGCAAAAATGAGTGATTTAATCATGTGCCCAAGACGCGGGACAAGAGAAGATGTATTGTTGTATGGATCCTCATAAGAAAAAAACAGGAAGTCAACTGTTTTAGTGTTATTATAAGTTGTCCACCATGTTCTTAGTGGTCAGTAAAGTAAAACACTTGTCACTTATTAATGCTGTCAACGACGGAAGTAGCCTGCTACACATGGCAGATAACCCTTGAAATAGTATGACCCGTGAAGGTCCCGGGGTAGAATAGGCCTTCAGCAACCTATGCTTGCCATAGAAGGCGACTCAGCTTGTCGTAAGAGGCGACTAACGGGATCGGATGGTCAGGCTCGCTGACGTGGTTGACACATGTCATCAGTTCCCAATAGCGCAGATCGATGCTCATGTTGTTGATCACTGGCTTGTCTGGTCCAGACTCGATTATTTACAAACCGCCGCCATATAGCTGTAATATTGCTGAGTGCGACGTAAAACTAAACGCACTTACTCACTGAAATAGTATGGTTCATTTTTAAGCCTGCAAAACTTGCTTCCAATATTGCGCACCTTACTCAATTTAAAAAATATGTGATCAGTAATAGGAAACAGAGATTTTCTCGTTAATGTCTTGGAAAACTATACCTGTATATAAGAGCGTAACCTCAATACACCTGGGGATGGTGCTCAGTAGCAGTATTGCTTAATCACATCTGAGAACATGACTTTAGGACCATCACAACAAATCTCAAACCTTATCCTCTACGCTCCTCTTAAGCTTCACCATTTGGCTTGACAGTCCGTTTAGCGCACCATAAACTACTGACGGTTCAGGTGAAAGGTTCTGTCCGCTTCATATTTCTGTTCAAGTATAAGGTTCTGTGCTCATCATTTTCAAGGCATGTCAGCGCATGTCACTCAATACTCTGCATACACACAAGCTGTAAACATATATCGTTACTGCTCCCTAAACTCAGTCTTTGCTTTGACGCTCTGGAATTTAATCTCTTGATGGGTTCTATCACTGTCATTTGTTCTTCGTACTGATGCAGTTACACCAAATTCTAACAGTACACTGGCTCGATTAAAGGAAAGGAGTGCTGAGAAGAGATGCTGAAGGACAAATTAGAACGTACAAGGTGGCAACAAAAAGACAAACAAATTAAAAGTAATAAAGGGAATATCAGTGTGTGAGTGTGTATTGCTTTCACAGATTTGAACAATCTTCCAGCAATATCACGACGGGAACATATGGACTTCACGCATTGTACCCATTGAGGAATTGAACCCACGTCTTAAGCGTGACGAGCGAATGCTCTAACCACTGGGCTACCCTACAGCCTCGACACAACTTCAGATTATGATGGCTATGCGAAACCCATAAAAGTGTGCATCGATATTCCATTGTTCTGTTCATATATGAATGGACAATTAAGACAAATCGAGCACCAAGTGATAAGAGAGAGAGAGAGATCAACGACTTTTAACTCGCCAGCCCCCATTATATAACCCTTACAAAAGCCAAGTAACAGACTGGGTAACAACAGGCAGTATATTAATGAGTTCATTGTGTTTTATGCTGGCACGAAATCGACGCATCGATCGTTCAGTCTCTTGACCAGACTGTATTAGTTTACAGACTGCCGTTATATATCTTGGAATATAAAGCGGAGTTAAGAAAAAATAAACCAGAGTATATATGAACCATCGTACATTACATTCAGTATAGTCTGTTCTGATGATGAGTAATCTTTTTAACCACATCAAAGCTTTGAAGATGATATTCTTAAGCTCCTTATATTTATCTTTCTATAAAAGTCTGCTTGATGAAATAGTTCAAAGATAGTGTGGCAGACCGAAAACATATCTAGAACTGTTAAACAGAAAGGCTGCCTGTATGTTTCTGATTTCCTGTACTTTTAAAATGTAAAATGCAGTGTGATGACATTCCACAGCATTTGATCTACACAACCCAATTTTATATAGATTTTCAACACTGCAAAGTGCCTGTCTCTTTAGTGGCAATTCCGTGTCTGACAATCAGACATACTCAGACACACTAAGATGAGGTGATTTTCAAACGGAATGCCGAATCTATTGAGTGTTATTCCTACACTGAGTGAACAGATAACAAACATACTTGAAACCTCTTGAATAAACCATCAGCATGGACAAGATGTCGTAATAGGGCATAAGGATCACATAAATATTCCTTTCAGCTCGAAATATTGTCCAACTTCATTTCATTAAAATGGGTAGATGGATTATACATAGAGGATTGTCTCTGTCCAACTTATTTGTATTGATTCTCTACATTGTTATTGACTATAAATATCCCATCCTATTCTTGTGCCGTACCACTTACCACCAAACATAAACTCTTACGCTTCCAACAAAGAGATTCTTCTATATTGGTACCACCTCCAATATTGGTATTGCTAAAACGCCATCATTTGGATAACCCCACGTTGCATACATATTGTAAATGTACATCTTTTCTTGGGATAACAAACAGCAGCCTTTTCACCTTCAATGAGAACTATGAAGAACAACATACTGAATAAATATATGAAACTTAGTGAGTTTAAAGACTTCAACCCAAAGAAATGCAAGTGTATGTGCCCAGATGCATAGTGCCTGATTGCCTTTGAACGGTATTTAAAAGCAAGAGTTTATGTCGGTCAGTTTCGTTAGTGTACGGAACGCAACGTTGGGGAGTATAGTGTTAGCTGGTGAATATGGTGAATTAAATATAAAACAGACGGCCATACCAAACATGTGAAACAACAAGTTATAAGATAACAACAAGAAAACAAAAGAGATTGACGAAGACCTTTTCACAAATATGTTCCATATTTTCTTACTTTTAGTAGACTGACCTGAGAGTAAATAGAAGATGGCAGAGCTTGGATTAATGTCGTTTTGAACAGTATGGCTATATTACAATACGTCGGTTGAAGGTGGAGTGGACACGTGAAGGCCCGGGGTAGAATAGGCCTTCAGCAACCCATGTTTGCTATAAAAGGCGACTATGATTGTCGTAAGAGGCGACTATGGGGTCGGGTGGTCAGGCTCGCTGACTTGGTTGAGACATGTCATCGGTTCCCAACTGCGCAGGTCGATGCTCATGTTGCTGGTCACTGGATTGTCTGCTCCATACTCGACTTATTTACAAACCGCCGCCATATAGTTGGAATATTGCTAAGTGCGGCGTAAAACTAACCTCACTCACTGAAAGTGCCTTACGTTTAGCACATCACTGAAACCAGCAGACACGTGCTATCAACCATCGAGGAGCGTCACAGAGGAGGACAGGGCATAACTGTCCACATCAGCCACCTTCATACATAACAAAAGATCCTAATTGTAATTAATATGGAAAGTAAATTTTATGACTGAAGTGTAAATACTCTTCTGGAGGTCTTGAGGAATAGCAGTGTGTTGAGTTCAACAATCAAATGTTCTTGAATGTAGCGTCAATGAACCGACAGGAATGTAACTAATAGGATGATTTTTCAGGCAATTCGTGTTGGTCCTGGTGTAAAACTGCTCTGCTGTCGTTGCGTTAGGCTGTGTGTTGTATTAACGGGCCCAGGGCTACAGTGAAATAAATGTACCTCGCTTGTAATAGGGGTACATTGAAGACATTTGAAGATCGCTTAGCCAGTCAGAAAACGACATTTACGTGTGAGACGAGATATACATACACACACATACACACGCGCATACACATCTGTTTATCATCCCAATATTCCAACTGAATAAGACAGTATTCTCTACAATACTAAATAGTGAAATGAGCAAATGTCGACATAGTGTACTTGAAGTGTTAATAAATTATAATAACAGGTCTTGAAAAAATGTCTCTCTTTTTCTTTACTGAGATTGTTCGGGTTTTGTTTCATTTTGTTTAAAGCCACTTTCAACAGTATTCCATCCATATAGCAGTGGTTGTAAATAATCGTTATTGAGTCTGGACCTTACAATCCAGTGATCAACAACATAAAGCGTCAACTAACACGATTTGGGATACGGCCATGTGTCAACAAACTCAGCAAGTCTAGGTAACCATTCCTGTCTTTAAAGGCAAGCGTCGGCTGCTGAGAACCAGTTCTAACCAATTCTGTTCATTAAAGTATGGGGCGGTGGGGGAGTCTAGTGGTTAAAGCGTTCGCTCGTCACGCCGAAGACCCGGGTTCGATTCCCCACATGGGTACAATGTGTGAGGCTCATTTTCTGGTGTACCCCGCCGTGATATTGCTGGAAAAATGCTAGAAGTGGCGTAAAACCAAACGCACTCACCATTAAAGTAACTAGAGTGATAAGGAGCTATTGCGTTGTTTGCTTAACACGCAGACGACGAAAATACTGCTCAAGGTCACTCTACTTCCGACCGAAGTACATGAAGCGCCAGGTAAAGACTTAGAAGATGCCTGCTCTATTTCACGTGTTCATTCCGACGTTATTGTCATTCAGCTAATAACCAGAAGCCAAATGACAACTGATGTCACATCCTAGGACAAAGTCTGTTATCTGATTTCATTCTGTCATCATGAAAACAATCACAGTACCGTCAGACGAACAGCACACATGAATCATCAGTCAACATCACATTGCGTACGCAGAGCTTCAGATACACTGCATCTTATAATGCTACAGTACGAATCTCCCCAAGGAGATGCTCGTATTCAAATACGCTGGTAAAAAACATGCAACAATAATATGTATGCAATCCGAGGACAGTTGTGATCAGTATACTAACAACGCTGGAAAATGGATGAAACCTAGAATCGTGATAATGTTTGTTCACACCACTGTAGTAAAATACGCCCATCCAGCGTAAATTGATTTCGAATACCATTGTTCCTAGTAGTTTTGCTCTGGAAAAGAAAACTACAAACAAATTCTGTCGAGGTCGAACTTATTTTAGCTGGAAAATGGATGAAACCTAGAATCGTGATAATGTTAGTTCACACGACTGTAGTAAAATACGCCCATCCAGCGTAAATTGATTTCGAATACCATTGTTCCTAGTAGTTTTGCTCTGGAAAAGAAAACTACAAACAAATTCTGTCGAGGTCGAACTTATTTTAGCTGGAAAATGGATGAAACCTAGAATCGTGATAATGTTAGTTCACACGACTGTAGTAAAATACGCCCATCCAGCGTAAATTGATTTCGAATACCATTGTTCCTAGTAGTTTTGCTCTGGAAAAGAAAACTACAAACAAATTCTGTCGAGGTCGAACTTATTTTAGCTGGAAAATGGATGAAACCTAGAATCGTGATAATGTTAGTTCACACGACTGTAGTAAAATACGCCCATCCAGCGTAAATTGATTTCGAATACCATTGTTCCTAGTAGTTTTGCTCTGGAAAAGAAAACTACAAACAAATTCTGTCGAGGTCGAACTTATTTTAGCTGGAAAATGGATGAAACCTAGAATCGTGATAATGTTAGTTCACACGACTGTAGTAAAATACGCCCATCCAGCGTAAATTGATTTCGAATACCATTGTTCCTAGTAGTTTTGCTCTGGAAAAGAAAACTACAAACAAATTCTGTCGAGGTCGAACTTATTTTAGCTGGAAAATGGATGAAACCTAGAATCGTGATAATGTTAGTTCACACGACTGTAGTAAAATACGCCCATCCAGCGTATATTGATTTCGAATACCATTGTTCCTTGTAGTTTTGCTCTGGAAAAGAAAACTACAAACAAATTCTGTCGAGGTCGAACTTATTGTCATGGAAACGCAAACAGTGTGTTATTCAGAAATCCAAACCTACCAAAATCACTTTACCACAAGGTCTTTCTACGTGCCAAGTTTCTCGAAGAAATAGCGAACTGTTTTAAAGTTCTGCTTGTAAAAGTACACAACCACTAATTTCAGTCAAAGTCAAACATGCTGTCATGGAAACCAAAAACGAAACGCATTATACACGCACTAACACGTCAATGTAGGGATCGTGATGAACATGACGAACATGTGTAACAATGTTGATAAGGTTTGTGAGATCTGCTCCGGACAAGATGACAACCTCAAAGGGACAGCCTAAGTCATGTTTCAATGGAAGCTACCAAAAAGTAAAATTCTTATCTAGGGATCATGTTTGACATGTCTACCAAGTTTGGTTACGTTATGATGAATAGTGTAGGAGATGTGCTTCGGACAAAGTATGGCGGACGGATGGAACTCGTTTGTAAGTCAGTCGCAGCTTCGTAAAAGCGTTAAAATGAAGATGAAACCCAGGCAATTGTCTTTGTTCAGCTAGTGCAGTATCACCACAAATGCATCGTCTGTCTTCCAGACAACAGATGCTGACTTTTAAGAACGGAAACTGGAGCGCAGAGTTCAAACTTCCGACTGCGGCGTGTTGCTAGTGATTATTGGGTGTGAATAGTTCACATACAATGATTTAATATGTAAGTTTTTCAACAATGTCAGTTATTTTGTTATTTGACTGACATTTTCAATTATCTATTTGACTGATAATACCAGAAAGAAACCACGTTCACGAAGTGAGTAAGTATTGTGTCAGTAATAAAACACGCAAGGTTACCAATGTGACTGAGTGAGAACATGACGCGTTTTATGGAGTAACACCTTTTTTCATGTACCTGATGGGGGAGCAAAAATTATCTCGGTGACGTCATGGAATGAATAATTAAGAAAAAGAAGTTGTTATCAGACAGACAGAATTTATTCCATTAAAGGGCGTAGGCACAGCATACATTCAAAATGGAATTCCAGTTGTCATAGTCGGGGACAAAGAGATCATTCAAGTGAGACACTTGGGAAGATGCTCTCCATAAAAACTATCATATATTAAAATGCTTTTCCAAAACTTTATGACGGAGTGAGTTTGGTAAAGTTTCTCACTGTGTGAAGATTGAGTAATTTTAACTTTGTCTTGACATACTGAATTCTGACAGCATACGGATATAACATATGTTATGTTTGGGATTACACTTTCTTGGTAAAATACACGTTCTAGTACAGCATGGAGTCCCATCCATGATTCGAACCCACACATTCAGAGACAGGCACCTAATCGCCAGCACACAAAGTCAGCCGTCCAATCCGCTCACGCCTAACCCGCACCACGACTTCCACAAAAAAAATGAAAGTCGGACAACTGGTAGACTAGACAGCGGGCTTTGTATACCCCGCTGATAAGTGTTATCATAGCATACGGTTACTCTAGATTTATTTCCATCATATTTATGTCGCAGTGCGGTAGTCGATCTGTTGAAACGTTTGTTCGTTACACCGTGCTTACAGAAGTATGAAGTGACAAGACGGTGTAAGATGCCACATGTCCTCCTAATTTGCTCAATTCAGGGTAAACCTATACTGACAAATTCTTTCTGTAATCATTACTAATTGGTGTTTAAACTGTACCGACTGTACAACAATAGACGCATGTGTCTTTTGTGTTATCTGACAAACAATATACTGTTTGTGTCCCATCCACTCACAGATACTTCATCAGGCTTGATTACGATCTGAAGATTTCCATATGACTGTGCATGGTTTGAGAGATTCATTCCAAAAGCACAAAGGATTTTTACTTACTTTATTGATACTTGATACTTGTTATTCAAGAACAACTACCTTTAATAAACAATTATGTTTAGGTCTTAACAGTTTATCTTATACAATTAATTGTATTAAGTATACCCCAAGTTTGTCCATCTGTACACAATGAAATTAGTTAGACATTTCACTGCTTGTATAATAATGATCTTAACTAGTACTGTAGAAGCACACGCTAAGCAGAACTTCGCGACGTATTGTGCCGTCATTGCTTAGTGACGTCATAACTTAGTAACACCGGCATACACAAAGCGTAAAAAACTCTCGATATTTGTTTTCAAGTACTAGGGTATTTACTCCCATGTACGTTTATGTATGAGTAATTGCCTTTTTATGTATATATCGGCATCGCCTATCATTAACTAATGCTGTTGTAGAGTTTGGGTGCCACTACGAATCATAAGCAAGTCAGATTACTTAAAGGTCACATGCAACCAAAAAATCAAACATAATTATAACACATTTATCACTTATTCATGACATATAATATACATTGCTGGTTTTAAAAATAAATAAATAAACACAATTATAACCGTACAATCGCGATTCTATTTATGATTAATTGCCTTTTTTGAGGAGTAACTAGCATTTTGTATACCCCCACTAGTTAAAGAATTGAGTACGTTTCGACATACCTTCTTATGTGTATTGAGTACTTAAATCTTCTAAATATATAAATGCATCTCAATAGAATGATTGTTTTAGTAACTGTCATACTACCGAACATTTAGTCATTTCTAAACACGCAACATGGAAGTCATGTGACTATTAGAGTAAACTTCGGACAGTGGCTACGGCCATAATGGTATATGTATATATCGGCATCGCCTACCATTAACTAATGCTGTTGTAGAGTTTGGGTGCCACTACGAATCACAAGCAAGTCAGATTACTTAATTGAGTAAAGTACGCGAGGTATAGTGACACGTTTTCTGTACTTAATTGAGTAAATTTGATATTTATTGAGTAAAATGCGCAAATGCGCGCCTTATCTGAAACTCTGTATCGTAGGCATATGTCGTTGGCATTTTGGAACAGGGTTTATAATATATATTATATTCCTTGAGTTATTTAAATTGATAAAGCTCTCTAAAATAATGGCATGGCTGTCAAAAGAAAGGAAATCAACGCAGCTTGACCATTGTCTCCATGGCTAACAACACATTAGCTGCCTATAATTAGTTAGACAAAGGCCGGTTGGCCACTGAAGCATGACATTGTGGATGAGGTGCAAGACACTGCAGGCTGACATCTGGACAAATACGTCACGTGACATCCTGATCAGGACCCTAGGGTTAAATCAAGAATGCTTTGTGTGAGTCTGGATTTGACCCTCGGACAGCGACTAGGCAGGTTGGTTCACCATCGCCTCCCTATATGCGCCTAGCCCTCGTTACAGCATCATGTAGTATACAGATAATATCTTGAGTAAAGTGTTGTGGACCCACCGATGGACTTCTGTATTTGAAGAGACAGTTATCCCCTACCAGACCGGATATTTGTCATGATATGTGAGACCGGTTAGAACTGAACAAATCGCCTGGAACATGAACACGTTCACTGTTATTACTGTCAAATAACTGATCAATTTTTATGGCTAGATTTCAAAACCAGTCTGAGGCTTCACATCGAGATATATATGTGCCTCTCAGTTGGAGCTACCTGCCTTTGATGGGTGCGCACATGAAAGATTTTACCTTTCTTGGCGTTTCTGTATGGGAAACTTTCAGGAAGGGTGAGTGTAATGGACTGTTAAATACAGCGATGCGAAAACATTTATTGACGATTCGTTAAATCGTTAGATTATTTCATCATCGGAATGTTTAGACCTGTGAGGACCAAAGCCTTCCTCATATTCTGCCTGGCTGTAAATCATTAACTTATTCTTTACTAGAAAAGGCAAGAAAAATTCAAAAGGCAAATTCGAAAGTCGGACATCAGTCTCTTTCTTTGCACGAATATCTTATCTTTGATTTTATACATGTCCTATGATAGAGATATAAGAGTATGTACAAGATGAGAGACAGAACACACACAAGTTGTCTGACGTGCAAAGTGTAAAAACAAATGCTGAAAACAAACAGTAATTGCTTTTCTGGCGTGTCTGTTATTTGTCAAGAGCTCAAACATTTACACATCGATCAGTGTCAGGGAAAAGGGAAATGTAAAACCCGTTGAACAGGAATACAAGAAACACTTTGCGTAATATATCCTGTCACGCGTGTCTGGGACATGGGCACGGGATCAAGTGTATTTTTTTCGTGGCTGCTTCTCGTTTTTTTCTCCTGAAAATTAATACACACAAAAGTAGCCTCCGTCACATTCATGTTGGACAGCAGTATGGACATCTTCACGGAAACCTTGCAATAAATGTTGTTATCCATGAATTTTGAGCTTCCACATTTGTACTTTTGTACTTTTGCTCTTCTCAAATGTCACTCAAAGCAGTTGTGTATCGATTCGTATATGTTGTTGACTCGCGTAGTGATGCCTATCTTTATGTGTAGCTTCTTATCCCAAAACCTGTGGTGTGTGTTCGTGTTGTGTAATTGTAGTCGTGTGGTGTTTTCACTCTATTGAAAAGTTTGGAACTTTTATATAGACCTGGCGAATATCATTTCATGCATATTTTATATGGCGAAAAGAAAATGAAAATGAACAAAGCAATTACCTTGGTAGCCTTTTGAGTTCCGGGGTAAAACCACATTGTGTCATGCCTTTGTCTGCGGTTTTTTTAACAACACTGGCCACATCTTGATTTTGTTTCTAAATTTCCTTTTCTTTTTCTGAAGTGGGAACACCCTGTTACCCTGTTTTTCTGTTACAAGTTGGCTCAAAGAAATTTGGCGTCTTTGAGTTGGCTCAAATATACATTTGAACATTCGTTAAATTATCAGCTATAAACTGGGAATATACATAAATTTATCTTAATATTTTTAAAATTCTGGTTATGTTTTTCTGTTACAAGTTGGCACAAAGAAATTTGAATATGGCCATGTGGTTGGTGTCCGCCATGACGGTTGTTTCACAGCACGAGACATACTTGACACATGTATTCATTTACGGTACTATACTGTTAAATAGTTAAATAGTCTTTATTGACATACCGTCACAGGATATTTATGTTGGCCCTGTTGTGAATTTGTTTTTTTTTTATTTTCCCGCAAATGTTGTTGAATGTAATTATCACTGAATGTGTACCTGTCCCACAGTGGGAGTCATTTGCTTTCTGTACATCATTAAATCGTTGGTTGTCGTTGACCATCTTTTCGACGCTCGTCCAGCGACCGAATCCTGTCTACTCTTGATCACGGCTTCATAATGAAAGGTATTATGTACTAATCGGAACAATTTGCATTGATTTTACACACGTTTATGGCGTAATTTGTCACAACATACCGATTATTTATCAAAAAGTATTAATTTTGTGATCATTTATGGTTTTATATGATCATCAGTAGCTCCCTGAAAAATATATATCTACTTGTTACTGATGGAGACCTTATGCAAGTACATGTGAATTAACCTCACCTGTAATATACCGTACCTAACTATCCCTTGCTGATTCTAAAATCACAACACTCTGGGGCATATCTCACAGTATCGCAAAGATCACAGAAACTTCACTCTCATTTCGATCAAGTTTTCTACTTGTGGTAGAACAGGTCGTTCAAAGCCTCCATTGATGATAAATGAATTGCATAACGTCTTTGCCTTCATATTCTTCAGACTACTTAAATTACATATAGGCGACTTTGCCTACAAGTTCAAATTTTTATATAATTAAATTTTTCTTAACCTCGTGTCGATATTCGGTTGAGATCATTGTCCTTCCCGACATCTCTTTGTATTGTACACTTTAGGCTACACGGGAACAAATGTTATTTTGACTTAA
This sequence comes from Haliotis asinina, assembly GCF_037392515.1. NCBI lineage: Eukaryota > Metazoa > Mollusca > Gastropoda > Lepetellida > Haliotidae > Haliotis > Haliotis asinina. The sequence continues at coordinate 22,785,353 of NC_090292.1, forward strand.
ACCGGTTTTATGTTATAGCAAACGTAGCACCTTATCAGAGTCTTCCTGTTGTAAGTATTTTTTTTTTTTTTTTATTTAAAGATCTGGCTTATTGTGACATATTTTATCGCACTGTATATTAGTATATATGTATACGCAGGTGGGTTTGACTTTGAGCTTCCAGCCGAAGACCAGGGTTCAATTCCCTACATGGGTTTAATATGTAAAGCCAATTTCTGAAATATTGCTGAAAGTGGAGTTAACCTGTACTTACAGACTCACTCCCTCGAATGTATGGCATTATGTTCATCATGCTTCGAGACATATCAGCGCATGTCGGACAAAACTGCGGCTAAACCTTGACACTAAAGTTGAATTAGGTAACGCTATGGGTTTCTAAACTCGGGTTTTCCTTAATACCTAACCGTATTATGCTATGTAACCTGATCCTCTATCAGTTCCATCACTGTCCTTTATTCTTCCTACCGATGCAATTACTGTAAGGGCATTATTGCAAATTGGGTCCATTAAAGGAAATGAGTGCTGAGAAGTGATGTTGAAGGACAAATTGGAACTTACATGGAGACAACAAATAACCAATTTAAATGTAATAAAGGGGTTGAGTGCGAGTGAGTGAGGATTGTTTTACAAATAACGAATTTAGATAGAAGAAATTATTGTTCTGATCTCACTGTCGTTGGTTGCATTACCATTACAAATGCCGAACAGCAGGTAGTGTTACTGCTCGCTTTATAATTGATGTTTGTTTTGCATTTGATACTGGCAGGGAAACACCGAGCATTACCTCTCTGAGAAAACAGTCTGTCCTCTATGGTACCTAGGCCGTGAAATGATCTTTGTCAATCAAGCGTACTGATAACGGGAATGCTAGGATTACTACCAAAAACAACTAGATGCGCCTAATATAAAGGTCATTAATACGCATGGAATATTTGCAATAGTCTTATCAGACGTGTTCAGATAGCAAATCCATTCCTTTTCAACTGTACTTGACGATTGCAGGAACATGGCTGAAATGTTTATATATATGTATCTGATAGCTTCAATCAATATACTGGGTATGCATTCGAGTACAAAAAGCACAGTAAAGTATAGTTAGTATGTCACCACGAGTCTCGGTAACTCAGCATACACATTTCAGACATAGCTGCCTTCAATATTCGGTGCACGAAATTTCAGTTTTCCTGTTTCAATCCAAACTTGGTACTGTGGAATTTCCCCTCATATTAAGTTCTCACACACCTACACTGAATTACAGGTTTCAGTTGCACAGGATTTTAAACTCATTACTGCTCAACTCTGTTCACAAGTTATGCAGATGACTGAAGAAGATGATTAGAATCCATTCCTCCCTCGTCTTTACATTGACATGCGTTACTGGTTTAAGAAAATTAAAGTTCTCGTGGTCTCTTATTTCTCGCAATACAAGGTATTGCTTGTTCGTAATATCATATCGATATCTGAAATCATTTATCAAGTTTTAATTTCATGCTATGGTTGATCACTCCGCGTCTCTATGATAAACTACTCCAAAAACACATAGCTGAAAATTGTTATCAATGTATACACATAAGGTTCAACAATACAGGGCAGGCATGAAGAAAACCATGTGTTATATGTTTTCGAAAGCTGTTTTTGTTTTTGTTTTGTTTGGTTTGGTTTTTTTTTTTTTGGTTGGTTTTTTTTTGGTTTTTGCTTTGTTTTGTTTTGTGTGTGTGTGTTTCTTTGTTTGTTTAACTTTGCTTATTCGGCAGTATTCAAGCTATATGATAGTGCTCTGTAAATGATCAATTCAGGGCCAGGCAGTCCAGTGATCACCATCATGAGCATCTATCACCCGAGAGCCTGGCCACCCGATCCTGTTAGTCGCCTCTTACGACAAGCATAGTCGCCTTTTATAGCAAGCATGGGTTGCTTAAGGCCTATTCCACGCCGGGACCTTCACGGGTCTGTTGTAACAGGATACAACGATAGCATTAATTAGTTGTCATCATATTACAGACGCCATGGGGTAGCCCAGTTGTTAAAGAGTTTGTTGGATCCTGGTTGCACGTAGGTACGATGTGTGCTGTCGCCTTTCGTGACATTTTGGACAATACTAAAAGAGGCGTAAAACTATGCTCACCCGTCCGTTCAGTTACCATTGTCTAATGGTGACCAAATTCGAACTAGTGTACATTAGAGGTGCGCGTGCTTTGTTTGGTCTGACAAACATCGCCTGGAGATATTTCTGTAGAGTCGATCAATATATCCCTCCTGCTCAGTGATACCTTCCCAGGCGTAACTACGATCTGTAAACTATACTATGAGACAACTCAGCTGCTCATATCTCTGAAATAACCGGTGTTAATACACACATACGAATCACATTTGATAATGGACATGCACTTTCTTCACAACTAAACTTGCTAATTCGTATAGAAAAAAATATATTGCTCCGATCTCACTAGTTTTGTCGTATTGCCGTTACAAATGCTGAATAGCTAGCAGTTGACTGGGATGTCCTGGAAAGTATCCGTACGGAAACGCCAAACTGAGCTTTCATCTTTGGAGAAAGTGCTCAAAATCACGTATAACGATGATATGTCGTGGCACTCCAATCCACGACATTACTTCATATATCTGAACTTCAATCGGGTACGAAGGCTTATCTGGCCCCGATTGTATAGTGGAGAATTGCTGGCTACAATTTTTCCGTGCATTTTTATTCTTAGTCGAATTGATTTTTTTTGTTTTCTGATGGATATTAACAAGAACACTTAACTAAACTCTATTTACAAAGTCCCCATTCACAATGTCCCTTGGGCAATAAATAACACCGCGGTGTGTCAGGTCAGTAATGACATTTTCTCCTTTTTGCAGACAGTAAGAGCCCTCAAAGGTGCGAGATATGGCTGTGTTTGGCGATGCAGCCTTTCTGTTCCGTCCATCTTTGACTGAATGTAACGCAGGGCCAGATATGATTATGGGGCATAACCGTACACGCCCGGAGCATGGACTTGCATGAACCTTTAGGTGAGTTGTCACGGTTTTTGCCGTGACAAAAAGTATAAGAAATCCTCTCAAAACCAGGAAACAGACAAGTCTAATATAATATCAACTCAACAACAACTCTCGGTTTTCAGTGAGAACCAACTGTGCTAAATGTTACGCAGCAAGCGCTCTTGAACGTAGGCCAATGTTGGCAAAGAGGTAGACAGATGTAGATAGGGCGAATGATGACACAGCTCCCGTGTGAGTCCGCGAGTGTGTGTGCCGTCAACACAACAACTAGCCTTATAATTATGTACACAGTCACTGATTCTTTTAACATTCAAGCGAAGTATGGAACCTTCGCGTTCGGTCTCGTTTACCAACACTCAAAACACACTAAAGGGACACACACTAAAGTGCTACCTTATAGGTGTGCCGCTAAAACACAATTAGCGATGACACGAAATGTGAGGAATAATTGCTATCACCCAAAACTAAAACATCGTGACCCAACAGTAACAATCACTTAATAACTAACAATACAACTTACAGAAAACACACTTTTGTAACACTCATATACATCTCACCACAACCATCTATCGACTGAATGTTTCTTTCGTATTTAACAGACTGACAACATAGGATGTGAAGACGGAGACTGATGGTTCCATTATCAGTCAGGCATACCAACTGAGTCATTTACCTTTCGGGAACTAAACGTTTAAAGCAGGGAATGGTCATCACAACGTTTCTACATGTATACCTATCTGACTTGGGGATGTTCTGATGCATGGTGTCTACAATGCAGGCATTATCCAACGCAAGGTGGCGTTGATGGTCTCAGTACGTACCTGTACGCTTCCACCATTAACTTCTGTCTATGCGAGTGCGTTAGACTAACGCTTGCATCGAAGACTCCGTGTTTCAACCGTATCATTCAGTTAGCAACACGATGACAGCAATGGTGAAGCAGGTACTGGTATATCTCTGTTTGTGGTGAAAGACCATATTATTCGTGGAAGATAATGGTGCTTGGGGCTGTCTGAAAGAATCCGAAGATAATCTTATTCAGAGATATGCCATTTAGGTGGGAAGTACCAATAATGGTAACCTGAATCTTACGTTTCTCATGACTCATGGCTAACTTTGTCTTTTCCTTCAAGACAACATGAATAAGAATTCAATTAGTGTATAAATGAGAAGTTACTAATGTATGCAATGACAAGTAATTGCGGCAAATATGAATAAATGACAAATATATACATGTATTGCGTGATGAAACATGATAATCTGATCAACCCGATTAACTCTTATGGCCATAGCACCGAGTGAGTGTATATAAGTCCTGTCTAGGTAAAATCTGTCAATATATAGAGAGCCAGAGGTCAGAGACACCTTTGTGGATCATCCTCTTCCCGTGATTTTAATTCAAGCGAAAGATATGGGTTCGCAAAATGGATAAACCGTATTAGGTCCACTACTGGTGTACAGCATTGAGCTATTGCTAAACTATTGCTGAGTGATTGAGTTAATATGTATAGTAAAATCGGCAATATTTTAGACTTAAAAAGTATAAATTAACAATAAATGAAGTTAAAATATGAACTAAACCTTATTGACAAAGAGCAATAAACTAACTCACAGTTAGAGAATTAAATCTAGTAACTAATCAGATAAATAGTACAAACAAAGCAATATAAAAATGGGGTGGAAATCACTAGCAACAGAAGGTTGCCGTACTGGGGACCATGGTAACACACACTACTTTGACTACCCGCATGCCTGATTTACATGATCCTTTCAGCCGTTTGTGATTTGTAACCAAAACTTAAAATCACAAAATGTTACATTTTACAATATTCTCTAACCAATGTTTAGAATGTTTTGGTAATTACGTACCCAAAGCCCTACAGGCATACAATAGGTGGATATTGTTGAGAAAGACGCTACACCATCCTCATTGATTCACTCAGTCATCACTTTGTTCAAATGATGATAACCCACTTGAGCGAATAACTATTTTATGTCTGTTTAGCTAAGGGTGGTTCTGGACTATCTCAGTCAGGCCTTCTTTAGTAAGAAAAACACACTGTTATGAAAAATTGCGTTTAATATTGAGCAGTTTCTTCAGATCCCCACTTATTAGGGCAAATACCCGTGAAGGTCCCGGCGTGGAATAGGCCTTCAGCAACCCATGCTTGACATAAAAAGGCGACTATGCTTGTCGTAAGAGGCGACTAACGGAATCGGGTGGTCAGGCTTGCTGACTTGGTTGGCACATGTCATCGGTTCCCAACTGCGCAGATCGATGATCATGTTGTTGATCACTGGATTGTCTGTTCCAGACTCGATTATTTACAAACCGCCGCCATATAGCTGGAATATTGCTGAGTGCAGCGTAAAATTAAACTCACTCAGTACTAGGGTAAATATAAATGCAAACGAATAGAGTAGAATGGACCAGACCAACTACTGCTCACGGATAACAACACGCACAATCGAACTAAATAGATGATCATCGGATCCACCATGTTTTCATCATATTACACAAGTCCAACTATACTAAACCGAGACAGACGTGCCGAATGCAACTACTTTTGACTTCTATAAATAACGTAATGAACCGGAATGTTTGGATAAACAATGTCATTTAGAATGTAGGCAAATGTAGCACATGTACATATGGATATACACATTCTCAGTATATTCACGGCAACGTCATGCTGTATCTGATATCTTACCTCACACATTAATGTCGTTTTCTGATTGGCTGAGTTCTCTTCTATTATTACAATGTACCTCGCTTAAAAGCGAATAACAGCATGTACCTTCCTACGAACGTCGCACTCATCTGGTACTTTGTGGTAGTATTTCTTTATCCCAAATAACATTGTTTCACGCATCATGTGCAGAAATTATTGATGTTTTGCTAATGCAACTCGATGGAAAGGAGATAACTCTAAATCTGTTTCTCCACTCGTCTGCAAAATCGTGCGACTGCTGCAAAAGGATTTCTACCTGTGCTCCATGAAATAAACAAACATTCGGGCTCAGGGAAAATAAGCAAACAGTTCTAGTAAATAGAAAATGTTTCTGAATTCTGCAGTCTCACTTTTCCCGCCAGTGGCATTCGCATTTTCGTTAGTTTTGCTTCTGATTGAAACCATTGCAAAATACACATTTTCTCTTAATATGCCCTTTTCGATCCCTACCAGTAGAAACTTTTACATGCTCATGAAGAAGAAGCTGCTCTCTACATCTCCCCCATCCAACCCTTATGCTGGTACCGGAAGGTGGACGACTTATTCACCATCCTGGAAGAGAATCACGATCCCTCCATCCTGCACGACCATCTGAACAAACAACCCCACCGTATACAGTTTACCACGGAAACTGGGGAAATACATCAACTCCCTTTCCTAGACATCACCATCGAGAACTCCAACAACCAGCTCATCACTTCCGTCTACCGCAAGTCTATCCATACGGACCAGTATATCCATCATCTCTTCAACCATCACCCCCAGATCAAGAAAGCCATCGTGTCAACCCTCACAAGACGCGCCAAGAACATATGCAGGTACTCCAACCTTCAACAAGAAACAGCCCACCTCAAATCTACCTTCATCACCCTGAATGGCTACCCAAGACACCTAGTAGAAACAGGACCTTAGAACATCGTGACTAATCTCCTGTTAAACGCGAACCATCCCCTGCCTGTGTGAATATTCCCTATGTTGGCACGTACACTACTATCTCATCTGGAAAAAAACCCCTAAATTCTTTATTAAGAGCCAGTTGTAAAGGAAGCAGCCAAACTAACCCAAGCCCAAGAGGGTCTGTGTACAAAATGAAATGTTCATGTGACAGCAGCTACATAGGTGAAACAGGCAGGCCCCTGTGCATTCGCATCAAAGAGCACTAAGCATCGGTCAAAAACTCGGATATAACATCAGCACTATCAGAACATGTCATAAAAAATCCCGGTCACACCCATCTAGTTGTATAAACACTCACTACATCCTGTATATCAACACTTGAGTTAATCCTCTTGATCTCTGTACATCTCATTTGTAAATACTATCTCACTGTCTTCTATACTGTTATACTATATAATTTTGCTCATTACCATATACCATATACTATGCCATTCTCCTGATGATGGGGCAAGAAGTAGCCCGGAAACGTCGTGTTGTAAACATTAAAGAAGTTGTAAATCCATACCATTTGTCATGTCACCCACCAGCTTCTAAATGCCAATCAATCAACTGACAGTGTGGATAAAGTCAATAGTCATGAGCAATCGTACGTTTTTATCTTAATTGAATATTGAACGAATTTGACTCCAACACGTCGGTCTTATTCATGTTACCTAAGGCTTTCTGAACAGATACTGCTGTATCTAGTGCACTGTACACTATATATCTATAATCATAATCATATATGCATTTATATTGCGCCATACTCCACTCACGAGGTGAATGTTCATAGCGCTAACAGTCAAAGCAGGCATATTATTACCCTGGATAACCCAATGTCAATTGATTTCCCAATATCAGTATTTCTTGAAGTCAGATGTTAGATTTTAACCTATTGAAAGATGAAGATTCTCCGTTCTGCATCCCTTTTCATGAAAGAATCACAGTCAGTCTCGGTTGACTGTGTTAAAATTTTCATCACACGGGTAACTATTTTAAAGCACAAACCATGAAAGATCCTTTGAATAATGTTAGTTCTCATTTAAATTATTGCTTTTTAGAACATTTAGACTTATTAGCTGATTTGTAAATAGATAAATATTTTAACATTGGAAGTTCGAATTAGTAAGTAAGAGTGGTTGAAATACTGTAAAATTATTGTCCTTCAGAGTGTACGAATGTCAAAAGAACCATTCTGTTATGGTGGTAGGCAGAATATCTACAGTATAACTCCAAGTGTAAGTCCGTGTGTTCGTGTCATCAAAACAACAACCAGTCTTTAGATATGTAGTCACAGATTCTTGAACATTCGAGCACAGTGCGACAACATCGCCATTAACAGAACACATACGCATTTACAGAAGATTGCCTAAACTGAGGCTGCTATAAAGCACTACATTAAACGGTGCGATGCAAAAGTAGTGTTACTGTTACCACGGAGTGAGTGAGGGAGTGAGTGAGTTAAGATTTATTGTCACATCGGCAATATTTCAGCAATATTGAGCCATTCGTGACGAAAACGATTAATTACAAAACCACATATTAATTAATTGCACATTGTAAAAAAACTGTCAACGAAGGAAAAACAAACAACTAGAATATCACAGAGGAGAATGTAAAACTAGTAATTAGATCTAAAACAGTTTAAATATATATAAAAGTTTAAATACAATATGAAAATGGGATATAGACTGCCAACAACTGAAGGTAGATCACCACACTAGGGATCACTGTTGCCACTGAAGATATATGATGCGAAATGTGACCCATAATAACTATCGCTCAAAACTATAATAATTGTAACCCAATAATAACTATTATTTACTCAGTGATAATACAAATTACAGAAAACATACTCACGTAACAGTCCAAAGTAAATTTAAACTATCCACGAATTTTAATCGTGGAATGTGTGTGCTTTTAACTTATGGCTATACATGTATTTGTGTATAATCACCAGTGACTGAAGAGATGATGTACATCTAGCTAGGATCCATGCAGGTAGCAAAGGTGCCATAAGTCCCCACAGCCCCTAGTCTGGTGATCAACCTCTCATTGCTGGTGATCTTCAGCCTGATTTTCTAATACATTGTTCATTACAGTTTACAGTTCGGTGCTAGTTTTAATTCTCTTTCTTTTTCTTATTTTTCTGCTCATCGTTGGCGGTGTTTTCCAATCTAATTGTGTCTATTATGAACTTATTACTTTCAAGTTACGATATGGATGAAATATTGGCAATGTGATTACACATTTAGCCCAGTCACACAGTAGATGATTGGATGTGTCTACCCGAACTAAACATTTTTTATCTGTTTAGAATTTTCACTTAGAAATAGTACATGAAGCTGCAACAGTTACAAGCTGCAACATGGACAGCTGTTTTAAATCAAGTTAACTCTTGCTCCCTTCTGGCATTAGGTACTTCATAACCTCAAACGCTGATTCAAGAGTTAAACATAACCTCCCGTAGGCAAGCAATTGGAATTTCTAGTTCCACCTCAAACTTTGCCAGAGTAGAATATGCTCTTACATTTAACTGCCACATTGCCTTCTTTGCATTACAGTTCTTAGCTGCACTGAACTTTTAAACTCAACACTGTCTAACTCTAGTTCTCAGTTATGCAAATCTGAGAATGACGATGTCAAAATACGTTTTTTCATCGAGTTTTCAATTTATACTGCCTAAAGAAAAAAATATTCTCATTTTCAAACATTTTCCCCTTGTTACAATAAAGGGGATTCCTCAGAGGTCTATAATTTCTGCAGTTGGGGAGCGTCGTCAGTAGTATTACCGTCATGCATTCTGCACAAATGCTTCTGAGGGTTGATAGTTGTCATTATGTCGTAATAACCTCATCGAAACACCGATAAACATCTTCTTACTTTTATCAAATGTCCAACCGTCTTTCCATTGGCAGCTTCTTGATGTTGTTGAACGCTACAGAAAGGAACATTTCAACCATATAAGTTGGTCTGTAAACAATATGACAATCTGTACCTTCAAAATTAACAGGTTGGATATATGTGTGTGTGACTTCTTTTCCATTTGCAGTGTAGAGGGCATCGTTTGATGGGCATCAGAAAACTGCATCATTTGACCTCCTCTTCACAATTTTACACCAATTAGAAACACTACAAATTGCCTTCATCTTTGGGAAGAATTCTGAGAGAGACAATACGCACCTCTTTGATGAGGTAAATTTCAAAGAAATTTCTGAATAGTTTGAATGCCATTCTTACACTGCATAATAAATGGACACTTAAATTAGCTAAACTAGCGTCCAAAAGAAACGCACCAATATATATAAATATATTATATATCATAATATGATTTGTTCTTTTTTATCTGCTTGACTTGCACCTTGAAAGGTCGTCCATGAATGCGTGATCGTCTGGTCACACTGCCTGTTGACTGGATGCCAGACGCTTGATGATGTCATTTGACGATGTCACTTGATGATGTCACTGTCCTGCGTATCTGTTCCTCAAGCGCAACACTCGTAAATACCGGTCTTCATGTTTGGTAGAGACGTTCAGTCTATCACTCTTTTGCCTGTCTGCTGTACTGACAGTCTGTCGTAGACGCTTGACAAGTCTACCGGTGGGATGGTCCTAGCCACATGCTCTTGTGTCTGTTCCATCTGTAACATACCGATTGCCCTCTTCCTCTGCTCTTCTGTTAAAAGAGGCATGATCTTGGTTGTCAGTTGATTAAAATGATGTAAGAGAATGTACTTGGTTTGCTTTTAAAGCCTAATTTGATGGGGTAACACCGTTTGTGTTTTATTCGTGCAAATTCGGTTGTTGTTTTTTATTTTTGTTTTGTTTTATTTTGTTTTGTTTTACAAAATACGAAACGCATGTGCACTGGGAATAGACATGTGTTATTTAACTATTTTCAAGCTGTATGACAATCATTTTGACAGTCGTTTGTATTTTGGTGGAAGTACTCTCGTTTTGTCGCTTGTTTATCTGAAGAGAGCGTATTAGGGCACAGGAATCACGTAAATACACCTTTCAACTCCAGACGTTATTAAAACTTCCTCCTATAAAGGGAAGGCCTACATATATGGATAATAGGCACCTTCTGCTGTCTGAGCAACTTATTGGTATTGATCCCCTATATTGTATAGCTGAATAATTCAGAGTACCCCTTTTCCTTACCAAGTATAACCAAAACAAAGCTCTGTCTTCCAATTAAGCAAGATCTCCCGTGAAGAGGAAATCGTACATCCAATTAAGAGGCTAAAACGACCAACGCCCATGTTGCAAATACATTGCAGATATATATCCAGGCCTCATCTTGGTATCTCAATAACGCGCGATGAACACCATTCCTGTATTTGAGGAACACGACATTTACAAATATACCTTTATTCCATCTCCAGGTGCATGAATGATGTAGCTGATTGATTACATGACAATCCCTCCTCTTCCCTCACGCTCAGTCCTCGTTACCGTGTCCTTGACGTCCCATCCTTTTAAACGATTACCCTGATGTTTCATCCTTCTACTGAAACATCGACTGTTACACGATGGTTCGAATCCCATTTTTTTTGGTTTCTAGGTATGTTAGCACCGCACGCACGCAGCTAGTCAGTGTCATCAGTTTATAAATGTGATCCATTCTAAAGTCGTTTTTTCGTCCCATATTATGTTTTTTGGTTTGTTTCCAAAATCAGGCTTGGAATCAACGGATCGAAGGGATTGCCAAGAACAAAAGAAAAGGTTAGGCTAGACACAAAGTCGGGTTTAAAGTATGGCGTCACCAGTTCAAGGATGGATGATGGATGTAGTGGATGGAATATTATGGCAGAGGATGGACCATCGCTGAACGACATAATTCTGACATGCATACATAAGAAAGTATCTTTCTTAAACTTTTAGTGAATTAGGGAAAATATATACAATTCTACAAAAAAAAAGAAATCGTAATTCCTCTCCCAGAGGCTCAGAAGGATGGAAGTATCTCGGGCTGATCAACCCGATATCCTTGAGTATTACGTTAATCAACCAAATATTGCAAAACGTTGCATAATCCGCAAAGGTTATAGCGTACGATATTTTCAACCCTGCCTTTGATTCTATACACCTTTTTACGAATGCAGCGAACAGGAAGACTGATTTCCAAGAATAACACTACCTTCAGGGAAAGCATGTTGGTCTTTGCTTCGAGAACACGTCAAAGAAAAGATAGCACTTAGTGAAACGTTCTGTTGTGACGGTGCTAGGCTTTATTGTATTGTGATCTATAGATATGATATATCGATCTGTCTGTGACTTCCACGATCACATGCATATCCACAGTTTCACAATCGATATCGCACTTACTCACTCTCTGTGTCTTCCACGCATTGGTTCAGAGACATGTTGACCACTCAAAAGTCGACTTTCACGATCACATGCATATCCACAGTTTCACAATCAATATCGCACTTACTCACTCTCTGTGTCTTCCACGCATTGGTTCAGAGACATGTTGACCACTCAAAAGTCGACTTTCACGATCACATGCATATCAACAGTTTCACAATCGATATCGCACTTACTCACTCTCTGTGTCTTCCACGCATTGGCTCAGAGACATGTTGACCACTCAAAAGTCGACTTTCACGATCACATGCATATCCACAGTTTCACAATCGATATCGCACTTACTCACTCTCTGTGTCTTCCACGCATTGGCTCAGAGACATGTTGACCACTCAAAAGTCGACTTTCACGATCACATGCATATCCACAGTTTCACAATCGATATCGCACTTACTCACTCTCTGTGTCTTCCACGCATTGGTTCAGAGACATGTTGACCACTCAAAAGTCGACTTTCACGATCACATGCATATCCACAGTTTCACAATCAATATCGCACTTACTCACTCTCTGTGTCTTCCACGCATTGGTTCAGAGACATGGTGACCACTCAAAAGTCGACTTTCACGATCACATGCATATCCACAGTTTCACAATCGATATTGCACTTACTCACTCTCTGTGTCTTCCACGCATTGGCTCAGAGACATGTTGACCACTCAAAAGTCGACTTTCACGATCACATGCATATCCACAGTTTCACAATCGATATCGCACTTACTCACTCTCTGTGTCTTCCACGCATTGGTTCAGAGACATGTTGACCACTCAAAAGTCGACTTCCACGATCACATGCATATCCACAGTTTCACAATCGATATCGCACTTACTCACTCTCTGTGTCTTCCACGCATTGGTTCAGAGACATGTTGACCACTCAAAAGTCGACTTTCACGATCACATGCATATCCACAGTTTCACAATCGATATCGCACTTACTCACTCTCTGTGTCTTCCACGCATTGGTTCAGAGACATGTTGACCACTCAAAAGTCGACTTTCACGATCACATGCATATCCACAGTTTCACAATCGATATCGCATTTACTCACTCTCTGTGTCTTCCACGCATTGGTTCAGAGACATGTTGACCACTCAAAAGTCGACTTTCACGATCACATGCATATCAACAGTTTCACAATCGATATCGCACTTACTCACTCTCTGTGTCTTCCACGCATTGGCTCAGAGACATGTTGACCACTCAAAAGTCGACTTTCACGATCACATGCATATCCACAGTTTCACAATCGATATCGCACTTACTCACTCTCTGTGTCTTCCACGCATTGGCTCAGAGACATGCTGACCACTCAAAAGTCCTTCATATGGAACTAAGAGGGAGGTGATGAACACAATGGGTAATGAAAAATTTGTGTTTCGAAATACACAATGCGTTTCATTGTTGGGGTAGTATATCTGCTATATGTCGGGTTGTGAGTCTATTCCGATAATTGCCCCTTATCTGTCAGGAAAATAATCGTGTTCATTCATGTCATTTGATGTGCTGATTGTATACCATATAAATTGGTGCAAATCTGGTGTTCATCTGATCTGAGAGTTCAATCACTAGATGACAACATGCAATCACAAAGTGAACAGATTATCCAAACACAAAATGTGTACAGTCATGGTTACTGGGTCGCTGAAATATCCAAGCTTACTTTTAATTAGCTGGGGTCCATGCAGGAAGCAAGGGTCCTGTGAGTCCCCATGACCCATGGTATGGTGATATAACTTCATTAGTAGCCTGTTTATATTCTGTGTTGTTTTCTGCAAGAATAGATTATATTACAACATATACGTTTTAATCCGAATCTGTGATATTCTTGTATTTGTGCTGTTCTTCGATAGCTCTGGTCACGATATGGCTGAAATATTGCCAATGTGATGTTAAATATTAACTCTATTTATTTATTGAGTAATTAAAACTTTGTTTTGCACTTATACCTGAATAATAGAGGAATAAACATATTCCGTAATGTTGTAATACTTAATCAACGCACTTTTTACTACGGAAAACAAAATTACCTATATCATTTCTTTCCCTAATATTCCAATCGCCGTTCATTTCTTCCAATAATATTTGAATCGCCGTTCATTTCTTTCCATAACATTTCAGGCGCCGTTGTGTAGCCCAACTGTTAGAGTGTTTTGTTTCGTCACGTCGAAGACTCGGATCCATGTGGGTTATACAAGTACTTTTCCTGAAAGGTGCAAAATATGAACAAAACTATACTCACCCACGTATTCAGTTATCGTTACTTAATGGTGATCATGCTTCTGGAATTTAGGACGCATGATGATCCAGGGTAGAATAGGTTCCTCAGCAAACCATGCTTGACATAAAAGGCGATTATGTTTGTCATAAGAGGCGAACTGACGTGATCGGGTTGTCAGGCTTGCTGACTTGGTTGACACACGTCATCAGTTCCCAACTGTGCAGATCGATGATCATGTTGTTGATCACTGGATTGTCTGGCTCAGACTGCCTTTATTTACAGACCGCCGCCATATAGCTGGAATATTGCTGAGTGCAGGGTAAAACTAACCTCACTTACTACTAGGGCAAATATACATGCAAACGAATAGTGTAGAATGGACCAGACCAACTACTCCTCACTGATAACAACACGCACAATCGAACTAAATAGATGATCATCGGATCCACCATGTTTTCATCATATTACATAAGTTGTGGTTACTGTTGCACCCTCGAATCCAACTATACTAAACCGAGACAGACGTGCCCAATGCACTCTCTCTGTAATGTAGTCGATATGCCAGCAATATTCAGTCACTCTGGAATGTAGTCCATAGGCCAACAATACTCGCTCACTCTGTAATGTGGTCGATAAACCAACCATCGACAGGGATGTTTCCACACTACACATGAAATCCGCATAACAGCAAGTGTTCTCGAAAGCACATTTCTACAAGGCCTGACATGAGACGCTTCTTGCATCACATTTATTTTTCATAATTAAAGTGTGATCGATCACTACGTGTACAAACCAGCATCGATCATCCATCTATCCTAGTCCTGGTCTTATTGAGGAGAACTGCTAGCTACAGTCAATCCTTACAACCTTACTCTCAGTCTTATAGATTCTTGTTGAGGTAAGGACAGATTACGGCATCAATGATCCCACAAGCGTTGTTTTCGAAGGGAGATTAACACGGGCATTTAATTAGGATTCTACTTGCAAAGTCCCCATTAGCATTGTTCCTTGAGCAATAGAAACGACACAGGCCCAAAATGACATTATCTTGCTTTGGCAGACAATAAGAGCACTCGGAAGTAGCAAATACAGACCCTCAAGAGGTCCCACTTCACGGGCTTTCCAATTACAACGCCACACTTGGCCGAACAGCATTACAAAGAGCGTAATCAGAGTAGCCAGGGAAAATGAGGCTAGACGCTTTTCACATCCTTTCAGAAGAATACCTTGATTAAATGTTTTGATTTGTCTTTTTGGGGGTTTGTTCTGTTTCTTCTTTTTTTTCACACGGAACGCCTGGGTTAGTGGAGAAGGGGACTGATGGTTCAGTTATTGCTGGATGCATACCAAGCAGCATTTGAACATGTAAACTCTGAACTGGTCGTATAATGTACCTGGGTGGCTACGATGCAGGTGTAAATCTGTACTTGTACAGGCTGTAATATACGTACACAAGCACACACACAACCTAGAGCTTCACCCCGTTTCACCCCACCATTTATTTAGCAACACGATTCCACTAAAAGTGGTCAAAGTGGATAGTAGTATAATCATCTAAATTATTGTAAAATAAGTATCTAAATAATTATTGTCTAAGCTTCAGGTCCATATTAGTCTTGGCAGTCAGTGGTGCTTGGGGCTGTTTGTGGAGATCTCAAAGTAACTGGAGATAGAAATATGTCTTAAGTGGGAACCCTCGAGACCTTGTGAGCTCACGTTTCTGAGGAACATTCACTGCGACATGTCAGCTCCACAGAAATGAGAGGTTACTGCATTTATCTGCCTTTACTGTATATGGCAGTTTGATCTGTCATGACTTCTCTGTATTGGAGTGAGTGAGCGAGGGAGTGAGTTAACGTCACACCGGTAGTATTTCATCCGCACCGTGACGGGAACAGTCTATCGGGTATGAGGAATTGTGGTTTCGTAGCGATATCCCAGCAATGTGTTTGCGAGCTCCTCATTATGCACACGATTCAGGTTTGTTAATTTAGTCAATGATTTTTACAGACTAACTGAAAATGAGAGGCATCTTGAAATTGGGGAACGATTTCATGACGGCTGTTTGCATTGGACTGTGAAACCTTTCTGTCATGACAAATACAAGGAAACACCTTGTACTTGAATAACCAAGGGCACGCTTGTGCGTTCACGTGATCCCGTATTTTTTCCTCAATATATATACAACCTGCAGCCATATGGCTGGACTATTACTGAAAGGGCGTCCAAAACATACGGTCAAAAAGGAAGCTGCGCTGATACAAGACAGTGATTATTGTCTTAGTATCATCTTAGCTGCTGCCACTTTTACAATTTAATATTATTATTTATTGACGATACATTTAAACTGTGTAATTGTTTGCTCATTTCACCGTTTGCTGACTGATTATACATCAGTGACGTATTTATTATTTATTATTATTATTATTATTATTTATTGGAAAGTTCAGAAAATAACGTCATGGATAGCAGTCTTAGCCTAATTCTCTTATCTGTTATTTTCATATACACCATATGTTAAAATTAACAGTACATGAAGTTGAGACACAGACGCAAAAGTTGTTTGATATGCAAATCGCTATAGCAATTGCAGAAGACACACGGTAATTACTTTTCTGACATATGTGTTATTTGTCAAATGTTCAAGGATTCAGAAATCAATCAGTGTTAGGGGAAACGGGAAACGAAAGAGGAAACAAATCTTATCCGCTGAACGTAAATACACTCACAGTCTTTGTGATTTATCTTATCATGTCACTCATTGGCTCGAGACTAAATGTATCTTTTTTTCTTCGTGACTGCTTCTCGTTTTCTATCTCCCCCAATACATGATTGAAGACAAAGGCAAGACATTCCAAATCACCATATCTGGACTGTGTTATGGGCTCTCGAAAAAATGAGAAATTACTGGATTGAATCAGAAGTGTTGATTAGTCTTAACTTGCAGTAGGAATAGGAAATAAATGCACGGAAGTGTGTCAACGATTATATGTCTGTACAAGATATGTTTGGACAAGAGTAGCAAATACTTTAGGATTTACTGTGTGTTTCTTTCGTTGCATTTAGGTATGAAACTAAAAACCAATGTGCAAACTGTATGAATCCGCGTAGATGACGTTTTTCAGCAAAAATGGATGGATTACTGATCTCAACACTTCAATGATGTAGCGCCGCGCAGTAACAACCCTACCACCACCGTTGGTCTGAAAGATTACATGTTGACCATGACGTCCCCAGCTTATGGCAACCCAGAGGGAAGGAAGGGAAGGCCCTCCCCAACAATCGCTTTCCAAAGCACATGGTTTAGAGAATCGATCACCTTGCCGAGGCCATATTCTCACTCTGCCGTCTCCGGTATCAACACCAAAGTGACTGCGAAGACGATGACGCCACTGTCCATTGTGCAACTTGCGATGGACTGCCTCCCAGTTCAGTCAAGCACGTCTATGTCGTTGCCTCAAACGTAAACCAACGTATGGTCGACGGAAACGTAAACCATTCTGAGTGAGACGGCAACGCACGGTATTATCGCTGATGGGACTGCTGTGTCTTCCTATTGTGTTACGGGCTGTTGTGCTAGCTAGTATGAAGCGATTTCACAAATGAGAGGTCACTATGTAGCGGTCTTGCCAGAATGACGTTACACGTCGTAGTATAGACAATGATTGTAGGGTACCACATATCAAAATCCTTATGTATTTCATAGATATTTCAAATAAGAAGAGGTGCAGCTGTATTTGGGTATATCTTAGAGACACTCTTTGTATGCAGATACGGAGAAAATAAAACATTTCTAACACATACACAAATGCAGCAGGCACCTCTTGTTTTTCGGAAATCTCTATATAAAATATATAGGGATTTTGCTTTGCTTTTTTCCCGTACCATCATTGTGCGTACTACGCACGTGGACGTCCGCTACCGTGTTTGTCTGCTGATAGTTGTCAAGCAGTCTGTAGATGATGAAATGATGTGTTCCATAAAGCCTTGCCTCAGTATTCCCTATTGCTCTCTGCCTTTAGTCAACACTAACACATGGTATGCACTGTTGCAAAAAATGCGATAGCGGGCGTTAGACAGTATCCATTCCTTAAGTAGCATCATAAGAGCAAGAACATCGTGCAAAGAATGTAATGCTAACGAAACGAACTGTCTCAGTTCACATTTAAATGATACGTGACGTCATGTATGCTGCGTCTGTGGTAAGCATTCTTTTCGCTTGCCTTGAAAAACGGTATTAACGGAATCAATTACATATCAGAAACCTATTCAGCACAGTGGATTTACGTCACATATTGATGGATTTCGCGTTTCTTTTGTCGGTGAGTATATTGGTCCTGTGTTTTCTCCATGTACTTTCCAATGTGTCCTTCGTCTCCAGTTATCAGAATCAGATTTCCTTTAATGGGGCCAATTACAATATTACGTAAAATAATTGCATTGGTACGTAAAATAAATGACAGTGATCAAGGGATCAGATTACAGAACATAATACGGATTGGTGTAAAAACGAAGACTGAGTTTATAGATTGCCAATGTTGCATGTTTACTAGTTTTGCGACACCTATTGCCTGGGTATTATCTCAACACGATTCGAACTAGTCGAACCGTCAAGAGTTTATGGTGTGCGACACGTCCATGGTAAAGGGTACATCACGTCCATGGTAAAGGGTACATCACCATGTAAGCTGGTTGCTGTGTTGGAATCAACAGTATTCCAGCTTTATGACGGCGATCTGTAAACACATCGGACCTGGACCAGACAATCTTCTAATGAGTATCGATGAACACAATGACACGTGTCAACCAAGTTCAGCGAGCCTGAACTCTGCATCGAGTTAATCTCCTCTTATGACAAGCATAGGTTTCTGAAAACCAGTTCGAACCCGGATGACCACTGATGGCCGGTGGTGCATCGAGGCTAAGGGTAGAGAATGTATGTGAGTGAGCAAGTGAGTTTAGTTTTATGCGGCGCTCAGCAATTTTCCAGCTAAATGGCCGTGGTCTGTACGTAATCGAGTGTGAACCAGACAACCCATTGATCAAAAGTATGAGCATCGATATGCACAATAGGGAACCGATGACATGTGTCAACCATGTCAACAATCCTGACCACCTGCTAACGTCTCAAGATAAGCAGAGTCCTCTTTCATGGCAACCTTGGATTTTGCTGAAGACCTGTTCTACCCCGCACCTTTACGGGACAGAATCGCTGTGATGGACTGAATATAATGGTATTGAATCATACAAACGATGACCAACGTACAAGAAAACAGGATTATCCATCATTTATTCTGCAACTGAATTTCCAACCCAAAATCCATTGTGGAATAGCTAAATAGGTGCGGATTGGGATATTAAATGAAAATAGTTCAGTAAGTCTAATAACTAACAAACTGACATAGTCTGTTCATGCTTGCAACAAAACGTATATCATATGAGGTTCCTCGTGAATTCATGGCTTTGAAATTACAAAGTAAGAACTATGTTTTACGACAGGAAAAAACGCTGCTGATATCATGCCAGTGGCATATGATACGGTTAACACCTGTCCCTTGTTATTGGTTCGCCAGTTTGACAGCAATTTGTATTCACCAAATATGAAAAGGAACTTTTGAATTGCATTCGAAGAATAGAGTGAGCTTTCAAGGCAGAACCTGATGATACCAGTGACAATAAAATACATATGTACACCGCGTTATAACTTTTATTATCTGCTTTGCCAGTAGAAATTATTCATTTTAATGATATTTTGAAAATATTTCCGGAATAATTGATGAATATCAACACATTTTATGTAGAAAGAAACGATTACAATGAGTCCGAAAATATACACCGAAATGTTCCCATCTATTGCATCCACGTAAACAGGTACTTTTTCCATTATTATTTTCTATTCATATTATGCAGAAGGAAAAGATTAGCAAAAGTGCAATGAGAACAATGCTCTCGGGTGTCAAGTCAGTCTATTACCTTTGCACATTCAAATTTCCACTCTCAGCTCCCTGGGGAGTACGATTAAATTTCTTTTCTTTGATTCATATTTCCTTCCATATCGCCATCTAACTGTCACCGAGAACAATTAATAAAGTTCCTTTTGACTCGTTGTAACTGTTTCTGATTTACCGTTTCTTATGGCATCTCCTATTTCCTGTTCCTTGTTTTCCACTTACTCCCATTTGATTATGATTATTCTTAACAGTTTCATGTCAAATTCGAGCTAGATCTCCACACACACACACACAAATAAAATAACACAAACCCCAAAATACTCCGAAAATGTTCCCATCATATGCACTTAAACAGCTGTTTCTGCACCATGTAATTTTCTGGAATCAAGTACATCGAAATTATTATCCTTTTCTGCCCATCGCCATGATGATAGAACCAAGCAAGCTTTTGTGAGTCAAAACTTGTACTTCGATGTTTGTTTGTGTTCCCTGAATCCGGATTCTGATTGATTGGCATTTCAGAAAAGGCTATTTGATGATCATAGAGACTCTCTGGGTTACATCTTCTATCTATTCAGTTCACAGAAAAATCTCCATGATCATGAGCAGTTGCAAGTAAAGGGAACATTGCTTCTCAAGACGTCCGCATGTATATCCTCATGTGTTTACATCATAAGCTGAGAGTGGCGTGGGTTGTACTCTTACCTCACACATAAACGTCGCTGTCAGATTGGCTTAGCGTTGTTGTTTCAAAGGCATTTAGAAGTTGGAGGAATCAAACTAAAAGTGCTTCATTTGAAGCCTTCAATTGAAGCCTGTACATCAATTAATAGAAACCTGTATATCTTGTTACCCATTGTTATCAGTCTACTGTTATGTGTATATATACTGCAACCCTTTAGTTTAACCCTCACTTCACCTGAAGAAGAGACTAGAATCTGTTTCGAAACGTTGTGACCTTGTAGAATAAAGAAGTTGATCCATAAAGCACTTTTAGTTTGGCTTAGCACTCGTCTATATTTTTCAATGCACCTCGTGTACAAGCGGAAGATTTTAATCGTTTGATTCACACAGGTTGGCTGAAGTGTCCGATCCGATATTCATGCTTTAAACAGTTCAAAAGTAACACTGAGATATTCGGTAAGATATATATGTTGGTCCCCTCGTTACCAGTAAACAACTTATAATGTACCATCGATGTCTGTTTATGTTCCCTGAGCCGAAAGTGCAAGGAGGACATAAACAAACATCGAGGTTACCACCCATGGGCCCCGAGGGGCCAGTGAACAATGTGACTTTATTAAAAGATAACCGCTGTAATGTTTGATCTCTGCTTGGGGAAATATGGTCCAGTAACCGACCCCTGGTCCTGGGGCTCAACATTGTCATCAACGACCTTGAAAGAAACAAATCCAATCAAATGCTTGTTAAGAGGGCAACATTAGAGTAATGCAACAGTAGTGATGTCATAGTACAGCTCAACGTAAGTTTATTAGCCCTACGTGAACAGTAGAAGGGACGTTAATTGCTTCACATAAAGTGTGACTCGAAAATTTGTAATTATAAGTTTTGCAATCGGTGCATAAAATACCGTGTGAATGAATGGGTGAATTTCCCCATAAAATATGGAAGAGAAGGAAGTTGTTTGTTATTAGACAGAAATATAAAATAAATATTTCTGAGTTCTTCTGTGAATACTGATATTCTGCCCTGTGACAAACACAGAAGTAATTCCTGCGGATGAGCTCTGCGTTGTGACAAACACAAGTAATTCCTGCAGATAAGCTCTGCCCTGTGACAAACACAGAAGTAATTCCTGCGGATGAGCTCTGCCTTGTGACAAACACAGCAGTAATTCCTGCGGATGAGCTCTGCCTTGTGACAAACACAGAAGTAATTCCTGCAGATGAGGTTACTCATATTACACATCAGATGTCAGAGGACCCCTTTTAAAATCGCAAGAAAACAATCGTATACATTTGAATGTATCTATTTATATTTATCATCAACATTATTAAAAATATCTAATGTCCTAATATCCCTGTTTGGATATTTCAGATCATTCAACAGTTCTATTGCGAGAGGGACATTATGAGACCATTGTTACCTTGATAAGGCATGCAAGAAGCCTCTCTGAAGTACATGTTAAAAAAGGAATAACTTTTTGGCCTTTTTAGCTCTATGTTTGTTTATTGTTGAGCGATAATTGTCAGAGCAATATCGCGACCAAATGTAAATGATCGAGTTTAAACCACACAATCCATACGTGATTGATCTGAAGAGCATTGATCTGTCCCACTGAGATGCGATGGCATATGCCGGTTGTGACTCTCATCCATGTTCAGATAGATGTGAAGACGCATGCACGGATCTCGACTGTATCGTTCAGGAGCTATCTCCGGGGACGATTTGGCATCCACATTAACCAAGTTTGCTGGTTGGCATTGTGAGTGATGTAATTGTCTTTTGCGACAGAATGATGAAGTGGTTTTGAAACTTGTCATACCTTAACTATATTGTAACTTCGCCATTTTAAACTATGATTTCTTACCAAATCCATTCTGACAGTTGGTGGTGTTAAAATGTTCTTTTGACAAGGGTACAAGTCAAAGAGACAAACCCGGGACAATTCGACCCAGATTCAGTATATTTATAGGATGCAAACGATGTTTGCTCAAGGCATTGGTATTTGTTTTCCTCGATCATTGAACGTCAATCTCAACTCTCTTGGTAGTAAACAACTCTTGCTGCCACTAGGCGCACCGAGTGTATTTTGGCACGCTCATGATCATCCTAACGAGGTACCCAATTCACAGCTGTGTAGACTGGAGCACACAGCCACAGTACTTTGTCCAAATTTTCTGAACGTTACTGTACCAGCAACTAGGTGTTTGCACGTGGCGACCGTCTGGTCATATACCAACGGATTCTTGGACACTTTTAAGTGCACAGGGCTGTGTAATGTCTGCACACAAAGCTGACTCCGAGGTTTTACACCCGGTCCAGGTGGGGTCGATCCCGACACTTCAACTTCGTTGGATCACTATCCTTGCCCACCGCGTCCCTACCTGACATAGGTAGCCATGTCAGACTCGAGCATAGTATCACGTCCTTGTAATGGCTCTAATGAAGCAAATGATAAATGTGACGCCAAATTCCATGTTATCTTCTTTTCAAATGTGATAAATCATTGAACAGTGGCTAACATTGGCTAACAGTAATATCATAAATCATCAACACATAACGTCATCCATCACTGCTACAAGCGGATTGCCTTGTTTGGTCTGTTTTTGCTCATTCTCTATGATTAATCTTACCTCATAATTTAAGCAATCCGATCTGCACATACCGTGTTACAACTCACGTCATGACATTCTTGTCCTATAGCAACGGTTACAATTAGCAAACTGCTGACAGCTACGTTTCTACTCGCAGTCCTAATAAATCTAAAGGGTTGCGTGGCTGTACCAAGCCTTTGATATTATTTGTGAAGCTCTATACTTAAGAGGTAACACACACTGAATTGCATTATGCCAGGTCAAAAACACGTATTTCCTTCGCTGCAGTAAATTCCAAGAAGACACATCAAAGCAGGTCAAATATTGTTGCTTGATCAAAAACTACAATCGGTTTCTTTCTTCCAATATGCATTTCACTTTTAATCGAAACAATGAGGTATAAAACAAGATGTTTCAAAGACATTTTATAACTCTGAAACATCTATCCCTCTGACGTAATAATCTGTGTGGTTTAAAGTATGGATGTGTCTATATTAAAAGACAGGCGCTGTAATCTCTGCTCGGGGCAATATCGTCCAGTAACCGACCCCTGTGCCTGGGGCTCAAACCCAATCAAGTGCTTGTTGAGAGGGAAAAAGAGTAATGCAACGGTTTTAAAATCATTGTATCTCGACGTCATTCTTGACGTTTACCAAAGTGATGGTGCTGTAATTGTACACCTTAACGTAACATTAGTAGAATCCTGCTTGAAGAGTAGAGGAAAAGTTAAGTGCTTCACACAAAATGTGACTCAGAAATTTGGAATTACAATTTTCACAACCGGTGCATTAAATTCCGTATGGGCTTTGCTTGAGAAAAAACTGAAACTCTACACTTGTGTATGAGTAAAAAGAGGCAAACATCTATCCACGTATGGGTTTCAGTTCTTGATCAATGAATGCACATATATTAGTATCAAAACAGAGGTGTAATTATGTTGGAGGTGGGTTTGATCACAAGCTAAAAGGGAACTCTAACGGACACTGAACATAGTAAGGTTACTGGCTGGAGCCGGGATCTGTCATAGACACTTACCCAAGATAACGCAATATTGCAGTCAGTTTAATAAAACGCGAGCTGATATATTCGTTATTTCATATTCAAGAATTATTTAGAAGTATTACTGTCATCACAAAAGGGCTTCCACCGCTTCCAAGTCTCACGGTTACAATCTATAACAGATTACAGTTGATGAAAGAAAGGTTTGATTTTCTGGACGTATTTATGACATTTTTGAAACTTTGCCATACTACAAGTCTAAATACAATTCCTTTGATGGTAATTGCTGACTGCCTCACCTTAAGTCGGTTCTGGGTGTTAAGGTAATTGTTTAGAGAAAAATACTTTATCTACCTGCCAATTTTTTTTTTGTGTGTGTTTGATTTTAGTTGTGGTGCACGGACGGCCATAAAGTTAAGAAATATAACATACTAAATTTCCTCTCCGACGGTATGCATTCAAAAGTACGTGTACAGTTTAAAACATATACCCTCCTGAATGTTGTCCGCAATATAGTTATGTGCCAAAAAGCAGTAAATCGCTCCCCTTTTTTATCGTATACCAATAAAAAGACAACACTGATAACAGGTCCCATCCGGTATCATAACAACGAACTCTACTCGCCGTGTATTTGGGTAGGCCACTTACTATACGAGTTGCCTCAAGCTGTAGTCTTTTGAACTTGTTCGAATCTTCAATCAAATACCCATCCCATACCTCACATGCATATTCAAGATGTAAGCAACATATCATCAGCAAACTCTCTGGTTAGACAACAGAGTTTATTAGCTATTTCACTGACATAAACTATGACCAAGAAAGGACCGACTACTGTACCTTGTGGAACGCCAGTTTTATTATTCTCGGCGCGGATAAAGCCCCATTAACAAACACTGATGGGCTACGATTGCTTACATAACTGTTGAAGCGGTTAAGTAACTTTCCTTTAACGCCATGCATTTCTAATTTTAACATAAACCGTTTATGCGATAGTCTACTAAACGCCTTCGATAGATCGAAAAATACCACACAGTGGATTTCTTTGTTGCCGAATGGTATACAAATTTGATTATAGAATTCAATTAGTTGGTGAACAATTGAATTACCAGTTTGAAAGCCACATTGATATTTTATACAATAGACTAATGTCTAAAAATAGTTATACACTTGCTGAAACACATCTCTCTCAAACAACTTTCAACACAACTAAAATGCGATATAGGTCTGTAGTTCGACACAACTGAGTGGTGACATTTCGTATATAAAGGCGTTACAAATGCATATATCAAATTATTGGATTGTTACGGTTAATAATTTACCGTGACAACATTTTAAGAAATCTCCTGTGAACCAGCAAAACAGAACAGACAAGTTTTACATATTCAGATATTATTATTATGCAACGAGAGCAAGGTATACAAAGTCACAAGTCCATATAACAATGCAGATTTGAGGTACAATTCAAGAGAGACAAAATCGAAGTCAATGGGTCACAACATACAATATAGCAAACTCACCAACGTCTTGGTGTGAGAGAGAATCAACAATGGCAGAATGTCAACCCTGCGATCGGTGAGACAGCAGATAATGTAGATTCAGGCGTTGAAGGGATTTCAAGCGTTGGCGGTAAATCCGGCAAATATGAATGAGTGTGAGTGTCGCCCTCAACACGGCAACCAGCCTTTTCATACATTTAGCCATTTCCCGAAAGGTCGGGCGCGGACGAACATCGTCAACACTGTAGAATGCCCTAGAATAAGTCTCCCGGAAGTAGACACATCGAAAACTAGGAGCAAATAAATTCCGGAAAACCAGAATCCTAAAAGTGTTGACCATCTGTTAAAACGAAATGTGACCCATCATAATTAATATCAAAACACTAAATGTTGTCACCCAATAATAATTATTACTTAATTAGTAACCAAATATACAGAAAATACATACTCGTTACAGGATACACACAGCAACTGAGGGACATCTTGAATAGCAAGCGCAGTACAGGACTAAAAGAGTTAACTGTTTTCCTAAGCAATAGCTGATTCGTCGGGTACAGCAGCTTTCTTTACAGGCAAGCATTTAATAATATCGGATATTTCAGTACTGGTGAGAATCATATTTTCCAAAAACGCGTCAGTGCGTTTGTCAAGCTGAGGCAGGTCTAAATTTCCAGCTTCTAGGCGATATATAGTTTCAAAAGATTAATTCAACATATTAGCCTTTTCCATGTCAGAACTAGAAGGCTAGCGGACTCTCTTCGTTGCGATGTCATGTTTTGTTTACGGTGACTGATACCGTTCCAATACAAAGATCCACAGTGGAATAGTATACGTTTTGGTAGCATGAAAAGTTATGAGAAAAGTTACACGCCATTTGGATGACGCAATCCAAAGTGTAAGTTAGTTATTAGAGTCCAATATTCTCCTATTTATAATGTACTAGTTATACCTTCCAATATAATGTAATATCCCCAAACATTGCAACATTTTAGTTTGAGATCATGGCTTGTTTCATGTATTTTGTGACGTCAAAAAGGGCAACAGTGGGATGTTGATTAATGTGTATCTCACCTGATTTTTACCAATTGAATGATAGATCTCGCTTTCTTTCAAATGACTGATGTTACCATTTAAATAGTATCCTGAATAAACGAGCAGAGAGCCATTCTTTATGTGAACAACATTCGCACGTGTTTGAAACGTCACATAAATTTAAAAGCACATTTCACAACATCCGCATATGTTTTTTTGTGATGAAACGTTTGGAGATGATTGAAACTATCAGAATAGTGGTATCCAAACGAAGACATGACATGGTTAAATCTTGTTTATTTATTTTCTCACACTTTTCATATGCGTACATTTACTGTTTGATATCCTGTCATGTCATCACAAAACTTTGTAATCGAATTTGAGCTGATCATTTTATCAACAACCCTAATATTGAATCGTAAACCGTTTGTGATATTCGGGAACCTGGCCAATTAGTATGCAGTAATTGTTTTCTCCCTAAAACGACACAAACAAATTCAGTAAAACAGACATTTCCTTTACCAATCTATGCATGTATGTTTCGTACATATATAACTCTTTTTCATTAATTAGTGTCAGTTTTACACATAAGGTTAAAGTCATTGTTCATAAACTGGTTCTCATCAAACCGCAATACTATACCACGTATATTGGTATTGCACATTACAGAACTAAAATGTAAAAGTTTAGAGTTTGGCGTCATATCATTACGTAAATATTATCCAAGTAAACAAAAAGTTTTAAAAAATACAAAACATATACCATATTATCCACATGATGATACTGAACAAGGACGAGTGCACATTATATAATTAGTTTCATAAAAAACTTGTCTGGAAGACATGATGCAAAATAGATATCATAATACTGAAACATCTGTGGACTGGAGAGTGACCAGCTGTTTGTCGATTGAGAACACCAACATTTTGTCTTCATCCTTATCCACAAAGAGCAGGAATCTTCTACCATCGCTGTTCTGTGTCCTTCGTTCCTCAAGCTGAACCTCTGATCTGGTCTGTGGAAGTAGTGGGTGGACTGTTCTTCTATGTCTGTACATGGCTCTAACAAAACTGGAAAATGATGGAAAGTCCATTCTCTCTCGAGGAATCTGGCCAGGCAGCTCATTGTAGATACCCTGTGCCGATCCAGAGTCCTCTCTCGCTCTTTTCCTCGCATGTTCTGAATAAGTAGCTGGACGACAATGTCCAGATGTGTAGCGCACAAACTCTCTAAAATTCGTACTTCTCTAACAGTAGCACACTTTCCCCTCTGGTGTCATTTCTTTAGTTCTGGAATGCACCAAAAAAGCTCTTGCTATGCTCCTTTTTCATATAGAATATATTATTTCTTTCCCAAACCCAGTCATATCTGAATGTCAAACATAGATTGTTGTATAGGTTCGTTCATGAAATGTATTTTTTGCTCAGCGCACACTAGTGTATACATCTTGTGATACTAATGTATCTCATCCAGTACCATTTCCTTATTTACAGTATCCAACAAAATGTTTACTTTAAACAACCCATTTTTGCTTCACGCATCCTTCCCTGGTGTAACTATTTCTGTATTAAACTTTGTTGAAAAGGTGAGTGTACATATCACCACAATAAGTGGTTATGTACTGTAACACGTTTTCATCGTTTTCATATTAATAAAGAGAAGAAGTCCGAAATGCTGATGATAACCGTTTGGTATCAATTTATCAAAATATTGCATTTACAGTATGGTTCAAAATTATTGAGAATAGCTAAAGCATTTCATATTATTAAACGAGAACAAATCAGATAAAATTGAATGTATTGTGAAAGTGAACTGACGTTTTCTTGTTGTGTAGGTAACAATTTAATATTTTACCAAGTCTCCTTAAGCTTCACGGCACAGTCTAAGACGGGTAGGCATACTTCCCATCAGAGAGGTTAGTGTGTCGTGAGTTATGCTGTCCCAGTATCGGACCACTTCTCTCTTCATGTCTTCAATTTTTGTCAACCCCTTTTGATTCACACATTCCTTCATCATCCCCCAAATGTTCTCAATGGGATTTAAGCCAGGACTATATGCAGGAAATGGTAATGCAGTCACATTTTTCTCCTGAAACCACTGCTTGGCATGTTTTGCGGTGTGTTTAGGATCATTATCCTGCTGCAAAATCCAGCCATTTCCATAAAACACATGTGCACTTGGAAGGAGAAAATTATCTAATATGTTAGTGTAGCGTTGACTTGTCAGATTTCCCTCAAACACACACAGCGGGGTCGTTCCTAATAAGGATATCCCTCCCCATACATGAACCTTTGGGCTGTATTTAGGTCGTCGATACAACGGTGTTGACGCAGACTTTGTCCATATTTTCACATTATTGGGATATACCCATATTGAGCTTTCATCAGTAAAAATCACATTTCCCCAGTCAAAGTTTTCATGTGCAAAAACACCACTCAACACGCCTGTCTTTATGTTCTTGTTTCATGAGAGGAGAAGGAATTCCAGTCTTTTTCTCCCATCCAAGATCAATCAAATTTCTTCTAACTGTAGATTTTGATACAACTGTTGATTCCCTTATACAGAATACAGATACGCTGCTCATTGACAATCACAGGTGTCACTCCTGGTGATGTCGAAGATCGTATGACAGTACCGACGAGAGTGACAGTAGGCCTGCTACAAAATCACAAGAAGAACATACATTTGAATCTAGCTGTTATCCTTTACGAACTCTGTCTCTGCATCCTTGTTGAATCTTTGGATGTTTGCGTCATTTAACAGTTGTGTTGTAGTGTCTAATTCAGGACAGCCATCGTTCAAATATCTCTGAAAGCCAGTGACAGTAGGCTTGTTGCAAAATCGCAAGAAGAACAGTCACATAATCTGAATCTATCTTTTACCCTCTACAAACTGAGCATTGTCATATCATATGTGTCAGTATCCTTTTTTGAATCGTTTCGGTATTTGCGGCATTGAACAGTTGTATTTCCAGATGAACATAATTACAACGTAGTGCAGACGGTAAACGTTGACGAAAGACTGTAATTCACCTCTCTGATGCAACGATCGACACTTTCATACATATTCAACTCTCACCTAGTCAGATAATACTTATTGCTCCAAAATGCCCATGTGAATATTCAGTGCCGCACTTTGTCAGATGGCTAGGGATTATTAGGCTGTCGAATTGTACATCTAAAGCTGCACCGAAAGTTTCACAGAAACAAAATACTGCCAATGGGAAAACACGGAATAATCTCAGCTAGTTAGGACGTAAAGATAACGCTTGTGAACCATCGATTTCGAGAGAGCAACAGATGTGGAAATTGAGTTGTTTTTTTTTTGTTTTTTTTTTGTTTTTAATTTTATTTTTATTTTTGCTTGCTTTCTTTATCTTAACTGCCCTAACATACTTGATTTAGGACAGGCAGGAAACAAGACTAAGTGTTGGCTGTCATTTTACATTCTGGGACTGCAGATAATTACCTTAGCCTGTGAAATGTATGAACAATTCCAATTCGTAACGTTTTAATTTGTTTGTTTATTGTTGTGTAAACAATATGACGACGAAATGTAGATAATCGAGTGTAAACCAGACGTGATTGTTGTCATGAGCATCGGTCTACGTAATCGTGATACGATGGCATGTGCAAATCAAGTCAGCGAGTCTGACCATATGATCCCGTTAATCGCCCCCTATGACAGTATGAGTTTTGAGAACAATGCTTGCTCAGATACTTTATAACTGAGTTGTGACTCGCATCCATGGTCAGATCATGGTGTGTAGACACATGCGTGGTTCCCGACGGCATCGTTCATGGGTTAATTCCGGGGACAAGCGGGCATCTGTATTACCCGATTTTTCTGGGTGTCGTTATCAGTGATAAAATTGTCTTATATGACAGAATGATGAATTCATTTTGAAATCTAACATACCTTCCTAACAATATCTAACCATTTGTCATTTTAAACTTGGACTTTTTACCAGGTCCATTCTAACAGTTGGTGGTTCCAGTTTCTGCCAAAATTGTTCTGATGAAAATGGTACAAGTCAAGGAGAAAATTAGGTTCAGTATAATCTGAGATAGGTAGCGATGTCAGACGCAAGCATGGTATAACGTGCTTGTAAATGACATAATGGTTCTAACAACACAAATGATTAATGTGATGCCATGATTCACTTCATCTCTTTTTCAGCTTTGATAAATCATTGAACAATGTGTAACATTACCAATATATTTTCATCATTCACTCCTACAGACGGATTACGTTGTCTGGTCTGCTTTCGCTTCATCTCTATGAAAAATCTTACCTCATAATTTAAGCAATCCGATCTGCACATGCCGTGTTACAACCCACGTCAGGGCACGCTTGTCCTATAGCAACGGTTACAGTTAGCAAAGTACTGACAGCTACATTTCTACTCGCAGTCCTGATAACTCTTAAGGTTGCGTGGTTGTGAGAAGTGTTTGATGTTATTTTTTAAACTCTTAGTTTTAAGAGCTAGCACCCTTTTAAGACCTAGCACCCATTGAATTGTATCATGGCTGGTCAACAACCCGTAATTCCTATGCTGCAGTCAATTCTGAGAGGATACAGTCATAAAAGCAGGTCAGACATTTTTGGTTGATGGAAAACACTCAGTTTCTTTCTTCAAATGCATTTAATTTTGCATCGGAACAATGATGTCTACAGCAAGAAGCCGCATAGACATTTTATGAATCTGGAACATGTATCCCTGTGACGGAATAATCTGAGTAGTTTAAAGCGTAAATATGACCATTCGCAGTAATTTTCACGCGTCATTGAATGTTATTCGAGATACAAAAAAAGTAACTACCACGAAGTACCGAATGAGTTACTATTGACGACGGGGTATATTGGTAAGACGCATGTAAGCGGGGTACACAGGAAATTACAGAAAACGCTCAGAAAATCAGAAAAGGCCATTTATGTGTGAGTTAACATCCAGTATCGGACCCCTGGCTCCCGAGGCTCAACATTGTCATCGACGACCTTGAAAGATTCAAAGCCATGCATGCTTGTTGTTAGGGCAAGATGTAAGTAACAATACAGTTGTAGTATCATTGTACCTCGACATCATTCTTAAATTTTACCAATGTGATGGTACTATAATAATGCAGCCCAACGTAACATTAGTAGAAGACCACTTAGAGGGAAAGTTAATTCCTTCATATAAAATGTGTCTAGAAAAAATTGTAATTATAATGTTCGTCAGTGGTGAGAATTGCTTGAGAAACAGATTAAAACCAGTATATGAGTCAGTGATGCAAACATCAATCCACGTATGAGCTTCAGTTCATGTTCGAATGATGAAGGAAATAAGCGTCTTGATTGCAGGGGTTCTGCAACAACGTCGTCATTACTGCAAATATGACATCTTTCCAAGTTATTTCACTACTGGGCTCACCAACGTTCCCATCTGGATGTTTTTTCAGTCTTTTGAGAAAAACATGTTTTCACTACCATGTAGTGTCATTTGAAAGTGAGTGGGTTCAAGATTATAATTATCCCCGAACAACCAATCCTTGTCATGTAAAATTGAACATGATTTTTGCGTGTATGCATACAGTTCCGCGTGCCGCTTTGAATGTTTGAGCACTTTCGGATAGCTAACAATAGAGCAATACCTTTACGTTTTGTTGCTTCAGGGCTTTGTCTAGAGCACTCAGTGAATTATTATATTCATCATCTTTCTTCTAGAAAACTTCAGACTTAAAGCAAGTTAGTTTTTGTTGGCAATGGAGAGTAATACTACACTGCTAATGCTTGTATCTTGAGCCGTCTCCTTCGGGGAAATGTGAAGGTCATTTTTTAGGTCCAGCACTGTGACGTTGTGTAATAAAATTGCACTGCTGGGCGTCAGCCTCAGTTACTATTAGCAGTAAAACGTTTGAACAGTGGAGGCGGAGTTAAACGTCTCAGAACAATACAACAAAACGTGTGAACAGTGGAGGCGGAGTTAAACGTCTCAGAACAATACAACAAAACGTTTGAACAGTGGAGGCGGAGTTAAACGTCTCAGAACAATACAACAAAACGCTTGAACAGTGGAGGCGGAGTTAATCGACTCAAAACAATACAGCAAAACGTTTGAACAGTGGAGGCGGAGTTAAACGTCTCAGAACAATACAACAAAACGCTTGAACAGTGGAGGCGGAGTTAATCGACTCAGAACAATACAACAAAACGTTTGAACAGTGGAAGCGGAGTTAAACGACTCAGAACAATACAACAAAACGTTTGCATTTAATTGTTCCACAACACTGTACAGAGCACATTTCTTCTACTGCGATTCAGTCATCTTGTTGTGACCAGCATTCTAGTCCATGTCCTACGTTCAAATAGCTTCAGGTTTTAAGCACTGCAGTAACATAACTCACTGAAAATTAGTAGGTGCACATGTCAACAAATGATTGAGAAAAAAGATCGAAAAAAATGTGTGGCTGCAACATTGCCGATGTGACGTTAAATTTAAACTCACTCACTCACTCGAAAGAAATGTATATGTAAAATGTATATATGAGTAATAAGCATGCATGTGCCCAATAGACTAAGTTTATGTTCCTGTAATGCATCAAGTGTATCGGATATTTTATGTAGGTAGATGTGACTTTTGTTCTTCAGGTACAAACTTTGGTTCACTTTCTTCAGATAAATGCTGTGATGATGTCATATTTCCTCACTAACTGTTACGCAGCAGTCGAAAATTTTAAATTCTCAAACTTTAAGGATTTATCGATCACTTGATTGTCTTATTTGTTCACTGACCATCGTCACATAACTGTTTCAACTGCAGCAAGACTGTTCCCAGGCACAGTTGTGGACTGGATGGTGCTACCGCTATCCGGGACTTACATTTCCTTCAGCATTCTTTTTCAGTGATCCATTCTTTCGATTGTCTCAGTTATTACCCTTCTACTGAATTAGATATATTTATAAAGATAGTGAAACAAGGGTATCTTTTCGTGCTGACATTCATCACTTCCATGATGCAATGAAACCAAATTTATTGTTTTAAAACAAAGATAGAAGGAGGTTTGATATTGTGATAACCTGTTTGAAGCACACATACAAATATTAGCCGGCATCCGTCACAGACACTTACCCAAGTTACCAAAATATTGCAGTTTGATAAAACGCCAGCTACTATCTATTATTTCAAATTCACGAATTGTTCTCAAAAAGATTACCGTGTGTCATCACAAAAGGGCTTACAGATTTTACATTGCAAAACATACTAAACGTTCTGTAAGTATTCGTGCGATCATTTACAAAGATTTTATTTTCCTTCCATTAAACACCAACATGAGTACACAAGCAAATACGACTTCTTTGACTGTAATATCAAGAGTGACTCTACAGTCGTTCCTCTTGGATATTTCGTCAGTTGTTCAGGGAAAGGTAACAGTATTTTTCCTTGAGCACTTGTATGTCAATCAGGAATCCCTTTGAAATGGACTGGACAAACCTTGTGAAGTTTCGCACCCTGTGTGACTACATTTTTTTAACTGGATGCCGGTACTTTTTAGCTTATCATACTAACAATAGTAGGCCACTGTAGCTCAAGTGACATGGAGAAGATTTCCTGTGGGTAAGGTCGCCATATGTTTCTACTGTTTTGTTTACGGTGAACCACACTGTTATTCCAAAAGAAGATCCACACTGGATCCACTTTGGTAGTATCCTAAGTTATGAGAAAATCTAAAAACCATGTTATTACATGACTAAGTATTTTAATGCTAACATTAACGTTAGCTATAAACAAGACAGCGTCATCCATAGAGCTGTATGCTTCCCCATTCTTCTCAAGTGAGTAGACTTTCCATTTTTCGTTGTTAAAATTGTATAGAAACCACATGCTCTGTAAGCTAAGAATATAAATGCTAAACCATTTTGAGAAAACCTCGGGGCTTTGGTATGTACTTCCAACGGTGAGGAAATAGCTGTGTGAAGTAATAGTGGTTTCTTGAAGCGCTGGGTTATTGACAAAGCTGTGTTTGTTTGTTGCTTATCGCCAATATTATCTAATTAATCTGGCCTGGACCTGCCTAATCTGTTCTGGGATCACTGTACGTGGGATTGATATAGGACTTTGGATAAAGGGATGTGTGTCATAGTCTAAGTGTCTAGCAAAGCGGATGTATAAGAACATTTCAGAGTGTACTAGACATACTGGTTCCGATGTCTGGATATGGACACATGAATAAATCTGTACACGGTGTCTGACTGAAATTTACCTAATAGTCACTTGTGGCTGACTATTGTACAAGAACATGTTAGATTACCATAGACACACTTGTTCCTGGAGGTAGATACATACAAATGAAAATAGTGGTGCACGATGATTCACGAACGTCTGGAAGACTTACTTCTGTTAACTGAAAATTCTTCTTCTTATCTGCGACCAATCCGTTTTCATTAGTAACTTTAAAAGGTAAAGTTATTATGACACACGAAACAATGTCCGGGCGTTATATGTAACAGGTTTTTATCGTGCAGTAACCATAGGGAGACAAAAACCTACTGCACATGCAAAGCCATATCTGTCCTTGGTGGCTTTACAGATTGCGTGTTCAGTCGCAGCAAATATAAACAGTGGGGCCTAGCAGCCAAAGTGATCGTTCATCTTGCAATGTGTAAAGCCATTTTATGGTGTCCACCCAATTTGAAGTCCTGGCTTAATGCTAAAACGTCGTGAAGCTAAACTTACTCACTCACTCAGTAAATGTGTTGTTTGATTTACCTGTTGGTTCATCTTGACAGGTCTCCCGTCATTTAGCATTTTGTTCCATTGATTTGCAGAAAGACCGTAACATCATTTTTAAATGAGCAGTCATAAGTATAGAGAACACTTCTCAAGAAATCACGACGTATATCCTCACATCTATATGTAATAGTTATGTGTGAAGACACACGTATGGAACTTTCGACGAAAAATAACAAGTGAGGC
Source organism: Haliotis asinina (assembly GCF_037392515.1). Classification (NCBI taxonomy): domain Eukaryota; kingdom Metazoa; phylum Mollusca; class Gastropoda; order Lepetellida; family Haliotidae; genus Haliotis; species Haliotis asinina. The sequence goes on from NC_090292.1 coordinate 22,821,331, forward strand.
TTATTTTTTCAAATATTAATGGGTCTTCTGTGAATAAAGATACGATGCTCTTTGACAATCACAGGTGTCACTCCTGCTGATACCCGTGTAGGTCCTGGGGTAGAATAGGCCTTCAGCAACCCGTGCTTGCCATAAAAGGCGACTATGCTTGTCATAAGAGGCGGCTGGTCAAGCTTGCTGACTTGGTTGGCATATGTCATCGGTTCCCGACTGCGCAGATCGATGTTCATGTTGTTGATCACTGGATTGTCTGGTCCAGACTCGATTATTTACAGACAGCCGCCATATAGCTGTAATATTGCTGAGTGCAGCGTAAACCCACTCACTCCTGCTGATGAAGCAGATAGTATGAGACTACAGATGACAGTGACATTCTTCCTGTTGTAAAATCGCAAGGACAACGTTCACATACATTTGACTGTATTTGTTACCCTCTACAAACTGAGCATTGTTACATGTCTCAGTATCCTTGCTGAATCTTAACAGACGAACATTTCCAGACGAACGTAATTACAGCGTGGTGCAGGTGGCAGCAAACGTTGATGAAGGAATGTAATACACCTCTCTGATAAACACGTTAGAAAAGAATGAATTTTCAACACCGGTATTAAAAGCAACGAATTCACATTCATACATATTCAACTCTCATCCTCTCAGCGAATTCCCATGTGAATATTCAAAGCCACACTTTCTGTCAGATGGTTTGGGGCTATTTTGGGGGCTGTCTAGCTGCACATCCAAAACTGCACCAAAGGTTTCACAGGAGAAATACTGTCAATGGGAAAACACGTTTTAATCTCAGCCCGTCAGCACTTGTAGATAACGGTTGTAAATCATCGATTTGAGAGAGCAACATATGTCACTTGGAGAAACAAATATGTGATTTTTTAAATCTAAATTGCTTTAAAATATATTGTTTAGGACAGGCAGAAAACGACAATCAGTGTTTGCTGTCACGTAACACCCTGGTACTTCAGATCGTTACCTTGTGCTCTGAATTTGTTGCAGAATTTAAACTCGTAACGTTTTGAATTTTTTAGTGGTAGATTTGTATTTTTGAGCTTTATTTTATTCATTTTATTTTTTAGTTGTCTAAGCAATATGTTGAGAAGAAAATCATCGTGGCTTAACCATACAATCCATTCGTGATTGTGGTCATGTGCATCGATCTACGTATTTGAGACACGTTGGCATATACCAATCAAATGAGGAAGCCTGCCCATACTATCCCGTTAATCGCCTCCTATGATAAGGATGAGTTTCTGAAGAACAATTCTCGCCTGGTTAGTCTATAGCAGACTTGTCACTCACATCCATGTTCAGATAAAAGTGTCTAGACGCATGCAAGGGTCTCGACTGCATCGTTCATAACTCAATTCCAGGCACGACTGGGCATCTACGTTCAACATTAACCGATTTTGATGGTTGACATTATGAGTGACCATATTGTCTTATGTGACAGAATGATGGAGTAGTGTTTTACATCTGTCATACCTTCTGAACTCTATTGTAGCTTATGCCATTTTACACTGTGATAATGTAACAGCTTCATTGTGACAGTTGCTGGTTCGGGTTTCTTCCAAAGATGTTAAAAAATGACACAGGTCGTTATCCTAAGTGACACCCTGCCTCAAGGTAGCAAAACAAGGACAAGCCGGCTTGGATTCAGTATAATCTGAGATAGGTAGACATGCCAAAGTAAAAGGTCAATATAAATGGCATAATTGTACCAATGACACAAATGATGAAATTAATCTATTTTTCAACAGTGATAGATCAATTAACAGTGAGTATCTTTGCGGAATGATTATAAATTCTCCGCATATAACTTCATCTGACACTACTACAGACTGATCACATTGTCTGTTCTGCCTTTGCTCCATCTCCTTGATGGATTTTACCTCATTATTTAAGCAATCCGATCTGCGCATACCGTCTCCATATTCTTGTGATATACCCACAGTTACAATTAGCGAACTGCTGACAGCTACGTTTCTACTCACAATCCTAATAAATCCTAAGGTTTCGTGGTTCAGTCCTTTAATATTATTTGTAAACCTCTATTCTTAACAGCTTGCACCGACTGGATTTTATCATTGTAGCTAAAACGCTTTTTTTAAATGCTCTGCATGCTTTGTATAAACAATGAGGTCCAAAAATTAGAAACTTCCAAGACGTTTTACGAATCTGGAACATGTATAATGTCGTGGAAGCGCAGATGTGACTTTATTAAAGGGCAACCACTGTGATGTCTGTTCACTGACGTACTGTCCTGTACACGACCACTGATCCTGAGGCTCAACATAGTTGAAAACGTGCGTTTGTTTGTTGTTATCGACACAGAGAGTAATACTACAGTTGCATCGTCACTGGATCTTTGGAAACGGTGATGAAGAAAACATGGGATGATGTAACAGTGCAACGTATGGATGCAACCCATCCTATAATCAGTAGGAGCTTGCTTAAACAGTAGAGTGAGTGAGTGAGGGCCACATCGTGACTAAAACAAGTTGTAAATTCAGAATACATACACACACATACTATGTCAACGAATGATAGTAAAAGATTATCACATAATGTTATAAAACGAGCTAGCATATATATTTATAAGGAGAAAGCTAGTTTGGGCAATGCAGCGTGAATATGGGCTATCTATCTACAACAACTGAAGGTAGATCACCATATAAGGATTCATGGACACTTACCTACCTTTGCCACTTCTACGGAAAACACACTAAAGTGGACAAATTTTAATTTGTGATTATGATTCTTGGAAAGGGTGAAGCTCAATAATGTGACACGTCTTGCAGTTGCAGAAGCACTTATACAGCTGTCCGTGTCTTTATACGGAGTCCAGTCCAGTCATTATGGCTGAGATTAATATAGATAGCTGGAAACATAAATGTACTTAAGAGTGATATGTGCTTCACGAAGCGAAAGTACGAGAAGAGTTAGATTGTCATAGACACACTGATTCGGGTAGCTAGATAAGAAACAGATGAATACATCGGTACAAGTTGCTTTTCAACCACACTTAGTAATGGCATATCCCTGAGCACAGTGTTCAATCCGGACTACACATTTTGTGGCCAGATAGATTTGCTTGGTTGGACCAGTCGACCAGTTGGTCATTCAGAAATGATGTGTTTGTCAGTAAACACCACTGATTCGGGTAGCTAGATAAGAAACAGATGAATACATCGGTACAAGTTGCTTTTCAACCACACTTAGTAATGGCATATCCCTGAGCACAGTGTTCAATCCGGACTACACATTTTGTGGCCAGATAGATTTGCTTGGTTGGACCAGTCGACCAGTTGGTCATTCAGAAATGATGTGTTTGTCAGTAAACACCAGTTTATCAATTAATTCAGCAACGAAACGTAACCAGTTAATAATGATTAAAGAGATGTGAACTATTTACACTCAATCAGATACCGATGATCAAAGGGTAAGTGAGCAATGACAAAAGCGTCAGTAAGCATTGATCAATCCCGGTGAGTAATGATCAAAGAATATGAATTAAGGGTCAGTGAGCAGTTACCATATCGTCCATAAGCTATGACAAAAGGGCCAATGATTGAATGGTATGATGAAAGGATCAGTGAGCAATGATCAGATGGTCAATGAGCAATGATTAAAGGTCAGTGAGCAATGATCAAGGGGTTAGTGAGCAGTTATCGGTTCACAACTCATCTGTGTTAATTTAACAAAAGCGACTTTTAAGAACACATTTTTAGTTTCACCACATTTTTATCCACCTCCTCTTCGAACGGACAATATGGACATCAGGACATTTCTCAGCTTCCTGGCGAAATGCCATTGTAGTCCCCAGTCCAAAACCTGACCGGGATCATACCGAGTCTAGTTACAGACCAATCTCTTTAACAAGTTGTGTCTGTAAAACCAAGGAACGTATGCTGAATAACAGATTAACTTGGTATCTTGAAACCAATAACCTGATCCCAAATATTCAGTGTGGTTTTAGGAAAAATCGTAGTACCATTGATAATTTGGTACGTTTTGAATCCTTCGTTAAAATGCTATAGTAAATAAACAGCATGCATCTTTGATCTCGAGAAAGCTTATGATACGACCTGGAAGCATGGCATTTTGAAGGATTTACATGACTTTAGGTTGAAAGGCCGTTTGCCTCTTTTTACGTCACAGTTTTTAAAAGACAGGCCATTTAAAGTTCGAGTGGGTTCAACCCTGTCTGATCATTACAATCAGGATCAAGGTGTTCTCAAGGCAGTATTTTCTCCATCACTTTATTTAGTGTTAAGATCAACAGTTTATCCAAGGTTTTTAATGATTCAATTGATGGATCACATTTGGTGGATGATTTTAATATTTCCTGTGGTGGTAAAAATATGCATACTATTGAGCGGCAATTACAGTTGTGTTTAAATGTGTGTCTTGAAAACGGCTATAAATTTTCTACGTCCAAAAAGAATTGTATACTCTTTTGTAGAAAATATAAGGACCCTGAACTATCTTTAAATGGCACCCCTATCAAAGTTGTAAAGGAGGCCAAGTTCTGGGGTTCATTTTTCGATTCTCATTTAACCTTCTTACCGCACATTAAATCCCTTAAAGCTAAATGCCTAAAGGCACTAGAATTGTTGAAAGTTGTTTCCACCTCAAAGTGGGGAGGAGGGGATCAAACTACCCTGTTACACCTATATCGATCACTGGTCCGTTCAAACCTCGATTATGGCACCATCGTATATGGTGGATCCTACAAAGGCAACCATAAACGTCTTGATTCTGTCCACCATCAACGCCTAAGACTTTGTCTTGGGCCGTTCAGAACTTCACCTATTGACAGTCTCTACGTTGAGGCTGATGAACCATCTCTTGAGCAGCGCCGTATAAAATTAGCTATACAGTACATTACTAAATTATACTCTACTGAATCTAACCCTGACTATAGCTATGTTTCCAATCCCCTTTATGCGGATTTATACAACAACAAATTTTCTCTCGTTCCACCTCTAGGGCATAGAATTAAACCATTTCTTTCTTCGGCCGGCACTGAGCTGTCTTCTTTCTTCTCCTCCTTGGCAGTTGCTTAGGCCACAAGTTGGCCTAACATTAACGACATGTAAAAGATTAGAAACTAATGAATTACATTATAAACAAGAATATAACCACTTAAAAAGTAAATATAGCCATTACAAACCCTTATTCTCAGATGGTTCCAAAGACGTTGGCGCAGTAGCCTGTGCCACTGTCGTTGGATCGAGAACAATATCTTCTAAAATTCCAGATAAGTACCAGATATTTGTACTGCAGAAACAAACACCATATCAACAGCTCTCATATATATTCAAAACCACCCTAAACATAAGCAGTATGTAATCTTTTCTGACCCTCCTTCTTACCTTCAGGCAATTAAAAATATTTCTTACAAACATCCACTTTTAATAGAAATCATTGAATTATATAATGATCTTGTTACTGGCCAATACGACATCGTCTTCTGTTGGTTACCCAGCCATGTTGGAATCTCTGGTAACACATTGGCTGACCTTGCTGCTTAAGCGGCACTCAACAAATCTGTGACACCACTTCTTTTTCCTTACAGTGATTATAAAGCCACCATTAGATCTTACATCCGTGATTTGATGCAAAAGAAGCGGGACTCCCAAGTAGGAATAAATAAATTACATGACAAAAAACCCAACACTGGTTACACCTAGTTGAGTTGTCAGTCCAGATTTGAAGAAGTAATCATGCGGCGATGCCGTATTGGCCACACAAGATATAAACATAAATATTAGCTTAAAGGTGAGGATCCTCCGTTTTGTATCCCTTGTGATGAAAGAATCACATTCAAGCATATGCTGCTTGACTGTGTTGAGTATTCCATCACAAGGGATCAGTATTTTAATCACCAAACTATGAAGGATCTTTTTAATAAAACAAGTTCTCTTTTAATCATTACAATTTAAAAGAATTAGATTTATTAAATGAAGTGTAAATAGATAAATATTTTATTATTGGAAGTTTGAATTCGTAACGGAGCTTATTAGTGGCTGTATCCTCAAAGGGGGGTTGAAGTACCGTAAACTTATTGTCCTCCTGAGACGGTACGTAAGTTCACAAACATTCAAAGTAAATTCTACATTTCCAGGTTTTTAATCGTAGAATAAGTGTCTTTTTATTGTATGACTAGATTTCCCAAATTGCTGACGGCTGAGGGGATGATGTACATCCAGTTAGGATCCAAGCAGGTAGCAAAGGTACCCCATGGTCCCTAGTATGGTGATGTACCTTCAGCTGTTAGCAATCTATAGCCCATTTTTAAGTTGTATTGTATTGTCCCGTATAGATAAACTGTTTTACGTATAATTACTAGTTTTACATTTTTTCTGTGATATTCTGGTTGTTTTACTGTCCTCTGTCGACAGGTTTTCATAACACTCATACATTCCATTTCAATGTTATGTTCCCGTCACGATGTGGCTGAAATATTGCCGATGTGACGTTAAATATTAACTCACTCACTCTCCGAACGGAAACCTCACACGTATATATCAAACCTATATATGAAAACCCCAAGAATTGCACAACTGTCAATAAAGTGTTAGATAGAACCCCATGTGCAATCTACAAAATCACCATGGAAACGGTAAAATCGCCCATGATGTCCATAGCTAAATATTCGTAACTGCGTGTTTGTAGCCCTAATGCCGGCTGGAGCGTACTAAAACTTCGATTCTGCAACTGTGATCCAGTTTCACTGTTCACCAAACTCTGTCTGTTTCGGAGGAAATGATGATTTGTAAGAAAAAAGATTTAACGTGACACATCACAAATTGAGTTTGTCTGGAAGCTCAGATGACTAGGAAAGTGGTTGTTTACAATCGTTAAAGGCGTCAGGTTGTTCACATTAAACCAAGGTTTTTCTGCTGTGACCGTTTTTCCATTCTTCCTATTAAAAAGCATTTGGAAAAAAAACATGTGAACAATTAAATGTTAGTTTAAAAGCTCAATTTCACCACTGCATCTGAGTGTAGCGTCTGAAGTCTGTAAAGTGAAATTAAGAATGACTGCAGCGGCGATGCCTTGAATGTGATCTTGTCAATCACTGAAATTGAGATTAACTTGAATGGGGAAAATAAAATAATTCCACAGTTAACGAAACGTCTTTAGTAAATTACTTCACAAATCATCTTTATTCAATTTCCATAGTTTCTCTTTTTATTACCTGTTGTTTTACGCCGCAATCAGCAGTATTACAGATAGGCGGCGACAGTCTGTAAATGCTTGTGTCTGGACCAGGTAATGCAGTGATCAAAGCATGTGCATCGATCAATGCAACTTAGATGGCATGTGTCAACCAAGTCTGACCGCCTGACCACTCGATACGTTAGCATGGGGTACTAAAAACCGATCCGGGTTTAGGATACTTTGACATTTGAAAAGATATTTTTTGTTTGATTTTTATATTAGATGTCAGCAAGGCTGACCACCGACCATCAGTCGCCTCTTACCATAACATGTGAGTGTCAAGGAACTGTCACTGTGGCCCAACGCGAACTTTCATTACATGGCATTTTGTTCAATATCGTCTTTCAAAAAGTAATTTTTGCAATTGATGTTTCACGGTTGAAGAACATGGCTTGAGGAATTCATTTTCGAAAGCACTGATGACGCACGCGGGAGACCGAAAGCGAAAACTATACCTCGCAGAAGATCGAAAAAAAATCAATACAATGTAATTTTGGCAGAAATGAAAGAATACTCTCGTTTACTGTATTAAAAATGTTGAATGATTCTGAAACTGAAAAACATTTCGTATATCACACACCCGCGAGCGGGTATCAGAGAAATCACATCCTTGGAAATCAATTATTATACATTTGCTTTTTTCGCACAAGACATTATTTGAAACAAGTGATGAGTTATGATGGTGCTTATGAGTTATGAGTTATGTTTCCCCCAGTCACCGTTCATCCTTACTTAAACGTACTCTGACACAAACGTGTAACAATGTGTTGTGGGAACGGTGACTTTTTAAATAGACATAATCAATCTATATAGATCATAGTTTACATAGATCATAACAGAATTCATTATGTCTCTTTACCGTCATTCGTCTTCTTTTTAAACAGAACATTGACGTGAAGCGTTCATTCTCCATCCCAAAAACCTAGATTCGATTCCACGTGAAGCTGGAACTATCCCGGAGGTAGTAGTGTATGCGAGTAGTTAAACGTTCACTCTTTCATTCTCCATCCCAAAAACCTAGATTCGATTCCACGTGAAGCTGGAACTATCCCGGAGGTAGTAGTGTATGCGAGTAGTTAAACGTTCACTCTTCACGCAGAAAAGTGCTGATTCCCCAGGTGGGTACAATGAGATATCCGAGACGTTTCTATAATAGTGAGTTAATGAGGTGCATCGGGCACTATTTTGAACACTTTGCCACAGGGCGTTGATGAGAGCGGCATGAAACTATACTCATCTACTCACTATCCCCACACCCTGATGTGACCGAGATACTGACGCGGGCGGAGTAGAGTATCTACTCGTCACACACATCTAACGTGAGAACACATCTTCTCCGTGGATATCGGAGTCGAATTCATCACCAGTATCCAGATGACATTCAGGATGAGGCAGAAACGAGAGAGGGCAGTCAGACTTGACTTGGTGATCATTGCTTGTATGTCCGAGCCACTTAAATTGATGTTCGATGTGTTTTAATTGTCTGCTTATGTATAAACAGGATGCTAGAATGTCAGTGTGATATTGTGAACACTTTTTGTGTGTTTAACGTAGTGTTCATGATCTGTTGGAGTAGCCAAATGGTTAGAGCGTTTGCTCGTCATGCCGAAGACCTGGGTTCGATTCCCAAAATTGGTACAATGTGTAAAACCCATTTCTGGCGTCCCTGTCGTCATGTGGCCGGAATATTGCTGAAAGCGGCATAACAATAAGCTCACGCATTCACTACGAAAGTTAAGTGATGACTGTTTCATTTAGATATAAATGGAAAATGTATATTTGTTCATCTACAATAGAAAGAAAGGAAAGAAAATATCCGTCCGGCAATAACAAACGCAGACATATTTGCCACAGCAATAATGATAAAAACCCAAAGAAACGCTCAAACAATCAAATAAGAACCATTGTTCCAAACATCCAGGATACACAATGGCTGGAATCCAGTCAGATATTTTACAGCCCCTACACTTATCCTCCGGTCACCCAGTATGTAGATATGCGAGTTAGAAGTATTTATTCTCGTATTTTACGAACGCTCTTCCCATTTAACGACAGCAACGATGTTTCTCTCAGGCAGGAGAGATGTCTTGACGTCATACCAACAACAACCGAAACGTGTGACCTTAGTGATTGAGTGAGTGAATTATTAACGTCACATCGACAATATTTCAGCCATGTCGTAACGAGAACATTTAACACTGAAATACAATATATGTGTATTATAAAAAAAACCTGGACAGTAGCACAACTAGATTATCTTTACCATTAAAACTAGTGTGTAAAGGTAAAACTGATAACACTGTTTGCACAACACAATCATGGGCTATACATCGCCAACAACTAAAGTTAGATCACCAGACTAGGGGCCATTTGGACTTACAGTACATTTGCTTCCTGTATGGACTGTCACCGTTGTAGCAGAGGGCGACCAGTCTATAGTCTGTGGTTGGAATCCTATCCAATTCTGTCATGCAAATTTGATGTGTTACTGCCACTACACTGACTTATATCTTTCAAATCGATAATTTATTGTTCATGATATTCTTCCCGATCAGGTATACAAATTTATAAATTCAAGTGTTTCACAATAAGTCGCTCTCGCAAACTCATGGATGTGAAAACCAGAAACGCTCCCCCATTTGGCGTCCCCTCTGTTGTATATTTTAAGAGAATTTGCAGAGTCAATATGGGGTAAAATAGTCACACACCTCTCCAACATTTTCTTCTTAGGATCCGGGGTAGAATTTATATCCCGCCACCAACGATTGTCCAAATTGCGAGTAGTATGATCTGTGGACTGGATGTCGTCGTATCTTATGTCAATCACTAGATTGTCTGGACTCACACTCGATTGTCTGGACTCGCACTCGATCATTTACAGACCACAGTCACATTGATGTTTATTTGTAGTGCGATTTATAACGCAGCTCTTGTAAATGTTTCAGTTACAATGTATATGGCAGCCACAGCTTCAAATAACTGAACTCTCTGGCGACTGTACATTACTATTTGGGAAGACTGCACATTTTAAAAAAATTCCCATACAAAATAGTTGCACTTTTTTAAACTGTAACATGTATCTTATGTCTGCATTATCCATTCTCAGTTGCATTTTGTCATGCTAAACTCTAAAGTTCAAACTAAAACTAAAAGACTGTTGTGGTGGCTTTAGCGTTTGTGATTCAGTAACTAATGTATACATCCATGGGGATTTTCACAGAATATTTGCTGTTTCTTTCAGCGTTGTTACGTTTTAGTAACGTTGGTAACATTTCCAGCGAACCAATTTATCAGTTTTTTTGTCTTTCCTTTCCACAATCCGGATTAGAGTTAATCTCTAGCAAACCATGCCAAAAATTAAAAGGCGACAACTGGGATTCGGGTGGTCATTCTTGGCTGACACATGTCACCGTACCCCAAGTGCATTGATCGATGCTCATGATGTTGACCACTGGATTGTCTGGTCCAGACTTCACTTTTCAAAGACATCCGCCACACATATCTAGAATAACGTAACACAAAAGCGTGATAAAAAACAATTTATTACATGGACAATTTAGATACCTTGATTCCACCAAAATATTTTCATAGGTAGTATGTAACTTTAACAAACATAAAGACGGCGCATTTGTTCGACACCCAATGCAATCATATGATGTTAGCAAAACAGAGGAAAATACTTTCCAAAACTTAATACAGACATGTTCATACGTAACAAACAATACTTGCGAAGAAAATATAGCAAATATCATGATTAATCATATGCGCTACTACATAATAGTGTATTGAGCGTTGCAATTAGTCGCAACAGGCACCATCAGACTCCACACTAGCAGTACACCCTCTTCTTGTTGAGGTAGAAAGCAGCATGGCAGCCTCCACAATAGCTCTCCCTGGAGACGAAAAGAAATGTATACTTTAAATCCATTTGACATTGGGAATTATTGTACAGAATCACTCAAAATTATTTTGAATCACCTCCAATATTGATACTGGAGGTGGTTCAAAATACTTTTGACCCATTAGCGTGAATATTTGCGACAGGATACATTTATCACAGATGCTGTTATGCAATGTTCCCGATATAGTCTACATTGTGTTTGGGTTTATCTGTTTGTGTATACACTCTGTGAAATCAGTCTATAATTGTTTTTATAATATCTAATAATATATTGACAATGTGAGTATGGATCAATACCATTCTGAGCCTGACCACTCAATCTCGTTAGACGTGCAAGCATAGGTGACTCAACATCACCCCTAAAGCGGACCACCAGCTGTCCTGATTTTCGGAAACTGTATATGTAAACTACTGGTTAAACTACAATCGCTGATGTTATCAGCAGAATCTGCTTCATTTTTGATACAAGAAGTTGTATTACGTCGAATAGTGCACTATACCGGAACTAACATTTACCAGTAAATAGTATACAGGTTGCTTTGTTACAATATCTTTAAAAAGTTTATGCACTCATCCCATGGAGAAGATAACCTGCTTCGACAATCGGCCAAAACATATTCCAATAGGCGTAAATGACAAAATCAACTACGCAGAAACCTTTGTAAAGTAGCAAAAATATTATTCCGCCTGCTGGAAATGTTCGTTTGTTGAAAATGGATGCAGCGTGACATTGAGTAATGTCTATATATATTGATAGAGGGAGGGTGAGGGAGAGAGAGGCAGAGAGAGAGAGAGAGAGGGGGGGGAGACAGAGAGAAAGAAGACATGGTGTATATATGCGTGTGAAGACGAGAGAGAGAGAGTAGATACGGTGTATATATGCGTGTGAAGGAGAGAGGGAGGGAGGAGACATAGTGTATATATGCGTGTAAAGACGAGAGAGAGATAGAGACATAATATGTATGTGTGTGAGAGAGAGTTGGAGAAAAAAGGAGAGAGGGAATACTTACACACATGTCGCCATGGGGTATTTGAAACATTTAGCGTTAAGACATGGGGCCCTGTAGCATCGGACCTTCGGGATACCCATTGGACATGGCACAGACACTGTCGAGGAAAAATGGTGAGGAAGTGAGCATGTGCGCTAAACACCAGTTTTACCAATATTTCATCTCAACATTATGGCCAGTGGCGTGACTAAAGCTTAACTCATTGCACAATTGTTGGAGATCGAACATGGGTCATAGCCGTGATGAGCAAACGTTTTCACTGGTAGGTAACCCCATGGCCCTGAGTGAGAGATTGTTGTTTGGTTCTTCTTGGGGAACTGTAGGAGCGGTGTCACGTTGACCAATAGAACACCAGGCAAGGGTTATGTATAAGGATGTTTCTGTTTCCTCATACATAAATCCGGAATCCGCGATGTAGTCATTCCAGTGCATAGCTGAGTTAAATCAAGCTCACTTTCACTCACTCTAACACACTTATCTCTCCTTAATGAGCCATGTATCCACTAACCAGTAGAGAAGTCGTAATACACAGTCTGATCTAACGGCCCAGGAGGTCTTCAAGGACTAGGACTCACTAGCAATACAGTGGCAGTGATTTTGTTTTAAACTTTGATTGGTTGTTTGTTGTCTTCAGTCGTATTCATCAACATTACACCAATATGGCGGCGGTCTGTAAATAATCGAGTCTGGACCAGACAATCCAGTGATCAACAACGTGAGCATCAATCTGCACAGATGGGAACCGATGACATGTGTCAACCAAGTCACGGATCCTGACCACCCTGTCCTACTCCGCTAGTTGCCCTTTACGACGGGTACGGGTTGCTGAAGACCAATTCTAACCCAGACCTTCAATGGTGTATCACGCTATTCGATCTACTATCACAACACGAGACTCCAGAGATTGTTACTGATATAAGTAAATGTGGATACAAGTGGAGTAGGCCATCAGCAATCCATGCTTGCAATAGAGGGTGATCATGCTCATCGTAGGAGGCGACTAATGTTATCGGGTGGTCAGGCTCGCTGACTTAGTTGACACATCATCGGTTCCCAGTTGCACATATCGATGCTCATGCTGGTGATCACTGGCTTGTTTTTACAGACTGTCACCATATAGCTGAAATATTGCTGAGTGCGGTACAAAGCTAAACTGACTGAATCACTCATTTTTGAAGATCACTTTGAGTGATCTGCATACTTACAGAAGCTTGATCCAGAGTTCATCGTAAAACTTGAAAACCCTGAATTGAAGCCAAATCCTGAGTTGAATCCCATTCCTGAGTTGAAGCTGGATCTGCACTGGCAGATTCGACATCCTCGGAAATCGGTCTTATATCCCATAGAACACTTCTTGAAACACGACAGCATGGGGCACTGGGACATTCCCCCCATATTATTCATCATTCCCATGTTTCCCATATTTCCCCAACCACCCATATTATTCATCAACCCCATGTTCCCAGTGTTTCCCCAGCCTCCCATATTATTCATCATCCCCATGTTCCCCATGTTATTCATCATTCCCATGTTCCCAAAATCTGGAAAAGAGGAAAGAAACATACCATTAGTTCAATATATGAATTGCGAAACCAGTGATGGCCAACCTACTCTGACTTGTACATTCTAGAAAATATACACAATATATGTCACAATTTTTCTGGTTCTTTTACAGTTGTTTATCACTATATGTGATTATACAGTATTTTTTCAGACGACCCGTACTGTATCACATTAGTTTAGTTTAATGTTTTGAAAATAGATATCATGAAGTTACTGTCTCAAACGAGATCAAAATTGATTATTTATTCGCACATTTTCAATCAGAAGATACTGTGAAATGCACAGATTAACCACAGTTTTGAAGTTTTGAAAAACTGGCATCAGGAAGTCACTAACAACGTAATAATGGTGATATTAAACAACAACATTAAAAGTCTTTGCCCACATAAAACCAACCACGCACCCGGTACCAGTATACACGCAGATGACACACAAACACACCGAGTGAAATACAGCAGTTGTGTAACACGTACATTGAACTGCACAAGTATACACACGTCCACTTACTGGCTTCACTGTCACAAGATAACTGTACAGCAGTACTTTGGGTTTGGTATATTTTTGTTACTTGTTAAAGACCACACGAGGACACCATTTAAACGTGCGCACTGAAGTATGAAAGTTATGTTAGATTCTTACAGAATGTTAATAACTGGGAATGTAACAGATTAAAGAGTGTTTCATAGTAATGAAAAATAAATGCAACGAAACACCAATAAAATCCCCCTTACTCATCCGACATGTGTAAGGGCACAGTAAAGTAGTAAAGGCACAGAGGCATTAAAGGGACGTTAAGCAGACCATTTGAGGTAGTGATATTGTGAAACTTAATTTGCATCATCTTTTCTGTGGTGTGGTATCACATTCTGAGATGTTTTATACATTATAAATAAACACACACATACATATAGTTGCGTGGATATAATTCATACATGGGAATTACCTTTTTTCTGTATGTTCGCTTGACAAGTTCAAGTCCAGAAGATTTTTTAACAAAGTACCTCAGACCCCTTTGCATGTGTAGTTTTTAAAGGCCAAAACCTGCTATGAGCAAAGTTACTGTCTCCAGAATGCTCATGTGGCAAGGTTTAATGGTGATAGAGTTTTAGGGCGATATGGCCAAGAAAAGGCTTACAGCCATTTCACTTGTCTTAGTATGACTCACAAGCTAATACATGGCTTAATCACGTAGATAACAAAAAGAAGACGTCAGCAATATTCATATTCATTTGCATAAACGTCCATGTGTAGAATTAATGATTGTGAAGTAGAAAAGACATAAGAATAATCACTGCTTCATGTTGGGGATTAGAACTTTACGTTTACACACCCATTTGAAATACTCATGTTATTTGTATTGACATAGTTATCCCCCTTTGACTGCGACAGTACGTATACGAAACACCTGACATACTCACATATGTACACTTGTAATGGGAACACACAGAAATGACACAATAACGTGAGTATTGTTTTATAAATGTGGCAGTTGCGCAAACCCCGTCATAACAGATCAAACAACACAAACAGGAAAGGGAGAAGGATAACATATCACAATGAGTATTTTAGGGTATGACAAATGCTATTTTAAAACCACATACAAACACCACAACGAACTATAACTACACGTACTGTTCGTTTTTCTCTTTCTTTTCTTCAGGTTGTTCATCATGCCCATGTTATTCATCATCCCCATGTTTCCCATATTTCCCCAGCTTCCCATATTGTTCATCATCCCCATGTTCCCCCAGCCTCCCATACTGTTCATCACGCCCATGTTCCCCATGTTATTCATCATTCCCATATTTCCCGAAGTTCCAAGAATTATTTTCCCATTTGTTCCCGTTGCTGAAATAAATATAAAAGCTCATTAAGGTCGCTGTTCTTTGAAGCTTGAAGAAAAACGCATGGTTATACAGAAGTTAATACACCAAGGGAGCAATAAACCTTTCAAAGCTATACACAGAAAGCGTGAAGCTTGATAAGTAGACAGAATATAAACTATAATCTCCAAAAATCAAAATATAACAACAAATTTAATGTTTGAATTATAAAGTGTTGACATTTTTATTATAAGTTCAATAATCCTGGAATTATGCATCACTACGAAAACATGATTTTATTTACGAGATGCTATAAAAATACTGAACACATGTGCTCGTTAATTTTAACAACTGTTTCCAAATATTAAAAACTTTGGCAAATGAACGTTCGTGGAAATCAGGAAACATGGAATTTTGCAAACACACACGCATAAGCCGCCATTAAAAAGAATGTATTCACTTGGGAATATAGATTTGACCAAAACTTTGCAAACGTTATTAAAGCGTTACTAGGATACAACAGTAAAATACTGTGCAGTCTGAAATACAACCATGTCACTCGAACACGGGCGTCTACTTTGTTTTGCGGGGCTGTGTCCATTTGTGATTGTGATCGGCTGTTTGTGATTGGCTGTGTTCTGGCGATTAGGTGCCTGAGGGTGTAAGTGTAGGTTCGAATCCCGGATGGGACTCATCTCAAAAAGCACTAGAATTTGTACTTTACTAAGAAACATCCAAACTGTAATCCAGAATATGACATATGTTACATTGCGGAAGTACACGGTAATGTTTTTTTTATTGGTGTTTAACATTGATTGTGCTGCATAGCTGGTGAATATCAACATAACATTGCTCGTGAGTGGTTACTGTGTTATTAAGCCATTGTAATAACATTGATTGTCGTTGTGATATTGTGGGCGATTGTGTTGCTGTCCATGTTCCCCAAGCAGACACAAAACAAGCAGTCTCAGGAGTTTAAATTTTACAGCTTACATGATTTACACGTGCAGGTCTCACAGCCTTTATCGTCTCTCTCATAGCCGTTAGAGCACGTGGTTGTGCAACTCTGCTTTTTGCAAACAACTGGTATTACTAAAGTAATCAAAAAGGGAAAATGCGTTAGGACAAGTGCTTATTTGACTGTTATTCTCGCTATATGGTGGTTGTGTCTACATAATCGAGTATAGACCGGACAATCCAGTGATCAAAAACACGAGCATTTAAAATACGACAGTCACAGAAGACACGTACGTTTTTTTAAAGAACAATATAAAAAATGAAATTAGTCCGAATTACATAATCTTATTATGCCTCATGTCATCCATGTCATACATATTAACCATGTTACTAAAGACGAATGGTTACATGGCTCGCCATTATTTAATCATATCTTGTGAACTCTTTCTTTTAGTGTGTACTTTGAAACTTACGAATAACAGGTCTATAATCAGCTTTCTGGAAACCTGATGATTGAGCTGCAAATGTAAATAGTTATAACATAAAGAGAGATATATAAGCACAGAGATGAAGGCACACATGCTCCAGAGGGCTATACCATGACTGAATAGTGGATGAAAGTGGTATTCCTATGGCAACATGTTCTTCATGCAAGCTCAGAACATAACGAAACCTTGACATCTGATAAATCTATAGTTCTCTGTGAATCGACATTAAACCTGGAAACAAAAACTAATTCGGTGTAGCATTGTTTTATTGGTACATGTCTCGGTATGCTCTGAGTTGGCGAATTGGCTGCTGAAGACACTGACTTAATCATACAATGCTTGTCATCCGTAAGTCCAAATATCGAAAGTAGACAACATTCATTTTTAGCTTTCCGAAGTTACTTTTCGTTCGGTAAAGGCAACATTCTTTATTGATGAATATACACGTATTCATGTATAGATGTAACATCAAATCGATCGCTAACTTTGGCGGACTTGACGCCTCAGTTTCGCGAAACCTTCGAGTTGAATACGTATACCTAATAGATGCATACACATAGTATTGTATAATCTGCTGACTTGTATCAATCCCTTACTCACAACGTGCCTAAAACTTTGATGTATATGAAGTTAAAATTGTGAAGTATGTTTATCGTGAGGTATTCAATTGGCAGGTTTCGCGACATTGACGTGCAAAGTCCGCCCAAAGTTCGCGATCACGTGAAGCGTCTACCGTTTTACTCAGTCAGACAGCTGGAACAGGTCGCATTTGTACCACTTGAAACATTCTTATTCTGAATAACAGTTTTTATCTTAATTTTGATGACAAAAACGAACGATATACTTCAACACTGAGAAGGTCGTAATGCATACAATATGATCAACACATTATTGCATTACTAATCAACTGCATTACTCCTAATGTCGCGTACGTAAGAAATGGCAAGTCATCGTCGACGTCAATTTAAGTAAGACAACATATGGCAAAAAGTGTAGTAGATACCTTCAAAATTTATTAGCAATACATCTAATAATTGGAGGTAATGAATGGTATTTTGAAAGTCATTTGTGGTCACTGTCTTCAACAGCCACTGAATTAAATAAGGTGGTACATGCAAAGTTGTGAATATGTAAGGTCACCATGTAATATCAATACTAAGAAATACACTTTAGTGTGGGTATCTGTTAACATGCTTTTATAGAACGTGGAAATGTGGCGGTATTGGTAAGGCATTTACAATCATACGCATTTTACGCAGGATAAATATATTATTTAGGCATATGACTTTCATAAATTATACGATGAAAAACGTAAGAGTGAAATCTACACTGTTCCAGGGTAATAGCGAGCGACAACTGACTTCTAACCGTACTGTGAGTGCACACATAACATCCGATATCTAAACAAAGCTAAAATATATTCACTCTCTACGTTTGTCTATTTAGGTTCAAAACTGAAAGAAATACGTGAAAAAGCATATGATGTCCAACATTCTCACAATGAAACGTTAGCATCAAATATATAATGTTATTAACTTTGGACTAAAATTCAAATAGATTCAAAATGAACCTATGTTCAAGAGGACAGGAATGCACATGTTGCGTATTTTGTAAAAAAGACCATTTGAAGTGTGGATAAAATTGCACAAAAACATTCACATGATCAGATATACCTCATCCCGCTCGTGTGCGTGTAAAGACATAATCACAGATTACACAATATCTAAACTGTGCCGTAAATGTATATATTGACTCACAACCACTGCTTGTCCTGCACTGACACAACTTGCATCCGTTCATGTCCCTCTTGTACCCCATGGGACACGACATCGTGCAAACGGACGTCCTACAGCCTCCTCCATACATCATGGACAACACAGAACCTGAAAAACATAGTGATTGAGTGAGTTCGGGTACTGTACTCCGCATTTAGCAATATTCCAGCAGTATCACGACAAGGAACAACAAAACTGGGCTTCACACGTTGTGCTCATATGACACATTGAACCCGCATCTTCGGCGTGACTCGAGAATGCTTTGAATATTAGGCTGCCAAGCCTCCCTGAAGTTCATCTGAGAAAGCGAGCTTGTGTTTTCATTCTCTGTCGAGTCGCATAGTTTTGTCTTACTTCCTTGGATAGTTTATGTCAACGGATGTTTCAAAACGTACATCTGTGAACTGGTACGCCCACTAGGTTCATCCCATATGTTGTGACAGAACAGTTGGACAACCTTTTTTTCAGTTAGTTGATACACTCATTTCTGTAATGGCACACAATGCAACAGTGAAACAGCACAGCATGTGTACTCTCAACTGATACTTTCATCTCTGATGTGGGATTGTTGTAAGAGATAAAGGGGATAATATGAACATGTATCTTACTTCACACAAAGGTTTCGACTTCTGATTGGCTGACCCAATCAATGTACTATGTTAACGATGTAACTCGTTTTGTGCTTCGTGTAAGTAGTGATGCATAACTCGAGTACACCTTATTTTGACACAATGCCCGTGCTTCAAACAGTTCAAAATTAACATTGTGCTATTCGGTAAGATACATACGCTGTTGAATCCATACATATTCTGTGTTGTTTAAGTTCCATGCCCGCTTCGTCACGAGTGAACAACTTAAAATGTAAACTGCCCGTGAATATTCTCTCCTTATAATGGGACGTGCTTTCCAAGTCACGGATTGTAATGCATTAGCTACGAGTGTGAAAATATTCGGATTCATTTTTTTTCATACGATGCTCTTGGGCAACATATCTCTTTATGGTCTTGACGTGACATCTTGAACAATGCTATGGCGGCGCGTTTCTTATATGACGTTGCGTTCTGCCTTCAGCGACGGTGACGACGAACAGAAAACCTATGTTTGAAAGTAATTTTGGGTTTATTTTCCTCAATATGACGACTTTGGTAATAAAAAGATCATTATGTT
Source organism: Haliotis asinina (assembly GCF_037392515.1). Lineage (NCBI taxonomy): Eukaryota > Metazoa > Mollusca > Gastropoda > Lepetellida > Haliotidae > Haliotis > Haliotis asinina. Next base: position 22,841,254 of record NC_090292.1, read on the forward strand.
CCTGCCTATATCATATTATATTTACTGCAATCGTGCCTAAATTTCGGTATATCCCTCGCGCTTGAACGGAACCCAATGCAAACACGTATTCAATCGTGTCATAAGAAAAGTATGACACATCACTCATATGATATCCTCCATACAATTTTATAATGAACACTGTGACAAGTGATGCAGTTGTCTAGCATATGGCCGGTACTGTTAAAAACACAGCCAAGGCTTGATAACGACAAACCAGAAGCATATTCGGATCGATTCTTTAATCGAACACTCGACCACGTGTTTAGTCTGCCAAAGGGAAGCAAATCTGAACAGCTAGTTGTGGACGCGTTTGGAACTAAAGCCTCTATTGCCCTTGCAAATGAGGATGTTAGTAGTGGGCAGACTTAACAATTCAATTAGGCCTCGTACTACAAATTATTCTACTGCTAAGACGGCGTCAACTGGAACGTCGTTGAACATGTGTTTTTGAAAGTGCATTGTCTGGCAATTCTGTAGCAAAATAGTCTTCATTTTACTTACATATGCAGTATACCTCCCGTTTACCATCTTTGCTACGCAAAATGTTGGAATTTTTCTATTTTCTAAATTTGTCCGACCTAGTAGTCTCCTTTCAAGTAGGCAGAGTTTGCCGTCCTTTTTCTTTCACGCCAGTCATACTGACTATGCCTGGAGTTGAACATGTTTCATTCCCTTGCAATATAATCATCAAAGTCTCTGTTTAACTTATACATGTATTGTATAATTTCCTTTGAAAACCCACCCGTAATTGAATGCGTTTTGGGTGGGTTTTTTTCCTCCCCTAGATTCTGAATTCTGGCTAGCTGAATTTTGGAATCTTCGGTTATTCGCATGACAGCAGTTCTATTTTAAGTGGTACCAAACACTCAGCAGTTCCTTCTGCATGTAGTTGTCTGATAAGCGTGATCTGTATAAACTAAACGTACTGTAGTTACTACAAATATCTATTGTCAATATGTTTTATAGATTAAAATAAATATGCAACAGAGTGGGTTCTGGTGATAATTAGGCTGGAAAGGCTCATCATCAGCTCAGGGCCCTTGTCCCCGCTACACGCAGCACAGACAGTCCAAGAAAGTCTGCCTCCCGAAAATACGTAGATTCCCAAGTGGTGCAACCTTCTGCATTACCCAAAGTGTCAGACGGGCTGTGTATCCAGTGAGTACCCAATCATAGTTACTATTGTATAGCCCGTTTGTATAAACTGAGAGCTGCTGGTGGTCTGAGAGTTGGGAGTGGTGCTCTCAATCAGCAATACAAAATTACACCAGATTGTATTATTACTCCTAAACCCTTGCTCGGCGGACCGTGGGGTAGCCTAGCGGTTAAACCTTTCGCGTGTCATGCCGAAGACCCTGTTTCGAATCCCAGGGGCAGCAATCAAACTTTTTTTCTGGATGAAAACGTAATTCGGTCTCTCTTTCAGGAAAGATATCCGTCGTGAAATTACTGATGCAAGAGTAAGACAAAGAAATGTCCGCGTGATAAGCGAACGCTTTAAACGCTGGACTACCCAACGGCCCCGCATGTGAGTGTGTGAATCGCTACTAAAATGTGACGACACTAAACCAAAGGCGAGCTTTTCCTTAATAGCATGTTTAACATAGCAAAAGTAGTTACAGGGCTTTAAATGAGGTACTTTGATCCAAAACCTTCCGATCAGGAGTCATATGAAGCCCCTGGGCACATATTTCACCAGTTTCAAAACGACCTACATTAACATTGGCATATGCTCTCTGTTTATCTATGCTTCTTTTGCACATGTACGGAAATCACAAAACCAACGTACCTGTTGTCAGCGTGAAAATAAAGCAAAGAACACACAACCTTCCGGTCAGGAGTCATATAAAGCCCTTGGGCACATATTTCACCAGTTTCAAAACGATCTTCATTACCATTGGCATATGCTCTCTGTTTATCTATGCTTCTTGTGCACATGTACGAAAATCACACAACTAACTTACCTGTTGTCAGCGTGAAAATAAGGCAAATAAAACATAACCGGCTAAGTAAGTCCATTGTCCTGCAGGCTGACTCTCAAACTACAAAATGTACGGGGATCTGTATGTTATATATGTCGTAGTTTCTTGCTAAAGTGGTGCTAAATACTCAGAATTCGGGAGAGCAGTTTTGGAATTGCTTTCTAAATCTGTGTCAACTTTCAAGAACGTGGGGTGTGTAACCCATTCGGGAACTCCCAACTGTTTGTTTGATTGGGACTTAACTGGTTACAGTTATGTGGTCCGTTGGATCTTCGAGGTCTATTAAGCCGCTCTCGGCATTTCTTCGACAATGATAATTTACACCATGGTTATTGGCGAACTGATTCGAGGTTCTGTTTCCTTTAGTCCAGTTTTCGTACTTGACATTACCAACCATCCTTGCAATATTACTGCACCATATTCAGTTACAGTATCTAGTTTCGGAAACATTTACCGGTTAAGGTTAGACGTTTTTCAACATCAAGAGTAAAAACATCAAGGCTGTGAAGGTGTTATGTAATTATCTTTGCGCAGTCAACACGAGTTTCACAAGATCTTGGGATTAAGCGCGTAACTGAACACAAAGACAGCGCGGCCTGTCGCCCTATATCATGTCCCTGGAAGAGACATTTTTGCAAGGTGGCATTTTCTCCCCGAGATTCTCTTATTGCAGAATAAACAGGTTTTTAAAATACTTTTGAAGTATGTGTGTATGTGTTTTTGTGCTTTTAAACAAATCAATTAAAAGATCCTTTAAAAAGCTCTCTGTTCGAAAAAACAACATTGGCAGAAGACAAAGGAAGGGAGTTTAAGATATTCCTTTGCAACAAAATGCCTCTATAAAGAACGACCACCTATAAAAATGATGACAGTGACGACAATGAATGTGTGAAAGTGGAATGTGGGCTTGCAATTACCGCGATTGTGAATCGTTAGTCATATAAAGCGCGTTTGGGTATGGAGGGTTTGACGAAGAGGCTACATGAGTACCCATATAATATTATGCAACGAAACACAATTCCCTTCAATAGCAATGAACATAATTTTGTTAGGTTATGTCAGTCAGGCGGTTCAGGTAAAAAAAATACTTATTTACGGGATAAGCTAAACATCCACAATGTTCAGTGATATGTATTTCTGTTGCTGTGAAACGTGCTGACAAAGTATATTTTCAGCAGATAGACATAATGTGTTGGAAAATCAGAGGTATATAACGAAATAAAAAATTTAGGTTTGTTATCATTTCGTTCGATACGTCGGATTTTCCAACAGAGTAATTTTATCTCCATTCTACCATAAACGCGTTATTATGATTTTAAACAAACACATAACGTGTTGGAAAATCAGAAGTTTATAACGTAATTATATACCTCTAAATAATCACAATCCGGTATTTACCGAAGCCATGGTAGAATTAACTTTTCTCCATTACAAACTACCTTTAGAACATTTAGTTATCAAAGCAATAAAAAATTAGTGACGCTTTTGTAGTGTAGACAATGACTTATAGGAACAAAAAGGTCCTTGTATCATCACTATCAGATGGTGATATTACGTGACCCATAATGCATGGTTACGATAGAGACGATTTTTCAGAAGACTCGTGTGACTATAAGACATTGTTATTACAGTTATAGGATGATTTGATCATTACAGATCAGAACAGTGCTCTTCTGAAGTCGCTGTATACGGATACGTAAGTATGCCAAAACGAAAACCGGTAATTGACGAAGATTTTTTTCTGATCATAAACGTCGACAGTTAAGCGCAAGTTAAAGTTCTCTAATTAAGTTTTGATCCCCGTACGAGGTTCGGGATATCTCCAGTAAGTACGACCTGACACGAATGTCTTTGAAAACACAAGGAATAAGCTGTCAGCCCCATGACACCCCTAGTGTAGATATAGGTCACGTTGGGTCATAACCTTTGACTTGTCGCGTGGCCTCGTTCTTTCAGTAATTGTGTGGGATGGTCAAATGTGTTTAAAATCAAAGAGAACTGTGTCGTAAATTGTAGGTTGGAATTATTATGTTAAGTGTCCGTGTACATGATTGTACATTGACCCAATGTGATGTGATAGCAGGTGCTCCATGTGGGGTCGATGAAATTCCAGATTTACAGCTGAAGAGGACTTTCCAAATTAGAAAGTTCATCAAACATTTCCTTTGTGCTTTACTTTAGAGTAATTGTAGAGAATATTCTGTTATGTCTGAAGCCACGCGACCCTAAAACATTTGTTGTGGCTGCTGATTGTTTGTTTTGTGCTGTTGCAGTTGTTGTTTTCTTGCGTTTTGCAGTTGGTTCATGGTAATTTATCTTTGACAGATTCCCCTTTTATAGTGAGTGAGTTAATATTTAACGTCACATCGGCAATGTCTCAGCCATATCGTGTCGGGAACATTTAACACTTAAACGAAATATATGCATATTGTAAAAATCTGTCAACGAAGGACAGTAAAACGACTCGAATATCACAATTGGAGTTAATCCCTTTCATAATATGATACCATATTATAGACATATTACCAATAATCGTATTGTTACACATAATCTGAGGTTTCATTTGATTGCGTGGGGCTACATCAGTGTAATGGCAGGCTCCTTTAGTCGGTTTTCTTCAGTCATATGATTACACGTCTCACATTGACCTTCATCAGGCATTTTGCAGAGCAAAGACCTGAGAGCCTATGGGCTTCATCATCATGTTAATTCATTCCATGCACAGGTGATGCAGCTCTTTCATCTATGTCCATAGAGGCCATACACAAAATTCTGTCTTTAGGGTACCTTAATAATACCATTTTTGGTGATTTGCTTTGTGTGAACTCCCGCAATGAAGTGTTATTCCCGCAAATGTGTTAACCACAATTTTCAAATTTGAACTCATTCCTCTCTCTTTTTATTGTTAATGAGAGTGAACTAAAGTGTGTGCTTCAAGAAACAACTATCAGTACGGCATGTCTTTTGCGGTTCAGTACATATGTTGCATATTGTCTGTTGTATATTAATTGTTTATTCCCCAAATTCTCTCTAATAACAAAAGCCAGACAACAAGTAACAAACAAAGAATAATGTTGAATGTCGTACATATTTCCCCCACTTGAGTATTACCATGAACACCTGCAAAGATTCCTATGCAGCACTAGACAATCATTCCTGGGATAACACTTTCAGGGATAACACTTTCTGGGATAACACTTTCTGGGATAACACTTTCTGGGATGACACCTTCAGTGATAACACTTTGAGATAACACTTTCTGGGATAACGGTCTGTTTAGTCATCCGTATCCCTCAACGTCAACTGTCAGATGAGACTGTCGGTGCATGAAACGTCAAATGGAAATTTGGAGGCTGTCAGGACACACAAATGTCAGTACGTTCCTCTTCCTGTACTGTCCGTCAAAAAGCCGTCAGAGCAAGTCGAATCATGAAACTTCAGCCTGTTGTGCAGGGCTATTTTATTAGGTGTTTTTTTTAGATTGTTTTCCATCCGGTGTTACTGACTCGTTGTCTCTTTGGCGTTACAAGTAGTCCCTTGATGAATCGAAATGCGTTTAAATGTAGGCGAACATTTTTGTTTGGTATACAATGTGAAAGATGCAATATTTTGTTTTGTGTCGTTTTTCATTTGCTATAAAATGCTATGCATATGATTTGATAATATTTCAATCTAGTGTGCAGTCAGCATCACAATCAGCAATATTCCAGATTTTATCACAATATTGCATTTCATAAACAACTTAACACACATGCCTTTTTCATTAATTTCCACAGGTTCTCCACAGGTTTCAACGGTGTCTCTGTAACGGACCGTCCATGAAACTAACAATATGTCAGTTGTGCATATCACTTTTTAAAGTGTGCCAATCACAGCTGAAATGTAGCCGACGGAATCTTCTGCCATCTCATTTATAACATTATGTAAGCTGGAAACTAAACTCACTTCATTTATATTAATCTTAAAATGCATATACCCGATATGTGTAGTACCCACTGTATGCGTGCCCAAGCTGTCATCTCAACCCTTGTGATATCGCATTCTCACTAATTGAGTTGTGTTTAAAGCCACCTTTAACAATATTCTAGCAATATCACTGCAAGGGACACCAAAAAGGGATTTAAACCCATTGCGTTCTTGTGTGGAATCGAAACCGGATCTTCATCGTGGTGAACGAACGCTTTAATGACTAGGCTTCCCTACATGTCGCTATCTCAATGAAAGGTGAGTTTGGAATAACCTGACAGTCACTGTCCATATATGTCCGATTTCTTCGTATGCAATAGTTGAAATTCCTATTTTTGAAAAAAAAAAATCTCAATGATTCATACATGCATAATTGAAATCGACGCCCTTACACCGAGATATGTGACAACTTGTCATTGAATCAGATGTGTTACTGTAGTGTGAAAACGAATGACTGATATTTAAAGGATAACAGCAGGAAATGTGTAACATGAAACAAACATTTTTTGCAGTGTTGACATAATTGTAATAATTTGTAGATGTATCATTCTTATTAACACAAATGTTATTTTCCACGGAAATACAGGTTTATGAACGTGGGTAAATGTAGGATTTTATCAGTCTTTTCAACGATATTCTGCGTTATCATGGCTGTGGAGACCTGAAATGGACTTCACACTTTCGACCCATATGGGGAATCGAGCCCAGGTCTTCGGCGTCAGGCGCGTCACTCTTCCAGTCTTGATGTAGACAGAAGACAATTATTCTGACAATCATTTTATTTTATATTTTGTTGCTGTTTGAACATTGACAGTACTAGAAGCATAATTCAAATACATTTTACCTTATTTTATTTCTTATGGTTCTAGTACTGCCATAATTGTTTAGTTATTATTCCCATATCAACATTGATAGACTCCCATATATCTTTTTTATCTAATGTTTTATTTCTTTCTTTTCTCAGTTGCGAATTGAAAAATAAGCTCCCCTGCACTTCTTGAGAGCAGGCTATCTGATAATGTCAAGGCTGACATCAGATCGGTCCAGGTCCAGATCGGTAGTATGTGATGTGACCTGACCACCTCTGTCTTACCACCAACCCAATGCATATGTATTGACAAGAGTCAAGATACCACAGGTTTAGGTTTGAGACTGTCTGGTCAAAGGTATGTCTTCAAACGTCACCATTTGCGTGTCATACCACGTGAGTAAATGAGAAGCTTTTCACGCACGTTTTATCAATATCCAAGCTTATCGCGGCGGATGACACTAAAAATACTCTGCACACATTGTACTCTTGTGGAGAAACGAACCCGGTATTTGCGTGACGAACTGCTTAACCACTTGACTACCCCAGACTACCCCGTATTTGCGTAACCACTTGACTACCCCGGACTTAGGATGCTGATATGATTTGGTCCCAGAGAGCTCAAAACTGTAATGTGCACTGGGCCGTGACTGAAAGGACTAATTGGAAATTCAATGGGAGGATTAGATATAGTCAATTTCGACACTTGTAGGTAGTACAGGACCGCTCCCCCACAGGACCATTGCAGTAAAAAGGCAGTAAAGGATATTAATCACTTCAAGATATTTTATTCCACGAGTATATGGCACTGACAAAATATTGTTTCATACATTAAGTCATCATGCAGTTTCAGTATTAATATACAATATGTACAATATTTACATTGCAATGTACACATATTCAATTTAATGGACATTTCACTGATTTCATGCAACATGCATTTATTACAATGTAGATCTCACTTGAAATTCTTTAATCTAGATACACATTTCAGTGACAGACTATAATCCTCCAGCCCTAATCTCTTAATCCCCCTAATTTTTTTTCAGCTGTCAGAGAACACCCCGATGATACAGACTCTCACAACCCTTAGCGGGTGGCTCTCATAAATATGCGTTTAAAGTATAATTTATTTTGTACTTTGCAAAAGAGGTGAGACTCTATTAAAATATCTGTCCGTCTGCCTGTCAATAACCCAGGTAGATAGGTATATTAGCAACGTGTCGACACGCGCGTGTCCTCATAATTAAGGTCGTGTATCAAAATCCATCACGTTGAACTACCTTGCCAAGGGCATGAAGCAATTCACAAGGTTAGCTGAGACATTTATTACAGATCAATCATCAGTTGAATGCATTCGTGTAAAAACGGGAATGATTTGTTTTAAATATAGAGCTGGAGCTGGGGTAACCAAACCGTTTAAAGGTTTGCTCGTCCCACCGAAGACTTGGATCGATTTTTTCAGATATTCTCCGTTCCCCTTGTCGCCGACGAAGAATCGGGTTCGTTCGCCTGAGGTGATATTGATGGAAAGTTGTTAAAAGGAGGGGTGTAATACTAAACTCACTTTTCTCATCTACACAGAGAAAAGTTTCCCCAAAACGTGATCAAAATATTTCCGTCGGTTTTAGACATGCATAGCCCTTTTCATGACCGTACGAAATCGATGTAATGTTTTCAGTATTGTCATTTTTTCCTTGACCATGGTTGCCTTGACTGTTCTTAGGTGTGTGTGTGTGTGGATGTGGGTGTGTGGGTGTGTGTGGGTGTGTGTGTTGGGGGGGGGGGGGGATGCTAATGTCTTTTTGTTATCACATCAACATGGCATTGCCGTACACAACATTCAACGCCAATTAGTATCTGTGGCCATCCTGGTAAAGTTGTCGTTTAGATGGGTACCATGTTGTATCTAGTGTCGAAAACGTAATGTGAAGTACTCTATATCTTCACTAAGCAAGCAAGCAAGCAAGCAAGCAAGCAAGCAAGCAAGCAAGTAAGTAAGTAAGTAAGTAAGTAAGTAAGTAAGTAAGTAAGTAAGTAAGTAAGTAAGTAAATTATTATAAATAAATAAATAAATAAATAAATAAATAAATAAATAAATAAATAAATAAATATCTTATCACTTTTAAGGATTTATGTTCCACTATCAAATACTGATAAGACTAGCCGTCGTGAGCGTACTGGTCAAGGGGTTCACTCGTCACTCCAGGCCTGGGTTCGATTCCCTAAATGGGTACAATGTGTAAAACTCACTTCTGGAATCTCCCTCTGCTAATTTGCGTGAATATTGCTAAAGGTGTTGTAAAGATACTAATGCACTTACACTCTCCGTCATTCGGAGCTGTAGGAGCTGTAGGAGAATATTTATGCCTTGCCGGCACATATAACAGACACACATATAGAACTAATAAGCAATTTAATAGTTTTGCAAAAACAAGCAGGATGTCTACATTTGTGTGAACCAAAGCTATGCAAGCTCGGGAGAAATAGAAATTATGTTGTGCAGCCTATTCGGACAGCAGGATTCCTGGGTCATAAGGAAGGCTCCGGATGTAATCAATCAGCATCCCTGAAAAGCAGAGATAGTCATCTTACAAAATGTACCTCTTGTTGCTGTGTTCTCTGGTTTACGGACAAGGAACCTAAGCTATCCAAAGTTTTTCTGGTACGAGCGAGTTGTTAATGGCGTTCTCAAAGCAATTCGAGCTTTGTGACAGTAGCTTTTAAATGGTCGAACCAGACTATCCAGTGATTGACATCATGAACATCAATCTACCCAGGACAGACTGCCCACTCCATTCAGTAGATCGGGGTCTTGGAATAATGTACGTTCAAGCATGGGAGATAATGTATCTCCAGTGATAATTACCCTTTGGCCTAGACTTTCGAAGCACTCTTAGCGCTAAGACAGTCGTAAGTGCCATACATTAACATTAACCTACGACTATCTTAGCGGTAAGAGAGCTTCGAAAATCTAGGCCTTGGTCTGTGGACACCATGCCTACCCTCCGTAGCCTACCAACATGGGGGTTCCGTCTTAGAGCAAACCTACACGGCTAAAAGACTCGCCACTTCAAGGAACTTCATCCAGTTGAAGCGCATTTCCCCACATGAGATTCCCAAACAGCAGATTGCTTTTTTTAATTCATACGCACAAAACAGTTGTTGCGCGTAAGTGCCGAAACCACTGAGGTCTCGTAGTACGTACGTGTATGTTCAGCTCCAGTCAGTAAATACTGCTTACATTTGTATGTGTGTGCACACGTAGCTCCTGAGTCTATTTGCTTTCCTATTTGAATAGTGGCAGGGTGAGTTTAGTTTTACGCCGCACTCGGCACTATTTCATCTACATCTAGACAAGACAATCTAGTGATCAACAACCTGAACATCAATGTACGAAATTAGGATACAATGATTTGTCGCCTCTTCTGACGATCATGGATTTTGACGATTCTTCTTTGAAGCAACAAATGCATGTAAATATTATAGCAATGATTGTTTTGTTGCACGTAACCTTCATTAACTGGTGATGAGTGGTCTTGATCCTCTTGCACCAAAGGAAGGAATGATGAAGAAGGCATATTTTACACGCCGATTTCACCAAGTCAGTCGTGAATTAAAACTTTCATCTGTCTTCCCGCGTTACGCTCTATTATATTAATGATCATGAATGGTGGCCTAAGGGTGTGTGATTCGCGTGACTATGTAGATAGGTTTGATGCATGGCTTTTTAAGGGCCACCGCCCTATGGAAGGACTAACGATGGGATTTAAGTTGAACACACGCACTCACGAACGCACACATACACACACATACATACACATATATAATTATTGACACACATAACACAAATAAAAGCACATATGCACGCACAGACATACATACACTCACGTATCTACACACAAACACGTAAATAAAACGCACACATGCATACATCATTACAAAAATTCACATAAACAGTAAGGACGAAAATAGAAGGAAAGAAACACTCACAAATGTGCTAGCACACCGCATGTGCACACACACAGGACATAAACAAAACACGAAAATTACAACACAAGTGCACAAACGCTAACAGATTATGAGCACTTTGGCCTCTCAAATCACAAAGCCATACAGCTGGAAGGCATAAACATATTGACTCGTCTCTCCTAATGACTTTATCATGACTACACGTTGAACATTTGATTAATGGCGGCGTCATGTCCTATAGTAGACACAAACAGCCAAACATACACTGATCGAAATAAACCACAGACATGACGTGACCTCGTCATTCTTCTGATTTATAATGGAGAAGAATACATAGGTTAACACGCTTTGCATGCGTCTATTTATACAGTTACGGATTGCTTAGAGACGAGTGATCGATCAAACATATTTGGAATATGTGAAGATTTCGTTTTCCAATCAAGAAAAGATCAAGATTAACTTTAAACATATGTAATCATGTATCATACCTTGTAACCATTAGTTCAAACGTTTATCGGACATGTTTGACAAACCTTCGTTGCAATGTACCTGATTTTAATGTTAATTCGTATAGACACTCCAAAAACGATAAAACTGCGTTTTGTACTTCCTGTGTGATTGAAATAGACGACAAGTTCCACATGACGTTAGCATGTCTTCTTTACAATGAGTATCGTGTTAGATCTTCCCCTGAACAATGGGGCGGTGGGGTAGCCTAGTGGTTAAAGCGTTCGCTCGTCACGCCAAAGACCCGGGTTCGATTTCCCACATGGGTACAATGTGTGAAGCCCATTTTCTGGTCTCCCCCGCCGTGATATTGCTAAAAGCGGCGTAAAACTAAAACCACCTACCACCCACCCTGAATAATGTCGCAATTATCCTCATGTTAATATGTTTATTGAGTTGATGAGAACAATTGATAACAATAGACTCGTAAGACTCTGTAGCTTTCTTTAGAAACTGTTTATACTTAGATCAAACCAAAACGTCTCTACGAACACAAAGTCATATGGATTGTGATACAAATATCTATATTCTCAGTGTGACGCAAATACATATTTTTTAACACATGTTTTACTGTTGACCTCGTTGCGATGATGATGATGATGATTTACAGCTCTTGTCCTTTCACAACAAGGGATATAATAATACCCATTTTACACATTTCTTTACACAATTACTTGTTCAAAGGATTCACAGACTGGCGAAATTACATGTTAAGGGCTTGTTATGATTCACTGGCATTGACTGTAACTTTGAGACCATCCCAATTTAGCACGAGTACCGACAGTGCCACCAACATCTTAATATGATATAGTAAGAACTCAGTTAATGAACAAGTCAATCACTACACCGCTCCTGAGAACATGGAATGGGTTAACTCTATATATAACCCTACAAAATCACACAATTTAATGTGTTTGTTTAATTTTGTCTGTGTGTGGCTTAATTTTGGATTGGGTTTCTAACATCTCTCTCTAAACCGACATTTCTGGACCTGACAAGCGAGTGATCAACACCATGACCATTGACCTGCGCAATTGGGAACCCATGACATGTGTCAGCGAGCCTGAGTCAAAAAATAAAACCGTGATATGATGCTTAGTCTCTCAGGCAAGACGATAGGTTGTTCAACAGTGAGGCTTATTTGTCACTATACAGTGCAGTACATTACTTAAGCAGAGTTTCCTTGAATGTATGCATTGCAGGAAATATGGATAAACTGACACCAGTGATCATGATACGTTGAAATCGTCGACTGTGTCCGTTTGACAACAGATAGTCGCTTTCTATGCAAGGATTTTAATCGTGGTCTACGTGTTCTGTTAATCTCTGGCTAGGTTTGTCAAAGGGATCTCGTAAATCCAGTTAGGGCAAACAGCAAGTCCCCATGGCCTTTAAAATGCAGATGCACCGTCAGTTGCTCGTTTTTATGTCGTTTTGTATTTAATAGTAACGCGCTTTTAGACATACGAGCTCGCTTCAAATTTATGTCTGTCATATTCTAGCTATTTTACGGCCGTCGGATTTTCTGAATAATTAATTCTTTACTCTCATTGTATAATATCGCTTTAGGCACAACATTGCTGAAATATCGCTGCTGTAACTACAAATTCACTCACTCATTCCCCATGTATAGATGCAACGAGTGAATGTGTGACTATAGTTTTACACCGCTTTAAGCAATATTCCAGCAACATCACTACGGGGGTGCCAGAAATCGGCTTCACTCATTGTATCTCTGAAAGGAATTGGAACGCGAGTCTTAGCCGTGACGGGCGAACACCTTAACCACACGGCTACCCCACCGCCCCTTACAGCAGAATGGGTTGATAGCTGGAATGATACTCGTACCATTAAATGACTTGCATGTGCATAAGCTGCAGCCGAAGAGATCCTTCTCCGAGCCGTAGGGGCAATGCTGATTACAATAGCGACGAGGACAGGTAAACGACGTTGCTGAATAAAGACGATACAAACACATCAACGTTGCATATACCCTTCTGCTCAAAAGTATTTACCTCTTTTTCCGTGGTATAATTTTGCGTTACACATTTCTAGATGTGCAAAGATACGCGATAGCTACGTAGCTTCCTCGGTACCCTCCAAACGTTTGCATTTTGCATTACGTTTGTAGAATCACCGCGAAGGTTTTGCAAAAACTACCGCGGAATTTGTTTTTCGACATATTTTGTCGCTGTTGCGTTTTGTAATGGTAGACACTGCTACAGTAATTCTATTAAAAAAAGTCAGTGGTACTTTCACAGAACTGCCTGTGAACAATATAACAGCGACGGAAATTGGTTGAGGTAATTCTGCAACATTCTGCAAAAGTACCATATAATACTTAAGAAACGGAAAAGTGTTTTTGTGAAGCTGTTCTGCATTAAAGAGGTAATTACTTGTGAGTAGTGCTGTATTCACTTGAACACACATGGCTGTACAGACACGTATGAGACAAAACACTTTGTTAAACATACAAAAACAGCCATTGAAGACCACCATGTAAGCCCATTTGATTGAACCACTTCAGTCACAAAGCAATCTATAGTCATTCTGTTTCAAATAACAGTGTTAAAAAATCTTGACATACATCTGATATCGTACTATCGGATACTGATCCGTGAAAGTTGACTTGGGAATCACGCTAAGCGGAATAATGCAAATATGAAAATATTTTTACAATAGCAAAGATTTTTCATCATCGCATCTGAACACCGTAGATTGGTAAGGATGAGTCAACAGTTGAATTGTTTAGGCTATTTTGATTAGTATGGCAGAAGTTTTAGGGAAAGAACACGGCATATTGTTGCAAAGCACACGATTTGCAGACGAATTTTACTTACCCAAAATACCTCTGATGTCCGAAACCTACGAACAATACTATTACTATGAGTCAGCATTTCACGACGTATCGACTTTACTTTATTGGCGCTAATATCCAGTGGCGTACAGAAGTTATTCACATACTAAATGCCCCTCAAACAGATTAAATAGAATATAAGTATGCATTGATAGTGTTTCGACTTCACACATACATTTTAGTGATTGCTGACAAGTCGGATGAACCCAGATGACACCACAGTGCGTCATCCTATGCTCATAAAGTCACAATTTGATTACAGAGTATCCTTTTCACAATACACTGTCATCACCGACGGTGTCTGTAGAAGTGACCTTTATGCCATATATTAGGTATTTATTTTCTTCTGTTATAATGGCAGAAAACCTGTTCAGATTATATGTCCGTGTGTAGCTGTTAACGTTTGTAAGAAAAAGTACATAAAATCAATGGTATACTTGAAAAGTCGCCCAGTAAAAGCAAACGTGTTGACTTCTTCAGGACTTGACGTCTGGGAAACAAATTGGATAGGCTTCTGATATTGGAAACATTATAAAAGTTAAAAAAATAGGCAAAAATAGGGTTCTGGTTTTAGTGCTGACAGATCTTCAGTCCAATATATATATATACAGTTTGGCGTACATATCATGTTTTTTTTTTCACATGACAAAACGGGGGTACATTCCTTTTATCTGTCACTTGTAAAGGAATGTTGCCCAGAGGCTGCGGGCCAGCCCTAACCGGATTCCAAATTTAATTCCCAATTCTAGTATTATCCGATTCTATTGAATATCAGTTTTCACTTTTCTGAAACTATCATTTAGTCAACGTACCTGGGCGCTGACAGCTGCATGTAGGGCACCCCTTGACATTCACGTCGTAACCCAAGGAGCAATACATCGTGCATAGCCTTCGACAAGGACCGTTGTGGTCAACAATGCCGAATGGATTTAGATGTCCTTCGTAGGTATTTCCCTTGTAGCTGTCTGTTGGAACCATCTGTCCATACATGTTGTAGCTGGTACTGGCCCGTCTTCCAGAGAGAACCCAATTGCTCAATGGGTTTCCATTTCCGTAGCGAGGGTTGTACCTCTGATGTTTCACTTGGTAGTGATGAGCAAAGTCCATTACTGGATTCCAGTTGAGATGGGTATTTGGCTTGGAATTGAAGTTGAAATAGTATGGTTGATAGCCCCCAATTCCTGGTTGCCATGGCGTCTCTTGGGCTTTCTTCCATAATGGTGCTGATGGCGATTGAGGTGTTTTGAAGATTTGGTTGTGGGCGTGTACAAATCGTGTTTTTGTGTCTGGTGTGTTGTTTATGCTTTCAGGTGAGGGCACGGGTTGCCGTGATGGTCTCCCTTCGTTGAATCGTGCCTCATATCCCACGCTTGTGGCGTATGTATGATTTCCCTGATGATAGGTCCCTCTTTGTGGTTGTTTCAGCTTTGTGTCAGTTCTTGGCACCGGTTGACGATGCGGCTTCTCATCAGGGAAGGCATTTGAATCTGTTCGTGAAGAGCCGTATGGCACAGGCTGTCTCGTTGGCGTTGGATCTGATGGAGGAAGGGTGATGACCGTAGGTTCATGGCTGGGAGAACCGTGGCTGGATCCTGTCTCAGCATGAAAAACCGAGTTGTAAGGGACTGGCTGCCTCGACGCTTTCCTTTCAGAATAATGGACTGCCTGACCATCGACTTGCAGCGCTGTAAACAGTTAAATAATACACTGAATTGACATTCGGCAGAAGAACTTATTACTGAACAGTTGAAAATCATTACATTGTTTCAGTAGAAGTTCATAACGTAGTGTTTTAACAATAATAAGCTGTTGGGAATGCAGTATTAAGTAAATCACGTGGTGTTTTGGTTACTAATATGTGGGTCGTTTGAAGTTACCTATAACCTCAAGAACTGATTGACTGATTGATATACAGGAAACGTTTTAACAGTAACACTGCTACTTGTTACGTATCGTGTTTTGAGGCATGCACAAACTCTTTCAGTATATTTTGTTGTTGTTTTTTATTTTATTTATACTATACCATGCTCATTTTTCCAACATCTAGCTAGTTTAAAGTAGATAAAACCATGTGGTTAAATAGACAATATAGTCTGGCCTTCTTTGTGATACGTGGTCTTTCATACCAGCTCTCAAAGAAGTAGGCCATTTTCACCTCTTCGTCGTTGGGAATCGGGTAGATGGCAGCTGAAGTAGATTGTAGATCACTCATTCTCGAAACATCTTGCCGGAAGTGTTTAGTTGTTAATCTTTGTGTGAAAAAGAAGTCAAAATCTCGGTTTTCTTTGACATAAAACTTGTCGATTTGTTCAGGCCTGGATGTCGAAGAAACTAATCGGGCTGTTTCTGATATTCCAAAATTATATAAATACGTAATATTCTACTTCTCATGTCATACGACATCTAAACTGGTTGCAAATTCGATATGCATTGCTAGGTTCGTGTATACACAAAACAAATAAATACCTAAACAAATACAATGGGGTTTAATTTTAAGCGCTGGTCCTGAGTCAAGTTATTTTTCATATTGATTGGCGAACATAGCATGTTTTTTTTCCACATGACAAGCCGAGCGATGAGGAATACTTTCTTTGTCCCTACATTGCATACAATGGGGTTTATTTTCAGTGCTGAGTGATCTTCAGCAATCTAGATAGTTTTCATTTAGTTTGTTGAGCAGAACACATGGAAAAACGAGTTTAGAGACGTACTTTCTGTTTAGGCCTTAAACGTGGTGTCTTTTGTAACCGACTCTGTCATATCTCTCGCTGAATGGCACGGTTGGCCTCGAATCACTTTTAAATATGACAGAAGAAACTGATCTATAATGATTGTTTTATGAACCTACGCATACATCAAAGTCAAATATGTTGCCAACGGAGGGCAACTCTTCCCTCTCTACTATCCCTCGACAGTGTACTGTCAATGGTGACGATAGGCAATATGTCTGCAAGTAGAGGGCTTAAGAGATTACGATGTCGCCGCATGTAGGAGCATTGATGAAAGTGTCTATCAACCGATGTCAGATAGAGTTAGACATCACATGTCATTACTGAAGCTGGCACTATTCCGTAAAACTGCGAAGATGCGCTCAGCTGTGACTGGCACTAAGATGGGGCTGGAACAGATACGAGTAAATACATGTTGTCTGAATTAAAGACGTGGCTCATCCACATGCCTAAAAAACGCTATCAGTGTCGGTATATACTCATGGACAAAAGTATCGCAACATCCCACATGTTGTCGTGCCAATATAGAATATGATAATGATGACCCTTAACCATTACCAAAATCTTATCCAGACTTCAGTGTAACCTACTATATGGATAAATGGAACATCAAGACGTAATTAATCGGCGAATCGAAATCCGAAAAAATGGAAAACTGCAATAACCTCATAGGATCTATTGAAATTCTCATAGCTGTGGTGTTATGACGGTGCAGTTTCAGTAGTCTGGCAGTGTCAAACGATGAGTTCAGAGATAATGTCTCGTTTAACATAACTGTATTGCCATCCATGGACTCCTCATTATTTGCCCTGTCTCTGGTGTATTCTGTGACCCATGATGTCCTAAATATGCTCTATGTGAATGATATGTAAGTTGCCACCGCTTCTCATGATGATGCAAAACATTCTCGTCCTTGAAGACCTTGTATTCAGGGGATAGTCGTCGACAGTGGTACAACAACTGGAAATGTACGTAACTGTGAGGGTCAGTTATAAGAGGGTCCCCTTCATCATCAGTGAACCCCAACAATTTTGGTCCAAATTACTACACTGTGCATATGCCGTTTTCTTCCGAGGCCAGACTTGAACTCGGCAATCAGACGTGAAAAAATGAAATCTACTTTGGGCCGATAAGTAGACCCATCACATCACATTCCACTGACGTTAAGCTTGAGGGCATGGTAGTCCCGTATTGTGTTCCGGGAGTAACAACAAAGGACTGACAAGTCTGCGACTGCTGGTGATCTGCAGAGGACAAAGTCCCTCTTGTCTAGGTGTTGCACTACAGCGGTCAGCTACTACTGGTGCGTTATGGTTTGATGTTCCTACTATCAACAGTGGTTGTGAGATAGCTTAAGGGAGAAGATGTTTCGAAATCGTGGGGAGTGTTTGTACCATCGATACCAGGTGTCTTACTACGTACCAACTGTACGAACGACAGCGTAGAAAGCCTTTCTTGATATGATCATTGAAGTCGAGTGATTCTGAGTAAGGATGTTTCCGCGATGTAAGTCTCAACGCTGCAGGTAATTGCTTCATGATATGCCCATGTGGGTATGCAATGTTTCTGGGGAACCAACACGAACTCGGCCATGAATCAGGCGTTTTGTTGGATCATGTTGTAGCCACTCCATAATCCATTTGACATGACGGCATGTGATTTTCAGAAGAGTTGTATCCTCCTCCATGGGTGTTGGTGAATGTCCTTAAGCATAAATCGTCATACCCTTAAATTGCCATCGCCGGGTAGTTGGGGAAGTCCACATTTGCTTATCAACAAATAATTGAATTGATTTTACAAGTTATTGAGCTGCAACAACAGTTATAATAACAACCGTATGGTGCTGTATGGATGACAACGTCTTTATTTTAATAAGATGTGACTTTTCGGTGTAGATATAAATACCATTGTTAAGTAAGGAAAAGTGGTTTTGGGCTTGAGGCGCCCTTTTGAACTAAAACCATTGTGTGTAAACCCTGAAGGCAAACTAATCATGCAATAAATGTTACTATGGCATGAATACAATATGTTTTATGGGTCTTCAAAATCACAGGTGTTGCAATATTTTTTTTCACGTGTATATAATCTTGTGCCGGTTTTGACAGTAGTAGAATAGATTTTGATACATACATTCGTAATATCATTGTAATATCATGCCTTTCGATAAGACAGATCCAAATATGTAAAAGAATAGTAACGAGTGCCCGCTTCCCATATCACAAAACATTTTTTTATGCAGTTGTACGTTTCTGTTTATACAGTGCAAATTTGACATGTAACGTTACCGTCTTGTTCATACAACTGGATTGATGTATAATGCTATATTCTTGTTTATAAGCAGCAAATGTGATATGCGATGGTTGGTTTGTTTTTGGTTTATTTTGTTTCAGGTTTTTTTTCATTGTTTAAAGAGGATTATTTCATCAGTCACAATGAGTGTCGGATTAGACAGCTTCCACTGTATACAGTAAAAAAAGCATGATATGTAGTACTACCTTCTTAACTGGACAATAAAACCATACTGTATGCTGCTACGTTCTTGGTTGTGTACAAAGAGCATGCTATATGATGCTATCTTCTTGGCTGTGCACCAATGCCGTGATATATGATGCTATCTTTTTGGTTGTGCACCAGTGCCATGATATATGATGCTATATTGTTGGTTGTGCACCAAGAGCATGATATATGACGCTATCTTTTTTGTTGTGCACCAGTGCCATGATATATGATGCTATCTTCTTGGTTGTGCACCAGTGCCATGATATATGATGCTATCTTCTTGGCTTTGTATCGATGCCGTGATATATGATGCTATCTTTTTGGTTGTGCAGCAGTGCCTTGATATGTGATGCTATCTTTTCGGTTGTGCACTAATGCCACGATATATGATGCTAGAGCATGAAAAATGAATTATAAACACCTGTCACTTAAGGACAGTAAAACCAAGGAAACGCTGAATTAATGCGTAGAATTGTTTCTGTTTTTTCCTTCTTTTTTTCTTTTAGGGTGGTAGAGCGGGGTTTATTGGGAACCAACAATATTTAATACAATGTGATATCCAAAGAGTTATGTACATTTCAATGACGTGCTTGGTTTGATGCAAACATGCGTAGTTATAAATATGAACGTATATCGCACATGGTCTAAACATACCATTATTCCTAAAGAATCGGATTTTGTAAACATGCAAACGTTTGCTTTATTTTTATCTTCCAAATACACATATCATACAAACAAAATATACAAGAACTTGATCCAGGAAAATACAGTTTATATGTGTATTGTATGTGAGTATGGTGTGATCATTTAACTTGCACTTTCAATTCATTAAATATTTACATATATTGATCTAGAATAATTTATCAAATCGTTTAGTCTTCAAGTAAACAAATATAAGTAATATATATATGTGTGTGCGTGTGTGTGTGTATGTGTGTGTGTGAGAGGGAGACAAAGAAACGAAACTACCAACGATCCTAAAGTGTAAACGGTACATCGCATACCGATGATATTTACATGTTCTATATACTTTTGTCAGTTGGGTTGTATTTTTTTCTCAAATTAGGAACCTACATGATACAATGTACATTTTACAAAACATCAACTGAAGTTCAAAGGAATTTGGTAGCAAAGCAAACTAGGAATCGCGAGTCGTACATCGCTGACATTTGAATTATCGAGGTGATTTTTGTCAGGCAACTCTGACGCCAACATCTTATCGGAAATATTGTTTAACGTGCACGTTTTCGAAAACACTTACCGATGGCCCATGCAAATCCAATTAGCAAAGCGATCCTGCAGGCAGCCATCTCCTGTATCGGCTTTACACGCCGACAACAGCTAATGTTGGAATGCAACACTGTGTGTTGTTGAGAATGCCTGTAGGCATTGTCAATCACACCAGGCGTAGTTGTCATGTGTCCATTGTCAGTAATGTTTGGAATGAGACTGTTTTTGTGTGGTAGTGTCTTCCTGGACAACAGATGACTCTTGCTAGTCTGATATATATATAGTTGTCATTGCAAATCACGATACTTGCTCAGATTTGTTGTGACTGGGGACAAGTATAAATGACTGGACAACAAAAAATATCAACGAATTGTCAATGATCTGTCATACAGAGCGGCATCAATGTAACATATAACAGTAATAACATTTCTTGCCTATCCAACATTGTTGTAATTGAATTTAATAAACATTTAACAAAATCAGGGTACAATTAAATCAAAAGGCAAGACGAATTTTCCGCGTGACAGCTTCATGCAGTACATTCTTATTACATGAGAACATTGGAACTAGAGATTTAGCCTCTTCTGTGTTAGAACAATCTGAACCGTTGAGGTACGACAAATCTGAGAAACACTAACTAGTTGTAAGATTATATTTTTGAAAGTCCGATTACGTCACATCGCGAACTTTGTGCGGTGGCGATTAAGCGCCCACTTGGAGACACCTGGCTGAATTTCCGGACGAAAGTGTTTGTATTCTAAAAAGTGATATCTGAAACATATCATTTGTTCCACTGAAGTTTTTAAGAAAACAAAGGATTTAACTGGATTTTGTCATAATTACGAGATCAACTGGTCAGGCTCGTTGACAGTATATCGATGTTGATGATGATGATGATCACTGGATTGTTTGCTTCAGACGATGATTTACAGTGAGTGGGTGAGTTTAGTTTTACGCCGCGGTCAGCAGTATTCAAGCCATATGGTGGCAGTCTGTAAATAATCGAGTCTAGACCAGACAATCCAGTGATCAAAAGCGGGAGCATCGATCAGCACAACTGGGAACCGTTGACATGTGTCAACCAAGTAAGCGAACCTGACCACCCGTTACCTTTAGTCGCCTCTACCACACGCATTTTCCCCTTTTATGGAAAACATGGGTTACTGAAGGCCCATGATTATTCACAGACCGTCGACATATACCTGGAGTATTTCTAAATGTGTCGTTAAATACACAACACAACTCTTGAAGTGTTCCTGAAAATGCTAACGTGATACAAAGTTTGCAAACGCACACAGGAAAGATGTCCAGCACGTAATAACAGCTCAGTTTATCTTATTTCGGGTAGTCAAGTTTGCTGACTTGGATGACACACGTCATCGTACCCCAGATACGTAGATCGATGCTCATGCTGTTAGCCACTGGATTGTCTGGTCCAGATTCGGTTATTTACAGATTGAAATATGGCTGAGAGATGCACTGAGCAACAAACATTCTATACCAAACACGATGTAAACGTCGCCACTTCATCGAGGAATGTCGGGCGTCGAGTAAAGTCCTCAAGTCTAAAAACACGTAAAGCTCAACACCTATTTTAAACTTTTGGAGAACTGACAGAAAGGTATTTTAGTCTCATTTGTCAAACTGGCAACGTCACCGACTCAGACGCATGTGTCATTTCGACAGAGACACTCCAAGATAGCCTCAAAGTCGCACAAATATTATAACAACCATCATTGTCATCGTCATCGCCATCGCCGTCATCGCCATCATCACCGTCATTATCGGCAGCAGCAGCTATTACATATACCACCGTACACCAAGCATATGCATGCTCTATTTTAGGCATTATGGTGGGCTATTGTCGATGGACAAGTATATTACATTATTCCTTCAGGTAATTATGTGAAAAATGCGTAAAATGTGTATTATATCATTGCCACTGTGACAGGACAAGATCTCTAATTATAGCAGGAGAGTCTTTGCGGAACCATGTATCGGTGTTTCAGTAGACGTAACATGGATAGAGAGGTGCGGTTCATAATATTGTACATCATCATCATCATCAACATTAGCATCAACATCATCGTCGTCGTCGTCGTCATCGTCTTTTACATATGACACCGTACACCAAACACGTTCATGCTCTATATTTGGTCGTTATGGCGGTTTAAGCTGGACGACGAGATCATTATTCCATTTCAGTTATCAATAAGTTGACAACTTAACAGAACTGTCCCTCATCCAACGAATCTTCAAGACCGGCGTTGATAAGCCAGTGGGGTTGAGTGAGTTATGGGTGAGTATAGTATTATACCCCCTTTTACCAATATTGCAGCAATAGGACCGCGACTGGCACCTTCGCACATGCTGCAAACAGAATGCATGTCCTCGGCATGTGGAACCGACGCTTTAATCCCTTTGCTACGTATACCTACCGTCCCGAAAAATTGGGCCAAGAGACTCGGAACGATATGAGCCCAACAATTTCATTTACGGGCGCCTATTTTCGAAACTTGATTTAAGAAATCGTCATTGTCGTTAGTATATCTTATAATCGTATACTTCTTGCTAAGAGATCACAGACCGTTTTAGAAACTATCGTAGCCCAATGATATCACAAGAGTGCCGTAAGTATACGTATTCCATTTACATCGAAGATAACAGCATACTTTGCAGTGTTTATTGCATTATTTGGTGATCTCTTAATATCTGTCAGATTATCCCTTTGAGCACAAGCTGTTTTGTACCATTTGTGTATCTTTGCTTAACTTTAGACAATAATTCTATCTGCTAACGTACGTTTCGAATATCTGTGCCTGGAGTTATGATGCTTCCTTCACATAACAATTTTGACTTTACTTATTTTATAATGTATAACAACTGGTATCAATTTCCTGCAGAACTGGTATAATTTTCCTGATGAAACTGTTAGTCTTGCACATCATGGCTTGGTTATTTATTAATACTTGGAAGCGGTGCAGGCAAGGACCCAAGTTATTATCAAGGGAAACGAATCGGCTCAGTCCACGGGCCCAATGCTTGTGTGAGACACTGTACGTGATGTTAAGATAATATGAGTGAACTGACTGCCGTAACACATATCGGATGAGATAGTTGAGATGGACAATGTTCATTCCTAGTCGGGAATGCCTGAGCTGTGACATAATAATCCAATGTACAAGGATATAACAACCACGTTACAAGAATCCATGGACCAACGTAAACTATTTGCTTCTGGCAGATAGATACCGTCTTTCAAATGTTCATCATACGTATTCATTTTAGATCCATATTAGCATTGGTCATCAGTGACCCATGCTTGTCGTCTGGCGGGATCAGGTGGTCAAGCTCGGTTCCCAACTGTGCATATCGATGCTCATGTTGTTGATCTCTCGATTGTCTGGTCCAGACTCGATTATTTACAGACCACCACCACATAGCTGGAATATTGCTG
This sequence comes from Haliotis asinina, assembly GCF_037392515.1. NCBI lineage: Eukaryota > Metazoa > Mollusca > Gastropoda > Lepetellida > Haliotidae > Haliotis > Haliotis asinina. The sequence goes on from NC_090292.1 coordinate 22,865,282, forward strand.
AGTGCGGCGTAAAACTAAACTCACTCTCTCACTCATTTTCCTTTACCCTTAGTCCAGCAGCATCGTTTACACTAGACATGAATAGAAAATCTGAATTTGTGCCTCATTTAAACAAAAGGCAATCCCTGGGTAGAAATATGTTTAAACATTTTACGTACGCATCTCAACTTTTTGACTACACGTTTGTTTCAAAGTCGCCCTCTGCTTTTCTAGATTCTTGATATGGTTGCGTTCCTAAGACGTACAAGTAACGTGTGGTATCCTTAGAGTGGTTCGTATGCACCAGGTTGTGGAACTCTTTACAATATTATGATCATTTCATTACCGAAAATATGCTGACGCCAAAAGTCAGTTTATAACTTAAAAAATGAAACTTCAGAGAGTGAGACCACATCAATAGCAACTGGATCGTCCACACACATCAATGGTGCAAGCAGGAAATGGTTCACGTCCACGGCTAGGTTTTAGATTATATTTTAGGACATGGTTGAAAAACGCGTTCCTATTGGCCAGCTCACGCTCAGTGATATATACAAATGATATATATAAATACCAGTGCGTGACATATAGGCAACGGTAGGAAGCCCATTTGTGGTGTCCCTATGCGTTAGAATGTTCAGGTTTTGATAAAGGAGGTATGAAACTAAACCCACTTTATCCTTGCTGCTATGACATGATAGTTTATATAATTCATAAAGAAGATAGGGATTCTTATGCTGCACTTCTAAAAAAAGCAGGTATGTTAGGAAATCATCCGCTCTCTGCAACATAAGTACATTTGCCCGCACCCTATATGGTTGCATGCCCGGTAAGCTGGAATCTATGCCGACATTTTTTTTAGTTCTTAACAGTACTTAAAGAGCAAATACAACAGCTATTAGCCCGAGCCTTTGTAGTGGCAGGGGGGTCAAGCACACAAGAAATGTATTTCAACAAGCCTAGATAAAAAGTCACATGGGGATTATCTCTTGGGGTCTAAAATATATCCCCGTGCCCTTGAATGTACTTTTTCCAAGCGTTTAGAATGCATGAAAAGGCCTGTGGATTAGATCAAATGTCAGCCCCTCCCACTCGTGTGTAGTGCCTGTCCCTGATGCTGACACCCACCGAGGTTCCCTGGTCGTAAGTGGGACATGTGTCCATGTGAGCCCGAAACCTTAAGGTCACGTTGGACGTAACGTAAGCCTTTCATGTACGGCTTTAGATGTCGTAAAGTCGGGTCCGACTGTACGTTCTGCTCAGACAAAACGATAACAAGCGCATGTATTATCGTTGAAGATGAGGTACTATTCCCAGATCATTATTATGATGATGATTTTGACGCTGCTGGCGATGACGACGATGATGATGTTTATGATGCTGGTGTCGACGACGATGATGATGATTATCAGTCCAGAGGAGACATCACGCGTACGAACTGACGTTTGACATGACGAGCCTTCTGTTTTGAAGGGTTTGGGATGCCATATCAACTATGTAGGTAATTTGATCGTAAACAATAGTAAAACGTGAATTACTTGCCTCACATCTTCTAACTAAAGCGGATCTGCGAACATGAACACAATATCCACTGAGCGGTCTCGTCATGTTACTCCGGCGTGACGTAAAGTCTCATGATTAACGTCTCAAATGACATATTCTTGTTTCGACTGCTCATCTGAAAATATATAACACCAGAACCAGTACCGGACAAACCGTTTTCTTTGTGAAAAGTATGTGAAGGCGTTAAGAACGTTAGTAGGGTGTTCTTCACTCCTGATTCATCATTCAACCAATTTGCATGTAATAGTGTATGCTAGTCATACGAGTCCTCACACGAGGAACTGACAGTGAATTGATGCCCCATTGTTACTGCACATCGACATAGCTTCTGTTTCTCTCATGCTTTCACGCACATGGTTTTCGTTCAAGTTTCGCTCAGTTGAAACAAAATAGCTCGCCGTGACAGGAACGTGTCTACGATTACAATGTCAAGGTCATATCAAAGATCGGCAACTCCTTTGAAACGTTCGACTTCCATGACGGTTACACTGTACCACGCACATACCAGAGAATCTGATTGGCTGAGCAACCAACGTTATTTTTTATCAAAAGTAGTTAAAGGGTAATATATAAGCACTTGCGCTTCCCATGAGTGGTGAGAGTTAACACATACGTGCATACTTGCCTAACGTCAAGTTCTCCCATCCGATCTGTTTCACGCTCACGATGAAGGTTCTTACACGTGGATTTGTGCTCGTGATGCTGTGCGTTTTGTCTACAGGTAAGGTGTATATATCTTAATTACAGTCACGCCGACTGACGATGGGGCGTTTTGGTGGTTAATAACATCATACCCCAGTTTTCCGGACAGCTGATGTGTTGATAACATATTAAGAATAACAGTGCGCTAGTTAACCAACTGTAGTTTGTTTTCAGTGAGTATTGACACCCATCGTTTCATTTAGCGGACATGAGCGTTTGGCAGACGGAGTTCGAACTGATTGCATACAAGACACCAAACTGTTTTGAGGGAACTCGATTTGCAGTAATTCATTTGAGTGAAATCGGACTACATCAGCTCAATTAAATTAATTTATTCAGGTGATTGTTTCTGTCATAGTTCATTCATTGCAGAAAGAACAAATGTTTAGGATTAAGAGCACAGAAGGGACCGGGTTCATTGGAAAAGACGGGTTATCCCGTAAGTGCCAACACCGATTCCGATGTACCCGTAGTTGCAGGAGCATACACAAGATCTGCTTCACGTTGACACCTTTCTTATGAAAATATACCAAAAATGAAAAAAATGTATCTGAAATAACCAAAAAAAAAAAAAAAGAAAGAAAGAAAAAAAGAGATAAACTTATAGTGTGCATTTTGTTAGTCCGAAACAGACTGTCGCTTAATCACGTATTGTTTGAGGGATTACCTCACGCCAGTGATTTTTTATCCAGAACAAAAGCTACCGGCAACATGGGAACCCCCGTTAGTGCGCATCATACGTTAGATTCCTGTTCGATTTCCCTAATATGGTAGAAACTCCAATTTTGAAGTCTCTTTACACTGATATAACTTCAATCTAACTGAAGGGGTTTGTTATGTTATAAATCTTCCAAACCAAAGAGCAATGGGTAAGTGATCTGCGCAATTGGAAACCGATGACATGTGACAACCATGTCAGCGAGCCTGACCACCCGATCCCGTTTGTCACCTTTCACGATAAGCATGATGTTCCGGAGACCAATTCTAATCCGGATCTTCATGGGTTGTAAATAAGGATATATACTGATATCACTCATAGCAATACTTGTATATTCTCAGTATAACCTGATATAACCCTAACGTAGTTTCTCCAGAAATGCTGATATAACGTCTGTTAACACCTATTTTTCCATTGAATACACTGAAATCACTTCTGTATACACATATATGTTTGATGTATACAGTGATATCACATATATCCGTATATCCTCTGTGGATGAATTGATTATCACTTGTTAGCTCTTCTTCTGTTTATGAAGTATGGATCGGCCTGTGTCCCATGTTCTTCTGTGTCCATTGTTACTCACTTGACTATAAATTGTTAAGAAGATTTACATTAGCGTTACATTCACTGACTTTGATATTTTACATCCCCTGTCTTGTCTCTCAAGCTTGGAGCTGTTTCTCCCGTTTGCCTTGTTCAGTGGGATTAAAGGTGTTAACAGGATTCATGGTGTTACATTGGTTCACTTCGATTTGTTACAGCTTCTGTTCTGTCTATGAAGCAGGGAATTATTTTCCCATTTTCCCCTTTTCCCATGTTATTCCATAGGCTAAACGGTGTAAACAAGATTCCGGGTGTTACACTTGTTGATTTTGTGCTGGTACAGTCTCTGTTCTTTCCTTGAAACTTTGAAGAACGTGTTCCATTTTCTTGTCTTTAAAGAGTGTTTCCATAGGCTAAAGGGCATTAAAATGGTACTAAAATAACTGACTATACGCTTTGTTACAGACCCTGTCGTGTCCCTACTGCACGGCGCCGTGTGTCCCATTTTCCTGTGTTTCAAGAGCTGCCCTATGGGCTACAAGCGTGACTTCATGGGATGCAAGATGTGCGAGTGCATGGGCTGTAAGTAGATGCACAATATCAGACCGGCGGTAACGAAGCATCGCCCTTAGTTTTCCCCAACGTCGTTCACGGGAAAGTAACTCAAAAAACACTGCACAAATTGGTTAAAATCTGCATCGTCACTGAAAGATGGTGACTGCTTTGGATTCACAAATGACCAGGAGCTCTTCACTTGTCATAGTGTATTTATATCACCAGGGCGTGATAGAGGATGGGTAAATATAACCTCGTGGTTACACACACGTCCAGGACAGCACAGACGTCAGAGAGTAAGCCAGTATGATCAGATGTGATACCCATATGTAGAGCAGGACAGACAATAATCCAGTATGATCAGGTGGTGGACACACGTCTACGACAAGACAGAGAGTAAGTCAGTGTGACGGGGTGTGATGCACACGTATAAGACAGGATAGAGAGTACGTCAGTTAAGACATCTGATGATCTGATACCCATATGTAGGGCAGGGCAGAGAATAAGCCAGTATCATCAGGTGGTGAACATACGTCTAGGGCAGGGCAGAGAGTAAGCTAGTATGATCCGTTTGTACACACGTCTAGGACAAGACAGAAAGTAAGCCAGTATGACTGGGTGTGATGCACACGAATAACACAGGATTTTCGGACAGGAAAAAATGTGGGGGTCAGTATGACCAGGTGATGATACACTGGTCTATTTATTTATTTATTTTGAAGGTATTTTTATGTTATTTTGCGTTGTTTTTTTTTGTTTTGTTTTTTTTTGTTCTGGTTCTTATATTTCAATGACGTTATTATCACCTCTACTGGTTTACTTTTCAGTCTTCGGAAACTCAGGATTCGGAAACTCAGGATTCGGACACTCTGGCTTCGGAGGCGGACATTTGGACTACGGCTTTTCTTCTGCGTTCTCGACCTTCCAGATATCTTCATCCGGATTCTGTAGGCCCAGCAGCTGCAGCTGCTTTGTTTCTTCTGTTTGCATACACCATATGTAAAATGATCTCCATTAATACACCACATGTAAAATGATCTCCATTAATACACTATATGTAAAATGATCTCCATTAATACACCACATGTAAAATGATCTCCCTTAATACACCACATGTAAAATGATCTCCAATAATACTACAATTTAAAGTAAGCAATTAAGCTATAAGCAAAGCAACGTTGATCTCGGCGAGACCTTGGGAGGGTGACCGTATTTAACACCTTGAATCCTCTGAGAGTTACCAGTCCTATCACACAATGGAACACACGTGACATGTGTGGTCTGACCGGACAAGTGAGTTTGTTGAACATTACCTCTGTTCACTCAACAGAAAATGGGTACCCCGCGGGAAATGTCATATGAATATGTTCTCCCAGCACCTTAAAATGCAATAATAATAATAATAATAATAATAATATAATAATAATGTTGTACTGTTTGTGTTCGCTTTACCCATGCCTCTTTGTGGAGTGGGGCAGTGTGCGGTACCCTCGTCATTGCTGTCATTGTTCTTTTCAACAGTGAGTGTCTCGTGTCCTTGGGGAATTCCGAAAGTATTCTGTCCCATCTCGCCTTGTCTCAACGCCAAATGCCACATGTACCCGATAGCAACCTGCGTGTAAGTATACCTCCCTGGAAGCTGATAGTACTCCATATGTCACGTGATCCACGTGACTACGTCATCTATTTCCCCAACTCAATGTCCGGTTGTTACTTAAGTAGAAACAATACATCAAACACCCAACAACAATATCCATACGACATGAGAACACGTAAAGTATCCTGTTTCCAACAGTACAACAATACTTTTGCCTGCATGGATCCTAGGTGTCTGTGTGTGTGTGTATGTGTGTGTATGTGTGTGTGTCTGTGTGTGTGTGTCTGTGTCTCTGTGTGATTGGGTATGTGTGTGTTAAAAATCAAAATGGCACATTGAAATTTCAAGAAAATTATCTCCTGTAAACGGCGACGATGACCCTATCAATTTTCCAAATAGTTTCTCTCTGGAAAATATATTCAAGGTTATTTGGAATTCAAGATAGCATCTGAAAGTATACGAATACCGAGTTGAAAACATTGGAAAAGTCATTCTGACCAGAGCTTATAATTTCAAAAAGTAAACAGTTTACAGTATAAGATCAAGAACATTCATCTCAAAAGAGTCCTGAAATATCAACAAATTTCCGGTCTGGGGTGAGGTAGTCTTGTGCTTCAGGCGTCGGAGACATGGGTTTGATTCCCGACATGGGTACAATGTGTCTCACTCAAGTAATACCACGAAATTTCATTGCAGGGAGAGCTACTGTGGTGGGTGTCACGCCGCTTTCTATCTCCACAAGAAGAGAGTCTTCTGTTGACGGACCTGGATCTCCATTACTGGATCCCCTGTATAGCTGGAACATTGGTGTGGCTTCAAACAATAAACAAAACAAATCTATTACAGGACAACTGGTTAAACCAGTCATAGTATTTTTTTCGACGGAACATAGATAGCAGGATTTCTCTTGATCTAGATGTAAGTTGAACAATGTACACTGTATAACAGTTATCCATCGATAGATCGATACTTTTTTTATATCGATAGGCATCAAGTTCGTTTACATTTTGCAATTATATCATGTTTTTGTATTATGTTTTCTTTTATTTCTAAGGAGGGTTATAAACAATTATATTTCCTGCACAAGGATGGGAAATTAGAACTTTAAAACATATGAGAATAGAAAATGTTTATCTTTTCATGGACAGTTATTAAATATGAAGCATTTATGTTCAAAATGAAACTATATTTATTCGATAATACAGCGAAAATAGGCGTCACGATTCGTGATGAGTATCGAATCGTGACATGGGTATCGTGAAACGTTCCGCTTCATGAACCTTATGTATCTTGACATACTTACTGTCATATATGACACGAAAAAAATAACCTTTGAGGGGCATTTGGAGCAGTAAGGAGGGATAGCACTATATGGATAAACGTATTTGCAGTGAAGGCGAGGTTCTAAGATTGTTTACTTATCAAGCCAGGGTTATAACCCTTGTGCGTTGTTCACACTCTTGTTTTCATCCGTATGTTGTTATCCGTCCTTGTATCCTAGTAATCCCGTGCGAAGTTTCTCAATTAACGATGGTGAAAATTTAATTTCAAGAATATAACTCCAATCATGCTTCTCATGTTTTAAATCTGTATCTGTCGATTCATGTGTGTAATACCTTCTTTTGGCAGGCAGCTGTCATGGAGATTTAATCTGTATTTTTTTAATGATAAAGCAAACCCCAAACAACTGATTGTCTCCAAATCGCCACTGTTTACCGCCCATAGAGTGTGAGTGAGTTTAACGTCACATCGGCGATGTCTCAGCCACATCGTGACGGGAACATTTACCATTTAAATGGAATATATACATATTTTAAAAATCTGTCAACAAAGGACAGTGAAATAAGTAGAGTATCACAACTGGAATTAGAACCAGCTTGGAAAGTTAAAACTAATATAAGTACTTACACAATACAATACAAAAATAGAATATTGATCGCCAACAACAGAAGGTTGATCACCCTACTGGAACTATGGGGACTTTTGCTACCTGCACGGATTTACACCATCAACTCACGTGGTGGCGATTGTAGGAAATGCTAGTCAAAATTAAAATATCAAGCATACTACGTTTAAAAAGACTGGTAAGTTTAAGTTAACTTGAAAGTTTTGGACCTAAGTACCCTCTCAGGAGGAGAATAATTTTACAATTCTGCAATACCGACTACAGCCTGTGCTAAATAGAATTCTTGAGGTTATTGAAAGACTATGGCCACTAAGCTAATAGTTATGGAAGTGGCAACATTAACCATAAAAACAGAAACAATGATGATCCGATGAAACATACGATTTGACGTAATGAGAGACATTATGTGATCACCAGTGATGACACAAGGTATAATGAGAAAAGGTCATGTGCTACCGGTAGCACCTGTCATTTTTAACAGTTCATGATGTGGGTGTATATTCCCGAACGTTGTGCTCCAACCAGTACTCAAATGATCACAGATTGGCCAGAAGCGGCACAGATATGACGGTGTATACCCTGATTAAGTTGAAACTGGTATGGTTGCCGTGACAAAAGGTACAAGAAATCCCCTCATACGGACAAGTCTAGAATATTCAATAATTTCTATTGAACAGAGAGCAAGATACAATGATTCACAATAGAAATTTCATGTATAACGAACGTGAGTCCAAACTAGAGAAATGGGTCACTAATATAATACCAACTCACTAAAGTCTTGGTTTGAGCGTGAGGAACAGTAATACTGATTTTAACGCAACAAGTGGTCAAGGCGCTGACGAAGGCAATGGGAAGGCCGATTGATGTACACCAGTTATCCGTGTGTGTCCGTGTGTCGTCAACACAATAACCAGCCTTATATATTCACAGTCACTGATTCTTAAAAATTCGAGCACGGTGCTACCATCGCCATTAACTTAGAACCGTCTCGTAGTCTCCCTTAAGTAAATACAACTAGTCAAGGGAGGCAACTCTTGAGCACTACCTTAAAGGCCTTCCCCTAAAATACTAATAGCACTGAACATTAAACTTTATGATACGAAGCGTTACGCATGATAACTATCACTCAAAACTCTAAACAATCAATAATAACGTTTAAAGAAAATACACTATCGTGAAAAAGCATGTATTAAGGGGAGAAATTCTGCAGTTTATCTGTTATACGTTTATGGTTCGGATGTAAATGCATATTACTATAATGAACAGCAGAAGAAACACAACTCAACTCAACACAACTCACGTTTTAAATAGAAGTCATAAACATGAACACTTACATTTTTTTATTTCATTTTTTTTAAATTGCGTTTCTTCTGTTGTTGAGTATACTGAAATTCTTGTGGGTACTACAAGAAACATTTTCTCCCTTGCCAAGAAAAATGAAACCACGGTTATCAAACTATCCCATATCACCCTTCCCAAATTCCTTGAACTAGATTTTTCGGTTTCTTAATACAGAGAGTACTGCAATAACACGCTTAAAACTGTGATATGAATGGCGCGTATAACATATTTCACTTAATATCTAGCAGTATTATTAGCAAGTCTCAATATACATTCCAAGGATTCATTTATAACGCTAAGGACTAGCGTTATGATAAGACGTATTACCTATCTTGTCCATGACTTGATATAGTCCTATTGTATATCTGGGTATACCTCTTCCTGTATCACGAACATCTAGCATATACATCAGTACAACAGTCACAAGTAATGCTTTTTGTGACATTATAAAATGTGTAGCAGTGGCATTGTGTAAATAAAGACAAATAAATACATGGTGGTTCTGTTTTCGTTTCGTTAACAAATCCGTCTCTACACAGAGATGTCTGTTTACCTGCTTTCATGATAGCATTTCCATAACATAGCATTTCGAGGTATTGTGTGTGAATCCATCGTGGTTAGTAGCTGCCAGACATTCTGTGAAGAGACCCCTGCAAAATATACACTTCAAAATGTTGTTAAGCATCCAATAACATATCTCACGACTGAATGAGACCTGATCTTAACCTTTGGAGCATATCTGGGACATGAATGGTCGCAGTGTGCAGTCAAGGGATCTAAACAGACCCGTGTCCAATGGGTAGCTGCTTTACACGAGGAATGGCGTCGACTGTCAGGATCATGAGGTTGACCGCGACTTCCAAAATCTTCCTGGCTAAGAGGGCTAAGCGGCTGACTTTGTGCGCTGGCGATTTGGTGCTTGACTCTGAGGGTGCGGGTTCCAATCCCGGATGGGACTTAACCAAAAAAATACTAGAATTTGTACTTTGAAAAGAAAGTGTACTATCAAATATGACATATGGTTCTTTGTAAATGACATCGTGTAATCCTACAGTCACAGTTATTTAAACAGGTTATACATTAATGATAAACTACTGAAGCAACGCACAGGAAGTACTTTTCCATGTAACTTTTCGAGTTTGAAACATTGGTGTCTATGTAAGCAGTATATCTATGGTGAATGCTGTCTGCAAACATTTCCGAGTTTTAATTCGTTGTCATTGAGAACAGCTCGCCAGAACGCACCAAAATCTGTTTTCCTCAATAAATGCAATAAAAATTGTGAACGGGAAGAAATGCGTGCGTTTCCGTTTGCACGCACATTCCATGCACCATTCCCAATAAAAGTCGGGGACAGCTCGTTGACAGTCTTAAATGTGATGTTAAAGTCATGCCTAGACTAGACAGAGGCTCAACGCAACAATGCGATTGGTCCGTTGGAGACTGGGGAGTCTCAGTCTGCGATTGCAAGGCAACTGAATGTATCAGAGGGTACCATAGCAAGATTTTGGCATCGCTACCAGCAGCCAGTGTCTTGACGTGATCGTCCCAGGTCAGGTCGACCCCGATTGATCACGCTCACTCAGGATAGGTATATTCGGCTTAAACAGTTGCGGAGCAGGTTCACCCTAGTATCCTCCACAACATCGGTAGTGCTATGACTCAGATCAGACTGTGAGGAACCGCTTACGCGAGGATTGTATTCGATCCATATGACGTGTTAATAATTAAACGTCTTGTCGTTTTTTTCTGTCAGGTATGCATACAACTGTACACAATTAAGGAACTGGCATTAAATTAATATTTTAAATAATTATACAGCAACCGAAATTTCTCAGCAACTTTAATGTACTGGAACTCCTTTCACAAGGCAGTAAGGTGATCGTAAGTCTCTAAGATAGCCTTAGTGCAATGACAAAGAATGGAGTGAGTGAGTGAGTGAGTTTAGTTTTACGCCGCACTCAGCACTATTCCCGATATATGGTGGCGGTCTGTAAATAATCGAGTGTGGAGCAGACAGTCTAGTGACCAACAACATGAGCATCGATCTATGCAATTGGGAACCGATGACATGTGTCAACCACGTGAGCGAGCCTGACCACTCGATCCCGTTAGTCGCCTCTTACGACAAACATGCATATGGTCACCTTTTATTGCAAGCATGGGTTGCTGAAGGCCTGTTCTACCCCGGGACCTTCACGGGTCACAAAGAATGGAACGCAACCTTGGTAAATAAATGAATGAATGAATGAATGTACGTGTGTGTGTGGAGGGGGGTAGGGGTGGTTGTATGTATGTATGGTGAAGATTTCCTTACCATGTAAAGCTTGTAGTCAGTTGTAGAAGTTGTGAGTTGTTGCGCCTCGTGGCACGTGAACTGAATATTTCAACAGAAAACAATCATGCCATACACCAAGATGCAAAATGCCAGTAAAACTGTTGTTTGTCTTTTGTTTGGTTTGTTTTCCACTTTTTTCAGTTTACAGAATTATAGGAAGTAGGAGTTATTTAATGTCCATCTGTAGAATGATAAAGGACTATGAAGTAGGAGTTATTTAATTTAATTTAATTTAATTTAATTTAATGTCCATCTGTAGAATAATAGTGTTAATACTTTCGAAAAGGGCATGCTTATAAGGACCCGGCAGTACTGGACAACGGACTGAATGCGGCATGGTACGTCGCGGATTTTAATGAAGAGACCATTTGAAGTTCAAGCGTCTACTCCTTTATACTCACTTTGTGTCAATCATGATTAGACTGTCCCCCAGAGCAATAGTTCTGTTTAGGTGCAATACCAAACAGCGAACAACATGACGCGATAAATGGATCGCTGTTTTGGATTTTTTTGGTGCTTTCGTTGTTGTTTTTCTTGGGTTTTGCGTGTTTTTTAAAAACTTTTATCACTTTTTAAAAAGTAGGGTTTTTATATGATACACCCCGAGCACATGATTCTTCGCTCATTGAAACGGCAACAGTACTTCTGTAAAACTCATTCGTGTTCCAAACGGTTGTAATCTTCCCTTGAAGAACGAATAAACTCAATTTTTTGGTACCCTTTTTATCTCTGCATATGAAAGGCTTCTGGTTAGTCATAAACAGAACATCACATTTCTTTCTTTCTTTTTTTAAAAAAAAACAAACAACAAAAACACTAAAACTTGTGGTTGATTAATACCAAGCGCTTAAAAGTTGCTGAAAAGCCGTCTGCTTCTCTCTCGCCCGCAAACGAAACCACAGACAGCTTACGTAACTCTGTCGCCAGGACAATGCAGTGACGTCATAGAAGGAAGGAATTTCAGCTAGTTGTACAGAAAATGTGTAGCAAGCTCGTCGTTTAGCTGATTTCTCGACGTCAACAAAGATATGCCGAATTGCTGTTTTGCTGCCAATTGCTCCTTGGGGTCGGCTGATGGTGTCGCTATGCCCAGATTTCCACCGGACCCCGTAGTTTGTGCTTAATTTGGTTGTTTGTGTGTGTGAAGCGAGTGTTGTGGAAGTCTGTGGCGTATACTAAATCGGATGGTTCGCCCCCTACCACGCTTCCAGGATAGAAAATGGAGTTCAAGTTTCATCGAGTTTATAAAATAAAGACTGCTAACTACACATTGCTGACCAAAAGGATTTTGCATGGATATAAGGCTTTCTTCCTCGGAAGCGAAGTTGTGGTCGAAGTGACAATATTATCATAAGAAATATTACATCGACCCCCGCCTCGCTTCCGAGAGTGAAATTGTTATGTTATAAGCAAAATCATATGAAATTTTAATGTCCATCAATAAAATACATATTTTACAACCAGTGAAAAGTAATTTTGATTTTGTAAGTCGGTGAAAACTAACTTAAATAGCATCCTCAGACAGGGCGCCGCCATATTTGAAAATCTTGAAGTCACGGGCTGAAGTCCGTTAGAATTATTAAGATTCAAGATAGTTAAATATGTATTTGAATCAGGGCCGAAAGGATTTAGCATAACACAAGCTGCAATATAACATAAGCGATGTCGGTGTCGAAGTGAAAATACTTTTGGTTTGTAAACGTTCCCTCACCACTATGTAGACACTTGTCAATATACCTCTTTATATTTGGTCTCTTAATCCTAATTATTTTGTAATCATACTTGCATGCATTTTGAAATTTTTTTAAAGAAGCATTCTGCGAATGTATTACAGGAATGAAATATCCAGACATTTTATAGTTTGCCTATATGAATCATAATTCGCATGCACGTCCTAGTGTATGTCGTCTGTATCATTACACTTCACGACGAAAACAATGATTCTGTTGAAAGCTACGACAACTTAATAGAAACAAAAATATGCAAATATTAAAATTAAAACAAATTAAAGTTATAGGAGCAATGTCAGCCTATTATCTTGTTCGAGGAATGTAGCCATCCATATCCACAAAAACGAGTGATATATAATTCATCTGCAGGTTTCCCAAGTGATGTGTCTTTTAACAGTCTAATATACGAAAACGTGATGTATCGTTGCAGGTTTTTCACAATATTGCTGTATAGTCTCATTGGTCACCCAAGATAGCACACCTGGCAACTAATTGCATAATGTGCGTCATTCTTCTGAAAAAGTAAATTAGTGAGGAAATAATCTGTATTGGCGGTTAATCCTTTGAAAGAAGGGTGTTTTTAAATAGACACAGACACGACAGACTGTATTCAGTACAGATTAGTAAATGTACATACATAAACACTGCCTTTTGACATATCCCCGTTTAAATCCGCATAAAAGTAATTAATCAATCAGCGTGTTATCGATTAATTCTTTGATCGATCCAGACACAAGATATGCTAAATGGGGACCTTTGTCGGGTAATCCAAGTGGTGAAAATGCCTGAAATGTAGATGAATTCTGCATAGAACCTCATATCTATACCTACTATTACATCAAGGAGACGCGCCGCTCTGATTGGTTGAAATTTCGTTTGAGGCTGACACTTTTTGTCAAAAAGGTCGATTTAAGGTAATTAAAGATCGAAATGAGCAGTTTTAATGAAGGGGTTTCATTTATAACGATGCCAATGAGTGATTTATGCATTTGCACCCCCTAGAGTATATGTGGTCTTTAAGAATAACAAGTTGTATTATATTCGTAAATATAATTCTCTCAGTCCTCCGTATCTTGAATAATTATGACTGCAACTCATTTGGTTCGGGAATACGCCAAATTTCTTAGGTTTTGGTCATCGCTATTTCATGGTTTGTCATGAGGAAATGCTGTGCCATCATCTCTCATGACGTCAGTCACTGGATTGTCTGGTCCAGAGCCGATTATTTACTGGCCTCCGTCATACAGCTGTAATATTGCTGAGTCCGGCGTTAAACATAAACAAACAAACAAACAAACAAACAAACAAACAAACAAACACATGCTCATAACAGAACCGGATATGTACTATCGACTCCGTTTGAAGCAGTTCTGTTGCCACATCTAACACAACATATCAAACACAATTAACACCTGTCGTTTTCAAAAAGGCTCTTTCGCAAAAAACCGAAGGGAAGGGTTCATAGAGGTCGGTTCAGAAAATTACAATAGATAGATTAAATGAAACGAAGATCCAAAAAGATATGTTGTTATAATGTTGCTTTATTTGGCCTGTTTATTAGTACGCACGGGACATCTGCATCTGGAAAACCAAAAAAGGATTGTCTCTACCAAACCATATACAGTCGAATCATTCGTTTTTAATTTTAATGCAGTACACAAACAATAAAAGCAGCAAGAGAATAAGAAGGAAAAGAAGCAGTGAACATTGAATTAAACTGAATCAGGTGTGACTCTAAAACGTTAGACACCTCGGTCATTAAAATGTGTCATTACTCTTTGATACATGTAGGTACATGCTGAGTGCGGTGTAAAACTAAACTCAGTCACCTACTTATTGTTATACACGATATTGTATTAAATGAAACAAACACGTCTAGCCATTTGAGAGTAACTTGTATACATGTATACACAGAGACAGCCGATGCCTGGGGACTTTAAGTAACAAAGAAACGAATAATCACTTCATGGTTGAGGCACAATAGCCCCACGGACACAGTTTTAACCGCCGTGATGGCTGTGAGGCTTACTGGTAGCGTCTGTCTATGTCCCAGTAATTAACAGTCGTAAACCATATATCTATGACTGAACCTGAAAAGCCGGTTGATGCCTCTCGTAAATGCCTCAATTTGGGGAAATGGAGATTTAAATCACGCCGGTAAGTATGTAAGTGTAGTTTTTATTTTACTTTGTTAAAATCACAACTATCTCCTAATTGTAACACCACTGTATGCCAATAGGACTGTATGTATATGTACTGCTTGTATTAATCACCTGATCCTGTAATAATAAAGACAATAAAAATGTTATTTATACAACACCCGTATCCTCGTGCATGGTGAAGTCGATTATATATCATTACCCAGGTTCACGCAAATTGCCTGTTAACTTTCTTCTGACTAGAATATAAACTGAAATCTTCCTCCTATCAAGTTTGAGTTATCTGTGGTTCGAGCCGCAGAATATAAACTGAAATCTTCCTCCTCTCAAGTTTGAGTTATCTGTGGTTCGAGCCAAAATGAAAAGTAATTATCACATACTCACGACGAACCTAAGTTTGAACAGGTGATCGGTGTTTTAATGTATTGTTAACACAAATTTGCAGCAAAACACTTTATGAAAACTATGTGATAGGCGGGGATTCGAGCATATGCACATGCTCATTGTTTGTTGAATCTGGTCCAGACAATCCAGTGATCGGCAACATCGATCTACGTTTTTCTCTCTGTATGGTTCAGGCAATGGCGATGCAGTGTAAACATTCAACCCGGAAATAAACAGTAAACACATACTTTATGCTGCTATTATTATAATGTGCAACCATTAATATTGAATTTGCGTTTGGAAACAAGTTGTATGATCGATACTTGTTCGCCTCTGTCATCGACGTACTGAGCTAGGTATGAGATCAGTTGTTTGCTTTTCCTAAACACCGCACTCAGCAATAGGAAAAAGGTTATTTTATTTTACAGAGAGAGAACTGATAAACATCATCTGCATGGGTTTAAACATTTACCTCAGCATGGGTCGGACTCCTCTCCTCGAGGAACGCAATGCCCCCAGCGACCGCTGACCACGTTGAAGACAAAGCCGTAGTTGCATCTGTAGGGAAGCCGTAGTTGTTTTTTTGACTGACCAAGCCATGGGTAGTCTGGACACAAGATGGTCCTTGTGGACGTGAAAAAAAAACATATTTTCAGTTTTCACATTTCATGCAAGAGCTTCTACTAAATAAACTCAGTTATTTCAGTCATGTTATTGTTTGTTTGTTGTGACCATAAAATGAGTATGTTTTAACGTTACACTCAGCAATATTCCAGCTGTATAACAGCAGTCTGTAAGAACTCAGTTTGGACCGGTGAACCCAGTGATCAACAACACGATCAACGCATTTGTGTCATGTGTCAACCAAGTCACCGAGCCTGAACAAGCTTCTACCTTGTGACAGCAGTAACTTCGACACACCGGCACGCTGGACTAATCAGCGGTCTCGCCTGACCACACCAGGAACCCGTGATTCTTGACTCAAACCCCGACTCTTCCAAATTTGATGTTTATGAGCACCATATCCATTGCTGGTGTTAGACATTGTTTCATTTAAAGGGCGTTAAATCAACTCACTTGCTCACACCTACATTATGAATTACCTGTAGAATAAGTGACAGTCCGTACTGTCTCTCTCAAATCCATAGGTCCTTCGACCAAAACAGTCAGTTCGAGCTTGTACCGACATGTAATGGATCGTGACTATTATAATCAGCGCACACGAATGGAAGAGAGTCATGTTGCTGTAAAATAGAGGGAAGGATATGTTATTTTTCTTGTATATTTTTTAACAAAATCAAACTACACAGATACTGATATCTGAACTGTCGAGAAGTAGTTATGATTAATCATGAACTACCAACGTATCTCGACACAGTCATACTTACAAAAATGAACATTTACGATCATGGCTTTAGCACCACCATGGACTACAGAAATGAAGAATGAGTGTATTTAGCATTACGCCGATTTTGGCAATATTCCAGCTGTATCACGGGGATGGAGTGGAGGGGGACGAGAATGTTTTTCACACATTCCATCTGATCGATAAAACATGAGGTCACCCTATCGGACAGAACAAACCTATAGTCGATATCGATCCAAACAACATCAGTAGGTGCAAAACGACATTGATCGATAAAAAATAACATTAGCAAATCCAGTGCAATATTAATTAAACTATCCTCATTTGTAGTTTTGGAAATTATTTCTTTTAATAAACTGGTCAGGGTAAAAGAGCACACCTAAACTGATCATATAGTTGATTTTCAATTACAAAAACTGAAACTATATTTGAATTATATATACTCTGAACCGCACTAGGCATTCAAACAATATTTTCTTAGATTCAGTTTTTCAGATTTTTAAATATATCTTGATGTATATTTTCCGATGTAAACATTGCCTGTTATCTTACCTCAGACATAAGTGTCGCTTTCTGATTGGCTAAGCGCTATTCTATTATACTCATTGTACCCCGTGTGTAAGCGAGATGCATTGCAACGCACAGCGCTGCCAATAGAAACTCATTCGGTACTTTGGGGAAGTTGCTCTTTTTTTTATCTCGAATAACATTAAATAAGGCATGATCCTCGGAAATTACCGATGTTTTGGGAATGAAAATCGACGGAAGGGAGATAAATCTAAATTTGTTATTGTTGAGTCCACCCAAAATCTAGGGATGGCTGCGAATACATCTAACTCTCCTTCCAGTTAAAAAAATGACGAAATGTTCAAATGTTGTCCCGGTGAATATTAAGAAGGGGAATTACATCGCGACGACTTTACTAAGACAATACCTACGGAAAAAACAGCAAGATGCAAGATTCGAATCGTTTGATGCACACAGGTTGGCTAAAGTGTACGAACCGATGCCCATCTTCAAACAGTTCAAAATTAACATTGAGGTCTTCGGTAAGGTAAATACGTTGCAACATATGTCATATTTGGGATTTCACTTTCTTAGTAAAGTACAAATTCTAGTACTTTTTTCGGTTGAGTCCCATCCGGGATTCGAACCCGCACCCTCAGAGTCAGGCACCTAATCGCCAGCACACAAAGTCAGCCGCCTAGCCCGCTCAGCCACCGCGACTGGCTGAGCGGGCTAGGCGGCTGACTTTGTGTGCTGGCGATTAGGTGCCTGACTCTGAGGGTGCGGGTTCGAATCCCGGATGGGACTCAACCGAAAAAAGTACTAGAATTTGTACTTTACTAAGAAAGTGAAATCCCAAATATGACATATGTTGCATTTGACCACTTTCTAAATGGCATCGTGTAATCATAGGTAAATACGTTGTTCACTGGTCCCTCGCTTGAGGTACCCTCGATGCTCCCTGAGTCCGAAAATGTTTAATTTTGATAACTTGTAAAACTTCAGGTTTGTGAAGAAGAGAAATTGAAATCGTCTATTGATATTCAGCTAATTATTAGAAATAGTTCATGGAACATAAACAGACAGGCCTAGGGATGGTCCCTCAACCCCTGGTCCCCTTGTGACCAGTGAACAACTTATAGTACCCAACTACAAATGGGAATCTGGATAACTTACCTATGACAAATATTGAGGCATGTGGTCAAATTGTGAAAATACATTTACACCCCTGCCTTTACTCAAACAATGTGTTTTTAATTACTAAGCATCACATTCAGAAGTGACGGATAAAAGATAAACAGACAGTACAAACTTTATCAATAAGACTTTCGGTGTTCCATTACATTATAAGAAGGCGTTCGCCATATTTCTGTTGTGCCATATTATGAATATACATTCAAAACTCTATCACACTTTCAAATGCCAGAACCAACACAAAGTCAGGACAAAATATTATTTATAACGGACTGACTAACACAAATTCTGTTACCTCTCCACACAAATGTTGTTTTACGCCGCACTTCTCAAAGGTCTAGCTAGAATTAATCCAGAGTGAAGAACTCAGACGTGTCGACGGCAGCAGAAGATCGGATAGTATAAACCAGGGAGAGCATGTAGCGGTGCTATGCCATCCGGCCATGAACCTCATGAAGACTTATTCACGGGTCACAACACATGTTACGCAACCATTGATAAACACCTCTTTAAGAGACGAGATATGCAGTTTTAGCCCAAGGTTGTGGACGAGGTCACTAGAGACCCATTTCGTCCTGTGTAGCCCGGTCCTAAACACCAATTCGCTGCCCACTTAGCAGCTATCAACCGATAGTTCGAAGAAATAAATGATCCGTGATCACATTATCATTATTATTATGTGGCACTGCTGCATCAACTTTCCGAACAGGGCCTGGATTTTCGAAGCTCTCTTAGCGCTAAGATAGTCGTAAGTTAATGTTAATGTATGGCACTTATGGCTATCTTAGCACTAAGAGAGCTTCGAAAATCAAGCTCTGGTTTTCCTTGTCGTATTCCTGGCAGTTGGCCTGCCTGTCAAGGACTTCAGCGTTCCTTGGGCCCTGGACCTAGATTTTGGAAGCTCTCCTAGAGCTAAGGTAGTCGTAAGTTAATGTTAATCGATCTTAACACTACAATTTTACCGCTGAGAAAGCTTCGAAAATCTAGGCCTTGTATAGGAGATACGACAGTTGTAGCGGTGGCTTTGAGAAATGGGCCAAACGGAACATGATTGTACATTCACACTGTGTTATCTGTTTGCGCCACGTGTCGTTTCACCAGCGATATGACGAAATTCGCAGAAATGGTCAACGCGATTGTATTAACAAGTATGTAACTTTGGCATGTTAGCGTTGTCGCTACTAACAGATTATGTCCAACAATATCTTTATGGCATATGCTGCGATCACTTACGTCACTGTATAATTGGTAGTTTTCAAGATTGCAATTCCGTAGTCTTTGTATGTGAAGTAAAGGATTCTCCATTGTTTTATCCGAGATATGTTGTAACGAGCACGAGAACACGGTTTTACACTCTTATCTCTTTGTGTCTTATCTCATTGTGTCTAATCTCATTGTGTCTTATCTCATTGTGTCACTTCCGCGGCGATATTTGCAGATATGATCAAAACGTCGGTATTCACTCGTGTGCAATTCCGACATGTTTACAATCTTGTTGTTGTCAGTAGTCGTTTGTTACATCACAGTCAGTTATCAGGGCTTTATGTGCAGTCGCCTAATACCCGGGTTCGATTCCCTTTGTAGCCAGGAGGCGAGTGGTCCAGTGGTTATAGCATTTACTCTTCACGTCAGAGACACACGTTTGATTCTCAAGCGGGTGCAATGTGTGAAGTTCATTTCTGATGGTTCTCGCCATGATACTGGGGACATGTTCCTATAGGTGGCTTAAAACCATGCTCGCTCACTGACTTAATTACCCAACCATTGATTTCGTCACTCCAGTCGTCAGTCGCTTTCAGTCAGTTGTGTTACACTATTTACTTTTCACTGATGACGCATACAAGCCAAGTGGCAACGATTTGTAAAACTCCGGCTAATCCAGTAATTAAAAACAGGTGTATTTATCTACGTAATTGGGTTAAGACGTCATATGTCAACTAAATGAGTGATCCTGACAACAAATAACTATTTTACTTTTACGTTTCTTTTTTAAATAGATGTATTTCATAAATAACATGTCGACGGTTATGTCAAGGTCTTCTTGCCATTCCTTGCAGCCTTATCTGCGGCCACTGTCTTTCTCCAAGCATCAGAAAGTGGTATGTAACTGTCCTAAAAGTAATCAGTGATTTTGCCAATATTTTGTTTTGGTTATTCTTAGTTTGTGTTTGTTTGTTTGTAAAACTCATGGACCATGCAACATTCCAGCTACATGTATAGGATGGTTGTGTGGTAACGTATATTGACAATTGATGAAAGTCCCAGTGATTAATACCCATAGCATTGATCGAACATGAAACCTCGATCAGGTTACACCTTGTCTTAAGCCAAACATGGGTGGCTGAAGATCAGTTCAATCTCGGATCTTCTTCGGTTTGCTTTGAAAGAAAATCACCAGAAACACGTCCCAAAGTAACCAATCGAAACGCTAAGCCGAGCCTTAAACTGCTTTTCACTCGTCCCTTGGACAATGAAGCACTTTTATTTCTGGCATTGTGGTCCGAATAGAAAAAACGATACACACTGATATTGTGTATCGAATGGTCATAGTTTCTGATCTGACAGATTATAAGCTAATTTGCCAAGATAGGGTGAATGTTTGTTCGCGAACACCCGGTGTCATTATTTAATTGCGATTTCCAAAGGCTTACATATCTTATTGTCAGACACGTGCAGGGGACTAAAACTGCATGACGCAATTCTATCGATTGTTAAAAAAACCCTGTCACCTTTCAAAGTTCATCATCGTCCATATGCTTTGTCTGGCCCAGACGTATATGTGTACAATATATTCATCTTTTAGCTGGTCTGTGTGCTCCCATCTACAACTGTCCTTGTCCAGTAACGGTCAACGGTTGCAACACCTGCCCATGTCATAAGCAAGGTAAGGCACCATCATTCCTCAGCAAGGGATGACACAGAATGTCTTCACCGAGACATATCCTGGATTTTCAAATTAACTGCTTCGAAATTACGTATAATGTTTTCAAGAAATTACAAGTTATTTGGTTGTTGTTTTAAGAGAATATAATGACACATTAACCTAAAAGGTTTCCGTCATTATATTCTTTTAAAAGCCAGCATCTCAACTTCTCCCGTTTCCTCGCCAAACCACTTAAACCCCATCATAACCGTTACCGCCACCACAAGCCCCAACAGACAACCCAACCCCCACCAGTCACCTTCTCCCCCCAACCGTTACCGTCACCACAAGCTCCAACAGACAACCCAACCCCCACCAGCCACCTACTCCCCTCAACCGTTACCGACACCACAAGCCCCACCAGACAAGTCAACTCCCACCAGCCACCTTCTTCCCCCTTCTCCCTTCCCAAGTAATATAAGACAGCGGTGACAGGAGCATGTAACTACAATGGGTAAGCTGTTTGATATTCAATTTTTCTTAAGTACAAGGCCAAGCTTCGTACAACATGACGCCTACGTGAAAAAAACAGCTGTCCTCACATTGATCGCGTAAAAAGGCACCACCATGAAGGGAAAACTATATGGTCAGTTTTCATTAATGGATGGATATACATATAAAAACTACTCGTAAAGTTCCAGCCCCTGGTGGACTGGAGACTAGACAGCGAAGTACATATGTTAAACGACAGATTATGATTTGGTGCTGTGGGTTATGGCTTCAAGACCTCAGACGTTTATATGTCTCGATACTTTGCTTCGTACAATTTCTAAGCACTCAAAGTTTGCTACCCAGTCTGAACCTTACTAGCCCACAAAATTCCTTTGCCCGAAAGAATGTAGAACCCCAAAATACACAAAGATAAAATACTATAAATACAAATGGCTTCATGGAAATTCTCCAGCCAGTCGGGCCAGTGATTATGGAGATTTACGGGATTTTAACTAGCCGCGAACTAGCACGTCCGTGGCTGTTTCGCACACTGCTTATCAGCTTGTAGGGTCTGTATGTTGAAAAATAAAGTATTGGGGTAGCCTCTGGTTAAAGTGATTCTTCGGCACGCCTTAGGCGCTATTTCGATTCTCTACTTAAGTGCAATGTGTGAAGCTTATTTATTTCGTGTCTAAGATTGTGATAGTGTAACATATTGCGAAAAATCATCGGAAATCCAACCTCCTTCATTGACCCGAAAGTATTTATAGCCTCACGATCCACTGATCCGTGATCCGACAAACTGTACAATTTCCTCGATTTACAGGGGATTTGGTCCATACTGCAATTAACTTCTCGATGGTCATAATCGGTGCTTTTCTCAGGCTCACCAGCGCTATCCCATCAAGGAAATCACTGCCCGTATGTCGACTTTATCAAGTGCCCGGAGGGATGCCTGGTCGCTGATAAGTCCACGAACTGTGTGACGTGTTCCTGCCCAGGTAGGTGATGACTGGCTGAGACATAACGGGAACAACAGTAGGAAGCATTCATAAAATCACTAACGCGTCACTTTGTCCCCATAATCAAGAACGAGTGATGACCCGGGTCGGACATGGATATCTGCATCTAGTGTTTCTCGAGGCTGACGATTAATGGGAGCTGGTGGTCATTATCGCTGACTTGGGTGACACATATCATCAGTTACCAATGGCGTAGATCGATGTTCATGACGTTGATCACAGGTTACGCTGAGTGCAGAGTTAAACTCTCTCACTCAACAGGCAAGAAACATACGTATATTTACTGGAAACAAATACATTGTGTTATAGTTTGTGATGTTTAGAATGTGATGTATGGCAATTCTTTTCTTTGATTCTACACATGAGTATTGATCCCGATGTCACCATGATATTGCTTGGGCACTGTTAAATGTGACGGAATGCCATCGGACTTCGCTCATTCGTTTCAACACAGTCATCAATAACGTCAGTAATAACGGATTCCACTTGTTTACAAACTCAGCATCATCAAAAGTGTGGGCTATTCAACACCAGGTTTTTTTCTAAACTAGATGTTAAACTTCCAATGTTTGTTTGTGTATTGTATATTGAGTCTTTTGTCTATCCTGTTTTTTTAACTCATAGGGGTTGATTGCAATCTATTTTTCTTATTAAGTCATGTGTTTGTTAATTATCATAAGGTATAACACACTTCCATTTTGGGGGGTTGGGGGAGTGGATAGTCTTTGTCTTGTTCCTGGATTCTTTACTTCATTTATGAATGGTTGTTGTAATCATATGTAAATTAGATCTTTCTGGTACTTTTCATCTGTCAGAGAGGCTGTTCGCAGTCTTGGCGTAATCTGTTTGGGTTGTGGATTTGAGGGCTCCGGGGAGGGTATATGGCACTCAAAAGAGTGTTATGTTGATACTTTGCTGTACAAATAATAATAATATTAATCACGTACCTCTACCAGCCACGCCCACGCCTCTACTCAACTGTTTCAATTGCACTGACGTGAAGAATCCAGCAGCATGCGGGACAATAAAACAATGTGGAAGACATGAGGTGAGTGCAGGACAACTAGGAAAAGGATAACTTCGGAAACAAATCTACTCCTCATCAAAATTTAGACTCACTTGAAAAACTCACTATATGTTGTAACGAAGAAGTATTTCTCCACTTAGTGAGGGAAACGAACTGCGAAATCTTATGCAGATATATTTCACGAGGAGCATTCATCAGACTGCAGACAAGCGTGTGCAAATATCGTGCATGTGAACAGCTGTCGTTTTGTGTAAGCGTTTCTTAAGAATGAAACCAAATTTCACATTTGAGTTTCATCATTTATTGAACTCGTGACAATAATCTTTTCAACGTTACGAATGTGCTTTACAACACATAAGTTCATGTGTAAAGAGTTCTTTTCAATATTATGTAATGTTTTCCAAAACGTAGTTTATAACGGCTGATTGAAGTAAACGGCGACATTTACACTAGATGGGAAGCAGATAACGGAACACGTATGATGCTCGGTGGGTTCACAAGTCACAGTTTTATTGCTTTTCCTAAAAGAGAGGGCGGTGGGGGTAGCCAAGTGGTCAAAACTTTCTCTCGTCACGCAGAAGATCCCGGTTCGAAGCCCTACAAGGGTACAATGCGTGAAGCTCATTGTTTCCCGCCGTCATGTTGCTGGAATAGTGTTAAAACTAAACGCAGTAAGTCAAAAAAAAAAATGAATCACTAGAAGTGGTAGTACGCAATCCACCCGAAATCCACACCTTTACAGAGAGTATTTATATATACAACATGTCATGTCGCGCCCAGAACGCTGTATATTTACAGCATCTACTTCGAGTGGCAATCAGACGTGAACAAACTTTGTGGGCGAACAACTTTTTTATTCTGATGATACAGTTCCATACAGATTCTTGAATCCCTGACATTCCTGGTGTTCCCCACAATGATTCTGCTGGAATATTGCTAAAATCGTCGTAAAATTAAACCTACTTACTCACTCATTCACAAGCATGTTTATCCATAAAGTGTTTTCCTAGCTGTTTATAGCTTGACCAAATTAACTTTCGTCAACGGAGTACACAATGTTTGCTTCCCATACAGCCTGTAGTAAGACTTCTATATTTAAGAAGCCTTGAGGACACCCAACTCCAAAGGGCTGTAGGGTAGCGAAGTGGGAAGGGCGTTCGCTCGTCACGCTGAAGGCCTGGGTTCAATTCTATACTCCTATACAGTGCGTAAAGCTCATTTCTGGTGTCCCAGGCTGTGGTGTTGCTGGCATTGTGATAAATATACATTGGTCTGAAGAAAAACTTGTTATATCGTAGGGAGTTTTTACAAAAAAGGTAGTAGATTTGTATGTTGTGATCAATACAGTTTGGTTGTATTCAGTCTTGGCTTTCGGAAGAAATTTCGAACCTGATACAGATTTATTGGTATTCAAATGAGATTGATATACTTACACTGTAAGAAACATAAGGTGTAAATACCTGTTGTGAAGACCCCTGGACATTTTGGTTAGATCGTTCTTCAGCAGCCCTTGCTTGTCGTCAGAGGTGACTAACGCGCTGGGCCGGATAGATGCACTGACTAGGTTGACACATGTCATTGGATGCAAGTTGCGTAGATGGATGCTCATGATGTTGATCACTTGATTGTCTAATACAGAGTCGATTCACTTAACAGTACGGTATATCCGTCAGATCGTACTACGCATGTATTTCTTCATATAATCAATAGTTCACTAGTGTCACTTCCCCATAACCTAAAGTGTCACACGTTATCTCCCTTCCATAGATTTGGTTTTGCAAAACAGCGCCAATTTTCCGTACATCATACATGATTCAGTTTTATTCGATGTAATAATTGCTGCCACTCAGTTTAAAAAATAAATTCGGCATTGCCAGCGGGGTACGTAGAATTGTTTCCTGCTCGTTAGCAGTTGCACTGAAAATAATAGAAGGTCAGCCAATCAGAAAGCGACATTTATGTGTGGGGTGAGATAACAATGTATCACATGCTTATAAATAGACAAAACTGTTCTTCTTTCAGTTGTGTCACACGCGGGGGGTAAACACCGACAACGTGGTTTCCTACCACTTATCCTGTATGCCAAGGACGGTAGGTGTGGAATATACTGACATACAAAAGAAACTACACTCCTGTTTTGGAGATCATGCTCTAAACATAAGAACATCTGCTCAGAAGTGTTTTGACTGTGATAGCAGAAGGCTATAGTATTCATTTTGTACCCATCACCCCCTGCATGTATTACTACTAGTCAGCCTGATCGTGAGTGAGTGAGTGAGTTAATATTTAACGTCACATCGGCAATATCGGCCATATCGTGACGTGAACACAACACTTAACTGGAATATATGTGTAATATAAAAACCTGTCGACAAAGGACAGTAAAACACTAGAATATCACAGATATGAATATAAAACCAGCATGAAAAACTAAAACATTGTAATTAAAGAAGACAATACATTATAAAACAAGGGCTATAGATCGCCAACAACAGAAGGTAGATCACCATAATAGGGACCATGGGGACTTACAGTACCTTTGCTACCTGCATGGACCCTAGCTGGATTTACACCATCCCTTCAGCTGCTGGCGAGTTTATGAAATTCTAGCCAAATTTAAAATGACAAGAATACTGCGATTAAAAACCTGGTAAACTGAAATTTACATCAAATGTTTTGGGACTTACGTACCCTCTCAGGAGGACAATAATTTTACAATACTTCAACCCCCTTTGAGGGTACAGCCACTAACAATCTCAGTTACTAATCTAAACTACCAATAATAAAAAAATATCTATTTTCATTCAACAAATTCAATTCTTTTAAAAGTGCAAAAATTAAATGAGAACTGATATTAGTAAAAAGGTCCTTCACATTACGTGCTTTAAAATAGGTATCCCTTGTGATGGAATACTCAACGCAATCAAGAAAGACATGCTTGACCGTGATTCTTTCATCACAAGGGATACAAAATGGAGGATCCTCACCTTTCAGTAGGTATTTATGCGTATATCTGGTGTTGCCAATATGACATCGTCTCATAATGACCTCTTCAAATCTGGATTGACAACCCAAGTAGGGTTTTATTCCATGTAATTTATTGATGCCTACCTGGGTGTCCCACTTCTTCTGCATCAGATCACGGACATAAGATCTAATGTTAGCTTTATAATCAGTGTATGGAATAAGAAGTGGTGTCACAGATTTGTTGAGTGCTCCCTTGGCAGCAAGATCAGCCATTGCGTTACCGGAAATGCCTACGTGGCTTGATAACCAACAGAAGACGATGTCGCATTGGCCAGTAGCAAGATTATTGTACAATTCAATAATTTCAATTAAAAGTGGATGTTTACAAGAAATATTTTAATAGCCTGAAGGCAAGAAAGAGAGTCGGAATAGATGATATATTGTTTATGTTTAGGGTGTCTTTCAATATATCTGAGAGCCGTTAGTACTGCATCAGCTTCAGCTGTAAAAATAGGACTGTTGTCTGGTAATCTAGACGATATTGTTCTGGATCCAATGACAGTGGCACAGGCCACTGCGCCACCGTCCTTGGACCCATCTGTAAATAAGGACTTATAATTGCTATATTTATGTTTTAGTTGATAATATTCTTGTTTGTATTGTAATTCATTAGTTTCTGATTTCTTAAATGTGGTCAATATTAGGTCCACTTGGGGCCTGACCAACTGTCAAGGAGGAGAAGAAAGAAGACGGGAGGGAGCTATGTTTTCCAGCTCAATGCCGGCAGCAGAAAGAAAGGGTTTAATTCTATGTCCCTGAGGCTGGACAAGAGAACACTTTTTGTTGTATAAATCCTCATAGAGGGGATTGAAAAGACAGTTATATGCAGGGTTAGATTCATTAGAGTATAATTTAGTAATGTACTGTAAAGCCAACTTTACACGGCGCTGCTCAAGAGATGGTTCATCAGCCTCAACATAGAGGCTGTCAACAGGTGAAGTTCTAAATGACCCAAGACAACGTCTTAGACATTGGTGGTGGAAAGAATCTAATAGTTTTAAGTTGCTTTTGCAGGCTCCACCATAGACGATGGGGCCGTAATCAATTTTAGAACGCACGAGTGATCGATAGAGATGAAGAAGGGTAGCTTGATCCCCTCTCCATTTAGAATTTGAAACCACTTTCAACAGGTCAAGTGCTTTCAGGCATTTAGTTTTAAGGGATTTAATATGCGGCAAAAAGGTTAAGTGTGAATCAAAGATTAGACCCAAGAACTTAGCTTCCTTAACAACTTTAATTGGCGTGCCATCAAGAGATAGTTCAGGGTCTTTATGTGGTTTATATTTACGACAAAGACGTAAGCTGTTAGTTTTCGATTTAGAAAATTTAAAGCCGTTCTCAAGACACCATTCATTAATCTTGTTTAAACACAACTGCAGTTGCCGTTCAATGGTATGCATATTTTTTCCACGACAAGAAATATTAAAATCATCCACAAATAACGATCCATCAATTGACGTGCTTCAAATTTTGGATATCCTGTTTATCTTTATACTAAAATGTGTGAAAGACAAAATACTGCCTTGTGGAACAACTTGATCCTGATTTTAATGATCAGACAGGGTAGAACCCACACGGACTTGAAATTGTCTGTTATTTAAAAATTTGGCTATGAATTCAGGCAAACGACCTCGCAAACCGAAATCATGTAAATCTCTAAGAATGTCACAGTTTCAGGTCGCGTCATATGCCTTCTCAAGATAAAAAGAGACAGACACCGCATGTTGTCTATTAATCAGCGCGTTTCTAACAAATGATTCCAAACAGACCAAGTGATCGACTGTACCTCTGCCTTTACGGAAACCACACTGTATATCTGTGATCTGCTTCCAAGCACCAAACAAGTCGAATATTTATCATGCGCTCCACGGTCTTGCAAACACAGCCAGCTAATGAAATCGGACGACAATTGGACGGATCAGCATGATCACGTCCAGGCCCAGGTATTGGTACCACTATAGCACCACTCCACGAAGAGGGAAATCTCCCGGAAGTCCAAATATCATCAAAAATATATAAGTGCGTCTCTAAACAGGAGTCTGGCAAGTGCTTCAGGAGTTGATAATGTATGTTATCAGTTCCTGCAGCAGCGCCATGAGCCCGATCAAGAGCAGTCTGGAGCTCATGAATAGAAAAGGTTTCATTATAATCTTCCCCATTATCAGAATTGAAGTTAATAGTTTCCTTTTCTTGCTGTTTTTGATATTGCTGAAATTTAGGTGTATAATTAGAAGAGGAAGAATGTTTAGCGAGAGCCTCGCCCAGCTTATTCGCAATATCCGATTTATCTCCATGTTCAAGATAATGGACAGTAGATTCAGCAACCCCCACCTTCAATTCTCCGGACCATGCTCCACAAATTTTTGAATTTATTCAAATTGTGCACCATAGGATGGCGACGGAAACAATGTTCCGCTTCCCTCCCTGCTTTCCTAACTTGTTTGCATTCATGGCTAAACCATGGTTTCCGGATATGTGGAACCGCAGAGGACTTTGACACACAATCATCAGCCATGGAATTCAGTTCACCAGAAAAACATTTGATAGCATCAGGAACATCAATAAAAAGTTCAGGTTTAAGTTTGTCAAGACACAATTTTTCATATAAATGCCAGTAGTCATAACTACATAACTACAGCAAACTAAGATCGAACTAAGATCGACAGTATTTTGAAAGCGTTTTGATTTTGTCTTTATTTCCGCTGTTGTTTAAGTTTGGTTTTATCGTTTGGAAAGAGGAGCGGGTGCTTTTTTGAAGTGGATGCGCACGCGTTCAGTTCACATTTGTCTTAACAGGAATGCGAGCATCTGTCTTCACCCAGCATCATCGGAAGACGAGCTACAGCGTGTGACCAGTGCTGTTCCACGAACCTTTGTAACCAGAAACTTTGTTAATAAAATGTGGAGTCATCCTTGGATCTGTTCTTGGTGCCAGATACACGTCTGTACCTATCCTTGTGGTAAGAGCCGAAAAACGGGATTGGATGGTCAGACTCGCTGACTCAGTTGACACATGCCATTGGTTCCCAGTTGCACAGTTCGATGCTCATGCTCTTGATCTCTGGATTGTCTGGTTCTGACTCGATTATTTACAGACTGCCGCCACATAGATGGATATTGCTCAGTCGGGCGTAAACCTAAACTCACTCACTCACCCAACAGGAACAAAAGCCGATCATTACGTTAAACCTTTCCATGGCATTTGGTTCTATGATTTAAAAATGCCAATGAATTTATGTGGCACCTTCTGTGTTGTGTTGTGTTGTAAACGCCCAAAAGAAACTTGGCAACTACAACTATAAATTAAATCCAGCTTTCCATTAAGCAAGGATGTTTCATTTTTTTTATTGAAACATGAAAAGGAAAAAACAACAACAAAAACACAAACACACAAAAGACATCGGCAACAGCTGAGTAATAATAAGGATGTCTTGGCGTTCACAGATCTTCGACACTGATCCAATATTGTTGAAATTACAGCTGGCTGACCTACTTGGCAAACACTGCAAAAAACCACAAAACCACCCTTATTAATATGTCATACATCAGATTCATTTGTACCGTTACGGTAGGGTTGAAGTCTTCAAAATGGCAAATCAAATAAGATTTCTGAAGACGACAACTAAAATGTAACATGACATAGATTGATGAAATGTGTATTGTATTGTAGGTCCTACCATTACCACCAACTACAGGTTGTATGTTCGGGGCGGGTAAAGGGGACTACAGATACATGAGGATACATTCATCACTTAGCCAAGGTCAGATTCATCACTATCAGGCGTTGATGACACATTATTAGACGACACTGTTTTCACAGCAAAAGAAACGCAACTATGGCTTTTTGTCAATAGAAGACATAAACATGACCATACACTTTTATGTTTATTAAGTTTATTACTGTTTTTTCGTTTCGAAAATTGCGTTTCTTTTGCTGTTCAGTATCGTTATATACTCACGTTTTTCTAACCCACAGTAGTTACAGCACGGGGGTGGTCCACAACACATGAGACACAACTGGGGTGTGGGGGTAGCTGCAAGGTTGAGACAAAGGAAACATCTGTTATCAAGTACACGGAGTACGGGTCCCCATTTGGGGACATTGAGTGATGCCCGTAAACATATAGGTTAGAACTGGTCTTCAGCAACCCATGCTTGTCGTGGGGGGCACCAGCTGGTCAGACTCGCTGACTTGGCTGTCGTCGAATCCAAAATGCGTAGATGTATGCTCATAGTATTGATCACTGGATTGCTTGATTATTTTCAGAGCGGGACATTGCGGCAAATGAACTTAAACAAGCAAACACTTTATCGCTCTCCCGATTCGTCACAACTTACACGCCCAAAAAATTGTATATATTTGATATTGTAGTATGGCTACACTCAGGAAATATCTTGCACAAAATGCGATTTGTAATTGATACATTTTTTGTGCATTGAATGCATTGCTCGAGTGAGTCGGTGAGTGAGCGAGTGAGTGAGTTAGTCACTTTAGTTTTGCGCCGTTTATACCACAGATTTATTTGAAAATATAGTATTTTTAACTTTAGCAAAGAGTGATATATTCCTGCAATATCTCGGGAACGGCAGAAAAGGGATTCAAACATTGTACTAATGTGATTAATCGAACTCGGATCTTTGACGTGAGGAGCAAACGCTTGAACCACTGTGCTACCCTGCCATCCTACTGTTATCAATGACACCATGACACACAGATGCTTAGATGTATAGGTGTATTTGTCCTATGTTAAGAATTTCTCTTTCCACTCAGCGGTAAATTGGGAACCTGGTATGATACGATGGCAGTCTGAATTTGAACCTAGAGCGCCTGATAGGCCACTAGTTGTATTCTCCACAGGCAGAGTTCTGTACTCATTGAGCAGGGGTATCATGTCAGCGCTTTTAGCATGCAATATGCATGGATAAATGCGTACCTCACACATACATGCCGTTTTCTGATTGGCTGAGCACTTTTCTGTTATTTTCAATGTATCTCGCTTCGACGAGAAGTATATTGCAACGTAACCCGATTCCAATGGCTACTCATTCGGTACTTCATAAGGGTACTTCTTTATCTCGAATAATATTGAAACATGCATGTTGCACGGAAATTACCGATGTTTTGCGAATGAAATCGATGGAAGGGAGATAACTCTATGGGAATTCAGGGCTCAGAGAACATACACAAACATCAAGGGTACCCACGAACCTCTCGTGACCAATGGACAAGTATATGCAAGTAAGCATTATTAATGAGTCATCATTACAACGCACGTGGAACAGAGCGGCGTCATGCCCACGCATTGTCATGGAAATTTGTCATCTGTCGAGTCTTTTTTCTGTTTTCTTTTATTGTATGATGCCACACAAATTTGATAAATATTGCTGAATTATTTCTAAACGAAAAACAAATAAACAATAGAGACTGGTATCTATTTCGATGCGGACTACGCACAGTCTCGTAGTGATAACTTAGTATAACATCGCTTGTTCATCTTTGAGCTTCAAAGAGCATAATATGCGAGCAGCATGAAACAAACCACCGGATGCATCTCGGAAAATCATGTCACCACACGAAAACGGAATTATCGATAAATGGCTACACTTCGTTAAGATCCGGGTAAGAAATGATCTTCAGAAACTCATGGTTGTTGTAAGTGGGCTCCCTGACTTTGTTGACATATGTCATCGCTTCCCAATTACGTAGAACGATGTTTATTGTGACCAAGATCTTTTATGGATAAATCTTCCTTTAATTCTTTGACACACAACGTTTCTAAATGCCGCTAAAACACAACACGATGATCGTTGTGTTGTTCACTGGGTTGACTGAATCGTCCATATTTACTTTATTGATGCATTATTTCACATCTTAATGAAGTGAGTGAGTTAAGTTGTACGCCGCTTCCAGCAATACCACGGACAACGGTTTGTACTCATGAATGGAACCCGGGTATTCGGTGTGCAAGCGATTGCGTTGTAATCCACAAGGCAAAAACGCCACCACCAATTCTTAATAAAGTAACCTTCTTACTTTTCGGTGTAGGTTTGCACATGCAGGTTGGGCATCCGTTGATCTCGACGAATCCTGCGGTACATCTCAACCACTGCTGACAAGGACGGTAGTAGGGGCAGTTATAGCCTGGAACAGGAAGGGGGATCGCTTTATAAACTGACGTACAAAAGAAAGCACACACGCTGGTTTGGGGGGATTATTTTCCACAACGCATTCTGAAAATATTGTGTTTTGATTGACTTACAAGCCATTTGGCACTAACCCAATAGTAATTACGGCGTGGGACACCAGAAATGGACATCACACACTTTACCCACGTGGGGAATAGAACCCAGGCCTTCAGCGGACGCTTGAACCACTTGATTACCTCACCTCCCCATCGCAAGCAAACATGGTCTAGCATTTTATTTGTGTGACTGAGTGAATTAAATAAACAATATACAAAACACAACATAAAGACACATTTTTTCATTTCAATTCATTTTACAGCACGCTAGTAGCAATAACAGTAAGTGTAATAAACATTTGTTAAGTGAACTCAGGTCTTCGGCGTGACGAGCGAACGCTTCAACCACTAAGCTACCCCAGCCCCTGATGACGATAGAGAACAATATTAAAGTATTTGTTACATTCACATGTGGGGCATCAGTTAATCCTTTGGTAAATCTTTAAATCAGCTAGAGTAAGCACACGCACACTAACCCATCCCACCAGTCACTCACTTAGCGACCCACCTTTCAACTCACTCACTCATAAATCCACCTTACTTTCTCAGTCACTGCATCATGGCGTCACAGAAGATTTGTAAGAAGATCCTGTTTATCCTTATTTTTTCAACTCGCAGTCTGGGTTAGGACGGAGCCTATGAAGAGCTAGCTCCATAATAAACAGCTGTCATCTCATCACACATGCCTTTGAAGATCCGGGTTAGAATTTAGTAACCCATGCTTGTCGTAAAAGGTGACTAACGGGATTTGCGTAGATACGTGTTCATGGAATCATTGGATTGTCTTGCCCAGACTCGATTATTTACAGATCTCTGCCATATATTGGATTATTGCTGAGCGCGGCGTAAGGCTCACTCACTCGTACCGCGTGTGACTAAACACAAACCCGTAATTCTGAAAGCTGATCAAAGGAAAACTGGGGTAGTCTGGCGGTTAAAGCGTAATGTATTTCCACCTGAGTTAAGTGTCTGCAATATTACTAAAAGCGACGTAAAATTATACTCACTCACTAATAACTTACCGCATGGCTTACACTTGCACGTCGCACATCCCCTACTGTCGGTCTCCTGTCCACACTTGCATGGCCTTGCACATGTACGTCGACATTCCAGTGGTGGGAACAACGACTTGCCTATAAAGAAAATTTAGTTTTTAAGTAGTTATATATAGTCATAAAATATCAGTGACAAACATTTCTCTTATCATTACAATGGAGAACCTATGTTACGATTTGGATCCTGGTGAAAACAGGTGAGAATGATAATGCCAGGGTTTTGCAAACAAAGCGCATCCTGTCATCCGTCACAAATACACGCAGAGGCAGATCAGTTGTTTGTTGTTTAATTCACTCCGCTATATGGTCACAGTCTTGGCATCCGGGTTTGAGTGAGTCTAGTTTTACGCCGCACTCGTCAGTATTCCAGCTTTATGGCGGCCTGTCACCAGACTATATGGCAGTGGTCTGTAAATAATCGAGTCTGGACATGACAATCCAGTGATCAACAGCATCAGCATCTGTCTGCGCATCTATATGACATGTATCAACCAAGTCAGTGATCTTGACCACCCGATCCCGTTAGACACCTCTTACGACAAGCAAGGGTTACTGAAGATCAATTCTAACCCGGATCTTCACGGGTCGCTCGACCCTTAGGAAATACTCAAGAATATATTGAAACTTATCAAAAACCAGCTTGTTTTACTTCGTCATTGGGAAAGCAGGGGAAAAAACATTATCGATCATAAGCTGTTAAGTGAGTACACTGCTGGAGAAGTGAAAGAAAGCAGACCTTCTGCAACCTATGCTTGGGATCGGGTTGTCAGGCTGACTGACTTGGTTGACAAACGTGCGTAGATAGATGATCATGTTTGTCCTTGGATTTTCTGTTCTAGACTCGAGTATTTGCAGATGTCGCTGAATAGCTGGAATATTGCTGCTTGGGGCGTAAAACTCACTCACTCACTCCTTGAACTTTTAAATTAATATAGACCTACCTTGTACGTGTGTTACTGCAGAACACACGATAAGTGTCAGGCCGAATAGCAGACAGATAACAAGGCGGTCCATTTTTCGGTGTGACTTAAGATCACTTCATAAACCACGCTTGTCATCGTCTTAAGTATATCTTAAAACCTGGATGTAAAAGCTGATTGGTTAACAATCCACCAGTGATTTGTCAGCTTACTGTTGTTGACATCCTACAACACGGATACTGAAACACCTGAAGGAAATATGTTGATAAACAGGTTGACCTCATTTGTCACCGATGAATATTCACGAGACTCGCTCTCCCGCTGCCCTGCGGGAGTCGTGGGTGCGAAGGTGCATAAACTGCCAGTTACTGTTAGGTTTATGACGCTTTATAACGGTAATGTATGCGCACCGCTAGTTGAATGAATATAGACATGCTTGTGTGAACAGCCGTATATCTTTTAGGAAACAGAAGTTGTGAAAATCAAATATGGTTTGCTCCGGCCTGTATGCAGTTGATACAAGCAAATTTAAATTAAAACTCGTTTTCGCAATTATACAAAATAAATGTGACGTCTTAAGCGTAGTGGATGATGATTATACAGCTGTAGTCTAATAAAAAACATCTGTATCATTACGTTTCATTAATGTGATGAATTTATTTTTGTTTTGATTTGGGTTTTTTTATTTTATAATATACGATGTACAGTACGGACATAGCGATAAGGTTTTTTTCATACCTACACGAAATATGTGTTTTTGTCACGAAAATAGGTCCATTCATTGGAAAATGTGGTCAATTATAGTTTAAAACAAAATATGCACACGCATATCCTATGTTAATCATTTCGCAAAAGAGCGAGAACATGTCAGACGTCCGCGAATGTGATTGTCTTTTCCGAGAACTGACAAGCCCCAGATACAATGTACATGGCTCGTCGAGTACACTCGCCTTCAGCACTGACAGCCACGCCATAAATAAATGCGCTCATTACACAGACCTATTGCGCACAACTCTTTACGTGAGATTGACCCAAACACAGATTCGTTTCCTATTGAAATACGTCACGGAGAGTTACAGCGGCTGTCGGAACGACTCGCCCCAGGACGTTAGGTGCAAGAGTCTTATGGGACATTGGCGAGGTGAATTTCGTGCACACTGGTAGGTGAGACACCTATGTTTGATAACTGGTTCAAAACATATGTCCGAGATAGTTCCAGGTCCGATAGTGTCAAGTCCATTATGAGGACCTCTGGTCCACAAACCCCGCCCGTACCATACCCCCATGGTAACACATTCAAACGTTGCTGTTGCTCCACAGACATGTTTGGCTGAATAAAACAAGTCAAATGTTTCTCGGGCACATTTTTTGTCAAAGGTGACGAGGGCGGCAGAACTTTTTTTCTCATATTTGATAAAAAAACAACTGTCGAGAGAGGAACACATTTTAAAATTTTTTAACAGCTCAGAAAGTTTAGCACGTGTTAATGAGTTGTAGATTCAGTCACACTCGTTCTTACAGACACTCACTCTTATAGAAGACAAATGGATGATCGGTACGCGGTCAAGTCAACATTATTATCGTTGCGCGCACAAAGTGACACGCCGTTGCCCTGGGAAACATCTAACTTTTGTTTAGCCTTACTTGTCACAAGCTCACAAACCCGCCGATTTGTGTCGTGAACAAACATGCATGGGTAAATATCACGTGAGTATAGCCAATAAATCAGAGGGTCTTTTTTCCCATTGTGGCAGCTTTTTTTAACATACAGGCATATGGAGTGTCACGCTACGTGAAAGACATGATCAGTAAACCGAATGAACGTTGTGTGCATGAGAAAATATGAAATAAGAATCTATTCGATCCAAAACTAGACCGAGTTTATTGCATGTAGGAAGGGATAACTCAAGTTACTATTTATCTTACAACGGCTTGTTAAAAATGTATGTATCGGGGAAAATCTAGTAAACATTTTTTTCCAGTGAACGCCGGCTTTCGGCGTCACGAGCGATTTAACCACTGGACTACTTCTCAAACCCCGCTTGTCCAGTACTATCTCGTCTGTAGCTTCGTCACGTGAAGAGTCATTCGGGTCACCCCACCGTAGCTCGTTATCTACATAACACCTTGGGGCTACTGTTATTGTGAATTAACCGCATGTCAACCACTCAACATATTTTCTTCACAACAATTTAGTTGAAAAAGGTTTTAGAAGGTTATTATAAATTTAAATTAAAACTCAATTTCGCAATTTATTAATGTGACAGTACAGTCTCCAATAGACAGTAGCAAAGGTAGCCAGTCCGTACTAATACAATATATTAACTGAAATTCTTCATCAACTCAACCCTGTCAGGTGTCACTCGAACCAAACCTTTCCCACTCGACCCCTTCCTTTCCAATTCGACCCCGCCACTACTCTATGCTTTCCGTAACGCTCACCGACTTAAGGATCCCATTCAGTGGAATATAACAGCAAGCCTCAGACCACATTTACCCCGCGCTTCTCCTCCACCCACCCACACCCTACCACAGTTACAGTCACAGTTAACGAATGCCAGTCGCAAACATTTGAGGACAGTAAAGTTATTGGAAAGCAGTGCCAAGACAACACATACACAAAGTTCGAAACTTGTAATCGGAACACTTTTTCAAGTATTTACTTTTTACAAAATAGTCCAACCCATTGAGAAGTGTGAACTGTTTTGTTCGTGAGTATACTTAGAAGATATGCTTTTAAAATCACAAGTGAGCGGTGACGCAAAATGTTGATTCGTTTTTCTTTTTCAGGCAAAGACAGAACCAAGTTAATGAAACCACCGCGAAAGGGGCTGCGGATGACATTGCCCCGAAACGTAACAGCCGGGTATATATCATCTCCGCACTAAAAGAGTGTGAGGTGAGTTTGATTAGCAGTCACCAACACCCTGTGGGTATCCGATGTCCTGCTTTGAATATCATACACGCGCTGAGCGTGTAGAAGTAGGCGTGTCTGTGATTGAGATTCATCTAAAATCACTTTGAGTTATCTATGTGTTGAGACAGGCTTCATGGCCCTAGAGAATAAGAGCATCAATATGTTCCATATTAGAATCTTTATTATACAAGTGACATTGACACATTCTTAATTTATATCACCTCCCGTGTGATTTATTTTATGACAGTCAGAGGTACTGCGACCGACACAAGTATTCACTGATAGTAGACGAGGTCAGTTGGAATTAGGGGACGGTCATCAGAGAATATGACTGGGGAGGATCAGAAAAAAACCAAAAACAACAACAAAAAAAAGAAAACAACAAAAAACAGTACACGTTTTGATGGATAATAATGAAAAAAGGCCAGTTATACTTATGCATTTTGTGTTTTTAGGAATCCCCCAAAGAGAGTGGACAAAGACACTGGGAGGGTTTCCGTGACGTGAGTCATGTGTCCAATCAAACCTCCACCTCCCATTCCCACCCCCATCCCTCTCAAACCAACATCCCTCACGCCCGTAATAATCAACCAGCAACTGGACAAAATTGTTGTAAAATGTACTGATAAACAAAACTGAGATTATAGAGAGCGTCCTTGCTTTACCCTCGTCTACAGAACCACGAAAACAGGCACCTATGACGTCTGATACATCTACATGTCGGACAGCCGTTGACGACAACGCGGCCGTACCGACAGTAGTTACGACATCGAAGAGGAAGACATTTTCTTTTCTTGCAGAGACAAGACTTGCACCCATTAATTATCTGATATCCATTAGAACAGGTTCGTGGGCACCTCCGAAGAGGGCAAGGCTTGGACTTACATATGCATGTTTGACATCCGTTTACAATTTTTCTTCCATAGAAGCAATGCCTTGTGCAAGTTATAGCCGGGCATATTTTAGCCCTACATTTGCAGGTGAGACATCCTTTAACGACCTCTCTGCCATTGGGACATACATTGGAACATTTTGTTGATGGACACATCAATTTGTTACACTCACATGTTTGACAACCCTTTGGGGACAGTTTCCTACCATAATGGCAAGTTGTAGAACATTTGATCACAGGACATGGATCCGGCTTGCAGGCGCATGTCTGGCACCCGTTAATAAAACGGAAACCTTTGGGACACTTGTTTCCACAAGCGAGTTTAGGACAAACCTTGGGTTTGCATGTACAAGTTTCACAATTATCTTTGACTGTACGTCCGTTTGGGCATTTGTTAGTACAAGTTAACTTAGGACAAGCCTTTGGTTTACATGTACAAGTTTCACAACCATCTTTGACTGTACGTCCATTTGGGCATTTGTTAGTACAAGTTAACTTAGGACAAGCCTTTGGTTTACATGTACAAGTTTCACAACCATCTTTGACTGTACGTCCGTTGGTACACTTGTTAGTACAAGTTACATTAGGACAAGCCTTTGGTCTACATGTACAAGTTTCACAACCACCCTTGACTGTACGTCCATTTGGGCATTTGTTAGTACAAGTTAACTTAGGACAAACCTTGGGTTTGCATGTACAAGTTTCACAACCATCTTTGACTGTACGTCCGTTGGTACACTTTTTAG
Organism: Haliotis asinina; assembly: GCF_037392515.1. Classification (NCBI taxonomy): domain Eukaryota; kingdom Metazoa; phylum Mollusca; class Gastropoda; order Lepetellida; family Haliotidae; genus Haliotis; species Haliotis asinina. The sequence continues at coordinate 22,905,073 of NC_090292.1, forward strand.
TACAAGTTAACTTAGGACAAGCCTTTGGTTTACATGTACAAGTTTCACAACCATCTTTGACTGTACGTCCGTTGGTACACTTGTTAGTACAAGTTACCTTAGGACAAGCCTTTGGTTTACATGTACAAGTTTCACAACCATCCTTGACTGTACGTCCATTTGGGCATTTGTTAGTACAAGTTAACTTAGGACAAGCCTTTGGTTTACATGTACAAGTTTCACAACCATCTTTGACTGTACGTCCGTTGGTACACTTGTTAGTACAAGTTAACTTAGGACAGGCCTTTGGTTTACATGTACACGTTTCACAACCATCTTTGACTGTACGTCCGTTGGTACACTTGTTAGTACAAGTTAACTTAGGACAAGCCTTTGGTTTACATGTACAAGTTTCACAACCATCTTTGACTGTACGTCCGTTGGTACACTTGTTAGTACAAGTTAACTTAGGACAAGTCTTGGGTTTGCATGTACAAGTATCACAACCACTAACTTTTTCGCGTCCATTTGGGCACTGCTTGACACACGTCAGTTTCGGGCATGGCTTAGCAACACATGTGCATACCGCACACCCCTTCTCAACCTTGCAACGTAGGGTCTCCGATGGTTTGCAGGTGGTTGTTAGAGGAGCACAGGGCGGATCTGCAGATACAGAAACGTGAACTGATTAAGCAATGAATTATTTTACTGACGTCAGGTCGACAAACTGAGAAATGTTCACTTTGCAATCAATCATATACCAGACTAAACTGCAAGGTATAATTTCATTTTCTCCCGCATATCATACACCTGACCTCCTCCTACATATTTAAATATTTAAATTAAAGTAAACAAGTGGACAAAAGAAAACACCGATAAATTCAAAGCAAAACATACAATCATTATAGAACATTGAGAATCGAAACTGTAAAAACACTAGTGTATGTAAGGCCAAGTCATTACGATACAATGTAAAGCATGATCAAGCTTCAGTTTCCCCATCACGAAAAGTAAATGAAGTGGTGGTAAAATTGTCGGTTGTCTCCCTTAGCCGTCCACATAGAGCTGTGTGATTTAGAATATGCAATGCTAAACTACTGCCTTAGTCTTATCTGGATAAGATATAACAGATAACACTCATTACAATCACGAGTTAATGAAAATGAATTTTAATTCGGATATTCACGAGTCATTAACTTAACATGGCGTGTGTAGCAAAACGTCAAAGTAAAAGGGTGAGTGCATTTGTCATCGACATCATTACAGTCATATAGTGACTAAAAGAACTTATACATTCGTGATACATAAATCGAGATTATGAAAATAAACCTGTTGAACTACATTACAAACAATCAGAAACTGACAGATACAGATGTAAATAAAACGTGTAAATTTTAAGATACGGAAGAGACATACCTAGGCACTGGCATGTGGGACAACCGTTGGTGCTCCTGTAGCCATGCGTGCAACTGCCACAGCCGGACAGAGAAGGGCATTTGGCTGTAAGACGAACAACATGGGTCAGTGTGTGAGTGAGTTGTGTTTTAGTAATATTCCAACTAAAGCATGAGTTTATTAATATTCAGTATTAACATATGCATTCATGAGGAGGACATATACGAACTAGTTTCTTCAGTGTGAAGGGCTACTCCAGCGCTCTTAACCAAACCACAGGTTGGTCTGGAATATATACAAGTATCGTCAAACATGAGGATCGCCCAATTCCTTCATGTTACCGCAGTTGACACGACATGGATTTGTTGACTGAGTAAGTATTGTTTTATGCCGTTCTAAGCAATGCTTCAGCAATATCATAATGGGAAACGCCAGAAATTGGCCAGCGTGACCAGAGGACGTTTTAACTTTCCACTGGCATAGCTTTATCAAGGCAACATCACGGGGTCGTCAGCGTTACGAGCAAAGTTTTAGGTTTATCCCAACGCCCTCAACCAAACTGTATTCCATACACAATATACTCACACATGCCAACAACGTCGTCGGTGAACATCAGCATTCCAAAGAGCAGCATCAGGAGGGATGGCGGCATCATCGTGGACGTCCTCATCAACGCACAAGTAGGCCTTCTACTACCTGAACAATTCAACTAAATTGCCTCTTTCTTACTGCCGTACTGAAAGTGTGACGAGATGTACATCCCGAGGGGTTTATATGCGTCAAGGGGAGGGACACCTGGGCACCATCTGAGGGAAGCGTTCCCCATGTATGTTCAGGAAACTGATGGAATCTATCGCTATTTCCTTAATCACTCAATATTTGAATAATTTGATGCGATCGTTTAGATGTTCAGAATGTCCACAAGGAATGTATGATAATGATGTTCGATTACTTTGAATTCGCCGGAGAAGAGATGGTAATTAATGCATAAGTGCTTCTGCTTCCTCTAGCTCTGTGGCCAGGTGTTATACCTGTTTTATCCTGGTTTGTAATGTGCCATGTGCTTGATGGCTGGTCACACGTAAACGATGTTTTGGTCCTGCAAACAGGTTCGATGATCACGTTAAACTCGGGTTGACTAGATGAATGAATGTCTATGAATGAGTTTTAAGTACTGTTCCGGAATTATCATGGCGGGCACATCAGAAATGGCCTCCACACACTATACCCATGTTGGGAACCAAACTCCGGGTCTTCGGCGTGAAGAGCGAACACTTTATCTACTAGGCCACCCCACCGCCATGTGTGTTTTGAATACTTATTAGGACCATTTTTTGTTATAATTATACTACATGATAATTATGATATCATAATAATGCAATATTATATTAAATATGGCAATTATTGCACAAAGAGATACATATAAATGTGATTATCATATGTGTTTAATTTTCATTGTGTTCAGTGTCCGCATTCTGATCTGTTTTTCCTCACTGAATATTTGAATAAATAAGCCACGCCTACAAGCCGGACAACTTTTAATTTTACTATGTACGTAAGTCGGGTAATCCCAGGCAGAGCCGTTCCCAGTCCAGCTTCTGTCATAGGACTCGGAGCTTTTCACTGATATGTTGCCAGTGCTGTTGGTTGCATTCTCCTGGCAGGAAGATTGATTTGTTCATCAGTTTGAAAAATATTTAATGTATTTAATTTATTTGTTTCAAGGAATAAAAATCTGATTAAGATTTCTATGTTTTGGTAGTAACCCAGCATCTTGTTTTCATATATTCCAATTTTTTTTTCATTTTTGTCATTAGCTCACCCGTTTTACAGCATTCAGTTTCAATCCCTGGAATTAGTTATGGAATACATTAACGTGTGACATGATAATTAATATTTCATGTGATCATGGAATTTCTTATCTCCCGGATTATCTCTCACACTCCAGTCGTTTTCGTATGGGCTCTGTGCCTACCCCTCGGATGAATCTCATCTGATATTTGTCTGGTTTCTTCTCTCTGTAAGCCCGAAATGAACCAACCTCGGGTGAAATGAACCAACCTCGGGTGAGAAGCCAGAACTGTGTGATGCGCGAAACCCACCAGGGTAGTTTGTGACAGATTACAGAGATATCCCTTACACCATTTAACAGAAAGGGACCTGGCGATTATTTACATTGCGAGCCAGCTGAGCACCGCCGATGTTGACTCAGCATGATTCGGCACTTTGTGTATGTGTTAGCAAATATTAAACGTCATTCACAGCGCAGATGTACACAGTGACGACACAAGACGTTTAAGAACGGTGTAAACACCAACACTATCAAACTGCATGTAATTTCTTGCTGCATCTGACGTCGTGTGATAGTGACTTCTTTCGTGCCTTAGGTAAATATAAGAAAATCCTTTCGACATCTATGCCATTAAAAAAAGTAGGGGATCGTCATTTCTTTTTGATTTATTTACGATTAAAAGTATTTAGGGGATTTATCGGAGTCAGTCAATGTTGATATGATATTATTGCATGTTTTGAGACTGGAACGTAGTCGCTTTTGAAAGATAATTGGTGTATTGTATGTAATTTGCATGTATACGATTCTCATTTTAAAACAAACTACTACAAATAAACAAACCTGTATGATGGAAATTAATATTCTAAGTGATTTCTCGACTTTCTTGAAAAATTGTCAAAATCAAGAATGGGACCCCATGCACGTGTATGGGGCTAGTGAGTTGTGCACGAGAATACCATGCGTTGTGTTTAGGGGTGGTAATAGAGGGAAATGGTGGTGTGTTCATACGATGTCTGACCTTGAAACATTTCCACTTCCTATCCAAATTGAAAGTTCATTATCCGCTGATTTAAGGGTACATTAGAAGTCTTTTCTCCATGCAGAGTCATGAGCCTCTGTGTGTGACTGAAGAAGAAATTGGATAGATAACAGCCTCTTTTATTCTTGAGTGCGACGTTTCTTACGTCCTCTTGTACCGTTGCTGTACCGATGCTGTCGAGACGTCGCACTCACGTATAAAACAGTTGTTTTTCATTGTATTTCCCAACTTCTAAAATGCGAACTCAGACGTTATTATCGATTGCTGATCATAATGGGTGTTGGCCAAGATGAGCGTATTCTTCCCGACAGATGTCGGTCGAGCCTGACCACTCGATCCCGCTAGTAGCCTCTAACGACAAGAGTAGATTGCTGAAGACGAATTCTTAACGGGGTCGTCTTGGGTCCAATCTTATTGCAGAACATTACAGACGCACAACTGCTTCAAGACACTATATGTATACCTCCGAAGACATGCCTCACATCACACCACGTCTATTCTGTTATAATAAATAATGAATGCGTTATGTCATGCAATTTTATTTTCAAAAGCAGAATGCCCTCCGATCACGGTTTTCGCTGGATCTCTTAACCCCTGAGGCCTGAAAAAAGATACCCTTTATTAACGCAGATGTTACATGCAACATATAGCGAAATTTAGACTCGTGATCATGTTACACACACACACACAGACACACAATGACTTGACAGTAGTAACGAACCGATAATGAATGTGTGCAATTGTAAAGGTGTGCAGACGTGGATTACTTTTGCAAGTGAATGTCGTAAACAAATGAAGGGTTTTTTTTATACGAAGTTCTATAAAGCATCACACATGCACATACACAAACACACTCTCACACAGTCACCGACACTCACCTTTTTCGCAGCGGCAGGTGTTACACCCTCTCTTGCTCTTTACATATCCATAGGGACATCGTTTACGACACAGCTGCTTACGACAACGCGGAGGCTGGCACTTGCAGGTTGGACATCCACCCCTTTCTTCCCGACTGTATTTACATCTTCGAGCACAGCGTACGCGGGGGCACCGTGATTCTGCCTTGCATTCACACGTCTGACAGCCGTTTATTATCTTGTATCCATTTTCACACGGTCTACACCTGAACACAGGACAGGCAGGAGGGGGATTACACTCACAGGTTTGACATCCATTTCTTTCTTTCCGTCCGTACTTGCATGCGTTTTCACACCGTATGGAAGGACATTGTTGGTTATCCTTGCATTCACAGGACTGACAGCCGTCTATTATCTTGTATCCATTTTCACACGGTATGCACTTTAGTAACGGACAAACTGTTGGAGGATTGCATTCGCAAGTCTGACATCCATCTTTTTCTTTCCGCTGATACACCGCTGAACCACGCATGTGCAGACAGTACACCCGCCTACCTGCTTGCAATCCAGCTTCGAATGTACCGCGCATTGTGGTAACGGTGGACACGAAGTTGATGTTGGTACTACAGAGAAGGAAAAAAAATATACATACAACGGAAGTCATTATTTGGATTGGGAAAGGATATATAAATTCAGGTAACCGAGGTTCACTATAATGCATTTATTCAGCTATCAAATCTGTAGTTTCCTGTTTCTTATGTTAAGAATCGTGCCCGGTTCAAACTGCAACGGACCATTTGTCCCTAAACGTGGCCCTAAATGTACTCATCATCTCAACTGACAAAAATCAGATGCGAACATAACACTGAACTGTCGTTATAAGGAACCCAAAGTGGTAGCAGAGCATATCTCGTTACGACTGTAAATATACACCAGAACTGTTCGTTATACCCATCAGTTCGATATGTGCGTGTTCGTTATAAACTGTTGTAATTATGATTGTGGTATATTTATTTGTGTTCCATGAGTGACGTGCCTTAGTACGTGAGACATACATTGTGTCTGTCAACGTGGGATCTGACAGTGTGTCAACTCCGCTGTAAGTTATAATAATAATAATAGCTCGGATGTAGTAAGTGAGTGAATTAAGTTTTACGTCGCTTTCAGCAACGTTCCATCAATATCACAACTTCAAAGATTCTACCAATAAAGGCAGTCTAAGTAAACTTAGTCTCAGTGTATTTCGTTACACTCCACCACTGGGTGAGTGAGTGAGTTTAGTTTTACGCCGCACTCAGCAATATACCAGCTATATGGCGTCGGTCTGTAAATGGTCGAGTCTGGACCAGACAATCCAGTGATCAACAACATGAGCATCGATCTGCGCAATTGGGGCCGCTGACATGCCCCAACCAAGTCAGCAAGTCTGACCACCCGATCCCGTTAGTCGCCTCTTACGACAAGCATAATCGCCTTTTATGGGAAGCATGGATTGCTGAAGGCTTATTCTACCCCGAGGCCTTCACGGGTCCCACCACTAAGTCTAACGAAACCTAATAGAAGGTCGCGTCAGGTATCCTTCGAGCGGCCTATGACCGACACAAATACGCATACAACACAGTTATTTGACATGCAGTATATACACTTTGGGGTTTCTGTTGACATGGTTACCATTAGATAATATTTCCGCAAGATGACATTCTGGAATATTGCCAAAAATACCATTTTCAGCGACTGTTTACTCACCCTTGTCATGGTTGTACGTACGCCGTGTGCATCACCCAGACGCAAGCATCCAGGTACGTTCAGAATCGTTCAGGTACGAATCTTTTCGAGATTAAAAGTTGAAACGGTATGTGCGAATGTCCACTTTTAGGGATTTGGTAAGCTGCGTGCTGCTTGGCCAATCTCAAAGGTTACCTGACGCGTAATCCCATTAGGTTTTGTTAGACTCTGTAGTGGAGTGTAACGAAAAGTACGGAGGATAAGTTTACTTAGACTGCCAATAAAAGGGTTTGTCACGGTGACGAAAGAACGCTTTAACCACCGGGCTACCCCGACCGTTCCTCAACTCGGCTGTAAATTAAAACAGTTAAGACAACATGCTTACATGGGCAGCTGATGCATCTGCATGGCCAACATTCTGTGTCACTTCCACATTGACATATCTCCGAACACAGTCTGCATGGCTCGGAAGTAGCTAAAGAAAGACACATCGTACAGGTCAACGCCAGGATTCAACTGTAGGTGTGTCATGTTTTGCCTGGAAAGTCTAAAACTAGCCTGATTTCCTTATATATTTAATGCATTTACCTGACGGGTGATTTCGATAATAATAAATGTGAATTTATAATACACCTTTTCCATGACCTATCCCACCGGGTACCCATTTTCTGTTAGTTGAACAGAGGCAATTTTGAAAATGCATCAGGTGTGTTTTTTATGGTTAAAACTTCCAAACTATGAGGACAACATTTTTTATGATGTGGTCATACTCTGACATATCACACTTTATACCATTAGAATAACAGGTCGAGTCTGGTTCAAACAAACCAGCAGCTGACGTTATGAACAATCATCTATGCAATTGTGATACGATGACGAGTCAAAACTCCTATCCCCTCGATATAGGTTAATCTCCCGATTCTCGGTCTGTGAAATACAGAAGCACAATGTGAACCAAATTCGGAACCGAATCACCTTTAGCGGATTCCGGCATGAAATATTTTGTTGTATATAGTATGTTATGCTGCACGCGGTGGCAATATGTAATTACGGCGATTGACTGATTACCTGTTTACGAAAGAGTGTAACCTCTGTTCCCAGGACGCCTCGATAATCACAAAGCAATCTTACAGGTATTAATCCATTCGGAAAATGCAGAAAATGATTAAGGTAACGATATAGTCCATTGAGTTTCGAGCACATGTACATTCGCTCTGTATTCGCTTTAACAACGTTATATTACCTTCCGAGCCAGCCAACAGTACACAGGCAACCAGGACGATCAGGATACCCATGGCTGTGTGCTCTCCGTACAAGGACGCTCACAGTTGTAGAGAGTTAAACATCAGTAAACAGGTACTGTTTGTTAAGGGTACAAAGCAAACAAACGCCGAGTCAGTCAGTTTAAAGATCCGATTTTGTTGTATTTTTTGGGTGGGTTGGTGTGTTGTTAGTAGTTGCGTCCTTACCAACGAAAGGGCGATGCGGTGTGAACAGTTTTGAAGCATTTAAAGCTGAGTTTATTATTTCTGAAATGAAAGAATAAAGAGTTTTTGAGATATTTTGTTTGCACACATTGTCTCTTCTATGATTTTGTTTAGAGTGAGTGAGTGAGTGAGTTAATATTTAACGTCACATCGGCAATATCTCAGCCATATCGTGACGAGAACGTTAAATACTGAAATGAAATATATGGATACTATAAAAACCTGTCAACGACGGACAGTAAAACAACTAGAGTTGGATTAAAACTAGTGTGGAATGTTAAAACTAATATCACTATTCGGACAATACAACATAAAATCAGGCTACAGATTGCCAACAACTGAAGGTAGATCACCATACTAGGGACCATGGGGACTTACGGTACCTTTGCTGCCTGCATGGACCCTAGTTGGATTTACAACATCCCTTCAGCTGTCAGCAATTTAGTCACATCTAGCCAAAAATTAAAAATACACATATACTACGATTAAGAACAATGGAAAGTTTAAATTTACTGTAAATGCTTTTGGACTTACGTACCCTCTCAGGAGTGAGTGAGTTAATATTTACCGTCACATCGGCAATATTGCAGCCATATCGTGACGAGAACATACATGACAAAAAGGAATATATATGCATATTATGAACACCCTGTCTACGAAGGACAGTAAAACCACAAGACTATCACAGTTAATATTAAAACTAGTGTGGAAACTTATAAAAATATAACAGTAGCATTATTTGGACAATACAATATAAAAACAGGCCATAGATCGCCAACAACAGAGGGTAGATCACCATACCAGGGACCATGGGGACTTACAGTACCTCTGCTACCTGCATGGTCCCTGGCTGGATTTACACCATCCCCTCAGCTGTTGGCGACTGTATGCTAGATTAGCCACAAATTAAAATGACACATATTCTACGATTAAAAAAGTGAAAGATTGAATCTGACTTAAATCGTTTTGGGACTTACGTACCCTCTCAGGAGGACAATAATTTTACGGTACTTCAACCCCCTTCGAGGATACAGCCACTAACAATCTCAGTTGCTAATTCAACTTCCAATAATAAAATACTTATTTATTTACATGTCAGTCAATAAAGTCAATTCTTTTAAAAATGCAATAATTAAATGAGAACTTACATTACTAAAAAGGTCCTTCATAGTTCTTGATTTAAAATAATTGTCCCTTGTGATGGAATATTCAACACAGTCAAGCAAGACATGCTTGACCGTGATTATTTCATCACAAGGGACGCAGAACGGAGGATCCTCACCTTTCAAAAGATATTCATGCGTATACCTAGTGTGGCCAATACGACATCGTCGTATAATGACCTCTTCAAATCTGGACCGACATCCCAAGTAGGTGTAACCAACAAATGGTTTTATTGCATGTAATTTATTGATACCTACCTGGGTGTCCCACTTCTTCTGCATGAGATCACGAATGTAAGATCTAATGGTGGCTTTATAATCACTGTAAGGAATAAGAAGTGGTGATACAGATTTGTTGAGCGCTGCTTTAGCAGCAAGGTCAGCCAATGTGTTACCAGAGATTCCAACATGGCTGGGTAACCAACAGAAGACGATGTCGTATTGGCCTGTTGCAAGATAATTATAAAGTTCAATAATTTCTATTAAAAGTGGATGTTTACATGCTAGGTTTTTAATAGCCTGAAGGCAAGAAAGAGAGTCTGAATAGATTATGTACTGTTTATGTTTAGGATGTCTTTGGATATATTTAAGGGCTGTTAATATGGCGTTAGCTTCAGCTGTAAAAATAGAACTATTGTCTGGTAATCTAGAAGATATTGTTCTGGATCCAATGACAGTAGCACAAGCCACTGCGCCACCGCCCTTAGACCCATCTGTAAATAAGGATTTATAACCGCAATATTTATGTTTCAACTGATTATATTCTTGTTTGTATTGTAGTTCGTTAGTTTCTGATTTTTTAAATGTACTTAATGTTAGGTCAACTTGTGGCCTAACCAATTGCCAAGGAGGAGAAGAAAGAAGACGGGAAGGAGCTATGTTTTCCAGCTCAATGCCGGCCGAAGAAAGAAAGGGTTTAATTCTGTGTCCGAGAGGTGGAACAAGAGAACACTTTTTGTTGTATAAATCCTCGTAGAGAGGATTGAAAACACAGTTATATGCCGGGTTAGATTTGTTAGAGTATAGTTTTGTAGCATATTGTACAGATAATTTTATACGTCGCTGAGTGAGAGATGGCTCATCTGCCTCGACATAGAGACTGTCAACGGGAGAAGTTCGAAAAGATCCAAGACATAATCTTAGACCTTGATGATGGATGGAATCTAACATTTTGAGACTGCTTTTACAGGCTCCACCATATACAATGGAACCATAGTCAAGTTTGGAGCGAATGAGTGATCTGTATAAGTGAAGTAGGGTGGTTTGATCGCCTCCCCATTTTGAATTGGAAACAACTTTTAACAAGTCGAGTGCCTTCAAACATTTAACTTTAAGGGATTTAATATGTGGCAAGAACGTCAAGTGGGAGTCAAATATAAGACCCAGAAACTTGGCCTCTTTAACAACTTTAATAGGTGTGCCGTTTAGATACAGTTCAGGGTCCTTATGTGGTTTGTATTTACGGCAGAAATGTATACAATTAGTTTTTGACTTAGAAAATTTAAAGCCGTTTTCCAAACACCATTTGTTTATCTTGTTCAGACACAACTGCATTTGCCGTTCAATAGTATGCATGTTTTTACCTCGACATGAAATGTTAAAATCATCCACAAAAAGTGATCCATCAATTGAATCGTTTAAAACCTTTGATAAACTGTTTATCTTGATGCTAAAAAGTGTAACAGACAAAATACTGCCTTGTGGTACACCCTGATCCTGACTGTAATGATCAGACAGGGTAGAACCCACACGGACTTGAAATTGTCTATCATTTAAAAAGTTGGCTATAAATTGAGGCAATCGGCCTCGCAATCCGAAGTCATGTAAATCTTTTAAAATCCCATGTTTCCAAGTGGTGTCATATGCTTTTTCTAGATCAAAAAAGATCGACACAGCGTGCTGTTTGTTAATTAATGCGTTTTTTACAAATGATTCCAAACGAACTAAGTGATCGACTGTACTTCTGTTTTTACGGAAACCACACTGTATATCTGTGATAAGGTTATTAGTTTCCAAGTACCAAACAAGTCGATTATTTATCATGCGTTCCATGGTCTTGCAAACACAGCTTGTCAATGAAATCGGACGATAATTGGACGGATCCGTATGATCACGTCCAGGTTTAGGTATGGGTACCACTATTGCATCACGCCATGAAGAAGGAAATTTCCCGGAAGTCCAAATATCATCAAATATATACAAGAGCGTCTCTAAACAGGATTCTGGTAAGTGCTTCAGAAGTTGATAATGTATGTTATCAGCTCCTGTAGCAGTGTCGTGAGCTTGATCAAGAGCAGTATGGAGTTCATGAATAGAAAATGTTTCATTATAATCTTCCCCATTATCAGAATTGAAATTAATTGTTTTCTTTTCTTCTTGTTTTTGATACTGCTGGAATTTAGGTAAATAGTTGGAAGAGGAAGAGTGTTTAGCAAGGGTTTCACCCAGTTTATTTGCAATATCAGATTTATCCGTAAGTAACTGATCTCCATGTTTAAGATGATGGACTGTAGATTTAGTACCTTTACCTTTAATTTTCTGCACCATGTTCCATACCTTGGACATGGGTGTCCGAGAATGTATTTTGGATACATAATTTTGCCAAGATTGGCGTTTGTTCTGTTTAAAAGTACGCCGTGCTTTAGCGTTTAAAATTTTAAATTTATTTAAATTATGCACCATAGGATGGCGACGGAAATAATGTTCTGCTTTTTTCCTTGCCTTCCTAGCTTGTTTGCACTCATCGTTGAACCATGGTTTTCTTATGTGTGGAACTACAGAGGACATTGGTATACACTCATCAGCTATGGAATTCAGTTCATCAGAGAAGCATTTAATAGCATCGGGAACGTCAATAAAAAGCCCAGGTTGAAGTTTTTCAGCACACAGTGTTTCATATAAAGCCCAGTTAGCCCTTTTAAAATTTCGCCTTGATGATGGAGGAACATCGGATGGAGTTACAGCTTTTAATACAGTAGGAAAATGGTCACTTCCACAGAGGTCATCGTGGACTGACCATTCGAATTCATTTAGTAGTTCTGAATTTGTGAGTGACAAGTCGAGAGCAGAATAGGTCCCTGTACCAGGATGTAAATATGTGCTGGAACCATCATTATAAATACATAAATCATTGTCAGAACAAAAATCCTCCAATAACTTACCTTTAGTGTTTGTAGTTACACTACCCCAGAGTGGGTTGTGTCCATTTAAATCTCCCATTATAATACAGGGCTTCGGGAGTTGGTCATATAGAGCTTGAAGATCAGTTTTGGCAAACGTCGAAGACGGCGAAATATAAAGAGAGCATAGCGTAAACGCTACATGTAAAGTAACTCTCACTGCCACAGCCTGCATATTAGTATCAAGTGAAACATGGCTTTGAACAACGTTCCGTCTGACTAGAACGGATGATCCGCCAGTGGCCCTATCACCCGGAGGTGAAAAACAATGATATGCATTAAATTGACGAAGGTCAAATGTATCTGTTTGTTTTAAATATGTCTCTTGGAGACATATCGCTGAAGGTGTAAAATCTTGGACTAATAGCTGTAATTCATGTAAATTAGTCCTCAGTCCTCTGCAGTTCCACTGTATAATATTATTAGAATAAACTATCTTTTGGGGGGATTTATTGGGGATCTACCCCGCACTCTTTTGGAGGGCGACAAGCTATGTGCCCTAGAATGGACGTTTTCAGAAATGTCCATGTCTTCAAGAGACCCGTATTTATTAAACAGTTGAATTTTGTTCTGTGACCCTTTAGGAGCTCTGCCACTTTGTGGTTTTGAAGCATCAGGCTTTGGCTTCGGTTTACTTTTCACAGTTTGTTGACTATCAGCTGTCGATTGAGACTTTGAGTGTGACTGAGATGATGATTTGTGATCAGAAGAAGACTTTGAGGTACTAGGAAGTGATTCCTCAGTCTGAGATGATATGGCAGGGTACAAATGCTGTGGAGAATCACAATTTACCCAAGTCAAGGTAGTTTGGCAGCCTGTGGATGATTTTGTTATTTTAGGGGTAGACTCCAATGAAGTTTTTGCCACTGTAGCATAACTTTCTGGAAGATCAGACCTCTTTACCATTTTTTTTGCCTCAGAAAAGGAGATGTTTTGAGTAAACTTTATTCTGTTTATCTCCATTTGCTCTTTCCAAACAGGACACTGTTTTGAAAATGAGGAGTGGTCGCCTGAGCAGTTGATGCATTTTTTGACGTTACTGTCACAATCTTCTGTTGTGTGTGTCTTTTCACTGCAGTGAGCACACACAACAGACAATGTGCAAGTATTGACACCGTGGCCGAACTTTTGGCATTTGAAACACCGAAGGGGATTCGGAATGTACTTTTCCACACTGATATTACAGTATCCAGCTTTAAGTGATGTTGGAGCACTAGGTGATGAGAAAGAAAACAGATAGGTATTGGTTTGAATAGTTGTGTTGTTTTTACGGGCTGTGAAACGTTTGACATATAATACACCCTGATCTTTCATTTCGGAAGCGATATCAAGTTCAGACATGTCTGCCAGTAAGCGATCTCGGTCACGTACGATTCCCTTGCTCGTGTTCAGTGTTTTGTGGGCCGTGACAGTAACCGGAGTGCCAACGAAAGTGTCAGTGTTCAAAAGGTTCGTTGACTGTTGCCTTTTGGCGCACTCGATCAACAGTGCACCAGAACGTAATTTTCTAATGTTCTTTACATCACCGGCAATGCCTTGAATACCTTTAGACACCGCAAAAGGGTTTAACTTCAAAGGTGCATTATCTTTGGTCTCAATGACAATAAAACGTGGCCAGTAGTCAATGTGTTTAGACGTTCTGAGGTCATCAACAGGGTCATTTTCAAGAGGACGTTTACTCTTTTTAGTGGGGGTTTCGTAAGCCATGGTGAGTTATTTAGGTTTCATCATCCGAGCTCCCCACCCACCACGGAGTATCACAAGGACAATGCTAAAGCAAGCGGGCCTCCAGCCTGCAGCACCAAGGATACCCGGATGATATACTCCAGCAGAAGAATTATGAATAATTGATCCACCAGATTGGCCCATGAGCCATCGCCTTCTGGGCATACGACTCTAGGCAAAGTTTTGAACGTCAGAATTCAAATCAAACATGTTTATAAAAATATAACCAAGACCAAAATTACATCCATTTCAAATTATACTTGTGCAATGATAAATATACATAGATTCCATGCACAGGGCTTGGCATGACCAGCCGATTGGTCGAACCGGGCCCATTCGACCACCCGTCTAGGCGAAGTCAGGGCCAAAGTGGTGTATTGAGCAACAGGAACACGGTTGCAAGCTCCTATTGCCCTCAACCACCAGGATCCCTTCCTCCGCCGACACGGGCCGCAACCCACGGCAAACGGGTTGGTGGACCAAATATCCCCCCGGGTCCACTACGGGGGTGTCGGCGAGCTCTTAGCGTGACCCAGCACCCACCACGAGGAGGTGGCTCGCCACGGGTGCCTTTTGTTTAGATGTGTACGTCGCCATGTGCACAGGGAAACATTTGATTGAGTCGTATTGCATTGGTTTGGACCTAAACATCTTGACTTGACTCTTGAACTAAAATATGCTAGACAAAAATAGCTTTGTAAATTTTGGATACATGTATATTTTGAAATTAAGAATACTGGTCTATTTATTTATTAAAGGTCACATGCAACCAAAATATCAAACATAATTAAAACACATTTATCACTTATTCCTGACATATAATATACACTGCTGCTTTTGAGAAAAATAATAAACAAAATAAACATAAGCGTACAATCGCGATTCAAAAGTGTAGTTTTTTGTACTTGGGCTTACTTCCCCCGAAACGAAGCCTTCGGGAGATCGAACCCAGTCAAAGCGGGTGGATATGCACTCAAGTGTAACGACGGCTTCCGATTGGCTGTTTCATTTGCTGATATGCTAAGGGTTCATTGTGTGTACAGAAAGATGATCTGTTTGATGGGCATTTTAGAAGTATAGCGAGTCACAAGAAAGTAAGATTCTTTATGGATAACAACTTGTTTTGTGTACTTGATACGTCGTTTCAGTATGGATTCATACACTGTTGTCAAACAAAATCATATACACTAAATAAAAGAAGTCGTTATCCATGAAGAATGTATATAGAGATGTTGGGTTTGGAAAATACATATTCTCTGAATTTGCACTCGATCCAATGAAAAATCATGTCAGTAGAGATGGTAAACTACTGCGTGGCTGGAATCTGCCATTCGTCCAAGTACAAAGCAGGACGTGAAACTGACAAGAGTTTGCACCAGTTTCCGTCAGATCCAGCCATCCGAAAAAAAGAATGTAGTTTGTTTGCAACCCACAGACATAAGAAAATGTCATGTGTACGTGTATCACACGTGCCTAATTACATAATGTGGCAGAGACAGGACTCGGGTGCACGAGTCATAAATCAACTTATTTTCTTTATGTCGCACAGTCTATAGGTGTTAAGTTCAAATTGCAAGTGGTCAGTGATTGAAGCTGTGTACTGCATGTTGTCTTTAGCAGACAGGCAGACATAAAGGGGTGAATAAACCAGACACTGAGCTTTCTCTGTGGCAGAGACTGCTTACCACAATCAACAAGCTTTTTACGTAACAAGTAGATTATTTACACGTTTGTGTACACAACCAAGATTAGACTACTGCTCACGACCTCAGACGCTGGGCATGGATACTGTTTCAAGCTCCGCGAACCTATTCACTGCGCATGCGTTATAGACGCAGCGCAGCACAGCTGTTGAAACCAGTTTTTCCCCAGCGCTGGGGGGAATTTAGTGAAACGTTTGAACTCCGATTTCGCTGGCATTTTTTCATCACGTTTTTTTTTCAACTTTATAGGTTGATTTGGCATTTTTTATGATTTGCTTCGGTAAGTGCATACCGAAAGGTACCAGAATCTGCAAAGTTGTGTTTTACGTTGCATGTGACCTTTAACAATCTGATGAAATATCACTCATAAAAATACCAATATCCCTAAATTAGTTGTCCACTATATATGTTCCCTTCAGTTAGTTATAACGAATATTGCTTAACGCCGCAATAGTCCGCTGTGTAAAGAATCAGATCAGACAATCCAGTGACCACCTGATCCCTCTTACGACAAGCATGGATTACTGAAGACCAGTTCTAATCCGGATATTCACGGGCATCACTCACTGTGGGGACACGTACTCCCTGCACTTGACAACAGATTTTTTTCATCGCTGTTGCTATCTCCAATCGCCGTTTGTGTCTCATGTGTTGTGGAGCTCCGCTGTACTGTAACTATTGTGGGTTAGAAAAATGCAAACGCAATATTCGAAAAATCAAAATAAAAGTAAGCTTACATGTCATTAAGTGTTCGTGTTTATGCCTTCAATTTAAAAAAAACGTAACAAAAAGCCAGAGTTGCGCTTCTTTTACTGTTAAGTATATTTAACAGTAGTCTAAACACGCTTAAAACGAACACACCACTATGTTGGTTGGCGGTGAGTTGAATATGTCAGCATGTATGGTCCCACCCAGATTGTATCACATATTTCAGCACGGCTCCCCTGGGAGCTGCATTCGCCGCCTTACACGCACATCCTGCATGTCGTTGGATAGCGGGACCCTTGCGCGTCACGTAGAATTTTTCCGTTTCTTTTTTGGCAAATTTATAGCCGAGCAATTAAGGTTTGTGTGATTTTAGGCCGTCTGAATTTCTTCCACAGGAGTCTCGGTGGAAGACTTTTCTTCCTCCCAGTCTCCAGTGGAAGTCGCTCGCGCCATTGTATTTTGGAAGCCTTTTACTTTGTGATATCTATGCATGTTATACATGGTTGGAAACCCGATCCAACGCTCTCTCCAAAAAATGCAAACGTGATTCTAATGCTGCCCCTGGTAACCAGTCCAGATTGAATCTCCGACATGATGGTTTGTGTAATTTTGTTGAACTTCAATTCTTCTATATCATAGCAGTCATCATGCCACCATAGCCCGGTCATGATGTAATGGCAACCACTCTTACGATTCACCTTAGAAAATGCATTTCTATACTGCGTTTGAAAACCATTTAAAGCTTGTGTCAGACAGTGTATAAAACGCACACTTTGCGCATTTGTTGGTGGAGCTATATGGGTATTAATGTGCGAAATGTAACAAATACCGCAGGTGATATAGGTTGGCGGAATTTAGATGAATCTGTTCACCGGCTATACCGGCGTCGTTAATATTTACAACTACAAAGCATTTGCAAGGTGATTCATGTGGTATTCTGGAAATGTATAACATGCTGGTGTGCAACATTAGACATTCGCGCTACACAGGAATCAATATACGTGACAGAGCTAAAGTTGCAACAAATTGGAATAAAGCCATAAAAGCAACGCTTGAAAGCGCGGCTCTGCCAAGGTGTAATGTGCATTCGAGTCGTGAGTGAGTTAATATTTAACGTCACATCGGCAATATTGCAGCCATATCGTGACGAGAACATACGTGACAAAAAGAATATATATCCACATTATGAAGAACCTGTCTACGAAGGACAGTAAAACCACCAGAGTATCACAGTTATTATTAAAACTAGTGTGGAAACTTAAAAAAAATAATAGTGTCACAGCACAATATGTGAGACAGCACAATATAAAAACAGGCCATAGATCGCCAACAACAGAGGGTAGATCACCATACTAGGGGCCATGGGGACTTACAGTACCTCTGCTACCGGCATGGTCCCTAGTTGGATTTACACCACCCCTCAGCTGCTGGCGACTGTATGCAAGATTAGCCACAAATTACAATGACACATATACTACAGCTAAAAAATATGGAAGATTAAATCTGATTCCAAATGTTTTGGGACTTACGTATCCTCTCAGGAGGACAATAATTTTACGGTACTTCAACCCCCTTCGAGAATACAGCCACTAACAATGTTATCTGCAAATTCAACTTCCAATCATAAAATATTTATCTATTTACAAGTCCTGAAACAGATGTAATTCTTTTAAAAACGCAATGATTAAATGACAACTAACAGTACTAAAAAGATCCTTCATACTTCGTGATGTAAAATATTTATCCCTTGTGATGGAATATTCAACACAGTCAAGCAAAACATGCTTGACTGTAATTCTTTCATCACAAGGGATACAAAACGGAGGATCCTCACCTTTTAACAAGTACTCATGTGTATACCGCGTATGGCCAATGCGACATCGTCGCATAATGACCTCCTCAAATCTGGACTGACAACCCAAGTAGGTGTAACCAATATACGGTGTTATTACATGTAATTTATTTATACCTACTTGAGTGTCCCACTTCTTCTGCATTCGATCATGGATATAAGATCTAATTGTAGCTTTGTAATCTGAATATAGAAGGAGAAGTGGTGTCACAGATTTGTTGAGTGCTGCCTTGGCAGCAAGATCAGCCAGTGTATTCCCTGAAATGCCTACGTGGCTGGGTAACCAACAGAAGACGATGTCGTATTGGCCAGTAGCAAGATCATTATACAATTCAATAATTTCAATTAAAAGTGGATGTTTACAAGAACTATTTTTAATAGCCAGAAGGCAAGAAAGAGAGTCTGAATAGATTATATTTTGTTTACGTTTAGGGTGTCTTTGAATATATCTGAGAGCTGTTAATATGGCGTTTGCCTCTGCTGTAAAAATAGAACTGTTATCTGGAATTCTAGAAGATATTGTTCTGGATCCAATGACAAGCCACAGCACCACCATCCTTGGACCCATCTGTAAATAAAGATTTATAATTGCTATATTTATGTTTCAGTTGATTATATTCTTGTTTATATTGTAGTTCATTTGTTTCTGATTTTTTAAATTTAGTTAATGTTAGGTCAACTTGTGGCTTGACCAGTTGCCAAGGAGGAGAAGAAAGAAGACGGGAAGGGGCTATATTATCCAGCTCAATGCTGGCAGCAGAAATAAGTGGTTTTATTCTGAAACCAAGAGGCGGAACAAGAGAAGATTTCTTATTGTATAAATCCTCATACAGAGGATTGAAAACACAGTTATACGCAGGATTTGACTCATTGGAATATAGTTTTGTTACATATTGTAAAGCTAATTTTATACGTCGCTGCTCAAGAGATGGTTCATCAGCCTCGACATACAGGCTGTCAACAGGTGAAGTTCGAAAGGAGCCAAGACAAAGTCTTAGACCTTGATGATGGACAGAATCTAATAGGTTTAAGCTGCTCTTGCAGGCTCCACCATATACAATTGAGCCATAATCTAGCTTCGACCGGACAAGCGATCTATACAGGTGTAAAAGGGTAGCTTGATCCCCTCCCCACTTTGAATTAGACACGACTTTCAATAAATCAAGTGCCTTCAGGCATTTAGTTTTTAGGGATTTGATATGTGGAAGAAAAGTTAAATGAGAGTCAAAAATCAGACCTAAGAACTTTGCCTCCTTGACAACTGTGATGGGAGTGCCATTTAAAAACAGTTCTGGGTCCTTATGTGGTTTATATTTACGGCAAAAATGTATGCAATTAGTTTTTGATTTAGAAAATTTAAAGCCGTTCTCAAGACACCATTTATCTATTTTCTTTAAACATAACTGCATTTGCCGTTCAATAGTATGCATATTTTTCCCCCGACAAGAAATATTAAAATCATCCACAAATAATGATCCATCGATTGAATCGTTTAAAACTTTTGATAAACTGTTAATCTTGATACTAAATAAGGTCACATACAAAATACTGCCTTGTGGAACACCCTGATCCTGACTGTAATGATCAGACAGGGTGGAACCCACTCGGACTTGAAATTGTCTGTCATTTAAAAACTTGGCTATAAATTTAGGTAAACGACCTCGTAATCCGAAGTCATGTAAATCTTTTAAGATGCCATATTTCCATGTGGTGTCATATGCTTTTTCAAGATCAAAAAAGATAGACACTGCATGTTGTTTAGTAATTAGAGCGTTTTTGACAAATGATTCTAAACGTACTAAGTGATCAACGGTACTTCTGTTTTTACGGAAACCACACTGAATATCTGTGATCAGATTATTGGTTTCCAAGTACCAAACAAGTCGATTATTAATCATGCGTTCCATGGTCTTGCAAACACAGCTGGTAAGCGAAATAGGTCGATAGTTCGAAGGATCGGTATGATCACGTCCAGGTTTAGGGATAGGGACTACTATAGCATTATGCCATGAAGAAGGAAAGTTACCAGAAGTCCAAATATCATCAAAAATGTTTAACAGTGTCTCTAAACATGATTCCGGTAAGTGTTTCAGGAGCTGATAATGTATGTTATCAGCTCCTGTAGCAGTATCGCGAGCTTGTTCTAGAGCAGTAAAGAGCTCATGAACAGAAAATATTTCATTGTAATCTTACCCATTATCTGAATTAAAATTAATAGATTTCATTTCCTGTTGTTCTTTATATTTTTGGAATTGAGGTACATAATTCGATGAGGAAGAGTGTTTGGCTAAAGTTTCTCCAAGTTTATTTGCAATATCAGATTTACTAGTTAATAATGCATCTTCGGCTTTGAGATGTTTAATGCAATTGTGAGGGCCCTTACCTTTTATTTTCTGGATCATATTCCATACCTTTGATATTGGTGTTCGGGAATTTATTTTCGACACATAATTGCGCCAGGATTGGCGCTTACTGTACTTAAAAGTACGCCGTGCCTTAGCATTTAAAATTTTGAAATTATTCAAATTATGGACCATGGGGTGGCGACGGAAATAACGCTCAGCTTTCTTCCGTGCCTTCCTAGCCTGTTTGCAGTCATCTGTAAACCATGGTTTTTGGATGTGTGGAACTGCAGAAGATTTAGGGATACACTCATCAGCAATGTTTACTAGTTCATCAGAGAAATCTTTTATAGGATCAGGACTTTCTAACAAAAGTTCAGATTTAAGTCTGCTACAACACAACGTTTGATACAAAGGCCAGTTAGCCTTTTTAAAGTTCCATCTGGAAAATGGGGTAATATCAGATGGGTTCACAGGTGTTAGAATTGTAGGGAAATGGTCACTTCCACAGAGGTCATCATGAACTGACCATTCAAATTCATTCAGTAGGTTAGAGTGAGTGAGTTAATATTTAACGTCACATCGGCAATATTGCAGCCATATCGTGACGAGAACATACATGACAAAAAGGAATATATATGCATATTATGAACACCCTGTCTACGAAGGACAGTAAAACCACAAGACTATCACAGTTAATATTAAAACTAGTGTGGAAACTTATAAAAATATAACAGTAGCATTATTTGGACAATACAATATAAAAACAGGCCATAGATCGCCAACAACAGAGGGTAGATCACCATACCAGGGACCATGGGGACTTACAGTACCTCTGCTACCTGCATGGTCCCTGGCTGGATTTACACCATCCCCTCAGCTGTTGGCGACTGTATGCTAGATTAGCCACAAATTAAAATGACACATATTCTACGATTAAAAAAGTGAAAGATTGAATCTGACTTAAATCGTTTTGGGACTTACGTACCCTCTCAGGAGGACAATAATTTTACGGTACTTCAACCCCCTTCGAGGATACAGCCACTAACAATCTCAGTTGCTAATCAAACTTCCAATAATAAAATACTTATTTATTTACATGTCAGTCAATAAATTCAATTCGTTTAAAAATGCAATAATTAAATGAGAACTTACATTACTAAAAAGGTCCTTCATAGTTCTTGATTTAAAATAATTGTCCCTTGTGATGGAATATTCAACACAGTCAAGCAAGACATGCTTGACCGTGATTATTTCATCACAAGGGACGCAGAACGGAGGATCCTCACCTTTCAAAAGATATTCATGCGTATACCTAGTGTGGCTAATACGACATCGTCGTATAATGACCTCTTCAAATCTGGACCGACATCCCAAGTAGGTGTAACCAACAAATGGTTTTATTGCATGTAATTTATTGATACCTACCTGGGTGTCCCACTTCTTCTGCATGAGATCACGAATGTAAGATCTAATGGTGGCTTTATAATCACTGTAAGGAATAAGAAGCGGTGATACAGATTTGTTGAGCGCTGCTTTAGCAGCAAGGTCAGCCAATGTGTTACCAGAGATTCCAACATGGCTGGGTAACCAACAGGAGACGATGTCGTATTGGCCAGTTGCAAGATAATTATAAAGTTCAATAATTTCTATTAAAAGTGGATGTTTACATGCTAGGTTTTTAATAGCCTGAAGGCAAGAAAGAGAGTCTGAATAGATTATGTACTGTTTATGTTTAGGATGTCTTTGGATATATTTAAGGGCTGTTAATATGGCGTTAGCTTCAGCTGTAAAAATAGAACTATTGTCTGGTAATCTAGAAGATATTGTTCTGGATCCAATGACAGTAGCACAAGCCACTGCGCCACCGCCCTTAGACCCATCTGTAAATAAGGATTTATAACCGCAATATTTATGTTTCAACTGATTATATTCTTGTTTATATTGTAGTTCGTTAGTTTCTGATTTTTTAAATGTACTTAATGTTAGGTCAACTTGTGGCCTAACCAATTGCCAAGGAGGAGAAGAAAGAAGACGGGAAGGAGCTATGTTTTCCAGCTCAATGCCGGCCGAAGAAAGAAAGGGTTTAATTCTGTGTCCGAGAGGTGGAACAAGAGAACACTTTTTGTTGTATAAATCCTCATACAGAGGATTGAAAACACAGTTATATGCCGGGTTAGATTTGTTAGAGTATAGTTTTGTAGCATATTGTACAGATAATTTTATACGTCGCTGAGTGAGAGATGGCTCATCTGCCTCGACATAGAGACTGTCAACGGGAGAAGTTCGAAAAGATCCAAGACATAATCTTAGACCTTGATGATGGATGGAATCTAACATTTTGAGACTGCTTTTACAGGCTCCACCATATACAATGGAACCATAGTCAAGTTTGGAGCGAATGAGTGATCTGTATAAGTGAAGTAGGGTGGTTTGATCGCCTCCCCATTTTGAATTGGAAACAACTTTTAACAAGTCGAGTGCCTTCAAACATTTAACTTTAAGGGATTTAATATGTGGCAAGAACGTCAAGTGGGAGTCAAATATAAGACCCAGAAACTTGGCCTCTTTAACAACTTTAATAGGTGTGCCGTTTAGATACAGTTCAGGGTCCTTATGTGGTTTGTATTTACGGCAGAAATGTATACAATTAGTTTTTGACTTAGAAAATTTAAAGCCGTTTTCCAAACACCATTTATTTATCTTGTTCAGACACAACTGCATTTGCCGTTCAATAGTATGCATGTTTTTACCTCGACATGAAATGTTAAAATCATCCACAAAAAGTGATCCATCAATTGAATCGTTTAAAACCTTTGATAAACTGTTTATCTTGATGCTAAAAAGTGTAACAGACAAAATACTGCCTTGTGGTACACCCTGATCCTGACTGTAATGATCAGACAGGGTAGAACCCACACGGACTTGAAATTGTCTATCATTTAAAATGTTGGCTATAAATTGAGGCAATCGGCCTCGCAATCCGAAGTCATGTAAATCTTTTAAAATCCCATGTTTCCAAGTGGTGTCATATGCTTTTTCTAGATCAAAAAAGATCGACACAGCGTGCTGTTTGTTAATTAATGCGTTTTTTACAAATGATTCCAAACGAACTAAGTGATCGACTGTACTTCTGTTTTTACGGAAACCACACTGTATATCTGTGATAAGGTTATTAGTTTCCAAGTACCAAACAAGTCGATTATTTATCATGCGTTCCATGGTCTTGCAAACACAGCTAGTCAATGAAATCGGACGATAATTGGACGGATCCGTATGATCACGTCCAGGTTTAGGTATGGGTACCACTATGGCATCACGCCATGAAGAAGGAAATTTCCCGGAAGTCCAAATATCATCAAATATATACAAGAGCGTCTCTAAACAGGATTCTGGTAAGTGCTTCAGAAGTTGATAATGTATGTTATCAGCTCCTGTAGCAGTGTCGTGAGCTTGATCAAGAGCAGTATGGAGTTCATGAATAGAAAATGTTTCATTATAATCTTCCCCATTATCAGAATTGAAATTAATAGTTTTCTTTTCTTCTTGTTTTTGATACTGCTGGAATTTAGGTAAATAGTTGGAAGAGGAAGAGTGTTTAGCAAGGGTTTCACCCAGTTTATTTGCAATATCAGATTTATCCGTAAGTAACTGATCTCCATGTTTAAGATGATGGACTGTAGATTTAGTACCTTTACCTTTAATTTTCTGCACCATGTTCCATACCTTGGACATGGGTGTCCGAGAATGTATTTTGGATACATAATTTTGCCAAGATTGGCGTTTGTTCTGTTTAAAAGTACGCCGTGCTTTAGCATTTAAAATTTTAAATTTATTTAAATTATGCACCATAGGATGGCGACGGAAATAATGTTCTGCTTTTTTCCTTGCCTTCCTAGCTTGTTTGCACTCATCGTTGAACCATGGTTTTCTTATGTGTGGAACTACAGAGGACATTGGTATACACTCATCAGCTATGGAATTCAGTTCATCAGAGAAGCATTTAATAGCATCGGGAACGTCAATAAAAAGCCCAGGTTGAAGTTTTTCAGCACACAGTGTTTCATATAAAGCCCAGTTAGCCCTTTTAAAATTTCGCCTTGATGATGGAGGAACATCGGATGGAGTTACAGCTTTTAATACAGTAGGAAAATGGTCACTTCCACAGAGGTCATCGTGGACTGACCATTCGAATTCATTTAGTAGTTCTGAATTTGTGAGTGACAAGTCGAGAGCAGAATAGGTCCCTGTACCAGGATGTAAATATGTGCTGGAACCATCATTATAAATACATAAATCATTGTCAGAACAAAAATCCTCCAATAACTTACCTTTAGTGTTTGTAGTTACACTACCCCAGAGTGGGTTGTGTCCATTTAAATCTCCCATTATAATACAGGGCTTCGGGAGCTGGTCATATAGAGCTTGAAGATCAGTTTTGGCAAACGTCGAAGACGGCGAAATATAAAGAGAGCATAGGGTAAACGCTACATGTAAAGTAACTCTCACTGCCACAGCCTGCATATTAGTATCAAGTGAAACATGGCTTTGAACAACGTTCCGTCTGACTAGAACGGATGATCCGCCAGTGGCCCTATCACCCGGAGGTGAAAAACAATGATATGCATTAAATTGACGAAGGTCAAATGTATCTGTTTGTTTTAAATATGTCTCTTGGAGACATATCGCTGAAGGTGTAAAATCTTGGACTAATAGCTGTAATTCATGTAAATTAGTCCTCAATCCTCTGCAGTTCCACTGTATAATATTATTAGAATAAACTATCTTTTGGGGGGATTTATTGGGGATCTACCCCGCACTCTTTTGGAGGGCGACAAGCTATGTGCCCTAGAATGGACGTTTTCAGAAATGTCCATGTCTTCAAGAGACCCGTATTTATTTAACAGTTGAATTTTGTTCTGTGACCCTTTAGGAGCTCTGCCACTTTGTGGTTTTGAAGCATCAGGCTTTGGCTTCGGTTTACTTTTCACAGTTTGTTGACTATCAGCTGTCGATTGAGACTTTGAGTGTGACTGAGATGATGATTTGTGATCAGAAGAAGACTTTGAGGTACTAGGAAGTGATTCCTCAGTCTGAGATGATATGGCAGGGTACAAATGCTGTGGAGAATCACAATTTACCCAAGTCAAGGTAGTTTGGCAGCCTGTGGATGATTTTGTTATTTTAGGGGTAGACTCCAATGAAGTTTTTGCCACTGTAGCATAACTTTCTGGAAGATCAGACCTCTTTACCATTTTTTTTGCCTCAGAAAAGGAGATATTTTGAGTAAACTTTATTCTGTTTATCTCCATTTGCTCTTTCCAAACAGGACACTGTTTTGAAAATGAGGAGTGGTCGCCTGAGCAGTTGGTGCATTTTTTGACGTTACTGTCACAATCTTCTGTTGTGTGTGTCTTTTCACTGCAGTGAGCACACACAACAGACAATGTGCAAGTATTGACACCGTGGCCGAACTTTTGGCATTTGAAACACCGAAGGGGATTCGGAATGTACTTTTCCACACTGATATTACAGTAACCAGCTTTAAGTGATGTTGGAGCACTAGGTGATGAGAAAGAAAACAGATAGGTATTGGTTTGAATAGTTGTGTTGTTTTTACGGGCTGTGAAACGTTTGACATATAATACACCCTGATCTTTCATTTCGGAAGCGATATCAAGTTCAGACATGTCTGCCAGTAAGCGATCTCGATCACGTACGATTCCCTTGCTCGTGTTCAGTGTTTTGTGGGCCGTGACAGTAACCGGAGTGCCAACGAAAGTGTCAGTGTTCAAAAGGTTCGTTGACTGTTGCCTTTTGGCGCACTCGATCAACAGTGCACCAGAACGTAATTTTCTAATGTTCTTTACATCACCGGCAATGCCTTGAATACCTTTAGACACCGCAAAAGGGTTTAACTTTAAAGGTGCATTATCTTTGGTCTCAATGACAATAAAACGTGGCCAGTAGTCAATGTGTTTAGACGTTCTGAGGTCATCAACAGGGTCATTTTCAAGAGGACGTTTACTCTTTTTAGTGGGGGTTTCGTAAGCCATGGTGCAGTAGGTTAGAATCCGTGATTGATAAATCAAGTGCAGAATACGTTCCTGTACCCGGATGTAAATAGGTGTTAGAACCGTCATTAAATATGCATAAATCATTATCTGAACAGAACTCTTCCAATAATTTACCTTTAGCATTTGTAGTTGTACTACCCCAGAGAGGGTTATGGCCATTTAAGTCTCCCATAATAACACAAGGTTTGGGTAGCTGGTCATACAGAGATTGAAGGTCTGTTTTCTGAAACGTTGAAGACGGAGAAATGTACAAAGAGCATAAGGTAAATGCAACGTGTAATGTGAGACGTACTGCAACTGCTTGAAGATTAGATGTAAGTGTAACAGGGCTATGAATTACATTCTGATTGACTACGATAGAAGAACCTCCAGTGGCCCTATCGCCAGGAGGAGAAAAATAATGATATGAATTGTAATGGCGTAAGTTAATTTTGTCTGTTTGCTTTAAATACGTTTCCTGCAGACATAAAGCTGATGGTTTAAAGTCCTGGACCAATAATTGTAAGTCGTTAAAATTTGTCTTAAATCCCCTACAATTCCACTGAATCAGTGTTTGTGAATGAATCATCTCTTAGGCGGCTTAACTGGAGATCTGCCTCGCCCATTTCTTTTAGGCGACAAACTAGCAGGTCTACGATGGATGCTTTCTGAGACATCCATCTCTTCAAGTGATCCAAACTTATTGTAGACTTTGATTGGATCATCTGATCCTTTAGGTTGTCTACCCGGTAGATTAGATCGAGAAAATGAATCTGTTTTATACCTTGTTGGAGCAGTTTGTCCTTTTCCAGAATGTGTTTTTGATGGCTGTGAATGGTTCGTGGAAGGCAGTTTAGTTGTCACAGTAGGTGTTTCACGTGTCATAGAAGATGAAGATTCAGAAATCTGTGTCGATGGAATTTCAACAGTAGTCTGGGTAGCAGATTCAGATGGCACGACTGGTTGAGGAGTGACAGAGTTCACCCAAGTCAAATCTGTCTGGCACTGAATTGATGCAGTCGATGTTGAGACTGGGCGTGTTTTTGTTACAGATGCATATGTCTCAGTCTGTTCGTTATTTGGCACAAGTTTCTTTGCTTCCAGGTAAGTGATGTTCCTTGTGTATTTTAGTTTGTTGATTTCCATTTCTCGTTTCCAGACTGGACACGATTTACTGGAGGAAGAGTGAGGACCAGAACAGTTCTTGCACTTTTTGAAATCACTCTTACAATCTTCTGTGACATGACTAGTTTCACTACAGTGCGCACATGTGATACTATTTTTGCAGAAATTCACGCCATGGCCAAACTTTTGACATTTAAAACACCTCAAAGGATTCGGAATAAACATTTCAACATCAATTTTGCAATATCCTGCTTTGACTGATTTTGGTGCTGTTGGAGACGAAAATGAAAAAAGGTACGTATTTGTGTTGATTATTTCGGTACCCTGACGTCTGGTAAACCTTTTAACAAAGGTAACTCCCTGGTCTTTCATTTCACAACCAATATCCAATTCAGACATATCTTCAAAGAGTCTGTCTCGATCTCTTATGATACCTCTGCTAGTGTTGAGAGATCTGTGTGGAGAAACCTTTACAGGGACGCCAACAAGTTCATCGATTGACATCAAGTTAGTTGCTTGTTGCCTTTTAGTACATTCAATAAGGATTGACCCTGTTCTCAACCTTTTGATATTTTTTACATCACCTGCTATCCCTTGAATGCCCTTAGCAACAGCAAATGGGTTCAGTTTGATTGGGGTTTTGTCAGGTGTTTCCAGCACCAGGAATCTAGGCCAGTACTCCACTGATTTTGAAATGACAGAAATATCATCAGTCTCAGCATCATTTTCAAGCGTTCGCTTTGTTTTTTTAATTGGGGTTTGAAAAGCCATGATGGTATGAATTTAGTTTCGTCAACCCTACTCCCCACCCGCCACCGAGTGCCAATAAAGGCAGTATCCTGTTGCCTGCGGATGTCCAACAGGCAGATACTAGGGATATAGGGATGATATACACCAGCAGAAAGATCTACCAGTTTGGCCCATGAGCCATCGCCTTCTGGCACCAGCATCTAGGCAATTTTTTTCAAATTTGACAATATATGTATCATATTAAATATATACAAGTTACAAAAGAGATCAATATTGTGTATCACAAAATCAAGCCAAACAATGATAGAGCAATAATAGTTTAGTGCTCAGGGCTTGGCATGACCAGCCGATTGGTTGAACCGGGCCCATTCAACCTCCCGTCTAGGTGAAGTCAGGGCCGAAGTGGTGTGTTGAGCAATAGGAACAATGGTGCTGCTCCCATTGCCCTCAACCACCAGGATCCCCTCCTCCACCGACACAGGGCCGCAACCCACGGCAGACGGGTTGGTGGACCAAATATCCCCCCGGGTCCACTACGGGGGTGTCGGCGAGCTCTTAGCATTACCCAGCACCTACCACGAGGAGGTGGCTCGCCACGGGTGCCAGTCGCGTCTCAGAGTCAAGCAATGCGCGCCATTATGTAAATGCATTTGCGCTAATGGCGGGTAAAGTAGTCGGGGATGCGACTTTCAATATCTTATATTAATTAGAAAGATCATTTCAGTTCGCTTCTGGTGATGTATGGCATGTGCATGTGCGACGTTGAGTAAAGTGAGTGAGTGAGTTAACATTTAACGTCACATCGGCAATATTGCATCCATATCGTGACGAGAACAATATAAGTTATAGTAATGTTAGGATGAAAAAAGAGAAAAAGTAAAACCTGTCAGCGAAGGACAGTAAAAACACTAGAGTATCACAGAACATAAAACTAGCATTGAAAGTTAAAACAATGGAATTAAAGAAGACAATACAACATAAAACCGGGGCTATAGATCGCCAACAACTGAAGGTAGATCACCATACTAAGGTCCATGGGGACTTCCATTACTTCTGCTACCTACATGAACCCTAGCTGGATTTACACCATCCCCTCAGCTATTGGCGATAATCCTGAAATTTAGCCATTACTTAAAAGAACAAATATTCTACGATTAAAAACTTGTAGTAGATTTAAATTGACTATGAGTGTATTGGACTTACGTACCATCTCAGGAGGACAATACTTTTACAATACTTCAACCCCCTTTGAGGGTACAGCCACTAACAATCTAAGTTACTAATTTAAACTACCAATCATTAAAATACAACTATCTACAGAACATATCAATTACAATTCAATAAGAAAATCAATTTCTTTTAAAAATCCAAGAATTAAATGAGTACTAACTGTGCTAAAAAGATCCTTCATTGTTTTGACATTGAAATAGTTATCCCTTATGATGGAGAATTCAACATAGTCAAGCAGGATATGCTTGACCGTGGTTCTCTCATCACAAGAGATGCAAAACGGAGGATCATCGCCTTTCAGTAAATAACTGTGGGTGTAGCGCGTATGGCCAATGCGACATCGTCGCATAATGACCTCTTCAAATCTGGACTGACAACCCAAGTGGGTGTAACCAATATAAGGTTTTATGGCATGTAATTTATTTATTCCCACTTGGGTGTCCCACTTCTTTTGCATCAGATCACGAATGTACGTTCTAATGCTAGCTTTATAGTCACTGTATGGAATAAGAAGTGGTGTCACAGATTTGTTGAGTGCAGCCTTAGCAGCAAGATCGGCCATTGCATTCCCAGAAATACCTACATGGCTGGGTAACCAACAAAAGACGATGTCGCACTGGCCAGTTGCAAGATCATTATACAATTCAATTATGTCAAGTAAAAGTGGATGTTTACAAGATAAATTTTTAATAGCCTGAAGGCAAGAAAGAGAGTCAGAAAAAATTATATACTGTACATGATTAGGATGTCTTTGAATATATTGAAGAGCCGTTAATATTGCGTTTGCTTCTGCAGTGAAAATGGAGCTGTTATCAGGTAATCGAGAAGATATTGTCCTGGATCCAATGACAGTGGCACAAGCAACTGTGCCACCATCCTTGGACCCATCTGTAAATAAGGATTTGTGTGTACTATAATTATTTTTTAGTTGCATAAACTCTTGTTTATATTGTAATTCGTTTGTGTCTGATTTTTTTTAACTTTGTTAATGTGAGGTCAACTTGTGGCCTCACTAATTGCCAAGGAGGAGAAGAAAGAAGACGAGAAGGCGCTATACTTTTCAGCTCAATGCCGGCAGCAGAAATGAATGGTTTAATTCTGTGCCCAAGAGGCGGAACAAGAGAAGGCTTTTTGTTGTATAAATGCTCATAAAGAGGATCGAAAACACAGTTAAAAGCAGGGTTGGATTCGTTAGAGTATAGTTTTGTAATATATTGTAAAGCTAATTTGAGACGGCGCTGTGTAAGAGATGGTTCATCGGCTTCGACATAGAGACTGTCAATAGGAGAAGTTCGGAACGACCCAAGACAAAGTCTCAGACCTTGGTGGTGGATAGAATCAAGGAGTTTTAGATTGCTTTTACAGGCTCCACCATAAATGATGGAGCCATAATCAAGCTTCGAACGGACAAGTGAACGGTATAGGTGCAAGAGCGTAGCTTGATCCCCTCCCCATTTTGAGTTTGACACAACTTTCAATAGATCAAGTGCCTTCAGGCATTTAGTTTTCAAGGATTTGATATGCGGAAGAAAAGTTAAATGAGAGTCGAAAATCAAACCTAAGAACTTGGCCTCCTTAACGACTTTGATAGGAGTGCCATTTAAAAATAATTCTGGGTGCTTATGTGGTTTATATTTACGGCAGAAATGGATGCAATTAGTTTTTGTCTTAGAAAATTTAAAACCATTCTCAAGACACCATTTATTTATTTTGTTTAAACACAATTGCATTTGCCGTTCAATAGTATGCATATTCTTACCGCGACAGGAAATATTAAAATCATCCACGAAAAGTGATCCATCTATTGAATCGTTTAAAACCTTGGATAAACTGTTGATCTTGATACTAAATAAGGTCACAGACAAAATGCTGCCTTGCGGAACACCCTGATCCTGATTATAATGATCAGACAGGGTAGAACCTACTCGGACTTGAAATTGCCTGCCTTGTAAAAACTGCGATATAAAAAGAGGTAAACGACCCCTTAAACCGAAACCATGTAAATCCTTTAAAATGCCATGCTTCCAGGTGGTATCGTATGCTTTCTCGAGATCAAAAAAGATCGATACAGCATGTTGCTTATTGATAAATGCATTTTTTACAAAGGATTCTAAACGTACCAAATGATCAATGGTACTGCGATTCTTCCTGAAACCACACTGAATATTTGTGATAAGGTTGTTAGTTTCAAGAAACCATGTTAATCGATTGTTTACCATACGCTCCATGGTTTTACAGACACAACTCGTTAAAGAAATTGGTCTGTAATTCGACGGATCAGTATGATCCCGGCCAGGTTTTGGAATAGGAACTACAATAGCATTACGCCAAGAAGACGGGAAATTTCCTGAAGTCCATATTGAATCAAAAATATTTAGCATTGTTTCCAAACATGATTTGGGCAAATGTTTCAGGAGCTGATAGTGAATACCATCAGCACCTGACGCTGTATCATGAGCTTGCTCAAGGGCAGTGTGTAGCTCATGTAATGAAAATAATTCATTATAGTCTTCGCCATTGTCTGAAGTAAAATTTATTCTCTTCTTCTCCTGCTGTTTCTGGTAGTGTTGAAATTCAGGTACGTAATTGGACGAAGAAGAATGTTTGGCGAGAGTTTCACCAAGCTTGTTGGCAATATCAGATTTATCAGTTAATAACCGGTCACCATCCTTCAGATGATGAACGGTAGATCTGGAACCTTTGCCCTTAATTCTTTGTATCATATTCCACACCTTAGACATAGGTGTACGGGAATTAATTTTGGAAACGTAGTTCCTCCATGACAGACGCTTACTCTGTTTAAAAGCGCGTCGAGCCTTGGCATTTAAAATTTTTACTCTATCCAAATTATGTACTGTAGGGTGGCGGCGAAAATATTTTTCCGCTTTCCTCCTACTCTTTCTGGCCTGTTTACAGTCATTAGTAAACCATGGTTTGCGAACATGTGGAATTGCAGAGGACTTGGGGATAGTTTGGTCAGCAATGTTATTGATTATATCTGAAAACAGCTGTATAGGATCTTCGCTGTTTACAAAAACATCAGGTTTTAAATGATCAATACAAAGTGTTTTATATAAGGACCAGTCAGCCTTCTTGAAGTTCCGTCTGGATAAGGGTGGATCATCTCCAGGGATAATGCCTTTAAGAATAGTTGGGAAATGATCACTCCCACACAGGTCATCATGCACCTCCCATGCGAATTCATTACACAAATTTGAGTCGGCAAATGATATATCCAGGGAAGAATACGTTCCCGTAGCTGGATGTAGGTAAGTAGCTGAATCGTCATTGAAAATACATAAGTTATTATCGGATATGAAATCCTCGATGATTTTACCCTTAGTATTTGTGTTGACACTTCCCCAAAGTGGGTTGTGTCCGTTAAGATCGCCCATGATTAAACATGGCTTCGGGAGTTGATCATATAGATTTTGAAGATCCGATTTATGAATATTTGAAGAGGGCGGTATGTACAAACTGCACAATGTCAGCGCCATGTGCAAAGTAATACGAACAGCTACAGCTTGCAATTGTGTATTTAGAGCGACAGGGCTATGGATGACGTTGTGATGTACTAAAATAGAAGCACCTCCAGTTGCACGATCCCCCTGAGGAGAAAAAGAATGGTAAGCATCATACTGTCTCAATTTAAAATTATCTGTATCTTTAAGATATGTCTCTTGGATACATAATGCCGACGGTTGATGATCTTGTACGAGTAACTGTAACTCGTTAAAGTTATTTTTAATCCCTCTGCAGTTCCATTGAATTATATTGGCCAGCTGAGTCATGGTGGCTCAATTGGCGATCTTTCGCGAGAACGTGACGGGGGTAAGCACCTCCGCTCGTCCTGTGAGTACGGGGTCACCTCCATGTCTAGAGGCCCAAAAGTATTTTGTAGAGGAACAACATGTGTTTCTTTCCTATTTAATTTTTTACCTTTCTGCTTTTTCACTGGAATAGTGGGTGGTTGTGATGTGGCTAGTGGCGAAGCAGTCAATTGTGATGACTCAGACTGAATTTCTGTCTGAGACTCAGACGTTGTTTGAGTGACTGGGGCAGTAGATTCTTTCGGTCCAAAAGTATTTTGTAGAGGAACAACATGTGTTTCTTTCCTATTTAATTTTTTACCTTTCTGCTTTTTCACTGGAATAGTGGGTGGTTGTGATGTGGCTAGTGGCGAAGCAGTCAATTGTGATGACTCAGACTGAATTTCTGTCTGAGACTCAGACGTTGTTTGAGTGACTGGGGCAGTAGATTCTTTCGGTTCAGAAGCAGGTTTGTTAGATGAAAACACGGGTTTTTCTGATTTGACCCAGGTCAAGTCAGTTTGACATGCAGCTGAGGACATTGCTACAGAACGGGTAACTGCAGCAGAATATGTTCTATTTGATGGGGTTGAGGACTGAGTGGTGAAAAGTTTTTTGGCTTCAAAATAAGAGAGATTTTTTTTCACATTTTATTTTCATTATCTTCGATTCCCTTTGATATATAGGGCATGGCCTTGAAGAAGCAGCATGAGTCTCTTTGCAGTTAACACACTTGAGATCATTTTCGCAACCTGTGCCATCATGAGGACCGCCACAGCGATAACATACTGCAGGATTACGACATGAGTAAGTCCCATGACCAAACTGTTGACATTTATAACACCGGAGTGGATTGGGGACATACACATCCACCCCGATGTTAAGATATCCTGCCTTAATGGACTGTGGTAAAGAAGGTCTGGCAAATGTTAGGAGATATGTATTTGTTTTAGTTACAATTCCATCCTTTTTAATGGTGAAACGTTTCACTGCTGTAACCCCCTGATCTTCAAGCTCAGCTGCAATATCCTCTTCACTCATATCATACAGACAGCGTGCCCTGTCACGTATGATACCACGGCAAGAATTAAGAGTTTTGTGCACGGACACAGCAACCTCTATATTGGCAAATGTTTTAACAGACATAAGATTTAGAGATTGCTGTCTCCGTGCGCACTCAACTAGCAGTGAACCATTACGGAGACGGGTGACATTTTTCACCTCCCCACAGATCCCATAGATAGCTTTTGATACGGCAAATGGGTTGAGTTTGATAGGCATAAAATCAGTTGCTTCGATCACTAGATATCTAGCCCAGGAATCAGTAGTTGAATTAGTGTCGGATGGAGGATCTAGTTCGTCCAGACGTCGCTTTTTGTCATGTCGAGTTGAACCAGCTTGTTGGAAAGTCATGGCGAAAGGAAAATCATTCACCATCCCTGCTCCCCACCCACCGTGGAGTGTCAACAAGGACGGTGTCTATTAGCAACGGGTATCCAAGATGCTGACACCAGGGATACAGGGATGGTATACTCCAGCGAATATGACACGAATAGCTGTATTTGTCTACCAATTCAATGCCAGACTGGTTCGGCCCTAGACAAGAAATTAGAGACATACATCATTCGGAGGTCAACATCACTAGATTGGCCCATGAGCCACCGCCTTCTGGCATAGGACTCTAGGCAAATTATTATAGTATCGAGTATGATAATAACAAACGCTCATTGTCACAAATGTACAAACATGCACAATAATTGTTGAGGAAGTTTGTTCATGCACAGGGCATGGCGTGACCAGCCGATTGATAGAACCGGGCCAGTTCTACCACCCGTCTAGGTGAAGTCAGGGCCAAAGTGGTGTGTTGAGTAACAGGAACGTGGTTCGAGGCCCCCATTACCCTCAACCACCAGGATCCCTTCCTCCACCGACACAGGGACGCAACCCACGGCCAACGGATTGGTGGACCAAATATGCCCCCGGATCCACACGGGGGGTTGGCGAGCACTTAGCGTTACCCAGCACCCACCACGAGGAGGTGGCTCGCCATGGGTGCCTACTCTATCTGACATTGCAATCATGTCTGTCGTAATGAGGGGAATTTTGAGCAGTGAGTTCACTGACACTCTTTTCCCTTGTCCTTAAACTATATCTGACACAAAGAGTGAATGAATGAGTCAGCAATATTCCAGCCCTATGGCGGCGGTCTGCAAATAATCGAGTCTGGACCAGACAACCCAGTGATCAACAGCATCAACAAGGAACTGCTCAATTGGAAACCGATGACATGCGTTAACCAAGTTAGCGAGCCTGGCCACCCGATCCGTTTGTCATCTCTTGCGACAAGCATGCTTTACTGAAAATCAGAACCCGGACCAGATCTAAGGATGGTTCCACATGTATTTACCATGCTTCTGGTTACAAAGGTCTGTGGAGCAGCACTAATCACACGACCTGGGTCGTCTTCCGATGAAACAACTAGATCATCACAGATGTAAACATTAGTCCCTGAATCTAACATATTTGTACTATACATGACAATACAACATAAATATAGGGTATAGATTACAAGCAACTGAAGGTAGATCACCATAAAAGGGACCATGGGGACTTACAGTAATTTGGCTTCGTGCATAGGACCCAGCCCAATTTACACCATCGACTCAGTCGTTGGGAATTTAGTCACATCTAGCCATACATTTAAATTGACACATATACTACAAATAAAATAGCGGAGAGTTTGAATTTACTTTGAATGTTTGTGGACTTACGTATCCCCCACCCCCAATTTTTTGGCCTCCGAAAAAGAGATGTTTTGAGTGAATTTTATTTTATTGATCTCCATTTGCTCTTTCCAAATAGGACACTGTTTAGAGAAGGACGAATGGTCGCCTGAGCAATTGGTGCATTTTTTATAATCGCTGTCACAATCTTCTGTTGTGTGTGTCTTCTCACCACAGTGAGCACACACAACAGACAATGTGCAAGTATTTACACCGTGTCCATATTTTTGGCATTTAAAACACCTGAGCGGGTTGGGGATGTAGGTATCAACTTGTATGTTGCAGTAGCCTGCCTTCACTGATTTCGGAGCATTAGGACATGAGAAAGTAAACAGATACGTATTTGTTTTGACGGTTTCGTTGTTTCTGCGAGTTGAAAAGCGCTTGACATATAGTACACCTTGATCTTTCATTTCAGATCCTATGTCAAGTTCCGATCGCGACATGTCATCAAACAATCGATCTCTATCTCTCACGATACCTTTACTTGTATTCAAGGTTTTGTGTGCAGAAACCGTGACGGGAATGCCCACGAAAGATTTAATATTCATCAGATTTGTTGCTTGCTGCTTTTTCTCGCACCCGACTAGCAGGGCACCCGAACGTAAGCGTCTTATTTTCTTCACATCCCCAGCAATGCATTGAATACCTTTGGATACAGCAAAGGGGTTCAATTTCAAAGGTGTCTTGTCAGGAGTCTCAATCACAATGAAACGTGGCCAATACTCAATCGATGTAGACGGTCTATGGTCAGTATCAATAGGGTCAATATCAAGTGGACGTTTTGGGTTTTTTTTGTTGGAGTTTCATAAGCCATGGTTAGTGTAATACGGTTCATCATCCGAGCTCCCCACCCACCACGGAGCATCACAAAGACAATGCTAAAGCAAGCGGGCCTCCAGCTTACAGCAACAAGGATACCCGGATGATATACTCCAGCAGAAGAATTAGAAATAATTAATCTACCAGATTGGCCAATGAGCCACCGCCTTCTGGGCATAAGACTCTAGGCAAAGGTTCAGAACTTCAAAAATGCATTTTAAAATTCGAAAAGCTCAATGAACAAATAGGGCAAGGCCGAAAGTAAAAATCCAAATAAAATTTGTGCAATGATATATATAGTCCATGCACAGGGCTTGGCATGACCAGCCGATTGGTCGAACCGGGCCCATTCGACCACCCGTCTAGGCGAAGTCAGGGCCAAAGTGGTGTGTCGGGCAATGGAACGCAGTTAAAAGCCCCAGTGCCCTCAACAACCAGGATCCCGTCCTCCACCGACACGGGACGCAACCCACGGCAAACGGGTTGGTGGACCAAATATCCCCCCGGGTCCACTACGGGTTGTCGGCGAGCTCTTGGCGTTACCCAGCTCCCACCACGAGGAGGTGGCTCGCCACGGGTGCCCTGAAGACAAGAAAGAGAGTCGGAATAAACTATATATTGTTTACGTTTAGGGTGTCCTTGAATATATTTAAGAGCTGTTAATATGGCATTTGCTTCAGCTGTGAAAATAAGACTATTATCTGGTAATCTAGAAGATACTGCCACTGCTCCACCATCCTTGGACCCATCTGTAAATAAGGATTTATAATTGCTCTATTTATGCTTTAGTTGGTTATATTCTTGTTTAGATTGTAGTTCATTAGTTTCGGATTATTTACATGTGGTCAATGTTAGGTCTCATTATCAACTCCTGAAGCACTTGCCAGATACATGCTTAGAGACGCTGTTACATATTTTTGATAATATTTGGACATCTGGACAATTTCCTTCGTCGTGGAGTGATGCTATCGTTGTTCCCCTTCCTAAACCTGGACGTGATCATACGGACCCTTCCAATTATAGGCCAATTTCACTTACTAGCTGTGTTTGCAAGACCATGGAACGCATGATAAATAATCGACTTGTCTGGTACTTGGAAACAAATAACCTAATAACAGATATTCAGTGTGGTTTCCGCAAAAACAGAAGTACAGTCGATCACTTAGTGCGTTTAGAATCTTTTGTTAAGAATGCCACAATTAATAAACAGCATGCAGTGTCGATCTTTTTTGATCTAGAAAAAGCATATGACACCACTTGGAAACATTGGATTTTAAAAGATTTACATGACTTCGGATTGCGAGGCCGATTGCCTCAATTTATAGCCAACGTTTTAAATGATAGACAATTTCAAGTCCGTGTGGGTTCTACCCTGTCTGATCATTACAGTCAGGATCAGGGTGTACCACAAGGCAGTATTTTGTCTGTTACACTTTTTAGCATCAAGATAAACAGTTTATCAAAGTTTTTATACGATTCAATTGATGGATCACTTTTTGTGGATGATTTTAACATTTCATGTCGAGGTAAAAACATGCATACTATTGAACGGCAAATGCAGTTGTGTCTGAACAAGATATATAAATGGTGTTTGGAAAACGGCTTTAAATTTTCTAAGTCTAAAACTAACTGTATACATTTCTGCCGTAAATACAAACCACATAAGGACCCTGAACTGTATCTAAACGGCACACCTATTAAAGTTGTTAAAGAGGCCAAGTTTCTGGGTCTTATATTTGACTCCCACTTGACGTTCTTGCCACATATTAAATCCCTTACAGTTAAATGTTTGAAGGCACTCGACTTGTTAAAAGTTGTTTCCAATTCAAAATGGGGAGGCGATCAAACCACCCTACTTCACTTATACAGATCACTCTTTCGCTCCAAACTTGACTATGGTTCCATTGTATATGGTGGAGCCTGTAAAAGCAGTCTCAAAATGTTAGATTCTATCCATCACCAAGGTCTAAGATTATGTCTTGGATCTTTTCGAACGTCTCCCATTGACAGTCTCTATGTCGAGGCAGATGAGCCATCTCTCACTCAGCGACGTATAAAATTATCTTTACAATATGCTACAAAACTATACTCTAACAAATCTAACCCTGCATATAACTGTGTTTTCAATCCCCTCTACGTGGATTTATACAACAAAAAGTGTTCTCTTGTTCCACCTCTCGGACACAGAATTAAACCCTTTCTTTCTTCGGCCGGCATAGAGCTGGAAACCATAGCTCCTTTCCGTCTTCTTTCTTCTCCTCCTTGGCAGTTGGTTAGGCCACAAGTTAACCTAACATTAACGTCATTTAAAAAATCAAAAACAAATGACTTACAATATAAACAAGAATATCATCAATTAAAACATAAATATAGCAATTACAAACCCTTATTTACGGATGGATCCAAGGACGGTGGCGCAGTGGCTTGTGCCACTGTCATTGGATCCAGAACAATATCTTGTAGAATTCCAGAAAACAGTTCTATGTTTACTGCAGAAGCAAACGCCATATTGACAGCTCTTCGGTATATTCAGAGACACCCTAAACGTAAACAATATATAAGTGAGTGAGTGAGTTAATATTTAACGTCACATCGGCAATATCTCAGCCATATCGTGACGAGAACTTTAAATACAGAAGTGAAATATATGGATACTATAAAAACCTGTCAACGAAGGACAGTAAAACAACTAGAATATCACAATAAGAAATAAAACTAGCGTGAAAAGTTAAAACTAATATTCCTATTCAGACAAAACAATATAAAAACAGGCTATATAGATCACCAACAACTGAAGGTAGATCACCATACTAGGGGCCATGGGGACTTACAGTACTTCTGCTACCTGCATGGTCTCTAGCTGGATTTACATCATCCCCTCAGCTGCTGGTGATTGTATGCAAGATTAGCCACAAATTGAAATGACACATATTCTACGGCTAAGACAAAATGGAAGATCAAATTTGACTTCAAATGTTTTGGGACTTACGTACCCTCTCAGGAGGACAATATTTTTACAGTGCTTTAACCCCCCTCGAGGATACAGCCACTAACACTCTAAGTTACTAATTCAAACTTCCAAGCATAAAATATTTTTCTATTTACAATTCATTTAGCAGATCTAATTCTTTTAAAAATGCAATAATTAAAAGAGATCTAACAGAATTAAAAAGATCCTTCAAAGTTCGTGAATTAAAATATTTATCCCTTGTGATGGAATATTCAACACAGTCAAGCAGGACATGCTTGACTGTGATTCTTTCATCACAAGGGATACAAAACGGAGGATCTTCACCTTTTAATAGATACTCGTGAGTATACCTCGTATGGCCAATGCGACATCGTCGCATAATGACCTCCTCAAATCTGGACTGACAACCCAAGTAAGTATAACCGATATAAGGTTTTATTTCATGTAATTTATTTATACCTACTTGAGTGTCCCACCTCTTCTGCACCAGATCGCGGATATACGTTCTAATGCAAGCTTTGTAATCTGAATATGGAAGAAGAAGTGGTGTCACAGATTTGGTGGGTGCTGCCTTGGCAGCAAGATCGGCCATCACATTCCCAGAAATACCTACGTGACTGGGTAACCAACAAAAGACGATGTCGTATTGGCCAGTAGCAAGAGTATTATACAGTTCCATAATTTCTATTAAAAGTGGATGTTTACAGGAAATATTTTTAATAGCTTGAAGGCAAGAAAGAGAGTCGGAATATATTATATACTGTTTACGTTTCTTGTGTCTTTGAATATATTTAAGAGCTGTTAATATGGCGTTAGCTTCTGCTGTAAAAATAGAACTATTGTCTGGTAATCTAGAAGATATTGTTCTGGATCCAGTGACAGTGGCACAAGCAACTGCGCCACCGTCCTTGGACCCATCTGTAAATAAGGATTTGTAATTGTTATATGTATGTTTCAATTGATTATATTCTTGTTTATACTGTAATTCATTCGTTTCTGATTTTTTAAATATCGTTAATGTTAGGTCAACTTGTGGCCTAACCAACTGCCAAGGGGGAGAGGAAAGAAGACGGAAAGGAGCTATATTGTCCAGCGTAATACCAGCAGCAGCAATAAACGGCTTTATTCTGAGCCCAAGAGGTGGAACAAGAGAGGACTTTTTGCTATATAAATCCTCATAAAGAGGATTGAAGACACAGTTATATGCAGGGTTAGATTCGTTAGAGTATAGTTTTGTGACATATTGTAAAGATAATTTGATACGGCGTTGTGCAAGAGATGGTTCATCAGCCTCAACGTAAAGACTGTCAATTGGTGAAGTTCTGAAGGACCCAAGACAGAGTCTTAGACCTTGGTGATGGACAGAATCAAGAAGTTTAAGATTGCTTCTGCAGGCTCCACCATATACGATGGAGCCATAATCAAGTTTAGACCGTACAAGTGATCGATATAGATGGAGAAGGGTAGCTTGATCCCCTCCCCATTTCGAATTTGACACCACTTTCAATAGGTCAAGCGCCTTCAGGCATTTAGTTTTAAGTGATTTAATATGCGGTAAAAACGTTAAGTGTGAATCAATGATTAGACCCAAGAATTTGGCTTCCTTCACAACTTTAATGGGCGTCCCATCTAGAGACAGTTCAGGGTCTTTATGTGGTTTGTATTTTCGACAAAAATGTATGCAGTTAGTTTTCGATTTAGAAAATTTAAAGCCGTTTTCAAGACACCATTTATTAATCCTGTTTAAACACAACTGCAATTGCCGTTCAATGGTATGCATATTTTTACCACGACAAGAAATATTAAAATCATCCACAAATAACGATCCATCAATTGAATCGTTTAAAACTTTAGATAAACTGTTGATCTTGATGCTAAAAAGAGTGACTGACAAAATACTGCCTTGTGGAACACCCTGATCCTGATTGTAATGATCAGACAGGGTAGAGCCCACGCGGACCTGGAATTGTCTGTTATTTAAAAACTTGGCAATAAATTCAGGCAAACGACCTCGCAACCCGAAGTCATGTAAATCTTTTAAAATGCCATATTTCCAAGTAGTGTCATATGCTTTTTCAAGATCAAAAAAGATAGACACAGCGTGTTGTTTGTTAATGAGTGCGTTTTTTACAAATGATTCTAAACGCACTAAGTGATCGACAGTACTTCTGTTTTTCCGGAAACCACATTGTATATCTGTGATAAGGTTATTAGTTTCCAAGTACCAAACAAGTCGATTATTTATCATGCGTTCCATGGTCTTGCAAACACAGCTTGTTAATGAAATCGGACGATAATTGGATGGATCCGTATGATCACGTCCAGGTTTAGGTATTGGTACTACTATGGCGTCACGCCATGACGGAGGAAAGTTACCCGATGTCCAAATATC
This sequence comes from Haliotis asinina, assembly GCF_037392515.1. Lineage (NCBI taxonomy): Eukaryota > Metazoa > Mollusca > Gastropoda > Lepetellida > Haliotidae > Haliotis > Haliotis asinina. The sequence goes on from NC_090292.1 coordinate 22,947,957, forward strand.
ATCAAAAATATTTAGGAGAGTTTCTAGGCAGGATTCTGGTAAGTGCTTCAGGAGTTGATAATGTATGTTATCAGCTCCAGTAGCAGTGTCATGAGCCTGATCAAGAGCAGTATGGAGTTCATGAATAGAAAACGTTTCATTATAATCTTCCCCATTATCCGAATTGAAATTAATAGTTTTCTTTTCTTCTTGTTTTTGATATTGCTGGAATTTTGGTACATAATTGGAAGAGGAAGAGTGTTTAGCAAGGGTTTCACCTAGTTTATTAGCAATATCTGATTTATCAGTAAGCAGTTGATCTCCATGTTTAAGATGATGGACAGTAGATTTAGTACCTTTACCTTTGATTTTCTGGACCATGTTCCATACCTTGGACATGGGTGTCCGAGAATTTATTTTGGACACATAATTTTGCCAAGTTTGGCGTTTGTTCTGTTTAAAAGTACGCCGTGCTTTAGCATTTAAAATTTTAAATTTATTTAAATTATGCACCATAGGATGGCGACGGAAATAATGTTCTGCCTTTTTCCTTGCCTTCCTAGCTTGTTTGCACTCATCGTTGAACCATGGTTTTCTTATGTGTGGAACTACAGAGGAATTTGGTATACACTCATCAGCTATGGAATTCAGTTGATCAGAAAAAGATTTAATAGCATCAGGAACGTCAATAAAACGTTCAGGTGTAAGTTTTTCAGCACACAGTGTTTCATATAAAGGCCAGTTAGCCTTTTTAAAATTCCGTCTTGATGATGGAGGAACATCAGATGGAGTTACAGCTTTTAGTATAGTAGGAAAATGGTCACTTCCACAGAGGTCATCGTGGACGGACCATTCGAATTCATTTAATAGTTCGGAATTTGTCAATGACAAGTCGAGAGCAGAATAGTGAGTGAGTGAGTTAATATTTAACGTCACATCGGCAATATCTCAGCCATATCGTGACGAGAACGTTAAATACTGAAATGAAATATATGGATACTAAAAAAACCTGTCAACGAGGGACAGTAAAACAACTAGAATATCACAATTTGGATTAAAACTAGTGTGGAAAGATAAAACTAATATCACTATTCGGACAATACAACATAAAAACAGGCTATAGATCGCCAACAACTGAAGGTAGATCACCATACTAGGGGCCATGGGGACTTACAGTACGTTTGCTACCTGCATGGTCCCTAGCTGGGTTTACACCATCCCCTCAGCTGCTGGCGACTGTATCCAAGATTAGCCACAATTTAAAATGACATATATTCTACGATTAAAAAGTGGAAGATTAAATCTGACTTATACTGTTTTTGGACTTACGTACCCTCTCAGGAGGACAATAATTTTACGGTACTTCAACCCCCTTCGAGGATACAGCCACTAACAATCTTAAGTTGATAATTCAACTTCCAATTATAAAATAGTAATCTATTTACAAGTCATGTAACAGTTCTAATTCTTTTAAAAATGCAATGATTAAATGAGCACTAACATTACTAAAAAGATCCTTCATAGTTCTTGATTTAAAAAAGTTATCCCTTGTGATGGAATATTCCACACAGTCAAGCAAGACATGCTTGACTGTGATTCTTTCATCACAAGGGATACAAAACGGAGGATCTTCACCTTTAAGCAAATATTCATGTGTGTATCGTGTGTGGCCAATACGACATCGTCGCATGATGACCTCTTCAAATCTGGACTGACAACCCAAGTAGGTGTAACCAATATAGGGTTTTATTGCATGTAATTTATTTATGCCCACTTGGGTGTCCCACTTCTTCTGCATCAGATCACGGATGTAAGTTCTAATGCTGGCTTTATAATCAGAGTATGGAATAAGAAGTGGTGTCACAGATTTGTTGAGTGCTGCCTTGGCAGCAAGATCGGCCATCACATTCCCAGAAATACCTACGTGACTGGGTAACCAACAAAAGACGATGTCGTATTGGCCAGTAGCAAGAGTATTATACAATTCAATAATTTCAATTAAAAGCGGATGTTTACAAGAAATGTTTTTAATAGCCTGAAGACAAGAAAGAGAGTCTGAATATATTATATACTGTTTACGTTTAGGGTGTCTTTGAATATATTTAAGAGCTGTTAATATGGCGTTAGCTTCTGCTGTAAAAATAGAACTATTATCTGGTAATCTAGAAGATATTGTTCTGGATCCAATGACAGTAGCACAAGCTACTGCTCCACCGTCCTTGGACCCATCTGTAAATAAGGATTTGTAATTGTTATATGTATGTTTCAATTGATTATATTCTTGTTTATACTGTAATTCATTAGTTTCTGATTTTTTAAATGTAGTTAATGTTAGGTCAACCTGTGGCCTAACCAACTGCCATGGGGGAGAGGAAAGAAGACGGGAAGGAGCTATATTGTTCAGCTCAATACCAGCAGCAGCAATAAACGGCTTTATTCTGAGCCCAAGAGGTGGAACAAGAGAAGACTTTTTGCTATACAAATCCTCATAAAGGGGATTGAAGACACAGTTATATGCAGGGTTAGATTCGTTAGAGTATAGTTTTATGATATATTGTAAAGATAATTTGATACGGCGTTGTGCAAGAGATGGCTCATCGGCCTCAACGTAAAGACTGTCAATAGGTGAAGTTCTGAAGGACCCAAGGCAAAGTCTTAGACCTTGGTGATGGACAGGATCAAGAAGTTTAAGATTGCTTTTGCAGGCTCCACCATAGACGATGGAGCCATAATCAAGTTTAGAACGAACGAGTGATCGGTATAAATGGAGAAGGGTAGCTTGATCCCCTCCCCATTTTGAATTTGAAACCACTTTCAACAAGTCAAGAGCTTTCAGGCATTTACTTTTAAGTGATTTAATATGTGGTAAAAACGTTAAGTGTGAATCAAAGATTAGACCCAAGAACTTGGCTTCCTTCACAACCTTAATGGGCGTCCCATCTAGTGACAGTTCAGGGTCTTTATGTGGTTTGTATTTTCGACAAAAATGTATGCAGTTAGTTTTTGATTTAGAAAATTTAAAGCCGTTTTCTAGACACCATTTATTAATCCTGTTTAATCACAACTGCAATTGCCGTTCAATGGTATGCATATTATTACCACGACAAGAAATATTAAAATCATCCACAAATAACGACCCATCAATTGAATCGTTTAAAACTTTAGATAAACTGTTGATCTTGATGCTAAAAAGAGTGACTGACAAAATACTGCCTTGTGGAACACCCTGATCCTGACTGTAATGATCAGACAGGGTAGAGCCCACGCGGACCTGGAATTGTCTGTTATTTAAAAAGTTGGCAATAAATTCAGGCAAACGACCTCGCAAGCCGAAGTCATGTAAATCTCGTAAAATGCCATATTTCCAAGTAGTGTCATATGCTTTTTCAAGATCAAAAAAGATAGACACAGCGTGTTGTTTGTCAATCAGTGCATTTTTTACAAATGATTCTAAACGCACTAAGTGATCGACAGTACTTCTGTTTTTACGGAAACCACATTGTATATCTGTGATAAGGTTATTAGTTTCCAAGTACCAAACAAGTCGATTATTTATCATGCGTTCCATGGTCTTGCAAACACAGCTTGTTAATGAAATCGGACGATAATTGGATGGATCCGTATGATCACGTCCAGGTTTAGGTATTGGTACTACTATGGCGTCACGCCATGACGGAGGAAAGTTACCCAATGTCCAAATATCATCAAAAATATTTAGGAGAGTTTCTAGGCAGGATTCTGGTAAGTGCTTCAGGAGTTGATAATGTATGTTATCAGCTCCAGTAGCAGTGTCATGAGCCTGATCAAGAGCAGTATGGAGTTCATGAATAGAAAATGTTTCATTATAATCTTCCCCATTATCAGAATTGAAATTAATAGTTTTCTTTTCTTGTTCTTTTTGATACTGCTGGAATTTAGGTAAATAATTAGAAGAGGAAGAGTGTTTAGCGAGTGTTTCGCCCAATTTATTTGCGATATCTGATTTATCAGTAAGTAATTGATCTCCATCTTTAAGATGATGGACAGTAGATTTAGTACCTTTACCTTTGATTTTCTGGACCATGTTCCATACCTTGGACATGGGTGTCCGAGAATTTATTTTAGATACATAATTTTGCCAAGATTGGCGTTTGTTCTGTTTAAAAGTACGCCGTGCTTTAGCATTTAAAATTTTAAATTTATTTAAATTATGCACCATGGGATGGCGACGGAAATAATGTTCTGCTTTTTTCCTTGCCTTCCTAGCTTGTTTGCACTCATCGTTGAACCATGGTTTTCTTATGTGTGGAACTACAGAGGACTTTGGTATACACTCATCAGCTATGGAATTCAGTTCATCCGAAAAGCATTTAATAGCATCGGGAACGTCAATAAAACGTTCAGGTTTAAGTTTTTCAGCACACAGTGTTTCATATAAAGCCCAGTTAGCCTTTTTAAAATTTCGTCTTGATGACAGAGGAACATCGGATGGAGTTACAGCTTTTAACATAGTAGGAAAATGGTCACTTCCACAGAGGTCATCGTGGACTGACCATTCGAATTCGTTTAGTAGTTCGGAAGTTGTCAGAGACAAGTCAAGAGCAGAATAGGTCCCTGTACCAGGATGTAAATATGTGCTGGAACCATCATTATAAATACACAAATCATTGTCAGAACAAAAGTCCTCCAACAATTTCCCTTTAGTGTTAGTAGTTATACTACCCCAGAGTGGGTTGTGCCCATTTAAATCTCCCATTATAATACAGGGCTTCGGGAGCTGATCATATAGAGCTTGAAGATCAGTTTTAGCAAACGTCGAAGACGGAGAAATATAAAGAGAGCATAGCGTAAACGCTACATGTAACGTAATTCTCACTGCAACAGCCTGCATATTAGTATTAAGTGAAACAGGGCTTTGAATAACGTTTTGTCTGACTAGAATGGATGATCCGCCAGTGGCCCTATCACCCGGAGGTGCAAAACAATGATATGTGTTAAACTGACGAAAATTAAATGTATCTGTTTGTTTTAAATATGTCTCTTGGAGACATATCGCTGAAGGTGTAAAATCTTGGACTAATAGCTGTAATTCATGTAAATTAGTCCTCAATCCTCTGCAGTTCCACTGTACAATATTTTTGGAATAAACTATCTTTTAGGGGGATTTATTGGGGATCTACCCCGCACTCTTTTGGAGGGCGACAAGCTATGTGCCCTAGAATGGACGTTTTCAGAAACGTCCATTTCTTCAAGAGACCCATATTTATTGTACAATTGAATTTTATTTTGTGATCCTTTAGGAGCTCTGCCACTTTGTTGTTTTGAAGCATCAGGCTTTGGCTTCGGTTTACTTTTCACCGTTTGTTGACTCTCAGCTGTAGATTGAGACTTTGAGTGTGACTGAGATGCTGATTTATGATCAGACGAAGTCTTTGAGGTATTAGGAAGTGATTCCTCAGTCTGTGATGATATAGCAGTGCACAAATGTTGTGGAGAGTCGCAATTTACCCAAGTCAAGGTAGTTTGACAGCCTGTGGTTGACGTTGTTTTAGAACTAGACCCCAATGATGTTTTTGCTACTGTAGCATAACTTTCTGAAAGTTCAGATCTCTTTACCAGTTTTTTGGCCTCAGAAAAGGAGATATTTTGTGTAAATTTTATTTTATTGATCTCCATTTGCTCTTTCCAAATAGGACACTGTTTAGAAAAGGACGAATGGTCGCCTGAGCAATTGGTGCATTTTTTATAATCACTGTCACAATCTTCTGTTGTGTGTGTCTTCTCACCACAGTGAGCACACACAACAGACAATGTGCAAGTATTCACACCGTGTCCATATTTCTGGCATTTAAAACACCTGAGCGGGTTGGGGATGTACGTATCAACTGGAATGTTACAGTAGCCTGCCTTCACTGATTTGGGTGCATTTGGAAATGAAAAAGTAAACAGGTACGTATTCGTTTTGATGGTTTCGTTGTTTCTCCGCGTTGAAAAGCGCTTGACATAGAGCACACCTTGATCCTTCATTTCAGATCCTATATCAAGTTCCGACATATCATCCAACAATCGATCACGATCTCTCACAATACCTTTACTTGTATTCAAGGTCTTGTGAGCAGAGACCGTGACCGGAATGCCCACGAAAGATTTTATGTTCATGAGGTTCGTTGCTTGTTGTTTTTTCCCGCATTCAACTAGCAGGGCACCCGAACGCAAGCGTCTAATGTTTTTCACCTCCCCTGCAATACCCTGAATACCCTTGGACACAGCAAAGGGGTTCAGTTTTAACGGTGTCTTGTCAGGTGTCTCAATCACAATGAATCGTGGCCAATATTCAATCGATGCAGATGGTCTCAGGTCAGTATCAACAGGGTCAATATCAAGTGGACGTTTTGTTTTTTTAAGTGGTATTTCGTAGGCCATGGTTAAGGTAATATGGTTCATCATCCGAGCTCCCCACCCACCACGGAGTATCACAAGGACAATGCTAAAGCAAGCGGGCCTCCAGCTTGCAGCACCAAGGATACCCGGATGATATACTCCAGCAGAAGAATTAAAAGATTAATAATTCTACCAGATTGGCCCATGAGCCATCGCCTTCTGGCATAGGACTCTAGGCAAAATACAGAGCAAAATATTTTAAATTCAAAAATGTTTTAGATTATAAAGCCAAGTCCAAATTTACAACAATTCCAAATGGTGTATGTGCATTGATAAATATAATAATACCCCATGCACAGGGCTTGGCATGACCAGCCGATTGGTCGAACCGGGCCCATTCGACCACCCGTCTAGGCGAAGTCAGGGCCAAAGTGGTGTGTTGAGCAACAGGAACACGGTTGCAAGCTCCTATTGCCCTCAACCACCAGGATCCCTTCCTCCGCCGACACAGGGCCGCAACCCACGGCAAACGGGTTGGTGGACCAAATATCCCCCCGGGTCCACTACGGGGGTGTCGGCGAGCTCTTGGCGTTACCCAGCACCCACCACGAGGAGGTGGCTCGCCACGGGTGCCCGAGAGCAGAATAAGTCCCTGTACCAGGGTGTAAATATGTGTTGGAACCATCATTATAAATACATAAGTCATTGTCAGAACAAAAGTCCTCCAACAATTTGCCTCTAGTGTTTGTATTAACACTACCCCAGAGTGGGTTGTGCCCATTTAAATCACCCATTATAATACAGGGCTTCGGGAGCTGATCATATAGAGCTTGCAGATCGGTTTTGGCAAAAGCCGAAGACGGTGAAATATAAAGACAGCATAGCGTAAACGCTACATGTAAAGTAATTCTCACTGCAACAGCCTGCATATTAGTATTAAGTGAAACAGGGCTTTGAATAACGTTTTGTTTGACTAGAATGGATGATCCTCCAGTGGCCCTATGACCCGGGGGTGAAAAGCAATGATATGCATTAAAATGACGAAGGTCAAATGTATCTGTTTGCTTTAAATATGTCTCTTGGAGACATAACGCTGAAGGTGTGAAATCTTGGACTAATAGCTGTAATTCATGTAAATTAGTCCTCAATCCTCTGCAGTTCCACTGTACAATATTTTTGGAATAAACTATCTTTTAGGGGGATTTATTGGGGATCTACCCCGCACTCTTTTGGAGGGCGACAAGCTATGTGCCCTAGAATGGACGTTTTCAGAAACGTCCATGTCTTCAAGAGACCCATATTTATTGTACAACTGAATTTTATTTTGTGACCCTTTAGGAGCTCTGCCACTTTGTTGTTTTGAAGCATCAGGCTTAGGCTTAGGTTTGCCTTTTGCAGTTTGTTGTCTATCAGCTGTCGATTGAGACTCAGTGCGTGACTGTGAAGATAATTTATGATCAGAAGAAGACTTTGATGTTCCAGGAAGTGATTCCTCAGTCTGTGATGACATTGCTGGGTATAAAGGTTGTGGAGAGTCACAATTGACCCAAGTCAAGGTAGTTTGGCAGCTTGTAGATGATTTTGTTATTTTAGGGCTGCGCACAGACGATGTCTTTGCTACTGTAGCATAACTTTCTGTAAGGTCAGATCGCTTCACCAGTTTCTTTGCTTCCGAAAAAGAGATGTTTTGGGTAAACTTTATTCTGTTTATTGCCATTTGCTCTTTCCAGATTGGACACTGTTTCGAAGACGAAGAATGCTCGCCTGAGCAGTTGGTGCATTTTTTAAAATCACTGTCACAATCTTCTGTTGTGTGTGTCTTCTCACCACAGTGAGCACACACAACAGACAATGTGCAGGTATTTACACCGTGTCCATATTTCTGGCATTTAAAACATCTGAGTGGGTTGGGGATGTACGTTTCAACTTGGATATTGCAGTAACCTGCCTTCACTGATTTGGGAGCATTTGGCGATGAAAAAGAAAACAGATAAGTATTCGTTTGGAATGTTTCATTGTTTTTTCGGGTTGAAAAACGCTTCACATACAGCACACCTTGATCTTTCATTTCACATGCTATATCAAGTTCGGTCATGTCAGCAAACAATCGATCCCGATCTCTGATGATACCTTTACTCGTGTTCAAGGTCTTGTGAGCAGAGACCGTGACCGGAATACCCACAAAAGATTCAATACTCATCAAGTTGGTTGCTTGTTGTTTCTTGCTGCACTCAATTAGTAAGACACCCGAACGTAAGCGTCTAATGTTCTTAACATCTCCTGCAATACCTTGAATACCCTTTGACACTGCGAAAGGGTTCAACTTCAATGGTGTCTTTTCCGGAGTCTCAATAACGAGGAAACGTGGCCAATACTCAATCGATAAAGACGGTCTATGATCAGCATCAACAGGATCAATTTCAAGTGGACGTTTAGTTTTTTTGGTTGGTATTTCATAAGCCATGATTGGTGTCATATGGTTCATCATCCGAGCTCCCCACCCGCCACGGAGTATCACAAGGACAGTGCTAAAGCAAGCGGGCCTCCACCTTGCAGCACCAAGGATACCCGGATGATATACTCCAGTAGAAGAATTATAAGAAATTAATCTACCAGATTGGCCCATGAGCCATCGCCTTCTGGCATAAGACTCTAGGCAAAGTTCATATTATCATAATTTACAATCAAACAAGTTACAAATCACCAGTATTGCCACAGCCGAAATTTATAACAATTCCAAATCAAATTTGTGCAATGGTAGATAGACAGTCCATGCACAGGGCTTGGCATGACCAGCCGATTGGTTGAATCGGGCCAATTCAACCACCCGTCTAGGTGAAGTAAGGGCCAAAGTGGTGTGTTGGGCAAATGAAACGCAGTTAAAAGCCCAACTGCCCTCAACCACCAGGTTCCCGTCCTCCACCGACACGGGACGCAACCCACGGCAAACAGGTTGCCCAATTTAGTCGCCTCTTACGACAAGCAATGGGGTGCTGTGGACACATTCTGTCCCGGGTCCACACGGGAGAAGAGCACTTAGCGTTACCCAGCACCCACCACGAGGAGGTGGCTCTTCATGGGTGCCAACAATATATAAACTATTCAGACTCTCTTTCTTGCCTTCAGGCGATTAAAACTATTTCTTGTAAACATCCACTTTTAATAGAAATTATTGAATTGTATAATAATCTTGCTACTGGCCAATACGACATCGTATTCTGTTGGCTACCCAGCCACGTAGGTATTTCCGGTAACGCAATGGCTGATCTTGCTGCCAAGGCAGCTCTCAACAAATCTGTGACACCACTTCTTATTCCTTACACTGATTATAAAGCTAGCATTAGAGCTTACACTCGTGATCTGATGCAGAAGAAGTGGGACACCCAAGTAGGTATAAATAAATTACATGAAATAAAACCGTATATTGGTTACACCTACTTGGGCTGTCAGTCCAGATTTGAAGAGGTTATTTTAAGACGATGTCGTATTGGCCACACACGATATACTCATGCATACCTATTGAAAGGTGAGGATCCTCCGTTTTGTATCCCTTGTGATGAGAGAGTCACGGTCAAGCATATTCTGCTTGACTGTGTTGAATTCTCCATCACAAGGGATAAATATTTTAATGTCAAAACTGTAAAGGATCTTTTTACTAACATTAATTCTCATTTAATCGTTGGTTTTTTAAAAGAAATTGATTTTTTGGTAGAAGTTTGAATAACGTGTTCTGTAAATAGATGTATTTTAATTATTGGTTGTTTAGATTTATAACTAGAATTGTTTGTGGCTGTACCCTCAAAAGGGGTTGAAGTATTGTAAAATTATTGTCCTCCTGAGAGTGTACGTAAGTCCTCAAACAGTCAAAGTCAATTCTAAATTTCCAGGTTTTTAATCGTAGAATATGCGTCTTTTTATTGTATGGCTAGATTTCACAAATTGCTGACGGCTGAGGGAATGATGTAAATCCAGCTAGGGTCCATGCAATGCAGGTAGCAAAGGTAATGTAAGTCCCCATGGTCCCTAGTATGGTGATCTACCTTCAGTTGTTAGCAATCTATAGCCCATTTTTACATTGTATTGTCCTGTATAGATAAATTGTTTTAGGTATAGTTACTAGTTTTATATTCTACTCTGATATCCTAGTTGTTTTACTGTCCTTCGCTGACAGGTTTTATAATAGATACATATTTCATTTCAGTAATAAATGATCTCGTCACGATATGGCTGAGATATTGCCGATGTGACGTTAAATATTAACTCACTCACTCACTCACTCACTCAATGTTAGGTCTACTTGGGGCCTGACCAACTGCCAGGGAGGAGAATAAAGAAGACGGGAGTGAGCTATGTTTTCCAGCTCAATGCCGGCAGCAGAAAGAAAGGGTTTAATTCTATGCCCTAGAAGCGGGACAAGAGAAAACTTTTTGTTGTATAAATCCTCATAAAGGGGATTGAAAACACAGTTATGTGCAGGGTTAGATTCATTAGAGTATAATTTAGTAATGTACTGTAAAGCTAACTTAAACGGCGCTGCTCAAAAGATGGTTCACCAGCCTCAACATAGAGACTGTCGATAGGTGAAGTTCTAAAGGACCCAAGACAACGTCTTAGACCTTGATGATGGACAGAATCTAATAGTTTTAAGTTGCTTTTGCAGTCTCCACCATATACGATGAAGCCATAATCAAGTTTAGAACGAACGAGTGATCGATAGAAATGGAGAAGGGTAGCTTGATCCCCTCCCCATTTAGAATTTGAAACAACTTTCAACAAGTCAAGTGCTTCCATGCATTTAGTTTTAAGTGACTTAATATGCGGTAAGATTGTTAAGTGTGAATCAAAGATTAGACCCAAGAACTTAGCTTCCTTAACAACTCTAATTGGCGTGCCATCTAGAGATAGTTCAGGGTCCACATGTGGTTTATATTTACGAAAGAATTTATGCAGTTAGTTTTCGATTTAGAAAATTTAAAGCCGTTTTCAAGATACTATTTATAAATGTTGCTTAAACACAACTGCAGTTGCCGTTCAATGGTATGTATATTTTTACCACGACAAGAAATATCAAAATCATCCACAAATAACGATCCATCAATTTAATCATTTAAAAACTTTTGATAAAGTGTTTATCTTTATACTAAAAAGTGTGACTGACAAAATACTGCCTTGTGGAACACCCTGATCCTGATTGTAATGATCAGACAGGGTAGAACCCACGCGGACTTGAAATTGCCTGTTATTTAAAAAATTGCCTATGAATTCAGGCAAACGACCTCGCAAACCGAAATCATGTAAATCCCTCAGAATGCCATGTTTCCAGGTAGTCTCATATGCCTTCTCAAGGTCAAAAAAGATACAGACAGCGTGTTGTTTATTAATCAGCGCGTTTTTCACAAATGATTCTAAACGCACTAAGTGATCGACTGTACTTCTGTTTTTAGGGAAACCACATTGTATATCTCTGATAAGGTTATTTGTTTCCAAGTACCAAACAAGTCGATTATTTATCATGCGCTCCATGGTCTTGCAAACACAGCTACTTAATGAAATCAGGGGATAATTGGATGGATCCATATGATCACGTCCAGGTTTAGGTATTGTTACTACTATAGCATCACGCCATGAAGAAGGAACTTCACCGGAAGTCCAAATGTCATCAAAAATTGATAAACAGGATTCTGGTAAGTGCTTCAGGAGTTGATAATGTATGTTATCAGCTCCCTTAGCAGTGTCATGAGCTTGATCAAGAGCAGTATGGAGCTCATGAGTAGGAAACGTTTCATTATAATCTTCCCCATTATCAGAATTGAAATTAATAGTTTTCTTTTCTTGCTGTTTTCGATACTGCTGAAATTTAGGTATATAATTAGAAGAGGAAGAATGTTTCGCTATATCTGATTTATCAGTAAGTAATCGATCTCCATGTTTAAGATGATAGACAGTAAATTTAGTACCTTTACCTTTAATTTTCTGGACCATGTTCCATACCTTGGACATGGGTGTCTGAGAATTTATTTTGGATACATAATTTTGCCAAGATTGGCGTTTGTTCTGTTTAAAAGTACGCCTTGCTTTAGCATTTAAAATTTTAAATTTATTTAAATAATGCACCATAGGATGGCGACGGAAATAATGTTCTGCTTTTTTCCTTGCCTTCCTAGCTTGTTTGCGTTCATCGCTGAACCATGGTTTTCGAATATGTGGAACTGAAGAGTGAGTAAGTGAGTAAGGTTTAGTTACGCCACACTCAGCAATAAATCCAGCTATATGGCGGCGGTCTCTAAATAATCGAGTCTGGACCAGACAATCCAGAGATCAACAACATGAGCATCGATCTGCGCAATTGGGAACTGATGACATGTGTGAACCAAGTCAGCTAGCCTGACCACCCGATCCCGTTAGTCGCCTCTTACGACAAGCTGAGTCGCCTTTAATAGCAGGCATGGGTTGCTGAAGGCCTATTCTACCCCGGGACCTTCACGGGTCTGGAACTGAAGAGGACTTTGGTATACACTCATCAGCTACGGAATTCAGTTCAGCAGAAAAAATCCCAAAACATTTAATGGCATCGGGAACGTCAATAAAACGTTCCGGTTTAAGTTTCTCAGTACACATTGTTTCATATGAAGCCCAGTTGGCTTCTTTAAAATTCCGCCTTGATGATGGAGGAACCTCAGATGGAGTTACAGATTTTAGTATAGTAGGAAAATAGGCACTTCCACAGAGATCATCTTGGACTGATCATTTAAATTCATTGAGCAGTTCAGAATTTGTCAATGACAAGTCGAGAGCAGAATAGGTCCCTGTACCAGGGTGTAAATATGTGTTGGAACCGTCATTATAAATACATAAATCATTATCAGAACAAAAGTCCTCCAACAACTTACCTTTAGTGTTTTTAGTTACACTACCCCAGATTGGGTTGTGCTCATTTAAATCTCCCATTTTAATGCAAGGCTATAATACAGTTGGTCATATAAAGGTTGAAGATCAGTTTTGGGAAATGTCGAAAACGGCGAAATATAGAGAGAGCATAGCGTAAACGTCCTGCATATCAGTATTAAGTGAAAAAGGGCATTGAATAAAGGATGGATGATCCACCAGTGGCTCTATCACCCAAAGGGGAAAAACAATAAAAAATGACGAAGGTAAAATGTATCCGTTTGTTTTAAGTATGTCTCTTGTAGACAGATCGCTGAAGGTGTAAAATCTTGGACTAATAGCTGTAATTCATGTAAATCAGTCCTCAATCCTCTGCAGTTCCAATGGACAATATTATTGGAATAAACTATCTTTTGGGTACATTTATTGGGGATGTACCCTGCACTCTTTTGGTGGGCGACAAGCTATGTGCCCTAGAATGGACGCTTTCAGAAACGTCCATGTCTTCAAGAGAACAATTGAATTTTTGTTTTGTGATCCCTTAGGAGCTCTGCCACTTTGTTGTTTTGAATCATCAGGCTTTGTCTTCGGTTTACTTTTCACCGTCTGTTGACTATCAGCTGTCGATTGAGACTTTGAGTGTGACTGAGATGATGATTTGTGATCAGAAGAAGACTTTGAGGTATTAGGAAGTGATTCCTCAGTCTGTGATGATATAGCAGGGTACAAGACCGGTGGAGAATCGCAATTTACCCAAGTCAAGGTAGTTTGGCGGCCTGTGGTTGATGTTGTTTTAGAGCTAGACCCCGATGATGTTTTTGATTCTGTAGCATACCTTTCTGGAAGATCAGATATCTTTACCAGTTTTTTGTCCTCAGAAAAAGCGGTATTTTGAGTGAATTTTATTTTATTGATCTCATTTGCTCCTTCCAAATAGGACACTGTTTCGATGAAGATGAATAGTCGCCTGAGCAATATGTGCATATTTTATAATCACTGTCACAATCTTCTGTTGTTTGTGTCTTCTCACCACAGTGAGCACACACAACAGACAATGTGCAAGTATTTACGCCGTGTCCATATTTCTGGCATTTAAAACACCTTAGCGGGTTGGGGATGGGGGCCTTCACTGAGTTGGGAGCATTTGGCGATAAAAAAGTAAAGAGATACGTGTTTGTTTTGACGATTTCATTGTTGTTTCGAGTTGAAAAGCGCTTGACATAAAGGACACCTTGATCCTTCCTTTCAGATCCTATATCAAAATCCGACATATCATCAAACAATCGATCACGATCTCTCACAATATCTTTACTCGTGTTCAAGGTCTTGTGAGCAGAGACCGTGACCGGAATGCCCACGAAAGACTTCATGTTCATCAGGTTCGTTGCTTGTTGCTTTTTCCCGCATTCAACTACCAGAGGTGTTTTTCACCTCCCAAGCAATACCTTGAATACCCTTGGACACAGCAAAGGGGTTCAGGTTTAACGGTGTCTTGTCAGAGGTCTCAATCACAATGAAACGTGGCCAATATTCAATCGATGCAGACGGTCTCTGGCCAGTATCAAAAGGGTCAATATCAAGTGGACGTTTTGGGTTTTTTTAGAGGTATTTCCTCAGCCATGGTTAAGGTAATATGGTTCATCATCCGAGCTCCCCACCCACCACGTAGTATCACAAGGACAATGCTTAAGCCAGCGGGCCTCCAGCTTGTAGCACCAAGGATACCCGGATGATATACTCCAGCAGAAGAATTAAAAGATTAATAATGCCACCAGATTGGCCCATGAGCCACCGCATTCTGACATATGACTCTAGGCAAATTTCAGAACAACATATTTAAAAATCAAAAATGTTTGAGATTATAAAGCCAAGTCCAAAGTTACAACAATTCCAAATGATATGTGTGCATTGATAAATATAAAAATACTCCATGCAAAGGGCTTGGCATGATCAGCCGATTGGTCGAATCGGGCCCATTCGACCACCCGTCTAGGCGAAGTCAGGGCCAAAGTGGTGTATTGAGCAACAGGAACACGGTTGCAAGCTCCTATTGCCCTCAACCACCAGGATCCCTTCCTCCGCCGACACAGGGCCGCAACCCACGGCAAACTGGTTGGTGGACCACATATCCCCCCGGGTCCACTACGGTGGTGTCGGCGAGCTCTTAGCGATACCCAGCACCCACCACGAGGAGGTGGCTCGCCACAGGTGGCAGATATTTTATGATCAGAAGAAGAATTTGATGTTTTAGGAAGTGATGACATAGCTCGGTATAAAAGTTGTGGAGAATCGCAATTTACCAAAGTCAAGGTAGTGTGGCAGCTTGTAGATGATTGTGTTATTCTAGAGATGCGCACAGATGTGTTTGCTACTGTAGCATAACTTTCCGTAAGGTCAGATCTCTTTAAAGTTTTTTTTTGCCTCAAGAAAAGAGATGTTTTGGGGTAAAGTTTAGTCTGTTTATTGCCATTTACTCTTTCCAGATTGGACACTGTTTCGATGAAGATGAATGGTCGCCTGAACAGTATGATCACTGTCACAATCTTCTGTTGTGTGTGTCTTCTCACCACAGTGAGCACACACAACAGACAATGTGCAAGTATTTACACCGTGTTCATATTTCTGGCATTTAAAACACATGAGTGGGTTGGGGATGTAGGTTTCAACTTGAATGTAGCAATAACCTGCATTCACTGATTTGGGAGCATTTGGCGATGGAAAAGAAAACAGATAGGTGTTTGTCTGTATGGTTTCATTGTTTTTGCGGGTTGAAAAGTGCTTTACATACAGCACACCTTGATCTTTCATCTCTGATGATGTGTCAAGTTTGGTCATGTCAGCAAGCAATCGATACCGATCTCTGATGATACCTTTACTAGTGTTCAAGGTCTTGTGAGCAGAGACCGTGACCTGAATACCCACAAAAGATTCGATACTCATCAAGTTGGTTGCTTTTTGTTTCTTGCCGCACTCAACTAGTAACACACACGAACGAATACCTTGAGTACCCTTAGATACTGCATTGACTTCATCATCAAATCACACATTGTGTCAAATATTTAAATTACAGGCATGAATTGTGGACCAACCAACTTGGACAATGACATGAGGCCGTCATCGGTATTTATGATTTACATTATATATTTATATTATATTATATTATCTGTGATATACCCAGTAAAAGAATCATTTCGTAACTATATTATTCATATCACATTTATAATGAATTAAACACTTAGTAGTTGAAGAGAATAAACCTTTTTGACTTCGTCAGAAATAAACAACTCAAAATGGAACTGTGCATGGATTGTAGTGTAATATATGTTGATATAAATTCCAGGAAAAAGAACAGCTTTTCTGTCCCCACTGCCAGACGTTTGTTTCACGAATAGCGCGTTATCTCCATCTCCGTCATGATAAAATAGACGTTGGATGACAGTTTTTCATCAGGTTAGTCATCAAAGAATTCACTTAAAGTTTAGTCTGCTCTGTCACTTTGCTAATATTAATATTTTTAAATACATATATATTGCTGGGAATGGTGTTTCACTGATCGGAAATATTAGATTTTACATGCTTTTCTTCAGTGCATTTTTTTCTCAGTTGAGTTGATATTGCAAACTTAATTCCTTATTTTCTTTTCCACCAATTCCAGACACTGACAGTGACGTTAGCAGCACATTCAACGTTTGCGAGCTTACACCACCACAAAGTATGACTGAGAGTCTGGTTGATTCGGACTCACATTCAGATTCGGAGGTAATATCTACATTCAAGTTACCTTTGGTTCAAACTTACCTTTTCTATACGATGATTGGTAAACAAGCAGTTAGGCTTGTCTTAATATGACCTCGATAGAAATGACACATGACATGATGATGACAACATTTAATCCAAAAGAGCAAACACACGTGCCGATGGACATGAAATGCCTTTTCAAACTGAATAAGAGAGTGAACCGATGAAAGAATGTGAAAATGTACATTTATATAGCCAGGGTTTTATCATACATGATATGCTATATTTAGGAAACATAGTTAGAAGAATACGATCACTGCTATAATCAGGTGCTAATTAAGTTACTGCAGATTTAATATGTAAACTGGATCATTATAAATATTTATAATATGCATGTAAGATACCATGTACCATTCGCTTGTGGATATTGAATATGCTACAAATCTCTTGAGACAAGAATTCCTATGGTTGCATGAACAATCTAGTCGATCTAGTTACCTAATTTCATTCCGAATGTACATATATGGGTTATTTGTTGTGTTTGACTAAGTATTGCATTTATTGTATTTTCAGGATGATGCAGAGTCGGTGTGGGTGAGTGAGTGAGTTCAAATTTAACGTCACATCGGCAATATCTCAGCCATATCGTGACGAGAACATCTAATATCAAAATTAATTATATGTCTATATAGATCGCTATAAAACCTGTCAACGACGGACAGTAAAAAAACTAGAATATCACAAATGGAATTAAAACTAGCATGGAAAGTTAAAAATACCCCGCACTCTTTTGGAGGGCGATAAGCTATGTGCCCTAGAATGGACGTTTTCAGAAACGTCCATATCTTCAAGAGACCCATACTTATTGTACAACTGAATTTTATTTTGTGATCCTTTAGGAGCTCTGCCACTTTGTTGTTTTGAAGCATCAGGCTTTGGCTTCGGTTTACCTTTCACCGTTTGTTGACTATCAGCTGTCGATTGGGATTTTGAGTGTGACTGAGATGATGATGATTTGTCATCAGAAGAAGACTTTGATGTACCAGGAAGTAATTCCTCAGTCTGGGAGCTGTGGAGAGTCGCAATTTACCCAGGTCAAGGTAGTTTGGCATCCTGTGGATGATTTTGTTATTTTAGAGGTAGACGACGATGATGTTTTTGCTACCGTAGCATAACTCTCTGGAAGATCAGACCTCTTTACCAGTTTTTTTTGCCTCAGAAAAGGAGATATTCTGAGTAAACTTTATTCTGTTAATTGCCATTTGCTCTTTCCAACTGTTTCGAAGAAGATGAGTGATCGCCTGAGCAGTTGGTGCATTTTGTAAAATCACTGTCACAATCTTCTGTTGTGTGTGTCTTCTCACCACAGTGAGCACACACAACAGACAATGTACAGGTAGACACACCGTGTCCGTATTTCTGGCATTTAAAACACCTGAGCGGGTTGGGGATGTATGTTTCAACTTGGATGTTACAGTAGCCTGCCTTTACTGACTTAGGGGTGTTTGGAGACGAGAAGGAAAACAGATACGTGTTTGTTTGGATAGTTTCATTATTTTTCCGGGTTGAAAAACGCTTGACATAAAGCACACCTTGATCTTTCATTTCGCAGGCTATGTCAAGTTCGGACATGTCAGCAAACAGTCGATCACGATCTCTGACAATACCTTTGCTTGTGTTCAGGGTTTTGTGAGCAGAGACCGTGACCGGAATGCCCACGAAAGATTTAATACTCATCAGATTGGTCGCTTGCTGTTTTTTCCCGCACTCAACTAGCAGTGCACTCGAACGTAAGCGTCTAATGTTTTTAACATCCCCAGCAATACCTTGAATACCCTTAGATACTGCAAAAGGGTTCAACTGTAATGGTTTCTTGTCAGGAGTTTCAATTACAAGGAAACGTGGCCAATATTCAATCGATGCAGACGGTCTGTGCTCAGTATCAACAGGATCAATATCAAGTGGACGTTTTGTTTTTTTTGTTGGGATTTCATAAGCCATGGTTAGTGCAATACGGTTCATCATCCGAGCTCCCCACCCACCACGGAGTATCACAAGGACAATGCTAAAGCAAGCGGGCCTCCAACTTGCAGCACTAAGGATACCCGGATGATATACTCCAGCAGAAGAATTATAAATAATTAATCTACCAGATTGGCCCATGAGCCACCGCCTTCTGGGCATAAGACTCTAGGCAAGGTAAGAACTTCAAAAATGCATTTCAAACTCAGAACATATCGATGAACAATAAGGCCAAGACCGAAATTTAAATGTCCAAATAAAATTTGTGCAATGGCATGTATATATAGCCCATGCACAGGGCTTGGCATGACCAGCCGATTGGACCCTAATTAACTCAATGTATGCCTTGAAAGACTGTCTTTCTTCACCTCATTTGACCATATAGCAAACGTTTGTCCTTGCTTGTAAACATATATATAGATGATCCATTACCCAGGTCAACATAGAAATAGCCCACAGATGTTTCGTCAAATTCGTGCAAGAAGTAGGTCGTGTCTATGGCACCGAATTCGTCACCTGAAAGACAGTATTTTGAATTTTGGGAGTTTCTACGGGTTTTGTTTGTTTAGGTTTGAGAGATACAACGTTATTCTCTCTGACTACCCAACAAATAAGCGTTCCATCGAGTGCCAGCTGATGAGAAAGTTTGAGCTGTCTGCACTAGTCAACCATGGGTCAGTCCATTTTAACCACAGAGATGCCTTCAAACTGGTGACAGATGCTACCAAGAACAAGAAAGCAAGAACAACAACACCACTGATGTTTGTTCCACACCAACCTATGTCTGCCATACCTACAGATGTGTGGGGAGATTTGTCACTGTGTATATTCAATGAATCTTATAAGGTTAAATCTCTGTCTAACTTGTCCGTCACAAATCTAACATCAACCTACTCCGTAATGAACAAGCAAACTATAACTCCAGGTATGATCGGAACTGTTGGTAAACGTTTCAAAAGTGTCCAAATTAACAATGAACTCTATAGCAGCGATGAACGAAGCCCCGCAAAGAGAGCGGAGATAATTTGGGCAGATGACAAATGTCATGTTAACCCAAATGGCAATCGGCCCGGAATAATTATGCATTTTGCACTCCACACACTTGAAATACAACCAGAAAAATTTGTACATCATCTGTTTGCGGTGGTGGACCGGTTCAAACCTTGTTCTGATACACTTGGCTACATTTCCCCTGTGTCTGTTTGGCGAACAAACACCTGACCTCGGGTCCTGCGTCATACGTATCAGTGCAGATGATTGTTGGCAAGTGTGCTGGGCTATTCAGTATGTGGGCAACAGAAGTTTCCTGATTGTCAGCGAGTTGACGAGCCGTTGCTATGTGTGAAAGTTAGTGTATTTGTATATAAGTTGCCAAGCCCTTGCTATGTGTGACACACAGACACACACACACACACACACACACACATACATACATGCAACGTAACATTGCCTGAGTTTTCTTTCTTCATATGAATATTTAATAAATGTAATACAACCTATTTCAAAGCGGAAACTCTCATTGTCATTTCTCCGAGATATCCGCCCGACGATGCCTCTGAGTGGGCTATTAAATAGCTAATCGATCACATGAACGTATTTTTTTTTTTGTTCAATTCAATTTGATTTATTCTCATTGTAAAATGTTAATAGTTTTAATCTTTGGAAAAAAAAATATTTCAATTTTATTCAATCTTAATTTTTGTTTATTTTCAAATGGACCTATATTTCTTTTAAATACACTTCTATTTATTTTCAAAGTTCTTTATTACATTTTCTTATTGTATTGTATTGCAAGTTGTGCGTTATTATATGATTAGCAATAGTAGTGACTGACTTGGGTGTGTTTGTCAGTGTCAGTGTGAGGATGACTGTCAAGGGGTGCAAGTGAATGTTAGCTATGGCATGTTTTTCGAAATATGTTTGTTATACATGTTGATCTGTTAATTAGTGCTATATCTTTTTATTTTATGTTTGATGTCTATTTGTCTGAAAATAAAACAGTGAATCTTATTGTATCTTTTGTTTTTCTTTATGTACACGTTATGATTGTACACAAACTCTGTTTATTGCCTTTGCCAATCAGGAGTAACAAGCCTGTTACATACCAAGACACACAATTGTCTCCTGTGAACCCGAGTAAATGAAGTCAGTTTGTAACTGAAACTCTGCAGAAACCTGATGGAGACTTGGTAACTGAAACTCTGTGGAAACCAAATTGAATTTTGGTGACTAAAACCTGAGGGATTCTCTAAGTTAACTGAAACTCAACAGAAACCTGTTGGAAAGTGGGTAACAGATAGCGTAAACTCGTGTAAACAAACGGAAAATCACTTAATTCTAAGTGGAAACTTAAGTTTCAGTCCAGTTTCCATCAGGTTAGTAAATCAACTAGAATATCACAGAAAATATAAAACTAGTAATTAGATCTAAAACAGTTCAACTACAGAGGACAATGCAATATAAAAATGGGCTATAGATTGCCAACAACTGAAGGTAGATCACCACACTAAGGACCATAGGGACTTACATAACTTTTGCTACCTGCGAGGACCCTAACGAATGTGATACGAAGTCTCTTTGATGTCATCATCTTTTCAAAGAATGTGTTGATGTTGCCTGTTATCCGAAAGATTCGTTTGAGCATCACGGAAGGAAATGTCACAAACATGTCGTTCTGTGTCATTGGGTCACTCCTATTATAATAACTATCATTTGGGTTTTTTTTACTGGATCAATTTAGATCTACATCTGTAATGTTCTGTATATCCTTGTTAACATGTCTTGCTATAGGTTAATGTATCCATTACTATACAGTCGTCATATGCACGACATGGCCTATATTCAGTCTTGTAACAGTAAGTTTGTTATTGATAAGAACTCACGTTCCCTCGCTATCTCGGTTGCATTAAAGCCCTGATTATTCCTTGTGGTTAAATCTACCATTCTCCGTGACAGTACATATTTCACAATGTCTTCATCTCCCTGTACACAGGCCAAATGAAGGACATTGTCACCATCACTATTTACTACTGAAGGATCTGCTCCACTCTCCAGTAGCAATTCAAACACACCGAATGTACTTTGTCTTGCTGCTAACAGCAGTGGTGTCATCCCTTTCGACCCTCTACAGTTTATATCAACAACGTGTAGCTTGAGGATATGCTTCACTATCTCCTCATCTTCTCCCATAGAGGCGAAATGAAGGATGCTGTTACCATCACTATCTGCTACTGAAAGATCCGCTCCACTCTGTAGTAGCAATTCAAACACATTGTATGTATTGTATTCTGCCGCTAACAGCAGTGGTGTCATCCCATTCGATCCTCTACAGTTTATGTTCAGAGCGTGTAGCTTCAGGACCTGTTTCACTACTTCCTCATCCCATCTCATACAGGCCAAATGAAGGACGTTGTCACCATCTCTATTTACTAAAGAAGGATCCGCTCCGCTTTCCAGTAGCAACTGAAACACATCGCGTGTCTGATATTTTACCGCTAACAGTAGTGGCGTCATATCATTAAATCTACAGTTTATATCCACAATGTGTAACCTGACGATACGCTTGACTATTTCCACATCTTTTCCCTCACAGGCCAAATGAAGGATGTTTTTACCATCATTTTGAAATCCTGACACGTCAGCATTTTTTTTCACCAGACTATGAAATACTTCTCTTTTCGCACGCCATGCTGCAAGCATCACTGGTGTCAATCCACCACGCCCTTTTCTATTGATATCCAAACTGATTCGCATCAGGATATAATTTACTATCTTAACATTTCCTCCTCGACAAGCCCAATGAAGGATGTTGTCACCATTCGCGTCAATTACTGACAGATCAGCTCCTTTCCTCACCAGATTGTAAAATACTTCTCTTTTCTCACTATTTGCTGCAAACATCACTGGTGTCATTTCAACACTGTTTTTGGCATTTATATCCACAATGTTTTGTATCAGGATATATTTCACTATCTTAACATTTCCTCCACGACAAGCCAAATGAAGGATGTTGTTACCAATCTCGTCAATTACTGACAGATCAGCTCCTTTTTGCACAAGAATATCAAACGCTTCGTTTTTTGCATGATATGCCGCAATCAGTACTGGTGTCATTTCGTCATACCCTTTACAATTTATATCCACAATGTTTTGCATCAGGATATAATTTACTATCTTAACATTTCCTCCTCGACAAGCCAAATGAAAAGTGTTGTCACCATCCTCGTCAATTACTGACAGATCAGCTCCTTTTTGGACAAGAATATTAAATGCTTCGTTTTTTGCATGATATGCCGCAATCAGTACTGGTGTCATTTCTTCATACCCTTTACAATTTATATCCACAATGTTTTGCATCAGGATATAATTCACTATCTTCACATTTCCTCCTCGACAAGCCAAATGAAGGATATTGTCTCCATCCTCGTCAATTACTGACAGATCAGCTCCTTTCCTCACCAGACTGTCAAATATTTCTCTATCCCCACTATTTGCTGCAAGCATCACTGGTGTCTCTCCATCACTGTTTTTTGCATTTATATCCACAATGTTTTGTATCAGGATATAATTCACTATCTTAACATTTCCTCCTCGACAAGCCAAATGAAGGATATTGTCTCCATCCTCGTCAATTGCTGACAGATCAGCTCCTTTCCTCACCAGATTGTCAAATATTTCTCTATCCCCACTATTTGCTGCAAGCATCACTGGTGTCTCTCCATCACTGTTTTTTGCATTTATATCCACAATGTTTTCTATCAGGATATAATTCACTATCTTAACATGTCCTTCTCGGCAAGCCAAATGAAGGATGTTGTCTCCATCCTCGTCAATTGCTGACAGATCAGCTCCGTTTTTGACGAGAATATTAAATGCTTCATATTTTCCATGAGATACCACACTCAGTACTGCTGTCATTTCTTCATCCCCTTTACTATTTATATCCACAATGTTTTGCATCAGGATATGATTCACGATTTTAACGTTTCCTCCACGACAAGCCCAATAAAGGATGTTGTCACCACCCTCGTCAATTACTGACAGATCAGCTCCTTTTTTGACAAGAATATCAAATACTTGTCTTTTCCCATGATATGCTGCAAGCATCACTGGTGTCATTTCTTTACCCCCTTTACCATTTATATCCACAATGTTTTGCATCAGGATATAATTCACTATCTCAACATTTCCTCCACGACAAGCCCAATGAAGGATGTTGTCACCATTCCCGTCAATTACTGACAGATCAGCTCCTTTCCTCACCAGAGTGTGAATTACTTCTCTTTTCCCATGATATGCTGCAAGCATCACTGGTGTCATTTCTTTACTCCCTTTACCATTTATATCCACAATGTTTTGCATCAGGATATAATTTACTATCTCAACATTTCCTCCACGACAAGCCCAATGAAGGATGTTGTCACCATTCCCGTCAATTACTGACAGATCAGCTCCTTGCTTGAAAAGAATATCAAATACTTCTCTTTTCCCATGATGTGCTGCAAGCATCACTGGTGTCATTTCTTCGTCCCCTTTACCATTTATATCCACAATGTTTTGCATCAGGATATAATTCACGATCTTAACATTTCCTCCTCGACAAGCCCAATGAAGGATGTTGTCACCATTCTCGTCAATTACTGACAGATCAGCTCCTTTTTGGACAAGAATATCAAACGCTTCGTTTTTTGCATGATATGCCGCAATCAGTACTGGTGTAATTTCTTCATACCCTTTACAATTTATATCCACAATGTTTTGCATCAGGATATAATTCACTATCTTCACATTTCCTCCTCGACAAGCCCAATGAAGGATATTGTCAGTATTATTGTCAATTACTGACAGATCAGCTCCTTTCCTCACCAGAATGTCAAATATTTCTCTATCCCCACTATTTGCTGCAAGCATCACTGGTGTCTCTCCACCATTGTTTTGGGCATTTATATCCACAATGTTTTGTATCAGGATGTAATTCACGATCTTAACATTTCCTCCACGACAAGCCCAAAGAAGCATGTTGTCACCTTCCTCGTCAATTACTGACAGATCAGCTCCTTTTTTGACAAGAATATCAAATACTTCTGTTTTCCCATGATATGCTGCAAGCATCACTGGTGTGATTTCTTTATCCCCTTTACCATTTATATCCACAATGTTTTGTATCAGGATATAAGTCACTATCTTAACATTTCCTCCTCGACAAGCCCAATGAAGGATGTTGTCACCATCCTCATCTATTTCTGACAGATGAGCTCCCTTTTTGACAAGAATATCAAATACTTCTCTTTTCCCATGATATGCTGCAAGTAGCACTGGAGTAAGTTTTTCACAATCTTTACTATTTATGCCCACACTGGTTTGGCTCAGAACATACTTCACTGTATCCACATATCCTCCAATGCAGGAGAGATGGAGACTGTTTCTACCTTTCTGATTCACCGCTAAAGTATTAGCGCCTTTTTCTATCAATAACCTAAACACATCTATTTTCCCATGATATGCGGCTAACAACAATGGTGTCGTCTTATTTTCATCGTTGCCGTTAATGTCAACAATGTTTTGTGTCAGGATATATTCCACAATCTTCACACTTCCTCCTTGACAGGCCCAATGAAGAACATTTCTGTTCCTACTATCCTTTGTTAAGGCGTCAGCTCCTCTCTCTATCAGCATATGAAACACAGCTTTGTTCCCATAACCAGCTGCCAACAACAATGGTGTAATGCCCTTGTCATCTGTACTGTTTATATACAGAACATTATGCTTGAGGACATTTTCCACTATATCTACATTTCCTCCTTGACAGGACATGTGAAGGGTATTTTCACCATCGTCATCCTCTTTTGATATATCAGCTCCTACTTTCATAAGGAAACAAAACACGTCCTTCTTCCCAAACAGTGCTGCTGACATCAAGGGTGTTGTCCCGTTCCCTCCCCTACTTTCAATGTCTATGATCTTCTGTGAGTGGATGTACTTCACTATCTCCAGACTTCCCTCCATACAAGCGACGTGTAAGATGTTATTATCTTCATCGTCTAATAGGGTCAAATTTGCCCCTTTCTCCACAAGTAATTCTAGCAATGCGCTGTGTCCTTCTACTGCCGCTATCATTGCTGGTGTCCTACCAGCTTGTCCTCTCAAATTGACGTTGGCAGGATCATGAGACAATAAGTATTTAACTTGATGCAAGTCTCCTATTCTGCAGGCATCAATAAGAGTAGTGTTCACGAAGGCCCGGTTATGTGTTTGATGATGTTCATCTGAAAGAAACGATGTAAAAATGACACAGTTTTCAGTTTTAGACCCATGTTATTTTAACCCATTACGCTACATGCACCCCAAAGTGCTGTACATCTATAGAGTTTGCTGAGCTGAAACAGAGGTATACAGGGATTCAATAGTTGTTTGAGTGAGTGAGTGAGTAAGTTAATATTCAACGTCATATCGGGAATATTGCAGCCATATCGTGACGAGAACGATTCATTATAAAAATACAAAAGAATTAATAGCACATATATTGTAAAAACTGTCAACGAAGAACTAACTAGACTATCACTGAGTAGAATGTAAAACTAGTGATTAGACCTAAATCAGTGGATGTATAAAGGACAATACAATATAAAAATCAACCTAAATCAATGTATACGTTGCCAGAACGGAAGGTAGATCTCCCTACTAAGGACCATGGAGACCTACAGTACATTTACTTCCAGCATGGACCCTAGCTGGATTTACATCATCCCCTCGACTGTTAGCAATTTAGACAAATCTAGCCATAGAGTAAAAGAACACTTATTCTACGATTAAAAACCTGGAAAACTTAAATTTACATCAAATGTTTGGGGACTTAAATACCCTCTCAGGAGGACAATTATTTTGCAGTACTTAAACCTCCTTTGAGGGTACAGCCACTAACGACTTGAGTTGAGAATTTAATTCCTTTAAAAATACAAGAATTAAACGAGGACAAATATTGCTAAAAAGATCCGTCATCGTTCGGGAATGTTGATCCCTTGTGATGGAATATTAAACACAGTCAAGCAGGATATGCTTGACTGTGATTCTTTCATCACAAGGGATACAAAAACGGAGAATCCTCTCCTTTAAGCAAATATTTATGTGCAGATCTTGAGTGGCCAATGCGACATCGTCGCATGATGATCTCTTCAAATATTGTCTGACAACCCAAGTAGGTGTAGCCAATATAGGGTTTTATAACATGTAATTTATTGATGTATAGAATAGATTATATAATGTTTACATATAGGGCGTTCGCTTCCTGTGTAAAAATAGAGCTGCTATCTGCTGGTCTCGAAGATATTGTTCTGGATCCAATGACCGTGGCACAAGCTACTGCGCGGACGTCCTTGGATCCTTCTGTAAATAAAGATTTGTAACTGCTATATGTACTTTTTAATTAAATATGTGCTTGTTTATACTGAAGTTCATTTGTTTCTGATTTCTTAAAAGTAGTTAAAGATAAATCCACTTGGGGCCTAACCAATTGCCAAGGAGGAGAAGAAAGATGACGGGAAGGGGCTATATTATCTATCTCAATGCTGGCAGCAGAAATAAGTGGTTTTATTCTTAAACCCAGAGGCAGAACAACAGAAGATTTCTTATCGTATCAGTGAGTGAGTGAGTTAATATTTAACGCCACATCGGCAATATCCCAGCCATATCGTGACGAGATCATTTTTTACTGAAATGAAATATGTATCTGTTATAAAACCAGTCAACGAAGAACAGTAAAACAACCAGAATATCACAGATGAGAATATAAAACTAGTAACTATACTTAAAACATTTTATCTATAGATGACAATACAAGATAAAAATAAGATATAGATTGCTAACAACTGAAGGTAGATCACCATACTAGGGACCATGGGGACTTACAGTGCCTTTGCTACCTGACAGTATCTCACCCCCAGCCACCTTATGCCAGAACCACAGTCAAAATCCACAAGAACCCCGTCAAAACTCGTCTACTAGTCTGTTCCCGTGACACCGTATTCTATAGTACCGCCCAGCACCTTACCATAGTACTCTCCCCACTAGGTAAATCTACCAACCCCTTCATCAGCGACTCAACCGACTTCTGTACCAAGATCCGTGACATCAACAACCCAGGTCCCATATCAGTTGTGGCGTTGTGGATCTATTCACCAATGTACCTCGTGAAAAAGCTCTCCGGCCACTACGCCACAGAATTCAACAAGACAATCTTCAACAACCACTCAACACCAGCCTCTCTACCAACTATCATCAGCCTCACCTCCGCCTGCATCAACTCCACCCATTTCACCTGGGGTGATGCCATCTATGAGCAAGTCCATGGACTACCTATGGGCTCCCCACTATCCCCCATCCTGACGGAAATTTATATGACCGACCTTGAAGATAGAGCTCTAGAAACAGCACCCTTCGAACCATCCTGCTGGTACCGCAAAGTGGATGACAACTTCGTTGTCCTTCAATCCCATTCAGCTTCTCGCCCATCTCAACGAACTACTACCTTTCCTCGATGTCCTTGTATCCCGCACCTCCTGTAACCAACTTCAGACCTCTTCAAACAGAAAACCTACCCATACCTATTTTAAAGCACGTAATGTGAAGGACCTTTTTACTAATATCATTTCTCATTTAATTTTTGCACTTTTGGTTAGATCGTTTACCAATCGATATGCTAGATTTCGGCTTTATCAACTCTAGCTATTATGAATTACAGAGATCAAATACGAACGTTTCTTACACAATGCTTATGTAAATTGCATTAAAAAATCACATTTCAGCATAAAAATTGAACAAAATACTTCAGTTACCTTTGCATGGCTTATGTGTACTATACATGTATGTCATGAGTCGATGCAAGAGTTCTCACTTCATATTCGATTATGTATTATTGGTAACTTTAAAGATCAATAGTCGCAAATGAATTAGGCCTAAAGCAGTAACTTGGTCTATTTCAAATCTACACGAACATGGGTGTAATACAGTATTGCTATTTATGTCTACGATTCATTATATGAACTATTACAACGAATGAATGATGATTTAATTTAGAACAAGGTTCTGTAACCTTGTCACCGTTAGTTCAACCAATGTGCAAATATAGTATCTTAGTATTTACTCCCAGTGACGAGTTACAAACACCTACCTCCTGTAACAACATCTCATAATCCCCTTTCTCGCAGACATGTGTTCATTTGCCTGTATACGCCCCCGACTTTGCAAGCAATTGTTATCAAAACACATTAATAGTACTTCTGATTAACACAGAAATTAACCTCTCTCGTAAGATAAGGTAATCTTTGATCATTACTGCTAAATTGATTGAAATAATTGGAACAGTACGAATTTAAAATGTAAAACGCATATGCGAGTCTCTCGATGAATGAGAGGTGCTTTTCATAACCCCCAATACGCGGCTCTCGCTGTGAGAAGCTAATTAATTTGCCGCACTCACGCGGCTCTCTGCCTTAATGAATTAATGTTCTTCACATCGCCGGCAAAGCCTTGAATACCTTAGACACAGGAAATGGTTCACTTTTTATGTCATCAAATCATCTGTCTCCATGACAAGAAATAGTGGCCTGGTTTGGACAGTCTGTGGCCGTTGTTTGCGTTTTAGATTTCATCATCCGAGCTCCTCACCTACCATAGAGTATCACAAGGACAATGCTAAAAACAAGTGGGTCTCCAGCTTGCAACACCAAGAATACTCAGATGATGTATTCCAGCAGAAGAGATATTAATAACACATCTACCAGATTGGCCTATGAGCCACCGCCTTCTGACATAAGACTCTAGGCAAAGTGCAAAACATAATAAACATCATATCAAAATCATAAACATCTTATGAGAATAATTCTGCCAAGACCACAAGTAACACATTTTCCAAACAGAATAATGTAATGACAAAAATTTAAGTCCATACACAGGGCTTGAACCCACTCGGACCTGAAATTGTCGGTCATTTAAAAAGTTGGATATAAATTGATGTAAACGACCTCGTAATCCAAAGTCATGTAAAATTCCATGTTTCCCAGTTGTGGCACACGCTTTTTCTAAATCGAAAAAAATTGACACTGCATGTTGTTTATTAATTATGACATTTTTCACAACAGATTCTAAACGCACTAAATGATCGATAGTACTTCTGTTTTTACGGAAACCTCATTGTATATCTGTTATTAGGTTATTGGTTTCCAAGTACCAAACAAGTCGATTATTTATCATGCGTTCCATGGTCTTGCAAACACAGCTAGTTAGTGATATGGGCCTATAATTAGAGGGATTAGTGTGATCACGTCCAGGTTTAGGAATGGGAACAATAATAGCATCACGCCACGACGAAGGGAATTTTCCACTTGTCCAAATGTTATAATAACAGTGTCTCCAAACATGAGTCTGGCAAGTGTTTCAGGAGTTGATATTGTATACCATTAGCTCCAGAAGCAATACCGTGAGCCTGATCAAGAGCAGTGTGAAGTTCCTGTATCGAAAATGTTTCATTGTAGTCTTCTACATTATCTGAAGTGAAATTAATAGGTGTCTTTTCTTGCTGTTTTTGGAATTCAGGTACATAATTAGATGAAGAAGAGTGTTTGGCCAACGTCTCGCCAAGTTTATTAGCAATATCTGATTTACTAGTCAATAATTGGTTCCCATCTTTCAGATGATGGATACTAGATTTTGATCCCTTACCCTTGATTTTCTGGATCATATTCCACACCTTTGATATCGGCGTGCGCGAATTTATTTTTGAGACATGGTTCCTCCAAGAGTGGCGTTTACTTTGCTTGAAAGTACGCCGAGGTTTGACGTTCAAAATTTTAAATTTATCTAAATTGTGGACGATAGGATGGCGACGAAAGTAATGTTCGGCTTTCTTATATACCTTCCTAGCCTGTTTGCATTTATCTGTAAACCATGGTTTTCGTATGTGAGGAATTGAAGAGGACTTTGGGATACACTCGTCAGCTATAGTATTTAACTTATCTGAGAAACATTTAATGGCATCAGGAATATCATTGAAAAGTTCAGGTTTAAGTTGTTCAACACAACTGAATTTCATACAGAGGCCAGTTAGCCTTTTTAAAATTCCGTCTTGATGATGGAGGAACGTCAGGTGTATTCCCAGATTTTAGTATTGTTGGGAAATGGCCACAGAGGTCGTCATGGACTGACCATTCAAATTCATTCAATAGGTTGGAGTCAGTTAGTGACAAATCAAGAGCTGAATATGTTCCTGTGCCTGGATGCAAATACGTGTTTGAACCGTCATTATAAATGCATAAATCATTGTTTGAAATAAAATGCTCCAGCACTTTACCTTTGGTGTTTGTATTTGTGCTACCCCAGAGTGGGTTGTGGCTATTCAAATCACCCAACATGATTTAGGTCGCTGATCATAGAGAGCTTGTAGATCAGTTAGTTGAACAGTTGATGAGAGCGGAATGTATAAGGAGCACAAAGTAAAAGCAACCTGTATTGTAAGTCGTAATGCAACGACTTGGAGATTTGTTTTAAGTGGAATTGGACTGTGGATAACATTGTTCCTCACCAGGATTGATGATCCAACAGAGGCTCTATCACCCGGAGGAGTGATACGCATTGAACTGACGGAGGTCAAAATTATTGGTCTGTTTCAGATAGGTTTCCTGGATGCAGAATACTGACGGATTAAATCTTGGACTAATAACTGTAAATCGTTTAAATTAGTCTTAATTCCTCTACAATTCCATTGGATGATAGGTGAAGATATCATTTCTGCGGAGGGTGGACGGGAGATGTACCCCTCACCTTCCGTGAGGGTGACAAGCTATGTGTCCTGTCATGTCTATGGTCAGACACATCCATGTCCTGTCCTCAAGAGAGCCAAATTTATTGAAAATCTGGATCTGGTTGTTTGCCCCTTTTTGACGTTTCATACTTGAATGTTGTTGAGATAGTTGAGATGATGGTTTCTGTGAATTAGATGGATCCTGCTCAGATGATACCTCTGGTTGAACGACTGGTTTCGATTGAGATTTTGTGTTTGTGTTAGTTTGTGCACTGGCGGTCTTTTGTGGTGGTTCAACAGGTAACAAAGTGGGCGCCGAAGTCTTTGTCCATGTGTAATTGGTCTGACACCATACTGAACTGCATGAAACAATGGGACGTTTGATAGAAAGTGAAGCAGAAACAGCGTTAGCGTATGACAGGCCTGACTGTTCTTGTGCGAGAACAATTTGTTTTGCTTCCACGAATGTAATATTGCGGTCATGCTTTATCCGTGATATCTTAGACAGGTTGGACATTCCCTAGAAGAAGAAATGGCAACCAGAACAATTAACACATTGTGGAGGATTATCACAAACGTTTGTGTTTTCATACGATCCTGCACACCGATGGCAAGCAGCTTGATTTTGGCACGATTTAGAACCGTGGCCATATTTCTGACATCTGTAGCATCTCAAGGGATTAGGGATAAATGTATCCACCCTCCAGTTGCAGTACCCAGCTTTCAATGATTGTGGATGCACGGGGAGAGCAAAAGGAAATAGATAAGTGTTAGTGTTTGTGATTTGATCATTCTTTTTGAAAGTGAAACGTTTAACACTAGTGACTCCTTGAGAAAATAATTCTTTAACAATGTCAGCTTCTGTCATATCAGAAAGGCAACGCCCATTGTCACGGAGGATGCCCTTAGAATTATTTAGTGATCTGTGAGGAGAAACCTCAACTGGAATATTGGCTAGAGATCTGGCTGAAAGCAGGATCTGTGATTGGATTTGTTTCCTACACTCGATGAGCAGAAAACCAGATCGCAGTTTCATAATTTCTTTTACCTCACCTTGCTACAGCAAAGGGGTTTAGCCGTAGAGGACCACCATCAGGTGTTGTCATGACAACGAAACGTGGCCAGTTTTGATTGGTGATGAGAGCTGTGGGAGTCTCATCCTCCGACTAGAACGAATCATCAGACTCGTGGGAACAAGGACGATGCCATATGTCTGTGGATATCCAACAGACGACACCGGGGATACTAGGAGGGTATACTCAAGCAGGAGTAATCTTGAAAAGATAGATCCTACCAGATTGGCCCATGAGCCACCACCTTCTGGTATAGGACTCTAGGCAAATGAACAATTCAATAGGTTGCCAAGGCCAGAGTATACATTCCAAAATTCCAAGTATGTGCATAAATACTTACCATGCACAGGGCTTGGCGTGGGCAGCCGATTGGTAGAATCGGGCCTATTCTACCACCCGTCTAGGTGAAGTCAGGGCCAAAGTGGTGTGTTGAGCAACAGAACTACGGTTACAGGCTCCCATTGCCCTCAACCACCAGGATCCCCTCCTCCACCGACACAGGGCCGCAACCCACGGCAAACGGGTTGGTGGACCAAGTATGCCCCCGGGTCCACTACGGGAGTGTTGGCGAGCTCTTCGCATTACCCAGCACCCCCCACGAGGATGTGGCTCGCCACGGGTGCCTATGTGCTGATGAGCCATGATGATACGTGTGAGCATGTGTATATGGCCTGAGCTGATTTAATCCTGTTTCTGTATTAGACGTACAACGAATGCAATGATGATTATGATATGGTGACTAAGTTTCCATGACGTGGTCTTGATGCTGAGAGAGATGATGACGATGATGATTATGATAATATTGATGAATTGTAGTGGAAAATATAAGGTGCACATAGCATACCATATGAGTTGTTTTGTTTGTAGTACTTAGTGGAGTGCAGAACAAAGTACAGCATCACGTAGCTGTAGCACAGGGTTTGGTTTACATCCCACTGAGGTGAAGTCGGGCCCGACATTGTATACCTGGAACCAATGCCCGCAGCCACCAGCATCCCTTCCTACACTGACATAGGGACACAACCCAGAGCACACAGATTGCCTAATTAGGAGTTGATTGCACTGTGGCCTATATGCCCCTAGATCCACGCGGTGGTCAAGAGCTATCAGCCTTACCCAGCATCCATCGAAATGGTGCCTGCAATTTCTGAATAAATATATAAATATGCTGAAAATAAAATCACCTGAAAGGGTAATTTCAAAACTATTTTTGAAAATAAGCAATAGTAAAAAGGCCCAATTTTGCTTTTTAACAGTAAATCATGGTAAGTACCTTTCACACAGACAGCCTTCCCACAATTCGTCTCTAGGCATCTCATCCCTCGGCATGCGCCAAATGTACAAATGCCAGCCTTGACCTGAAGAGAAATGCTTGTTGAAATATCCATTATTAAGTCATTTTAGCGATGCATGCTTATCACCAATTGACCTATAATATAAACAGACTATTTAATGCTAACTCAGCCATTTCAGCTTGCCATCTCAGCCATTTCAGCTTGCCAACAAATAAAATCCATATACTCTTGAAAACCCACAGGCTTGACACTTTTAATTTTTCTGCTGGAGCATATCATCGGAGGAATCCTTGGCGCTGCACGCTGGAAATCCACTTGGTATTCTTTTTGTTTCTTTACCATTGTCCTTGTGATATTCCGAGGTGGGTGGGGAGCTCGGATGATGAAATCTAAATAACTTACCATGGCTTACAAAACACCAACTAAAAAGAGCAAACAACCTCTTGAAGATGATCCTGTTGACAACCTCAGACCGTCCAAACACATTGATTACTGGACACATTTTCTTGTCATTGAGACCAAAACAGTTAAACACTTTTGCTCTGTCTAAGGGTATCCAAGGCACTGAGAGCGATGTAAAGAACATCGGAAGATTACGTTCTGGTGCGCTGTTGATTGAATGCGTCAAGAGGCAACAGTCAACCAACTGTTTAAACACGGAGACTTTTACTGACACTCCGTTATCGTCATGGCCGACAAAACGCTAAACACGAGTAAGGGAATCGTTCGAGATCGTGATCCATTGCTGGTAGATATGCTTGTACTTGATGTCGTTTCTGACATGAGAGACCAGGGTGAACTGAAGGTTAAACACTTCTCAACCCATAAAACAAAACAAATATTCAAACTAATGCCTACCTTTTCTTTCCTGTCACCTACTGTTCTAAACTCACGGCACTGTAATATTAGTGTGGAAAGTATATTCCCAATCACCTTCGGTCCTTCAAATGACTAAAGATCTGTCATGGTGTAAATACGTCCACATTGTCTGTCCATTTTACTCTTAAAGACTGTCCCGACTTACAGACTCTTAAAAAATCAGAAACTAATGAACTAGAACATAGACAAGACATTTGTCAATTATGTACACACGAATTGCACAACACCATGGGTGTCATGCCTGAAAGACTAATGTTTATTTTTAGATGTCCCGGGAAGTCTGATTTTCCGGGAGAACTAATTTCGTAGGAAGTAAGGAAGTACCAAAGCTAAAGATACGATGCCGGACGGACACAAAATCCATGTCGGGAATAGACTTTTTACGTGAATCTTGGCTACGCATTTACGAGTGAGTGAGTGAGTTAATATTTAACGTCACATCGGCAATGTTGCAGCCATATCCTGACGAGAACGAGTACTTATGAAAATACAATGAATTAATAGCACAGACATTGTGAAACCCTGTCAACGAAGGACAGTAAAACTGACTAGAATATCACAGAGTAGAATGTAAAATTAGTGTATTGACCTAAAACAATGTACCTATAGAGGACAGTACAATATAAAAATGAGCTATAGCTTGCCAACAACTGAAGGTAGATAACCATACTAAGGACCATGGGGACTTACAGTACATTTGCTTCCTGTATGGACCCTAGTTGGATTTACATCATCCCTTCAGCTGTTAGCAATTTAGACAAACCTAGCCATAAAGTAAAACCACACTTATTCTACGATTAAAAAGCTGGAAAACTTAAATTTACATCATATGCGTTTGGACTTAAGTACCCTCTCAGGAGGACAATTATTTTACGGTAATTCAACCCCCTTTGAGTGTACAGCCACTAATGATTTGAGTTACTAATTTAATCTTCCAATTGTAAAATATTTATCTATTTACAGTTTAATTACCAGATCTAATTCCTTTTAAAATGCAATAAATAAATGAGGGCTAATATTGCTAAAAAGATCCTTCATAGTTCGTGAATTAAAATACTGATCCCTTGTGATGGAATACTCAACACAGTCAAGCAAAATATGCTTGACTGTGATTCTTTCATCACAAGGGATGCAGAACGGAGGATCCTCACCTTTCAAAAGGTATTCATGAGTATATCTCGTATGGCCATTACGACATCGCATCATAATGACCTCCTGAAATCTTGACTGACAACCCGAGTGGGTATAACCAAAATAAGGTTTTGTTGCATGTAATTTATTTACACCCACTTGGGTGTCCCACCTCTTTTGCATCAGATCTGGGATATACGATCTAATTGTAGCTTTATAATCAGAGTTCGGGATAAGAAGTGGAGTCACAGATTTGTTGGGTGCTGCCATTGCGTTACCAGAAATGCCTACGTGGCTTGGTAACCAAGAAAAGACGATGTCGTATTGGCCAGTAGCAAGATTATTATACAATTCAATAATTTCAAATAAAAGTGGATGTTTACATGACAAATTTTTAATAGCCTGAAGGCAAGAAAGAGAAGTCTGAACAGATTATATATTGTTTATGTTTAGGGTGTCTTTGAATATATTGAAGAGCCGTTAGTATGGCGTTATCTTCAGCTGTAAAAATAGAACTATTATCTGGTAATCTAGAAGATATTGTTCTGGATCCAATGACAGTAGCACAAGCCAATGCACCACCACCCTTGGACCCATCTGTAAATAAGGGTTTGTAATTGTTATATTTAGTTTTTAATTGACTATATTCTTGTTTGTATTGTACGTCATTTGTTTCTGTCCCGTGTGGACCCGGGACAGAATGTGTCCACAGCACCCCATTGCTTGTCATAAGAGGCGACTAAATTGGGCAACCTGTTTGCCGTGGGTTGCGTCCCGTGTCGGTGGAGGACGGGATCCTGGTGGTTGAGGGCAGTAGGGGACTGAACCATTTTGCTCCTATTGCTCAACACACCACTTCGGCCCTTACTTCACCTAGACGGTTGGTAGAATCGGCCCGATTCTATCAATCGGCTGGTCACGCCATGCCCTGTGCATAGAAAGTATTTTCGCACATTTGATTTATTGGGCATTGGTCATTTTTGACGTCTAGTGTGTAATACCTTTTTGCTATATCTACTTGCCTAGAGTCCTATGCCAGAAGGCGGTGACTCATGGGCCAATCTGGTGATGTCGACCTCTGTGTTCTATATGTCTCCAATTTCTTGCTAATAGCCGAACCAGCCTAGCATTTGAATTGGTAGACAAATGTAGCTACTCATGTCGTATTTACTGGAGTATACCACTCCTGTATCCTTAGTGTTTGCAGGCTGGAGTTCCACTGCAGTACAACACTGTCCTCGTTGACACTCGGTGGCGGGTGGGGAGCGGGAGTGCTGAATCTATTATCATCACCATGTCAATCACCCTTTCTGGTTCCACGAGAAACGACAAAAAAGACGTTTAGAGGCTGATCATCTTTCTTGCAATAAAGATGTTTTAGGTCCAACACACCAAGAACCTTGGCCAAGATTCATAGTTATTGAATCTACCAATGGTGAACCACTCAAGATCAATCCATTTCTAGTATCAAAGACAATACAATCTATTTGTGGAGAGGTTAAGAACGTTTCACGTCTCAGAGGAGGTACACTTCTTGTTGAGTGTGCGCGACGACAGCAATCCATAAATTTATTGCAACAACATCAATTTGCCAACGTCAATGTTGCTGTCTCAACTCATAGAACTCTGAACTCAAGTAGAGGCATTGTTAGGGATAGAGCCCATTGTCTGGCGGACATGTCCGAGGATGAAATAGTGGCTGAACTTAAGGATCAGAATGTAACTTCCGTCAAACGCTTTCCTGTTAAGAAGCAGGATGGTAGCATTGTACCTGGCCACACTTACATGTTTACCTTTTGATCGTGCACTCTGCCAAAGTCAATCAAAGCCGGCTATTTCAATATCGGAGTGGAGGTGTATATCCCCACTCCACTCCGCTGCTATTCCTGTCAGAAGTTTGGACACGGGTCTAAGTCCTGTCGAAACACTCCTCGTTGTCATCGTTGTAGTGAACATCATCAGGACTCTGACTGCAGCAATGATATTAAATGTGCCAATTGTGGAAGCACTCATCTTTCCTCTTCTAAATGTTGTCCTGAATGGCAAATGCAATCTAAGATACTTAAATTAAAGTATGAAACAAATATTTCCTTCATGGAGGCTAAAAACAAAGTCCTTAGCCAGAATCAACATAATCCCTCTCCCACTGTGACATACTCTGCTGCAGTCTCACGACGACCAGAAACAATCTCTACTTCGTGTCAAACGGATTTGACCTGGATGGCTTCTGAGAAACCTGTTCATGTGAATAGTACTTCTGGCAGTCAGGGCTTTTTTACAACGTCTGCCTCTCAGACTATTAGTCATGTATCAGGTGAAGTTGTTCAAACAGCTATAGATGTTGAAACGTCAAAAGGTGAAATGTCAAAATCGCAAAGAAAGCGTCTAAATCGTAGATCAAAGAAATCTCCTGCTGATACTCCTGTAGAGGTTCACAATTTGTTTGAGCCTTTGGAGATGGATGATACGCCATCTTCACAAAACCGAAATAACGGTACACCCTCCTCTCGTACACGTGAGAGGTCTCCATGAGTAACGCTACAAATGTAGTACAGTGGAATTGCAGAGGGCTTAGGAATAATTTTCACGAAGTCCAATTATTAGCTCAAGATTTAAACCCATCAGCATTTAGTCTACAGGAAACATTTCTTAAAAGTGATGATAAGTTTGAAATGCGTCAGTACAACTCGTATCACTGGTTTTCACCTCCGGGGAATAAAGCAACCGGGGGTGCTTCCATTTTGGTGAGACAGGGTATCATTCACAGCCCTGTTCCTCTTACAACTAAACTTCAGGCTGTTGCTGTCCGACTAACCTTACACGTCACGATCACACTCTGTTCGTTGTACATACCACCATCCTCGACTCTTCAGCTATCAGAACTTCAGGATTTATATTCCCAATTGCCTGGACCCTGTGTGATAACGGGAGATCTCAACGGTCATAATCCTCTGTGGGGAAGCAACGATACGAACAATAAAGGTAAAATTCTTGAAGATTTTGTTTCTAATAATGACTTCTGCATATTTAACGACGGTTCGAACACATATCTACATCCAGCAACGGGTACATATTCAGTACTAGATTTCTCAATCACAGATCCAACCATACTTAATGAATTTTCATGGTCAGTCCACGGTGACCTGTGTGGCAGTGACCATTTTCCGACAGTAATCACTGCTATAAATCCAACTGATGATCTGTCGACGTCAAGATGGAATTTTTCTAAAGCTAATTGGCCTTTATTTCAGACTAGTTGTACTAAAAACTTAAAACCAGAATTTTTCATGGACGCTCATGATGCAATCCAGTCATTTTCGGAGACACTGAAACAAATTGCTGATGATACTATTCCTAAGTCCTCTGTAAATCCACACATTCGTAAGCCATGGTTTGATAACGAATGTAAACAGGCCAGGAAAAGTAGGAAGAAAGCAGAAGACTATTTTCGCCGACACCCTACTGTTCACAATTTAGATAAAGTTAACATTTTAAATGCCAAGGCTCGACGCACATTTAAGCAGAATAAACGTCAGTCTTGGAGAAAATATGTTTCCAAGATCAATTCACGCACACCTATTTCAAAGGTGTGGAATATGATACAAAGAATAAAGGGCAAAGGTTCCAAATCTACCGTTCAACATTTAAAGGATGGTGATAATTTATT
This sequence comes from Haliotis asinina, assembly GCF_037392515.1. Taxonomy (NCBI): domain Eukaryota; kingdom Metazoa; phylum Mollusca; class Gastropoda; order Lepetellida; family Haliotidae; genus Haliotis; species Haliotis asinina. Next base: position 22,987,779 of record NC_090292.1, read on the forward strand.
AACGGATAAGGCTGACATTGCCAATAAGCTTGGTGAAACTCTCGCCAGGCACTCATCTTCATCCAATTATGTCCCTGAATTTCAAAAGCACCAGAAACAACAGGAGAAGAAAACAATCAATTTTAACTCGGACAATGGTGAAGATTATAATGAATTATTTTCACTGCATGAGCTCTATACCGCCCTTGAACAGGCTCATGATACAGCTACAGGGGCTGATGGTATCCATTATCAGCTCCTGAAGCATTTGCCCAAAACATGTTTGGAAACGCTGCTTAATATATTTGATAATATCTGGACTACAGGCAATTTTCCAACTTCCTAGCGTAATGCCATTGTAGTCCCAATACCAAAGCCTGGTCGAGATCATACTGATCCATCTAATTACAGACCAATCTCCTTAACGACTTGTGTATGTAAAACCATGGAGCGAATGGTAAATAATAGATTAACATGGTATCTTGAAACCAACAACCTTATTACAAATATTCAATGTGGTTTCAGGAAAAATCGCAGTACCATTGATCATTTGGTACGTTTAGAATCCTTTGTGAAAAATGCTATAGTAAATAAACAACATGCTGTATCAATTTTCTTTGATCTCGAGAAAGCTTATGATACCACGTGGAAGCATGGCATTTTAAAGGATTTACATGATTTTGGTTTGAGAGGTCGTTTACCTCTTTTTATATCACAGTTTTTACAAGACAGGCAATTTCAAGTCCGAGTGGGTTCTACCCTGTCTGATCATTACAATCAGGATCAGGGTGTCCCTCAAGGCAGTATTTTGTCTGTCACATTATTTAGTACTAAGATCAACAGTTTATCCAAGGTTTTAAATGATTCAATTGATGGATCATTATTCGTGGATGATTTTAATATCTCTTGTCGTGGTAAAAATATGCGCACCATTGAACGGCAATTACAGTTGTGTTTAAATAAAATAAATAACTGGTGTCTTGAAAACGGATTTAAATTTTCTAAATCCAAAACTAATTGTATACACTTCTGTAGAAAATTTAAACCTCATAAGGACCCAGAGCTAACCTTAAATGGCTCTCCCATCAAGGTGGTAAAGGAGGCCAAGTTCTTGGGCTTAATTTTTGATTCCCATTTAACATTTCTGCCACATATTAAATCTCCTAAAGCTAAATGCCTCAAGGCGCTCGATTTGTTAAAAGTTGTATCCAATTCAAAGTGGGGAGGGGATCAGACTACTCTCCTTCACTTATATAGATCACTTGTCCGCTCTAAACTTGACTATGGCTCAATTGTATATGGTGGAGCCTGCAAAAGTAACCTTAAACTTTTAGATTCAGTCCATCATCAAGGTCTAAGACTTTGTCTTGGCTCCTTTCGAACGTCACCCATTGAGAGCCTCTTCGTCGAGGCTGATGAGCCATCCCTTGACCAACGCCGTATAAAATTAGCCTTACAGTACGTGACAAAACTACATTCCAATCAGTCAAACCCTGCCTATAACTGCATCTTTAATCCCCTTTTTGAGGAACGGTACAACAGAAAAACTTCTCTTGTTCCGCCTTTAGGCCACAGAATTAAATCGTTTATTTCTGCTGCCGGCATTGAGCTGGACAATATAGCACCTTCCCGTCTTCTTTCTTCTCCTCCTTGACAGTTGGTTAGGCCACACGTTGACCTAACACTAGCCACATTTAAAAAATCAGAAACTAATGAATTACAATATAAACAAGAATTTAATCAATTGAAGCATAGATATAGCAATTATAAATCCTTATTTACAGATGGGTCCAAAGATGGTGGCGCAGTGGCTTGTGCCACTGTCATTGGATCCAGAACAATATCTTCTAGATTACCAGATAATAGTTCTATTTTTACAGCAGAAGCAAACGCCATATTATCGGCTCTCAAATATATTCAAAGACACACTAAACATAAACAATATATAATTTATTCAGATTCTCTTTCTTGCCTTCAGGCTATTAAAAACCTATCTTGTAAACATCCACTTTTAATTGATATTATTGAATTGTATAATAATCTTGCTACTGGCCAATGCGACATCGTCTTTTCTTGGTTACCCAGTCACGTAGGCATTTCTGGTAACGCAATGGCCGATCTTGCTGCGAAGGCAGCACTCAACAAATATGTGACACCACTTCTTATTCCCTACACTGATTACAAAGCTACCATTAGATCTTATACCCGTGATCTGATGCAGAAGAAGTGGGACACCCAAGTGGGTGTAAATAAATTACATGGAATTAAACCATACCTTGGGTGTACCCACTTGGGTTGTCAGTCCAGATTTGAAGAGGTCATTTTCCGGCGATGTCGTGTTGTCCATACACGACATACTCATGAATACCTTTTGAAAGGTGAGGATCCTCCGTTCTGCATCCCTTGTAATGAAAGAATCACAGTCAAGCATATCATGCTTGACTGTGTAGAGTATTCCATCACAAGGGATCAGTATTTTAATTCACGAACTATGATCCATCTTTTTACTCATACCAGCTCTCATTTAATTATTGCCTTCTTAAAAGAATTAGATTTGTTATCAGAATTGTAAATAGATAAATATTTTATTATTGGTAGTCTAGATTAATAACTGAGATTGTTAGTGGCTGTGCCCTCGAGGGGGGTTGAAGTATTGTAAAATTATTGTCCTGCTGAGAGGGTACGTAAGTCCAAAACATTCTATGTAAATTTAGTACGACCAAACTTTTAATCGTAGTATATTTGTTGTTTTTAATAATGGCTAACTTTCAGTATAATCGCCAACGGCTGAGGGGATGGTGTAAATCCATCTGGGGTCCATGCAGGTAGCAGAAGTACTGTAAGTCCCCATGGTCCCTAGTATGGTGATCTACCTTCAGTTGTTGGCGATCTACAACCCGTATTTTATGTTGTATTGTCCGAATAGTGGTAATTGTTTTAACTCTCCACACTAGTTTTAATTGTAAATGTGATGCTCTAGTGGTTTTACTGTCCTTTGACGACAGGATTTTATAATGTATACATATTTCATTTCAGTATCAAAATGTTCTCGTCACGATATGGTTGAAATATTGCCAATGTGACGTTAAGTATTAACTCACTCACTCACTCACTTGTTTCTGATTTTTTAAATGAAGCTAATGTTAGGTCAACTTGTGGCCTAACCAACTGCCAAGGAGGAGAAGAAAGAAGATGGGAGGGAGCTATGCAGCTCAATGCCGGCCGAAGAGAGGTGGAACAAGAGAAGACCTCTTGTCGTATTAATTCTCATAAAGTGGATTAAACACACAATTATATGCAGGATTAGATTCATTAGAGTATA